>NC_088791.1:48030854-48635497 GCF_011386835.1 Chrysemys picta bellii | reverse complement strand
AGCAGTTGCAAGGAACACGCTATAACATTTTAAATATAATCATAATTCTAGGAACTTAAGTAACCTTTCAGATAGCTAATTATTACCTTTAGGGGTACCATTCATTTTTAATATTACATGATGCTGTCATTATGGGGTTCTGTGCAGCTAACAACTAAGGAATAGCATCCCTATATTAGAGGTGGTTTTATCATTAACGGGTATGAAGTATAGTGGCATAGAGCTAAAAATTGAAGCTTTTGGGATGTTCAAGCTACAGCAACAAAATGGAGATTTTGGTAATATCTCTGTTTTCAAAGCAAATTTTTAGCAGTATTTTGGCATTTTTGACAACCTGTGTGTTAATCTCTATCAGCAAAGAACAGAAATCCAATACCCTACAAGCAACCAGGTCAAAAGAACAGTCCAATAATTAAGAGTCTTACATAAGAATCTGTATAACACCCAGGAGGATAGGCTAGTTGAAAAAGATTAAAGGAAAAAGTTTGTTTATAGATTCATTTTTCTGCCACAAGAACCTAAATAAGCTCAGGATGGTGCTTCCTTTCCCCCCATGAACACAAACTTCAGAATACAAGATTATTATTAACACCTTTGTTCAATTCATTATATTTTACACATGCACTCAGAATGACTCAGGTTCTATCTTCAGGTGAAAGCTCATGTAAAATATGTCTGGTTAGTCTAATCAAGATTTTATCAGTGACCTTTCTTTTTGGATTGACCTGTTGGCTTGCCTAATACAAAAACTCATTATTCAGGAACTCAGACTTATTAAGTGTTCACTTTCAAACTCAGATTCATAAGCTACTATAACATGAAAACTAGGAGGACAACAAAGAGTTCTGTGAATTAATTTATTCTTACATAACCATGTCCATGCATAAAGTAGACATCTTTCACATTCTATGACTTGCCTATTCCTCATTAAAAAGACCAAGCATAAGGTTTCTATCTCATTAATAGGTGATTTAAAGAACCAAGACATTTGAGTTTTCTCTGCAATAGTACAGCAATCTTATTATAAAGGAAAATTAGTATATAGCGATAAAGTGTTCTATAATTATAAAACAGGACGTAGCTTGAGTCAGCAATGCTACTTAAACAGTCTTGGGCTTGAGACTGAATAAAAACTACACACTAGACTAGACTATATTGTAATTTTATCTCAATTCTCACAATATTTGGCTTTTTTCTTAAACTCCAGCAACTGGCATCAGCTATATGGGAATCTCAGCTTTCATTGTGATCCCTCATGGCTACAGAGAAAAGCTTGAAAACATCAACCCTAAAGATTCAGAAGAGTCCCACATTTATTATTTTTTAAATCTCTTCAAGTTTTAAACCAATCACATCACTTTTAGGGGACTAACTCCTCATTTTTGAATGCTTGAGGTTGACGTTGGCAATACTGCATATGTTAGATAATAGGCAGAACCATAGTTGACGTTCTGTGCTGCACAGGAAGTGCAGACCAGGAAGAATAGGGCAAAAGTGGCCTTTGGAATGCAGGACTATTCCAGCCTAAAATGACACTTCCCTCCCCCCGCGTAAATTAAAGCAGTTCCAATGGCTGCTCTAATGTATAGATAACTTCTGAGAGATGCTCATGGGATATATAGCATGCACTGCAGTTATTCCCTCGCCCATTGACTTCCTCCCCCTCAGCACACCCCTTTCACCAGGCTCTGTTATGCCTGAGTTCTCCTCTGGCTCCTTGCAACATAGATCTGGACTCCCTATGCCACTGGAGCAGCAAACAGGGCTAGGACATTGGAGGAGAGGAGCGGCGGGGTGGGAGGAGGATCTGTATCTGACCCTATCACTTTAAACACTCGCAGCCTGATTCTCCATTGACTTGCACCTTTGGTAGATGTTTAAACCTATGCAAAGTGAATCTAAAAGTCTCCCATTCCAATCTGGTTGTATTTTACATCCAGTTTTCAGAGACATAAATGACTATTTAAGGTGCAAGACAGTGAAGAATTAGGTCTAATGTAACAAATAAACCAAGATTCATGTCCAAATTACATACTGTGCTGATTCACTACATGCAAGAATCCATATAGGGAATCCTTTGAACTACAAAAGAAACAGATCCTGGCTTGATTCAGCTATGGCAGCTTGTGTGCTTATGTGTGTGTGAGAGAGGTGAGAGAGAGAGAAAAAAATTGCTACTGCTGACATATCTTAGGACATAAGATTCCCAACAGCAGTCAATTTGTGTGGAAATGTTCCCCACATACCCCTGCACTGCTGAGGGACAGAGCTGGCCAGGGAAGCCCCCAAAGTGGAGAGTAATGGTCAAGGAAGGATTATGGCCAGAGTGGCTGAGCGATGGGCTGCTTCCAAACTCTGTTTCACCTGGGCTTTTCTGGAGTCCTGGTCAAGATGGCCTCCACCAGCAGAATCCGTAGGCAGGATGCTGGTATAAACACCATCTGGCTTCCCAGGGTGACTCCCGCAGCAGGGGGAGCATCCCCATTGTAGTAAGGAGGTACAAATTACAAGCCCATTCCAACAGGGCTGAACATAATCTTCATACTCGATTATATGAGCCAAGTCTATATTATGACCCATTCTTCTTAATGTATGCTAGATTTAACACCCAGATCTTGAAAGTTTAGATGTGACATCTTTTAGACTATAAGCTCTTTTGGCGCAGGAGCTCATATATATTTGTAGAGTGCCTAGTACAGTGGGGCCCTGACCTGTCTGAGATCTCTAAGCAGTAAAGCAATAAATAATAATATCTGAATATTAGCCAGGATGGGCAGGGATGATGTCTTTAGCCTCTGTTTTGCCAGAAGCGCGGAATGGGTGACAGAGGATGGATCACTTGATGATTACCTGTTCTGTTCATTTCCTCTGAACCACCTGACATTGGCCACTATCAGAAGACAGGATACTGGGCTAGATGGACCTTTGGTCTGACCCAATATGGCCGTTCTTATGTTCTTATGGCAATGAACTCTTTCAACCCTGGATGAGATTTTCAAAAGTATTCAACATTGGCCTAATTCTGTTCCTTCTGAAGTCAATAGAAATTCCCTTTGACTTCGGCTTCAGTCGGCTTAGAACTAGGCCAACTCTGAGAATATGTCTATCCTACATCATTTACAGTGGTTGTAGAACTTCTGGTGAAGATGCTCTAAGCCGATGGGAGAGAGCTCTCACGTCGGCTTAATAACTCTTGCCTCTGTGAGCGGCAGTAGCTATGTCAGCAGGAAAGTTCTCCCGCTGACACAGCGCTGCCTACACCAGCGCTTAGGTTGGTATGACTTACATCACTCAGGACTGTGAATTATTCACACCTTGAGTGATGTAGGTTATACCAAAGTAATTTGTAATGTAGACACAGCCTGAGTTCTTTTGAAACTCCCGCTTTATCTGCCTTTCTTTTTCAGGAGGTGGGACTTTCCATAAAAGACTTTGGAGGTACACTGAAGGCCCAGTTTTCTAGATCCCTATACTCTCTTTAAATACAGGACCAGTAAATGATTTCTTCACTGAACAATCAAAATTTGGGGAAGAATACAAATCCAGGTGTGAATAGAGTTTTTCCAGTTTACAGATAAATATTCAGCTCATTATTCAAAACACTCTGATAAAAAGGTCTCCAAGAGCAGACTAAACTCTGCTTGTACTAGTCACATAACAGAGGCAGCAACAGAAAGGGAGGTTGATACCCAAAAACAGCAATCAGTTTAAACTTGAAGTAACAGGCAAGCAGCAGAAAAAGAAGTTGGAGAAAAGGTCTAAGTTATGCTTGACTAGATTCTCCACTGTATGTAAATATAGACTATGTTGCCCCAGTGAATTTAAGCTTTGCTATCTGACCCCTCTGTGAACTGTACATCGTTAGGCTAAAACCCAGCTTTTCTAAAGTGGTAACAAATTAAAAACCCTCTTTAAAATAAGATACATGAGCTACAGTAAAGATTACATGAACCACTACCTTAAATTCTTCATTTAAAAGGGTGTAGCCCTCAGTTATCTTACTGCAAGGCAATTAAATGGTTTTGAAACCATATACATTTATGGATTCATCTTTCTTCTTGAAACAATGTGGTTCAGAAACTGGGCTTTTCCCCTGTCAATAGCATCTTATTCTTAGATCCTCTCTCTTAGCTAGTAAGCAGTATATTTTATTTATAATTGCCAAATCCTTAAATTCTACTAAAGAAACATTTCCATTGAATGGGAATTTTGCTTGAGTGTGGACTACAGGATTTTACTTAATAATAAAACTAATATTTTGCTTTTCCACCGTGTGTTTCATCTGAGGATCTCACAGCAGTTTCCAAGTCATGCTTACATTGCACAAGACTCACATGAAACAGATAAAATGCTACAGGTTTTCAGGACGGTATACGGAGAAATAGGCCTTATACTTCCATGGCATGCACATCACAAGCACAGCAACTCGCTACTAAATGCGACAAGTTTCTACACCCAGGGCAAAACCATTTATTTGGTGTTCTGCTACAACAACTTACAGCACAAAAATACTTTGTGGAAGAAGAGCAGCAAACCACCACAAAATGAACATGGGCTGACAAATCAAGGGAGGAGTCACTGCAGTAACAATAAATAAGATATAGCAGTAGTCCTTTCTGTGGCAACAGTGTTAATGAACTTCTGCATCTGCAGAGCTGAAAAACTGTTTCACAATATCAAGTAAAATCCCTCCCAAAGTAGTACCTAGTGTGGGTGGCTTTAAATGAAATAGCTCCTAGAAAGAGTGCATTTCACAAAATATCAACAGAAGCAATGATTAGTAACATACCACAAAAGTTGGGCTTTAGGAAGTATGGCACTAGACATCCTAGTAAGAAATGTCCTATGTGTGGGAAAGTCAGCTAAAACTATACAGTAAGAATCATCACCATGCACAATCACAGCTGTTGCATTGCACATATAGTTACAGAAACTGATAGATTGCAACACTTTGGCCTTGATTCAAGGAACAGTTAAGTACGTGCTTAACTTTAAGGATGTGCTTACCACTGTACAGAATGGGGATGCTTTCATGAGTTGGTGCCTTAATTAACTATTACAACGGGGCCCCATGTCAATACTGAGGAAAATAGAAACAAGAAAGTACTTGCAAATAGAGACCCTGACACAGGGAAACTTGATATAGGAGCCCATGCCAATGTATTTCCAGAAAATGAATACCAGAAAATCAGGAACCAATCTGAGAGAGAAAAATAAAAAATAAATATTCTCAACAGAGAGTGGAGGGAAATCACAAGACTTCAAATATCAAATCTCAAGTGTATGGATATAAAAATTGCACGACCAATTGGTTTTGAGAGTTAAGGTGTGGAAGCTCAGCCTTTCTAAATGATTAAAAGTTTGTGAAAAAATAGAATTGATCAAACATGTAATTAAGGCCTTGTTTGATCTACTGTCTAAATAACAAGCAATAATAGAAGACTTCAGCAGTGTGTTTAATTAATGTAGTTGCTTAAAAGACATACATTACATTTATTTAAACACTTAGGGAACCCCATTTATTGCTTTACCTAGGAAAATTCCACTTCCACTGAGAGATTGGTTTCTGAAAGACCTAACATGCCTGGTGAATTTAAGAGTTGTAAAGAAAGCTAGTGAACCAAATGAATGGGTACAGCCAATGGTGGTAGCAGGAAAAGCAAACAAGAGTCTGAGAATATGCCCAGATTCAGAGGAATTTAATAAAGCTATAAAGAGAATCACTATCATCCTCCAATAGTGGAAGAAATAATCCGCAGTCTGGCTGGAGCTAACTACAACAATGCTGTTGATCCTAGAGGGTTTGGGATGAAGAAAATTCCAGACACACACCCTTTTCCACACCATCTGTTAGTTATTGTTTCTTTTAAGACAATGGAACTTGTGCTGACAGACAGCAGCGAGGCTAGCCTCATCTGCCTGGAAGCCTGTCTTCATAATTGACCTGCCACCACCCATGCTGTTGTGGCTTCACTGTTATTGTTACTCAAGCTAGCTTTGATCTAGTTAGATACAAGCTAACTCAGGTATGTCTATACATGCTGCAGTCACATCTCCTGAATACAATGCAGAAATATCCTTTGGCACTTCTGAAAATCTAAGCTGTAGGTAGGTGCCTAAATATATATTTAGGAGACTAACTTTAGGCTCCCACTTTTGAAAATGGTGGCTAGTAACATGTATTCTATCTACCTATAATATCTTTTAAAATTACATATGCATATAAAAATAGAAATATTTGAATATAACTATCTTCTCCCAACTTTCTATGTCACTAGCTTTCTTGCCTGCAAGGGGCTTCAGATGGAAGGATCCCTACATCCACAATGAAGTGAACAAAACTCAACCAGAAGCATTTTGGAGCAGATAGTAGTCTCTTTGGGGCAGGGACTGGGTCTTCATATGCATTTTTACAATGTCAAACACAGTGAGGCCTTTGGATACTACTGTACCTTATTTGAAATCTTTATACTAAGTCATGCCACCATGCATATAGGGAGATAGAGATAGAGATATGGAAAAGGGCAGATTTTATATACATGCATGTATGTATATTCAATATTACTAATAATGAGGAGGATAAAAAGTATCCATCCCTTTTAAAAGAGATACTCTTTGTATTCTTTTCTATTTTTAATAATAATAAAAAAAAGCCCAGTGAAGCCTCATTTCTTCCAGATCTCCTTTCCATGGAGAAGTGTTTTAGTATTTTTTTAATCAATGTGCATAATGCAGGGGAAGAGGTTTCTATCTGCAGAGGATCATCACATTTTTAGAAGCAACACTGCTGTTATCACAAGAGTGGCCCATTAGCTGTGGTGATAACTAGCACAGCAGTGTGGGAATCACTTCTGAGATGTCATCAGCACTTCTGCTGCTAGGGAGTGTGCTTAAAATAGCCTTGTATGCACAGAGAAATGACTTAGTATAATGAAAAAAAATACATTTTTTTCCATTTTATGTTTGATCGGGTTTAGGTTCCCTTTAAGTTACATTTCCTAAAAATAAAATTATACCTTTTGTTTTATGCAAATTTTTAGAATAAGAGGCATATCTTCTGAGACAAAATCTCATCACAGTGGTATCACTAATGTGAATGCTTTAGAAACCTTTTCAGAGTCATTTTTCTTTTTAAAAAAACAGAGTGATAGTTTTCCTTGTTAACTAAAAAAAAAAAAGCTCCTCTTTTAGGGCCTAATCCAAAGCCTGTAGAAGTCATTTGGAGTCTGCCCCTTGTTTTCAATGTCCTTTGGAACAGGCCCTGAGTCAGATGGCAGTTCTCAAACAGCAGGCAGGAAAGCAACATTTATTTTATGCAGAACAAAAATATCATAGCAATATCAAACCATGTCACATAGCCTAAGAGTCTGCATTTCATAGGAACATAGACCTGAGGTCCATGTAGTCCAGTATCCTGATTCTGACAGTGGCCAGCATCAGATACTTCAGATGAAGGTGTAAGAGCCTCGTGGTAGGCAGATGTGGGATCATCTGTTCCCATATACATTTCATTCTGCTCTTTAATAGTTAGTAATTGGCTTAAGCTCTGAAGTACAAGGTTTAATATCCTTTCTAAAAAAATGGTGTCATTAATTATGATAGCTTTAGCAACTCAATTTCTGCCCTTGAATTAATATCACATATTGTTTTACTTAGTAAAATTTGCTCAGCTACCCTAACAGCAAGTAGTATTTGCATGAAACACACCTCCCTGGTAGCAAGTGTTGATCCTGCTGAGAAAGGGTTAAGTAGCTTCTGCTGACTTGTTGAGACAAGTGACTAGCTACCTAAGCTGGAGATAAGTCAGGTAGGACTGGTTCTTTGGAAACAGCAATCAGGATGAAAGAAGAATAGCCCAGTAGGTCAAGTACAAGCCTAGGGCCTCATTTAAGAGAGGTTCAATTCCTTGCTCTACCACAGAATTCCTGTTCAAATCAGTTAGTCTCTCTGGGCCTCTCCATTTGTAAAATGGGAAACACCTCATACAGAGGTGTTGTGAGTAGAGCTGCACAGGCAGGTTTTTGTTTTAGGGGCTGAACCGAAAAATAAAAATAAATCAGATTCAAATCAAAACCAATTTTAAAAAAAATCATCAAATTGAAAAAACTTGAAAAACATTCCATTTTGAATTCACCAAAACTTTTCATTTGATTCAAAACAATTTTTTTCCAACTTTTTCATTTCAGTTTAGCTGGTTATGAATGTTTTTTCATCCTTCTTTGTGTTTTGTTTTGTTTTTTATTTGGCCAAATTTGAAAACAAAATGCCATTTCAAAATGAAAAGCTGAAATGAAACATTTTGACATTTTCAAAATGAAACATTTAAAATGAAAAAGTCAAAGTGAAATGTTTAGTCTTTTTTCTAATGTTTCTTATTTTATTTCAGCCAAAACTATTTATTCAATTTGACCTGAATTTGTGAATAGTTTTGGTACCACAAAAGTACATTTTTTGGTGAAAGCAAACCATTATTTTTACTGAAACAAATTCACTTAGCTCTTGTTGTGAGGCCAAATGCATTAAAGCTTTTATGATACTTGGATGTTATGGTAAGAGGGATTGTAAAAGTACTTAAGGTAGGTATTTAGATAGGTAGAGAAGGACCCCAGGACCCAATCCTGGGTAAAAGGTTTGAGCAGAACTTTTTAAAATCTTACTCTTTGTTAATAAAGCCAAATCCCTGGAATAGAGGTAATTTGGACTCTGCACAGCGTATAGACTGCATTTGTGGAGCAGGCTGGGAAAGATGCAGGCTCAAAAGATCCATATAAACCACATTACAAATGTTAGTTTCGTTTTAGCCACCTTTAACTTGCACTTGGTCCTGCAGTTCTTTTCCATGCAGAACTCCCATTTGTTTCACTAGGAGTTTACTGTTTGAAGACCAGGTTCAAGAAGTTTGTTTCCCTATACATTTAGATAGTACAGCCTATATAGGACAGTCTATTCAGACTGTTGTTTGTAAGTTCAAGTCCTTTGGCACATAGTTCTGACCTGCCTTTCACAACAATGGACGTTATAATATATGGAGAGAATGGTCAAATATTTTTTACTAAAATATGGGCTCTGTAATCCTTTGACACACACACACACACACACACATATATATATATATATATACACACACATACACATTCCAGTAGCATCAATGGGAGCTACAGGCTAATATTCATCCAAACACACTCTGGTTCCAGTTCCATTATCCTTGATCAGGAAAATCTCCCATTGGCTTTAGGAGCCCAGTAGGCCATGAGTCATTAGACTCTTTGATTTTGTAAAAATTGGTCCATTAGGGACAAATTAATGTACTGTAAATGTCAAAGGACTCAGACCTGTACAAGCCATTGTGCTATGTTTGAGACACAAATGGAACTATAATGTAGAAAGCTTAGTGATCTGGTCAATTTCCCCAATAAACTAATGAGAGTTGTGCCTCCAGGAGAGAATAAACTTCATAGTGACTACTCTTATTTTATTAATTATTTAGACTTTGCCCTGAAATCACAGTGTTCGAGGGAAGGGTGGTTAGGATCAAGTGTCCCAATTTGGAACCATTTTTATTCCACTGCTAGTTATACCAAATGACTAACCTAGACTATAAAGTCTACAATGCATGAACTTGTCTGTCCCTATGTCCCATGAGATGCTTAACGTCACTTTTAGGAGATACAAATTAATAATAATAATGATGATTTTTTTTCTTTTCTTATATATCAGTGTACACAGGGGCTGTTTGACTTGCATGTATTATTTCCATCTTCATTCTCTTTCTTTATTTCTCTATGTGCCCTATTTGTTCTGCATCTGTCATTTTTATTCTACATTTTTCACGCTGCTCTTTCTTCTCTTTGCTCTCCATTCTGTACATTGATCTAATTTGCTTCTTTCTTCCAACTCTCAGCCTTACTCCCTATCAATTTTCTCCCTATCAGCAAGTGGTTTTGCTGGCAACCATAATATTACGGGGACATCTCATTCAGAAGATTTTTTTTTTAATTAAAATGATACCAGAATGATTCCTCTCTGGAGGAACACATCCAGTCTGATTTCAAATGTTCAACCGTAGGAACTGGGGGATGTAACACTCTAGGCAGGATTCTGGCTTATGAATCTAAGGTCTTGTAACCACATAAATGTCCCTAACTATGAAAAATTAGGATAAGGGAGGAAGGGAATACATATAGGCAGAAACATCTCTTAATTGATAAGTTTCCCAAATGTTCTTTAATTGAAGGTGATATTTACTTCCAAAGCCACTAAGTCTTTCTTGCCTTCAGTGGTCCTATGCAAATACTGAGCAAATTGAACATCCTTGGGTTTCAGCAACATGAATTTGCTCAAGTATAAGCATCGGATATCAGAATACAGTTCCTTGTCTTTGTTTTCAATATCACAATCAAGTAGTCTACATTACACACTTATAACGGAATATATTCTGCTTTAAAAATCACAGCCATTTAAAAACTACTAAAGTCCAAAACAACATCCCACATGGTCACATTTTTCCTGTTATCTCAAAAAGGCCAAACTGAATATCTGAAACAAAATAGCTCCTGGGCTGGAATCTTGTATGCCAAGTATTAGCCTCGAGCAAATTTTTACAGCAGGGATACTTAACCTGTAGGTAGAGCTTCATAATGGGAATACTGCCAGACCCTTGACTATAACCAATTCTACTGGGCACCAATATAATATTTAATTTACACTTCTTACAAAGCTAGCAATTCTTTGTTAATCTCACTGCCTAAGTGAAAATCTCATCCCAATTCACTGCCCTCGTGAACTCATCAATGGTCTTTTAACCACTGCTGTGATTTTCAAGTGGAAATAATAAAATGGCAAGAGTTAAATATTAATATTTAGTTCTTGCATTGTGCCTTTCTTTGATACCAATTACAACTTGAACTTCACCTAACTGAAAAAGATTGCAGACTTCACTCAATTAGCAGTAATAGGATTAAAACATAGCTTTGGAATTGAAGATTTAAATAGAAAAAAAAAACCCTGGCAAATACTCACTGCATGTACCAAATTAATCTCAAAATAAATATGCAGTCTTGGGTAAAATAAGTGGAATGTTGAATGTTTGGGGGGGGGGAAGCTTTCTTTTTGACAACTGCTGCAATTTACAATTTGTGGATTATGATTAATTTAGAATAGTATTTTTCTCCATTTGGCCTAAGCACTCTTGAAATAGATATTGCCAGTCAAAGGTTTCCTCACATGCAACTAGGATGCAACTTGTTATGCTGAAATAGTGTCCAGTTTTGCACATCACATTTTTATTTATTAAAAGGATTTTCTATGGTGCTTGTCTCTGTGAGATCGGAGCATCACACAGACATACATTAATTTATTCTAACACCCCCCCCCCCATTTTACAAGTGAGGTGCAGAAATTAAAGCTGTGTATCTATCTGCACTAGAGAATTGAAACACTGGTATTTGAGCCACTGGACAGCACTGATGTGAGTACCATCAGTGCTGCATGTGTCCATATTACCCATGCAGTTTTGGCTGCATGTTTACTCTGCATCCACACTTGCTGTGTACTACACAACTGCAGTTTCAATGTCCTCTGTATACCTACTGCACAGTTCCCTGAATCAGGGGGTTGAGGGAGATTTTTGAAGGGCTTTGGGGAGGCTCTTGGAATTGTGGCAGACGATATCAATTTGCCATAACTCACTGGGGAGCTCCCATCATTGTCTGCCCCTAAGTACCAGTACCATTTCTTGTCCTTGTCTCAAAACAGAGGCCAAGATACATAGTCTGTGTTCATTCCTTGCTCAGCAAGAAAGGTTTTGCGTGTAACTTCAGTAAAGCAGTCATAAGAAGGCAAGTCATCTGCAGCAAGGTAGTACAAGTAATACGTGTAGAGATGAGGAACAGAGACCAGCAGCTAATGGCATTCTGGTTGTAATGGCCATGTGCCCCCAGGCCTAGAATAGCTGACTCCATGCAGTATGGTATAAATGGTGGAGTGCTGTTTTTTGGTCCAGAGAACCACAGTGACAGATGAAGCAAGTTGTTCTAGACATCTGGAATGAGTAGCAATGGCTCTATAACTCCAGAATCTGGAAAGATTTTTTTTTTGTAGCTCATTGGCCCCAACCTAGTCATGTCAGACCAACCATGAATGAGAGTTCTACTCGCTATAGAATAGTAAGTGGCAATTTCCCGAGGGAAGCTGATTAACCTGGCTGGTTACTGGCCATTCGGGGAGTGGTTTGGGGTTAGGAACTTCATAGTGGGTGATGTTGTCAGGAAAGTGGACAAGTCAATACATAGCATGGCCAATGTGCCAGAGATCAATGAGGCTTTTGAACAAGCATGATAGCTTCTGCTTGGGCAGTAGAGACAATAGGAGGGATGAATACTGGAAGCAAGTGGAGGCTAAAGAAGGAGAAACTTCGTAGGGCAAAGGCAAAGAGATATTTGAGAATACATCTACCTTTTTACAAATACTAATGGCAGCGTTCATGAGGACCAGGAAAATTCCCTCTCCAGCCCCTATAAAAGGCTGCATACCTGTTGCAGAAAATCAGTTTGTCCACCAATTTCTTTTCCCCCTGAACCAGCTTGGCTACAGCCTACACTGTCCTATCTGGCTCTTGAGTCCCACAGATAAATCATGAGATCATGGCAACGTTTCAGTTATATTCCAATGTGACTTCAAGTACTTCTGGAGAATATCTGGCATTTATATTCTTCTCCTCATCCTTCTTGCCCCTCACAACTGCATTTGCAAGTCACCTCAAGCTGAGTAGAAAGGTGAATTGCAAAGATTTGGTCTTTTTTTTGGGGGGGGGGGTCAAGAAAGATCTTTTTTCTGGCCTGACCTATCACTACTGTCCAAGGCTTTGTTATTGTTGACCCTAAAGTCCTTTGATCTCTGCCAGAAGATAGTAGTTATGCAGCACTATTTGTACAGAAACGTGACTCTGTGCCGTGAAGATCAGAAAGTAAACTAGACAGGCAACTTATGTGATTGGATGCATTGAAGAGGGAGAATGTTTGCATCTTTCAGGCTATTACATTATGCTCAGCCCATCACTGGACTGGCAGAGATCACCAGAACAGAGGAGGACATGATTGTTAGCATTGCTCAAAGCAAGCCTAAACTAAACAATGGTGTGAATACCTGTGCAGCACTGGAAATAATTGTATTTTGGGGGTATGAGATTTGTTACTGGCTGGTAGGGAGAGCAAACAGTAGTTAGCATATCAGATTTCTCCAGTGTAGACAAGGTCTAAGTAATTTGTTAATTGTGTGGACAAAGTATCTAGGGCACCATCAGGAACAGAAGCCCGATTTCCCAAGTTCTACTCCAGTGACTTAATTAGAAGAACTTCATTTCAAATTTCTACCTTTCAAGGGACAGAGTTTCAACCACCCACCAAAATTCTAGTCTCAAACCACTGCATGTGGTCTCACACCACTGACCAGTGCATGAAAACTTCAAGATACAAAAGTTTATCTGGATAACTTTCTAGCTGACAGATCCCAACAGGAAAAAGCAAAAAAAAAAAAAAAAAAAAAAAAAATCAGACATTTAGAGATGATTGTCATTCTTTATAAAGATTAAGGGACTTGCAGCTCTTAAAAACTGCATTCCTGTATTAATCCAAAGGCCAGCCAGTGTACAAGCAGCCACAGTGCAGGCTGCCAGACACTGCTTTGCTTGTGATCTGAGGCTTGACATGAAGGGACCACCTTCTCAATGGGAGAGAGTTAATTCTTCATATTGGATCATTCTTGGGCCCCTAATAATGCTCTATTTTATGGCAAATATATAAAATTTAATTTGAAAAGAATAATGTTTACACATGATTTGCAGCCTGAAAAGAGCATAACAAGAGATGATGAGTTCTTACATTCATGTTTGCACCAGTTGGAGTGGGTAGTTGTAATCTGTGCATTTTGGGATAGGGCTTAATTATGGTTTCAAGTTTACGGATATTTTAGAAAAGAAGAAAGCTCTTATAAGAAGAGGAGTCGGTCAAACTGTTAGAGGAACTTCATGTTTGATTTGTTAAAGGAGCCCTAGGTAAACTGCTGAGCTAACAAGGTGAAGCTCAGAATAATGTACGAGGACAAAATGGATTTTTTAATTTTAATATATTCAAGCAGGAGAAAATAAATAATCCTGATTCTTCTAAGGAGGTGGGCAACCATAAACACATCCAGTAATTTCAATGTTTTCTGGAAAAGTCAGAGTTGGTTTGCAGTCATCTGAAGAAGACCAACCACTGTTAATATGATTACTTTCACCTCCCCACCCCACTATGCCTAAATCTAGCCTGAGAGCTCAGTCTCTCGCTTTCATGAGCAGTATAAAATTCTGCCACAAAATTTAAATAAAAAAAAACCAATTATTCATTGGATCCTAATAACCAATAGTTTATTTCCCTACATTTGATTTTTTATTCAGTGATAGTTCTGGCATCCAAAGTGGCAACTAATTGCACTGACAATGAAATGGGATCACCACAGCACAGCCTTTATGCATTTGTCCTAATAAATGTCAGTTGAAGCTCAACCACTCACTTCACTAGATGCTAATTTAGGCTGAATACCACCAGCTTTCTAGAGAGAGATATTTTGCTTTAAATAAAATTAATCTCACAAGTGAAGTGTAACTTTCTTTTCTTTATAATAGCGGCCTTTGGTTATCCATTAAATCTGAATTACAGGTTTAACAAACACTTGCATAAGAATCATTAATAATATCCTTCAAAATTTGATATAATTACTAATTCAATGAATGCTACTTAATAGCTTGGAAGTCAGGTCTCTTCAAAAATTCAGTTACTATAGCTTTTGCCACAGAGCAGCAGTACTGTAATTGCAAAGCTCTTTTTCACTATGCTCCTTCAACTTAACTTTCTCCGTACAAGTCCAAAACTTGAGCTGGTATTTTTCAGATATATCACTAGTGCAGTTTGGTTGGTGCCCTAGTCCATCACACCAAATGCCTGCTGTTGGTACTCTTCTGATCTGCAACTTCACGGGCCTGATTTACCCTCATCGTCATAGACAGGTGGAAATTGCACCTCCCTGCAGTGGCGACTCCGGGCACCAGTGCAGCAAGTGCATGTCTGGGGCTGCAAGCCGCAGGGGACGGCGTGCTGGTTGCCGTGAGGGCAGCAGTCAGGCAGCCTTCGGCGGCATGCCTGCGGGAGGTCCACTGGTCCCGCAGCTTCGGCGGCGGGAATGCCGAAGGCGTGGGACCAGCAGTTCACCCACAGAAACACCGCTGAATCCGCGTGACCAGCGGACCGCCCGCAGGCGTGCTGCCGATGGCCACCTTACTGCCGTGCTTGGGGCAGCAAAAAGCATAGAGCCGCCCCTGCCTCCCTGCACCAGTAAAACTGCTGTAACTCAGGAGACGGATTCATGACCAGGAAGGGCAGACAGTGTTTACACCATCACTCTCTACTTTCACTATGGGAGGACAGCTTTAAACTATTTTGCAGTGTCGTTGTAGTCATATTGGTCCCAGAAATTAGTGAGAGAGGTGGGTGAGGTAATATAATTTATTGGACCAACTTCTGTTGGTGAGAGAGACAAGTTTTCAAGCTACACAGAGCTGCTCTTCAAATCTATTACCTCACCCAGCTTGTCTAGCTTTAAATATGGCTGTCCTGGATGATTCCATCTGTTGGACCCCTGGCCATACTCCTTTTGGGCTAGCACCACCCATTTGTGGTGTATACCAGTCAGCTCCAGGACTCTCAGCGGAGAAGGTTTGTGGTGCGCTCTTGGTGGACTTCCCACCCGCCACTAGAGACTCTGAACAGGGGATAGGCTGGTGGAAGGCAGCATATCCTGTGGCTGGATCAAATCTTTTCCTTTCCTGCTCAGCTCTTTCTTCTAAACTGTACGTCACCTTTTATACAAAGAATCACAAAGTGCTTTACAATCCAAACAGGTGCCAGTTTTACATCCTTAGAGAAGTATTCCATAAGAGAGAAATGACTGTAAATTTTGAACAGACATGATCCAGCATTAATGCCTTCTTCATCTGATGAAGGTGAAGATCATGCTGAACTCTCCTTTTCAGTAGCAGAAATATCAGAGGACAGAAAAGAGCTAGATTTGGTGATCTCCATGTTATGGGAATTATTGCCCAGAAGTGGGTCAACAGGTATCAGGAGCTATGTGCAGAAATAGACATCACAAAAATAAAAAGGTCCAAAGAATGGCATCAAAAATGATGAGGCATATGGTGTGACCAGAGGATTTCACATGAGGAGGAGTTAAAAAGACTAGGCCTATGTAGTTTGGAGAAAGAAGAGACATAACAAAGGTATTCAGATTAATGAATGAGATAGAGCAGATGAGGCAGGAACTATTATTTGTCCTCTCCCATAATGTAAGCATCAGTGCTCTCCTTGAACCTGAAAGGTAACTAATTTAAAATGAATATCATACAAAAATAGATGTGAACACAATAGATCATTAACTTGTGGGAATCATGGCCACCGGATATTATTTCAGCAAATAGCCTGGCAAGATTTTAAAAAGAATGTAACCACAGTTACACCAGCCTGGATAACTTCATATCATATGGGTTATTAAACTGATCATCAGCTGGAATCAGGAAGAATTGGGCCTTCTGTCCTCCCTCAAAGCAACTGACACTGGGCACCTGTCAAAAACAGAATATTGGACTAGGTGGATCATTCGTCTGTTCCATTATAGATAACCCTTTGCTCCTGTGTGTTGTTACTGTAGCTATGCTGTCACAAAGGAGGCATTGCCTTCAGCACAGCTATAACATGTTATGCAGACTCATCTATAACTGTCTTGTGCTTGGATCTGACAAACTTTTGAGTAGGATGCACCGTCCAGACAGCAAGGTATTTAGGCTATATCTGTCTATCTATATGGGGGAATCAAAGCAGCTGTTCTATTAGCTTCTGCATCTATAGTAAGGTATGGAGACGTGTCAACAATGAGGTGGCTATGATTAATTATAAAAGATACATTCTCATATAGCACAGACTCCCAAGTGTTTGGCCCAGTATAGTGAGAGTGGGATTTTGTGTGAAGTACATCATCCAAAATGAAGAAAAATATACCACACTGCCTGTGGAATTGATTTGATGGGACATGCACTCATCCCACTGACAGCAAGCCTGAGTGCCCCTGCATTCATGCAGCACCAATTAGGTGCACATGCAGAGCATGCTTTACCTGAAGAAGGGGAGCTTCAAAAGGTGAAGCTGGCCACAAAGCAGGGAGAAGTTTGCTCAAGAGGAGAGGCTGCTAGGGAGCCCACTAACCAGGGCAGCCCAGCCTCCCCTTTGCCCCTCCCCCTCACTTAGGACAGACAGACACTGCAGCCCTGAATGGGGCTGCTCTGGACATCTGCTTTCCCTCAGTGCCCTGTAGCTGGACCTGAGGTCCAGTACTACAGACTGGAGGTAATTAGACTCTGAGAAGACAGTGGTAGTGAGCACAACTCCAGTGGGGAACAGTGAGCTTGCCCAGGATTGGGGTTCCAGAGGGTAACCAGGGACAAAGGACTTAAAGAAATGACAGCAGAGCCCGGGCTGAGAGCTGGCCGACTACAACTGACTACAATTCTTGAGTATCTGAAGTTTTGATTTCATTTTTTTTTCATGCATACCTTCAAGAATCCTGGAAAACCCTGAGCTGGTGCATTTTCTCTATTTAGATTGTAGTTTCTTTGGGGCAAGGAGTCTCTTACTCTGATTCTATAGTGTTTAGCAAACATGGGGCCCAATGTCACTTAGGACCTCTAGGCAGTACTAGATTACAAATAGAAATCATAGAAATGTAGGACTAGAAGGGATCTCGATAAGCCATCTAGTCCAGTGCTCTGCACTGAGGCAGGACTAAGTATTATCCAGACCATCCTTGACAGATACCTATCTAATCTGTTCTTAAAAACCTCCAATGACAGCAATTCCACAACCTCCCTTGGTAATTAGTTCCCATGTTTAATTACATTAGTAAAAACTTCCTAACTGTAAGGGTCTTATCTGAATTTCCCTTAATGTAATTTAAGCCCACTACGTCTTATCCTGTCCTCAGTAGTTAAGGAGAACAGTTTATCACCCTTCTCTTTATAAGTGCAACCTTTTACATACTTGAAGACTTATGTCTCCCCACAGTCTTCTCTTCTCCAGACTAAACAAACCCAGTTTTTTCAATCTAACCTCATATGTAGGGCTCCGGGTCTGTCACAGAGGTCGTGGAAGTCATGGATTCTGTGACTTTCCATGACCTCCATGAAGGGTTTATTGAGCGATTGAACACAGCATAGGAAACTCTCAGGACGCTTAGGTCTGGCCTCTCCCAGCACCGCATACCCCCAGAGGCCTTATCAGAGCTGAGTAGAATGGAAGAATTACTTCTTCTGTCCTGCTTACAACACTCCTGCTAATACATCCAGAATGATGTTTGCTTTTTTTGCAACAGTTTTACACTGTTGATTTATATTTAAATTGTGATCCACTATAACCCCCAGATCCTTCTCTGCAATACTCCTTCCTAGGCAGTCATTTCTCATTTTGTATTTGTGCAATTGATTATTCATTCCTAAGTGGAGTACGTTGCATTTGTCCTTATTGAATTTCATCCTATTTATTTCAGACCATTTCTCCAGTTTGCCAAGATCATTTTGAATTCTAATGCTGTCCTCTAAAGTGCTTGCAACTCCTCCCAGCTTCGTACCATTCATAAACTTTATAAGTGTACTCTCTATGCCACTGTCCAAATCACTTATGAAGACATTGAATATAACTGGACACAGGACAAATCACTGCAGGACCCCACTGGATATGCCCTTTTAGCTTCACTGTGAGCCATTGATGTAAGGGACCAGGGCGTAGGCGGTCTGGCCTAGCATTCACAACTGATCTAAGGTCCACACATCAGGGACAGTAGTCAGTTAGCATGGGTTGGAGGAATTGCTAGAGCCAAGTTCAATAAGCAAGAGTCGGGATCAAAGTCAGGCTGGGGTCAGAGACTGGAAATCAGGAGACGAGATGAGGTCGGCAGGGTTAAGTAAGACACTTACTGTCACTCTGGGTCCTTTGGGCAGTAATTCCTGAGGCGCCTACTCTCCACAGTGCTCCCTGGCTGTGACCCTGCATGGCCTCCTGGTGGCACTGTGGAAACATCAGCCATCCCAGGCTCTAATCCATGGATCCTTACAAATGGTAACTATTCTCTGTGTACAGTTGTCCAACCAGCTGTGCACCCACCGTATAGTAGGTTAATCCAGGCTATGTTTCCCTAGTTTGTTTATGAGAAGGTCATGTGAGACAGTATCAAAAATCTTTCTACTGTCAAAGTACATCACATCTAATGCTTCCCTTCCTATCCACCAGGCTTGTTACCCTGTCAAAGAAAGCTATTAGGTTGATTTGACGTGATTTATTCTTGACAAATCCATGTTGACTTTTACTGGTTATCATCTAGGTGCTTATAAATTAATGTTTTGATTATTTGCTCCATTATCTTACTGGGTACCAAAGTTAAGCTAGGTTGTCCTCATTGCCCTTTTTATAGATAGGTGCTATATTTTCCTTTTTACAATCTTCCGGGATCTTTCCTGTCCTCCATGAGTCCTCAAAGATAATCGCTAATGACTCAGAGATCTTCAGCCAGTTACTTAAGTATTCTAGGATGTATTTAGTCAGGCCCTGCCAACTTGAAGACATCAAACTTGTCTAAGTAATTCATAACTTGTTCTTCCCTATTTTAGCATCAGATCCTACCCTATTTACACTGATGTTCACCATGTTAGTTGTCTGATCACTGTTAACCTTTTTGGTGAAAACTGAAACAAAGGCATTTAACACTTCGGCCATTGCTCTGTTTTCTGTTATTGTCTTTCCCTCTTTATTGAGTAATGGGCCTACCGTGTTCTTGGTCTTCCTCTTGCTTCTAATGTATCTGTAGAATGTTTTCTTGTTACCCTTTATGTCTCTAGCTAGTTTGATCTCGTTTTGTGCCTTGGCCTTTCTAATTTTGTCCCTACATGCTTATGTTTGTTCTTTTTACATTCATCCTTTGTAATCTGACCTAGTTTCCAATTTTTGTATGACTCTTTTTTTGACTTGTAGGTCACTGAAGATCTTCTGGTTAAGCCAGCATGGTCTCTTACAATACTTCCTATCTTTCCTACACACTGGGATAGTTTGCTCTTGTGCCCTTAATGTCTCTTTAAAAAACTACCAAGTCTCCTGAACTCTTTTTTCCCCTTAGACTTGCTTCCCAAAGGATCCTACCTACCAATTCTCTGAGGTTGCTAAAGTCTGCCTTCTCAAAGCTCATTGTCTTTATTCTGATGTTTTCTCTCCTAACAGTCCTTAGAACCATGTGAACTCTTATTTCACACAAGCTGCCTTCCACCTTCAAATTCCCAGTCAGTTCCCCCCTATTTGTCAAAATCAAATCTAGAATAGTCTTTCCCCTAGTTGCTTTCTCCACTTGCTGCAATAAATATTTGTCTCCAAGAACTTACTGGATAATCTGTGCTCTGTTGTATTATTTTCCCAACAGATGTCTGGGTAGCTGAACTCTCTCATCACAAACAATTCCTGTGTTTTGGATCATTTTTCTAGTTGTTTAAAAAAAGCCACATCCACCTCTTCTTCCTCATTAGGTGGTTTATAGTAGACCCCTACCGTGACATCACCCTTGTTCATTTATTTTTTCTTTACCCAGAGACTTTCAACAGGTCTGCCTCCCTCTTCTATATCAACCTCAGTGCAAGTGTATACATCAGGGGTAGGCAACCTATGGCACGCGTGCCAAAGGCAGCACGTGAGCTGATTTTCAGTGGCACTCACACTGCCCGGGTCCTTGCCACCGGTCTGGGGGGGCTCTGCATTTTAATTTAATTTTAAATGAAGCTTCTTAAACATTTTAAAAACCTTATTTACTTTATATACAACAATAGTTTAGTTATATATTATAGACTTATAGAAAGAGATCTTCTAAAAATGTTAAAATATATTACTGGCACTCAAAACCTTAAATTAGAGTGAATAAATGAAGACTCAGCACACCACTTCTGAAAGGTTGCTGACCCCTGGTACACATCATTGATATACAAGGCAACACCTCTTCCCTTTTTTCCCTGCCTGTTCTTCCTGAACAAGCTGCACCCTTCTATACCAATATTCCAGTCATGTGAATTACCCCACCAAGACCTGTGATGACAACTATGCCATAGTTGTGATCATTTACTAATATTTCTAATTCTAATTCTTCCTGTTTATTCTCCACATATTAATATACAAACATCTAAGATGTTCATTTGATTTCCCCTCTGCATTCCCTCTTGTCTCTCCTTTGTCCCTGCTATGATTAAGTGCCTATACACAAATGCAAGAAGCCTGGGAAACAAGCAGGGAGAACTGGAAGTCCTGGCACAGTCAGGGAACTATGATGCGATTGGAATAACAGAGACGTGGTGGGATAACTCACATGACTGGAGTACTGTCATGGATGGATATAAACTGTTCAGGAAGGACAGGCAGGGCAGAAAAGGTGGGGGAGTTGTGTTGTATGTAAGAGAGGAGTATGACTGCTCAGAGCTCCTGGATAAACCTGAGCGTCTCTGGATAAAGTTGAGAAGTGTGAGCAACAAGGGTGATGTCATGGTTGGAGTCTGCTATAGACCACCAGACCAGGGGGATGAGGTGGACGAGGCTTTCTTCTGGCAACTAGCAGAAGTTGCTAGATCGCAGGCCCTGGTTCTCATGGGAGACTTTAATCACCCTGATATCTGCTGGGAGAGCAATACAGCGATGCACAGACAATCCAGGAAGTTTTTGGAAAGTGTAGGGGACAATTTCCTGGTGCAAGTGCTGGAGGAACCAACTAGGGGCAGAGCTTTTCTTGACCTGCTGCTCACAAACAGGGAAGAATTAGTAGGGGAAGCAAAAGTGGATGGGAACCTGGGAGGCAGTGACCATGAGATGGTCGAGTTCAGGATTCTGACACAAGGAAGAAAGGAGAGCAGCAGAATATGGACCTGGACTTCAGAAAAGCAGACTTTGACTTCCTCAGGGAACATATGGGCAGGATCCCCTGGGAGAATAACATGAAGGGCAAAGGGGTCCAGGAGAGCTGGCTGTATTTTAAAGAATCCTTATTGTGGTTGCAGGAACAAACCATCCCAATGTGTAGAAAGAATAGTAAATATGGCAGGCGACCAGCTTGGCTAAACAGTGAAATCCTTGCTGATCTTAAACGCAAAAAAGGAGCTTACAGGAAGTGGAAGATTGGACAAATGACCAGGGAGGAGTATAAAAATATTGCTCAGGCATGCAGGAGTGAAATCAGGAAGGCCAAATCACACTTGGAGTTGCAGCTAGCAAGAGATGTTAAGAGTAACAAGAAGGGTTTCTTCAGGTATGTTAGCAACAAGAAGAAAGTCAAGGAAAGTGTGGGCCCCTTACTGAATGAGGGAGGCAACCTAATGACTGAAAATGTGGAAAGAGCTAATGTACTCAATGCTTTTTTTTGCCTCCGTCTTCACGAACAAGGTCAGCTCCCAGACTGCTGCACTGGGCAGCACAATATGGGGAGAAGGTGACCAGCCCTCTGTGGAGAAAGAAGTGGTTCGGGACTATTTAGAAAAACTGGATGTGCACAAGTCCATGGGGCCGGATGCGCTGCATCCGAGGGTGCTAAAGGAGTTGGCGGATGAGATTGCAGAGCCATTAGCCATTATTTTTGAAAACTCATGGCAATCGGGGGAGGTCCCAGATGACTGGAAAAAGGCTAATGTAGTGCCCATCTTTAAAAAAGGGAAGAAGGAGGATCTGGGGAACTACAGGCCAGTCAGCCTCACCTCAGTCCCTGGAAAAATCATGGAGCGGGTCCTCAAGGAATCAATTATGAAACACTTAGAGGAGAGGAAAGTGATCAGGAACAGTCAGCATGGATTCACCAAGGGAAAGTCGTGCCTGACTAACCAAATTGCCTTCTATGATGAGATAACTGGCTCTGTGGATGAGGGGAAAGCAGTGGATGTGTTATTCCTTGACTTTAGCAAAGCTTTTGATACAGTCTCCCACAGTATTCTTGCTGCCAAGTTAAAGAAATATGGGCTGGATGAATGGACTGTAAGGTGGATAGAAAGCTGGCTAGATCGTTGGGCTCAACGGGTAGTGATCAACGACTCCATGTCTAGTTGGCAGCCGGTTTCAAGCGGAGTGCACCAAGGGTCGGTCCTGGGGCCGGTTTTGTTTAATATCTTTATTAATGATCTGGAGGATGGTGTGGACTGCACCCTCAGCAAGTTTGCAGATGACACTAAACTAGGAGGCGTGGTAGATACACTAGAGGGTAGGGATAGGATACAAAGGGACCTAGTCAAATTAGAGGATTGGGCCAAAAAAAACCTGATGAGGTTCAACAAGGACAAGTGCAGAGTCCTGCACTTAGGACGGAAGAATCCCATGCACTGCTACAGACTAGGGACCGAATGGCTAGGTAGCAGTTCTGCAGAAAAGGACCTAGGGGTCACAGTGGACGAGAAGCTGGATATGAGTCAACAGTGTGCTCTTGTTGCCAAGAAGGCTAGCGGCATTTTGGGCTGTATAAGTAGGGGCATTGCCAGCAGATCAAGGAACGTAATCGTTCCCCTTTATTCGACATTGGTGAGGCCTCATCTGGAATACTGTGTCCAGTTTTGGGCCCCACACTACAAGAAGGATGTGGAAAAATTGGAAAGAGTCCAGCGGAGGGCAACAAAAATGATTAGGGGTCTGGAGCACATGACTTATGAGGAGAGGCTGAGGGAACTGGGATTGTTTAGTCTCCAGAAGAGAAGAATGAGGGGGGATTTGATAGCAGCCTTCAACTACCTGAAGGGGGGCTCCAAAGAGGATGGAGCTCAGCTGTTCTCAGTGGTGGCAGATGACAGAACAAGGAGCAATGGTCTCAAGTTGCAGTAGGGGAGGTCCAGGTTGGATATTAGGATACACTATTTCACTAGGAGGGTGGTGAAGCACTGGAATGCGTTACCTAGGAAGGTGGTGGAGTCTCCTTCCGTGGAGGTTTTTAAGGCCCGGCTTGACAAAGCCCTGGCTGGGATGATTTAGTTGGGAATTGGTCCTGCTTTGAGCAGGGGGTTGGACTACATGACCTCTTGAGGTCCCTTCCAACCCTGATATTCTATGATTCTATGATTCTATGATGGCCCATGTTCTGAGCCTTCACCCAGGCCTTCCTGTTTTGAACTCACCTGTGGGCTTTTGTCTTCTGCCCCCATCAAACCAACCTTACAGCCCACCTCCCTAGGTTAGCTAATTTGTATCTGAAGATACTCTTCCCTTTCTTGATAGGTAGACCCCATCTCTGCTCAGCAGGCATTCTTTTTGGAACAGCATCCCATGATCAAGGAAACCAAAGCCCTTCTAGTGATATCTTCTGCACAGCCAAGCATTCACCTGCAAGGATGTGTCTGGCTCTGCCTGGATCCCTGCCCTTGACTGGATGGATCAATGAGAACGCCACCTGTGCCCTCACCTTCTTCACCCTCACTCAGGGTCATACCTTGCAATATCATTAGAGCACACATGGATGAGCAGCATGGGGTAGTAGTCAGGGGGCCGGATGATCCTTGGCAAACCTTCCGTAATGATTCAGATATGGGTCCCTGGCAGGCAGCATACCCCAGGACGCCAGGTCAGGCCAGCAGATGGATGCATCCATCCGCCGTAGAAGGGAGTCACAAACCACCACAGCCCTTTGTTTCCTTTTGGGAGTGGTGGTCGTGATTCTCCCCTCTTGGGGGTACATGGCTTTTTCTCCTCCTCCATCTTTAGGGGAGACTCCTCATGATCCTTATTGCCAAGGTAGCATACAGACTATTTATCTCTATGGAGGGTGGACTAGGAGCAGGAGTGGAGCACTGCCTATTGCCAGAAGTAATCAGCAGCCAGCTTCCTCACTGTGAAGTAGCAGTTTCTTTCCATCCCCCCACTCCCGCTCCCAGTGGTGCTACTGCTTTCTATGATGGGGAAATGAAGGCTACAATCTCTGCAAATCCACACCAGGACCTGGGTAGAGGTATCCATGGTCAGATTCTCTGTAAGGACACAGATGCAGAAGCCAGGAGCAGTGTTGGCATTGATAATGCTGCCTTTCCAAACCATGATGATTTTATTCTCTCTTCTTCCTACAAACTTCCTCTCAAACTCCTGTTTGCTGGCCTGTTTGCTAGCTCCCCTTGATCGCTTAGCATCTTACTTTTAAGCTCTTCTCTCCTAGGTCAACCCTGCCGCCTTATCAACACACCAGCAGAAGGGGAGTCACAAGGATGATCAAGGGTCAAAGGATAGAAGGCTAGAGCCTTGCTAGTCCACACTCAGCTAGTGCACACTTGCTAGTGCACACTCAGCCTCTGGTAGGTGACCAGACAGCAAATGTGAAAAATCAGGATGGGGGTGAGGGGTAATAGGAGCCCATATAAGAAAAAGACCCAAAAATCAGGACTGTCCCTATAAAATTGGGACATCTGGTCACCCTAGCTTCTGGCCCTCATCCTACACAGTCCTCAAAAACACAGTCCCCAACAAATCACACTGTAAACTTTAAGCAACCCAAAAGAGAAAACAAACAGACAAACAAGCTCACTCACCCCAAGATTTAGTGCTTGCTCCTCCTTCATCGGGGGATCTCCCTCTCAGACTCCCGTTGCTAACTCACTAGCTAAATAGGTTACAAACACTTTGACACAAAAGGCGTCGCGATTGTTACTAAGATAAAATATTTTAAAAGGCTACAGTTCATGCTAAGTCATCATATTATATGCACTGATCTGTTTATGAACATGACTACTTTTGTAAAAGGAACTTGCTGATTTGATTGCATCACAAAAGACCGGGGCGGGGGAGAAGGGGATCCCACTGACTAAAACAGGAAGTAAGGGAGGGGAACGCATGGCTCTATCCATTTGCTGTTGTCAACTGCTATCTTAACAAAAGAAAAGATACTGGAGACTTCTTAAGTAATACTTAACTTGTGTATTATTAACAGGAAAACCACCCAAAACATTACTGACTGGTCAAAAAAACAAAACAAGCAAACTCTGGGGAGGATTTGCTACATGGTGTCATGATGCTAGACAGGGATTTGCAGCAAAAATGCCTATACAGCACAGTCCAAGAAAAAGAAAGCAGCCTCACAAGCAGGGGGGGAAATGCAGGCATGATTGTATGAAAAATCCCACTCAACTTCACAAAAACAAACCCGAAGTTGCTTATTTTACACTAGTTTGGCTAAGCTCACTATAGAATGACCCTCCCCCCCATACAACATTATGGGTAACTTTGCTTCCTACTCCAAAGTTCCTATTATCATATACATTTGTTTACACTTAGATGTATGATGTATAATTTTTCTGTTCTTATCACTCTGCCTTTAGATGCAGCTCAGGAATACAGTTTTCCCTGTATTCGAACTGACCACTTAGAGTTACACAACAACATAAAAATGGCCATACTGGGTCAGACAAATGGGCCATCTAGCCAAGTATCCTGTCTTCTGACAGTGGCCAAAGCCAGATGCTTCAAAGGGAATGGAACAGAAGAAAAATCACCAAGTGATCAATCCCCTGTCATCCAGTCTCAGCATCTAGCCATCAAAGGCTTAGGGACACCCAGATCACGGGATTGTATCCTTGACCACCTTGACTAATCGTCATTGATTGACCTATCTTCCATGAATGTATCTATTTTTTTTAACCCAGTTATACTTTTGGCCTTCACAACATCCTTTGGCAATGTACTCCACAAGTTGAATGTGCATTTTGTGAAGAAATACTTCCTTTTGTTTGTTTTAAACCTGCGTCTCTTGATCAGGGCTTTTATTAGAAGCAGGACACCCTCCAGTGCAGTGGTTCTCAAACTAGGGCCGCCACTTGTTCCAGGAAAGCCCCTGGTGGGCCGGGTCGGTTTGTTTACATGCCGCGTCCACAGGTTCAGCCGATTGCAGCTCCCACTGGCCGCGGTTCGCCGCTCCAGGCCAATGGGGGCTGCAGGAAGGGCAGCCAGCAAGTCCGTCAGCCCGCGTCGCTTCCTGCAGCCCCCATTGGCCTGGAGCGGCAAACTGCGGCCAGTGGGAGCTGCAATCGGCCGAACCTGCAGACGCGGCAGGTAAACAAACTGGCCCAGCCCGCCAGGGGCTTTCCCGGAACAAGCGGCGGCCCTAGTTTGAGAATCACTGCTCCAGTCTGACTGCATGTCTGGGAGCTTACTAAAGGTTGACTTACACTGCAATGCGTGCACGTATTTTTCTGGTTTACTCAGCCATTTCAACTGTTTCAACATATGTCCACAGCATGTATAAGGGTTAAATTAGTCTCCTCAGCAACTTTGCTTGCACTGAGTCTGACGCAATACCACATACAATGTAGTCTTTAATGAGCAATTCACACAGTTCTCCAAATTCACAAGTCATTGTACTGCCAGTTTTAAATCAGTCATGTATTGGTGTATACTTTCCCCATCTATTTGACTTCTGGGTGCCCTCCCATATGTGACATTTCTTCGTAGTGCACAGTATGCTTCCAACTTATTCTTTAAGATCTGTATTTTTTTTCTTTTATCTCCTGCTTCTTAAATGTTTTTGCTTCTTAAACTGCCACATAAAGAAGTAATACTGTTTGCAGCCATTCATCTTTGTTTGCACCACTCGCAATTCTGTACTGCTCAAATCTTTGCTTCCACTTTCTCCAGTTTTCTGCTGCATTTCCTTCAAACATGAACTTTCCTGGAGGCTTTAGTTTGTCCATTTTTTTTCCAGGTTTGTTATATTCTTCTTACTTTTTGTTTTGTTCTGGCATCATGTAATAGCTGTTGCCAACTTGCTATTCTGACATAAGAAAAAATACTGGAAACATTTTAAGTAACAGTAAATGCTTTACTTAACTTGTTGTTTGCTAAGAACTGTACGTAGATGTTGCTGGCATGCCTGCGAAGTATAAGCCACGTGCTTCTGCTGATAAGGCTCACTTGGATTCCTCCATCCAACACTATTGGTAACTTTAACAAAGTTCCTACTATCATTACACCAATCGTGATCACTTTATTGCAACTACCGTATGCCAATAAATATCAATATGTTTATATTTATGGACAATTCCATAGTGTATGATGAAGACTCACTAGTCAAATTACATAGATCTAGTAACCACCTCAAACACACCAAGAAATCTGTTATCTACAGCCAGGAACTCAGATACCACTGAATATGCTCCGAGGAGAAAGTCCAGGATATACACCTTAAACATACTCAAAACTGCCTTCACCAAACAAGGACACTCCACCAGAGAGGTAGATCGCATCATGAACAGGCCACCCAAATACCCTGAAAGAGCCTGCTTCAATACAGAAATAAAACTCCCTCTGACCTCTAGTTCTCACCTACTACCCACACACCTACCCACTACCCATACAAGGTATCATCAAACAACTACAACCCCTACTTGATGGGAGCCCATCCTGAAAGAAGTCTTTCCTGAACCCCCTCTTCTGGTCTTCTAACAACAACCTCTCTAAGCTCATCATCAGAAGCAAGCTCCCAGGACCAGGACACATCAACTCAAGTGGCACCAGACCCTGCCAGAACAACAGATGCAAAACCAGCAGACATATCTCCACTTCTACAATGATCAACACCCCCCCACACAACACATCTTTCAAGATCCAAGGATCATACACATGCCTATCACATGTGGTGTACCTCATCCAGTGCAGTAAATGCAACTATATGAAACCAAACAATCACTCGGCTCTTGAATGAACTCACACAGGAAAATGATAAAAGACAAAAACACTGTATTGCCTGTGGGTGAACACTTTTCACAAAGTGATCACTCTATATTCAATCTATCAGTCCTCATCCTGAAAAGAAACCTGCACAACACTTTCAAAAGATGAGCTTGGGAGCTTAAATTTATAACTTCACTAGACACTAAAAATCATGGACTGAATAGAGACACTGGATTTATGGCTTATTACAACAATCTATAACCCACTAACAACCCCGCAGTTGCCTTTCCCCTGTATGACTGGAAGGGTGTTAATGGGCCACTTCACTTTGTATGGTCCCTTGAAATACTACTAATGCTAGACAATCTGTTCCACCTTGTATTTAGCTGTGACACTTTGTGCCGTGCTCTATGCTTTATAAGAACATAAGAACGGCCATACTGGCATCAGACCAAAGGTCCATCTAGCCCAGTATCCTGTCTTCTGACAGTGGCCATGCCAAGTGCCCCAGAGGGAATGAACAGAACAGGCAATCATCAAGTGATCCCATCCCCCCGTTGCCCATTCCCAGCTTCTTACAAACAGAGGGGAGGGACACCATCCCTGCCCATCTTGACTGATAAGTTCATGGAGGATAGGTCCATCAATGTTATCTAGTTCTTTTTTTAACCCTGTTATAGACTTGGCCATCACAGCATCCTCTGGCAAGGTGTTCCACAGGTTGACTGTTCTGTGTACTTACAGAATTACTTTGATATAACTACTTGGCTCAGGGATGTGAAGCCAAGTAGTTATATCAAAGTAATTCTGTAAGTACACAGAACAGTCAACACACTTTCCTGAGTGACGTAGCTATACCAACCTAAGCGCTGGTATAGACAGCGCTATGTCGGTGGGGCAGCTTCTACCTCACCCACCTTGTCTCTCTAATCAAATTGCAGACATTTGTAGAATCAATGATTTAGAATATTTCAATCAATTGTTTTCACGTTATTTACTGTACAATTTCCCCCAACTCTTTTCTCCCGTCCTGTTTATTTCTTTCACTTTCTTTTCTTCCACTGGATTCCCTTCTTCAGTTTCTGCCCTCCCCTTCCATTTCCTCATATAGTCTGTTCTTCCATTTCCTCCTCCTCTTCCCATTCCTCCACACTTTTGTTTTACTCTGATTTTCTTGTGTTTTCTGTTTTATTTCCCTCTCTCCTCTGTTCCTCTCCCCCTTGTTCTCATTCTTTCCCTTTCTGTCCTTTTCCTCTTCTTCCCGACTTCTTTGTCCCTCTCCTCTTTCTCTATCTGCTTCTGAATGCCCGTCAATTGTCTCTCAGACTGACAGATAGCAAAAATTCCATGTGTTTCATTCAGTAACACTGGGAAAACCAGTATTGTTCTAGACTTCTTATTTGTAGAGTTCCACAGATGTGAAAGGCAGCATTATACAGATCAAGAGTCACCACTGGGAAGAGACTCTTATCACTCTGTTCTCTCTCACCCCCACTCTTCTAGTATGGTATATTAGCCACATAGATTCTCAGAAGAACGGTCAAATGCCAGTTCAGACAAGCTCAGACCTCAGACAAAAGAAGGTTACTCACCCACAAAAACACAAGAGTAAACAGAGTTTTGGGATGCACACTCTTGAAAGCAATTGCTGAGTCACTGATATCAACTTTATGCAGAAAGGAAAGCTTGGCAGAAAGTCAGTGTGACTCTCTCATCAAGGATGTAGAAGACAAAGCGGTTCTTCTGCAGTAGTCCAGGTTTGCTTGGGATATTAGGGCAGATTAGATTTCTTTGTGGAGGTGCCATGAGGGAGGCATACATGGAGTAGAGGGATTGATTAGTTGAAGAAAATAATCTTTGCGACAACTAGAAGATCACAAAAAGCAAGGCTTTGCTTATTGCAGTGAACTATGGTTGTTGTTATGTCTGACAGTCTTACCGGTCAGATGAGGGATTCCAAAATGTTCTGAAGAGTGCACAGAAGTTGGCAGAAGAACTTCACACTGAAGCTTTTTTCCCACCCATTCAAGAATACAAGAGTCACCAAAGAAGAAAACATTTTGATTACGAGGCACGGGATAATCCCATAAGAGACCCCAAACAACAATTCAAAGTTGAATTATTTAACCAGGTGCTAGATTGTGCAATACAGTCAGTTGAAGAACGTTTCATGCAGCTCTAGGAACACAGCAGTATATTTGGGATGTTGTATGATATTCCAAAACTCCTCACTATACCTGAAGAGGACCTACACCAGCAATGCAGGGCACTAGAGACAGTGTTGACACATGATGACATGCGTGATATTCATGCGAGTGATTTAGGTGATGAACTGAAAGCCCTTTCAAGATACATTTCAGCAGGATCAATTCCAAAGGCTGTTCTGGAATATATGTGCACAAATAAGATGACCACCCTCTTTCCAAATGCTTTTGCTGCTCTGCGCATACTTCTAACACTTCCTGTAACAGTTGCCAGTGGAGAACGCAGCTTCTCCAAGCTGAAGTTAATAAAAACACATCTATACTCCACAATCACACAGGAAAGGCTGGTTGGCCTTGCAACCATCTCACTAGAGCATGAGCTGGCCCAGACTGTGGACCTTCAGGACGCAGTTCAAATCTTTGCAACCGAGAAGGCACGGAAAGCATCGCTTTCATTATTCAAACAGTTAAAAATGCCAATGTTTACTATGCAGACATGAAAAGTTACATTTGCTGTTCAGGCATCTGAAAGTTAAGTGTTACTTAAAATTTTTGAACAAGGCATCTTAAGTTGTTAGTTCTCCTTTAGCGGGGTAGGTAGCAGAGCAGTACCATGAGAGGAGTAGAAAGGAAGAAGGCAGAATTGAGACCTTTCACAGTTTTGGCCCAAGCGAGAGGGTCTGGGGGCGTCATTTGAGCTCCCCGCCTCAGGTGTCAAAATGTTGTGGGCTGGCCCTGTAGATGAATAAACTCTTCAGGGTAGGGACTGTCTCTTTTTCTGTGTCCATACAGCGCCTAGTTTAATGGGGCTCGGATTCTGGTACCTCCACAATATAAATTATAAATATAATAATGATCTTTGTACTGATCTAAATCAGATGCAGGGCTGCAGTGAAGTAACAGTTGTAGAGAGGAGTTAAGAATCTTTGGAGAGCTTGAACAGGGACTGTGTAGTCATTCTAGGTTGATTCACCTGGGAGAGCTGTAAACTCTGAGGCTACAAAGAGTTCATTTGCTCACAGAGATGAGCTGAAGCGAGATGCTGGGACAGTGGCCAAGAGCAGCCATTATGAGACTCAGGATCTCTCCTACAACAAGTAGATACAATCCAGGGGCTCAATAGAGGCCACTAGTCAAAATTATTTGTTGTATCTCTACTTTAAGGGTTTTATTTTCTGTTAATCTTTTTTCAAAGATTGTTTTTACTCTCCTACAAATAAACATACCTTGCATTGAATATTTTATTGTTATTACCATAGTAATAATGATAATTCATATAATATCTTAATTATACATAGTTCCTTGTGCCTAAAGGATCCTAATGTGCTTCACACAGTATAGGCACAATCGTCAATTTACTCAGGCCAAAGTTATCACTGACATTTATGTGGACTTTTCCCGAATGAAGGCGCGTAGGGGGCTGTGCAGATATATGCAAGAATCATGTAACCCTCCACTGAAATGCAGGCACCCAAGGGGTGTATCTAGCAACTCTTCAAAGCCACACAATACCACTACCCAACATTTAGGGCAGGAAAAGTGAAGATAAATGATGTACGCAGCTGAAACTGTAAAGAGAACTTTGGTGAGCTGAATGTAATTTTTAGATTTGGTCAAAAAATGAAAAATATTCTTTGCGGAAAATGTCAAGTCATTATTGGTTCAGATTTCAAAAGGGAACAATTCAAAATTTATTGCATTTTTCATAAAAAAAATTAAAATAGAAAAATATTTAGTTGAAATTTTGGGTTTTTCTCTGCCACCCCAGCTTCTTCCTATTTTTCAGCTTCCATGATTTTTTCTTTCTCTCTTCCCCATTTTGCCACTGAAAAGCAGGGGAGACACAGGAGATGGGGAGAAGGAAAAACAATAAGCTCAAACACCAAAACTTATTTAAAAAAACTGAAAAAAGTGGATAATTTAAAGAAAACTCACCAAAATGGTTTTTTAAAAAGGCCTTTTTTCCAATGGAAAAAAAATCATTCATTCCCCCATTTTCCTTCTTCAAGTAATTTCCCTTGCCACCCATCAAGCCTGTTTCCTTCCCCTCACTTGCCATATTCCATTTTTCCACCCTCTCATTTTCCTCCTTCTCCATTTGTCCCTTCTGCTCCATTTTCCCGTATGATTTGCTACCTGAAGGCAAGTGATATCCCTTAAGCACTCATTGATCACCTGTGAGCTATAGTACTGAGTGCATCTTCCTGCAGCGCCCCCTGTCTCAGGTTACCATAGAGACAACAAAGCAGCTGAAAGGGAGTTAGCGCTGCCCTGCTGGATGAAGCTGTTGGTCAGTTTGCCAAAGCCGAAGATTGGCAGGAAGTCATGGTACCAACCACATGCATGCCTCATTTATTTCCTCCCAATTAAAGGCAGCCTGTAGGGGAAAAGTAAAGTGCCAGTACATTTGAACTGACGTGTACGGACCCACTGAGAGTGCTTGTTAGCGCTCACCATACTCAGCATTTCCTCTCACTGATTGATAGAACGGTGTATATATGGCAGACAGCAAATTCATTACAGCACATTAGCCAGACAGGCAGACAAATGCCCACAGGGGCAGAAAAGCTGTAAGGAATAAATAAAAACTTTATTTTAAAAAAATCCCTTCTTTTTCCCCAGGCTATGGTGAGGTAGACTGCAGGAGTGGGTGATTGGAGGGGCGGACAAAGGGAAGGGAATGGAAAGTAGGGGTGGGGAAGTTGATTAGCAGTCAAACACGCTCCTAGAACACTCATGGTCATATTTAGATTTTGTATAATAACTGAACCTCTGCTTGTGTCTTTTTCCCCACTGCTAAATGTAGTTATTTTCAAGAAAGAAAGAAACCCAATAAAATTCCAGATGATGATCTCCCAGTGCAGTCCTGGAATATCACATTTGAAATAGGTGTTTGGCCATTTCATTCACTGTAAATTAGTGTCCTTTGGTTTAATACATTAAAAAACAAGCAAACTACTGTCAGCATTTATCAACTGCTAACACCGTGTGGCATTTGAGAGACCACAGTAATCACCTGTTCTGAGTAGAGGGAAATACAGTTGTATGAGCTGATACCACTGTTTGGAAATTGCTGGTAAATGTTGACTTCTGTAATGCACAGCCACCACCAAAATAACATGGGTGAGTATGACCACTAGGTATCAATCTCAAACTGATCCTGGTTGAGATGGGAGAACTGGACTAGGCATTATTGCCTCTAAGAGCCATGGGGCTGTGGGAACAGTGGCAATGGCAATCATCCCATGCCTGATTGCTCCTCCACTGCTGTTGACTGGAGTTGAGTTTTGAAGGCTGCCCAGGACTTTTCCTACCATCAGTGGAGGAGGAAAGGTAAGCCAGGAAAGCTGCCATAAACTGATCCACTGATAATGAGTATAGTAGGGTGAATCAGGTGAACCCCAGGACCATTCCACTACCCATAGGGAAAGGGTTTGGCTTTTAAAGGTCACCCACAGATTCACTGTAAGGGGGCAGGTTTAGGTCAATAGAAAGCTGAGCCTAAGTTTTCTGGCTCAGGTAGGGTGTTTTTGATCAGGGATGGGCCCAAAGAGGAGCCAGTGTGCTAAGATTTACTTACCACCTGCCCCTCTGTTAGGCTGTGTTAATTCCAGCAGCCCTTTTTCCTTCCTCTTCAGGATCCAAGTGAGTTCATTATACTATAAGACTGCTAAAACCCCCAGCTTTCTACAGATAGCACAGTATACTGAATTTTGCTTTATCAATGATTGTTGGTAATACAGGTACCTCAGAGAAGTCAGACGTTTTGTTTGATGGAATGTGTGTTCCCACTGGAAAAAATCCTTTGAATCCTGGATATTGTGGAACTGGCATATAGCACCACGAATAACATGCCTGGGCCTCTTCTTGATAGTGTTTGTCCATCCGCTCCTGATCCTGTATCTTTCCTCAGAGCTGAAATTGTAGTCCAGTTAGTGTCTGCAACATAGCTTTAGTTCCTCCTGTTCCACTATTAGCAGAGCTGAAAGAATCACTGTAAAAAACACAAAAATAAAATAGCAGCAGCAATTTAATTTATATCACAATGTAAGGCTACTACAGTGAAAGAACAGTTCCTTAAATAGAAAACCAAATTAATGTTATGGTGGTTAGAGTGCACCCATAAGGACACAATCCCCAACTAAAAGATGAGAAGAAACAGTTGGCATTCAGTTAACAATCATGTTTGGAGGTTTGTGACTGACTTTGTTATTCCAAGGGAAGCCAGGTACTAGTCTCTTGGGATTATGTACAAAGGCAAGAAAGAAGTGGACATGTATGAACCTCAAAGGTGACTGCTGGGTTAATAAAACAGTCTGTTTTCTGTTCACCCACTCTTCCTCTCAGTGTGCAAGTACATTAAAATATGTCAAAAGGAAAGCCATTTGCTGGGGAGAAATAATTCAGCTAAAAGTCAAAATTTCCAGCTGGTGCATTGCCTTGGTGTGTATAAGTGCACTAACAAAGTGACCCACATATCTCACTGGATGAAAGTTGATATCCTCATTAAAGTAGAAACAAACACTCAAAATAGGCACAACTGCCAGTTAAAAAGAATAGAGCACAATTGATATAAGCCTGCAGTTTTCCTTACTCTGTTTCCTACTTGTACTATAGCAGCTATACTATATATGTAAGTAACCTCTTGAAAAAAGCAATGAAGGCAAAGCTAATTTCATATGCGGTGTCCACTCTACTTTGCTAGAAGAATTTTGTTGCTAATAGTCAAGTATATTATTGATCCATGTTTAGGGGGCAGGAAATCTTTTATAGTCCACTTTATATGCAGTCACATACAAAATAGGGACCTACTCCTGCAAAACCCTGTTGTACAATAGTAATCCTTATAAATGTGGAATAGTCCTGCAGAAGTGAAGAGGACAATTCATAGGAGCACGTAAGTATTATTCACATAAGGATTTACAGGATCAGCATCATAGACTTTAAAATATTGTTATGTAGATGGTTTCTATCGACTTGCCCCAGGAAATTCAGAATTAATGCTTCAAGTCCATCTTTAATTCACACTGGTGGGTCTAAGTGTTGCAACATTCCTGATACATGAGATCAGGTCACCCACTGTTTGTTCCAGGCCTCTGGAGGAGGGCAATATTAGATGAAAGATCAAGCAAAATGGGGACAAATTTCACACTGTGCAGTAAGCAGCCATTTTGTTTTTTTAAAATCAGCTTTAAATAATATTAATTAATACATTATTTCATTTGAAAAAAAGGGAAGAAAGAAAAAAATCTGTGAGAGACATGTACGAAATTTGACAATTTCCAAAAATCTGTATTAATAACCAAATAGGAGCCATTAGAGTCTACCATCTAAATATGAATATAGGCAATGTTCCAAATGTATATCCTCAGGACTTTTAAAAATGTGCATTATTTTTCTCAAGCTCATAACTCCTTCCCGTATTATGCAAATACTTACTTAGGGTCTTTTGAAAAATGCATTTTATGAACCTATTAGACTATAATAGCTCTTAAGTAGCTGTTATGAGCTAGCGTGTCAATACATATCAAGGAACATTAAAAATGTTTTAAAGCATTATATAGAATATTACTATTTATTGTTGTTTCTAGAGGTTCAGTGGAAGACAGCTGGTAACTTTTGTGCACTTCTCTCTCACTGAGGTTTCATCCTTCTCAGTTTATTTGACATTGGCTAAAGTGAATCCATAATGAGGGCATACTTGGTTGATAACTTAAGCACTGCTCCTACAAGTGGTTCCATGAAGGCGGACATGGAGACCCACTGAAGTCAATGGAGCTCTGCCCACTTGGAATAAACTGCAGGATTATGGTCTTCCTTTCTTCTCTTTTGACGTCAAAACATAAGTGAATTGAGTCTCAAAACAGCACGTTGCAAAAGTTCCATATTACAGCTGGGGACCAATGATTTAGGTAACTTGCCCCAAGTGACAAAGGAAGCCTGCATGGAGCTGAGAATAAAATCATGTGGCATCTCTTGGCTCCTAGGGCTGTGCCTTAGACACAAGTACTAAATGGCTTGTGCAGCTGAACGCAGCCCAGTGCCACCAACGAACAAGAGAAAATAAACCCTGTTTCCTTTTTATTGCATTATTTTTATCCTGAAGACATTAATGTTCTTTCGGTACTTAATATGAGACAGTCTATCATGTTTCCTTGAACATCCAAAACTCCCTTTCAGTTCAATGGGATTTGGGGGCTTAGTATGAACACAGAATCAGGAACAAAATCCACCCCCCTCCTTGACAGCCTCATAGGCCCTGCCCCACTTGCAGCAGTAACAGTGCTATGCTTCCGCATAGAGGAGGCTGAATGTGGGGATACTGCTCAGAGGGTGCACACTCTGGGCCTGCTCCTGCTCCCAGTGACTTCACTGAGAGATGGATCAGACCCCCCGTTCACAGCGTGGAGCTTGGCTCCAGCATGAACTCCCTATGCAGCACCAGGCACGAGGTGGGACATAAGAAACAAAGAGGTGGGTTAGAGGAACCTTCTCTATGCAGCTCTTCTCTTCCTTGTACTGCAGGGTTGAGAGGGCCACATAAGGCCACAGGGACACTACTTCAGTCATTGAGCTATAATAGCCTCTGCAGTGTGGCTCCACAGTCACTCTGCAACCCATTAGCGTTTCTCCTCCTAACCCCACGGCTTATATGCCTAGGGCCTAGATGAGTTAATCAGGCTGGGTACTGGATATGAGCCCCAGTGAGTACTGAGGAGTCTGCCTTATGCAAACTAACACAAGTGGCTGCAAGAACTCCTTCCTGGGCTCTGCAATCTTATGTCAATTTGGATATCACTGTTGCATGCAGTCCCATGCAGATAAAACTCCCTCTCTAGTGTGCTAAAAGGGTTACTGGATATGCAGAATAGTAGCTCTTCTAAACAAAGGAACTTAGTCATTTTCATTTATTTTTCCCCTTCAAAAATGCCCCAAGGCAGCCATCTATTTCAGTCAATGGTAACCTGAAAATATATATATGAACTATAGGAGCACAAAAGGCATCTAAACCCACAAACATTATTTTTGTACACACCAACTCAGCCAAATAGAGTTCTTCGCATTTCATTGGAACTCTTGGTTAACTCTTTGTATGCCAAGTTTTGACAGAGAGTTATATACCAATGGAATTACATTTGTATTATAGAATGCTCTCTTACAATGGCAGGGAAGGAGGACAGTAAGATACAATTGCAACAGATGTAAAAGAATCTCAAGTATTTTTTCAATTTTAAAAAGTTACGTTTGTCTCAAGATTTTTCCACCCCCAAAAAGTCATAAAAGTAAAAATTAACTTCAAATATATAAAGTATTGAACAGCTATTTCTAAAAATTACTTTCAGAATTTGTTCCAGTATGTTATTAATAACAAAACAAAGTTAAAAAAAACCCAGCCATCTAATACTGGGTTGTTCCTCATTTCAGAGTGGGAGCTGGGGGGAGGAGGTGGGAGCTGGAATCGTTAAGCCTTTCTTCAATTTTTTTTTCTTTTTTAGTTGAAATTTTGAACTTTTCAAATTTACAAATTTCAAAATTTTCAAATGTTGAACTTTTCAAAATTATATAACTTTTCAAAATTAACTCCACTGGTCAAGGAAATTCCAAGATTAAAAAAGAAAAAACGAATGTGAAAATAGAGTGCAGGTTGAGAATGCATATCACTAACTGAATGGTAAAAGACCTTGCAGGGATTTGGAATTAAGGTTACATTTAAAAGAAAGCTCAACATGTTCACTTATTGAAATGCAGAGTTAAAGAATCTAGACAGACTTAACTCTGCCCTGTTGTGATACCATGCTATAAACATACAATTATGATTAAAGCATTTTAGTGTCTGTGACCCCAGATTAGATTAAGCTGATTTTTAAAGACACACTAGTGCTTATTCATATTTTTCCCCTTATGGAGTTATATGAGATACCAACTTCCTGAATTCAAAACTGGCAAGACAGTCAATGACAGAGCCAGGTTTGCAACCGGGATGGGAGGGTGGGAGTGTGTGCACAGAGGTTTTGGGGGACCTGAAGCAAAATCTGAAACTGAGGCTGACCACCCTTCCAAAAAATGTATCACTGAGAGGAGACTTATTTGGGGGGGATGCCCCGCATTCACTGCACAGCAATGATTCAGCTCCTGTCCCATGGTGCTGGACTCGGCTCCCTGCTCAGGGTGTTGTGACCTGGCACGCAGGATCACAGCACCACTCAGGTGTCCTGGCCACCCCTCAGTCATGATGGAGGGGCCTACGCGCTGAGCCTGTGGCGTTATGACCCCGCATACCTGGTTGCAACACCACGCGGTTTGGGGGCTCTCACAAAGAAAGCTTTGGACAAACTGCTGCTTTTGCCCCACCTCTGGTCAGCCCTGAGGGGGCATAACGAGTCACTGGTGGTGCCACTAACCCCCCACAGCAGCACCCTCCATCCCAGCTCAATAATCCTAATCCTGGCCCAGTGCAGAGGGGAGGCCTTGAGGGAGGGGGGCAATGGAGAGCAATCCCATCTTGCAGTCACCCAGATCCCCTTTTAGCTCCCTACTGGTTTTAAGTAAAAGTTTTTACATAACTCAAAGCCTGGCATGTGTGTTTTACTTCCAGTCGGAGTAAAACAGAAGATGGAGATATTTTGTACGAAAGATGCATCTTTACAAAAGACTACGGGAAACAAGTCAGATGAGCTCCACTACTAAACAATGGAGATAATGAATAAGCGGGCTAGCCTGAAACTGGGTAGGATGATTCACTGAACTGGAATTTCAACAATGATGTTTAAAATGTAGACGGGATAGGAAAGAGTGAGAGCTAGTCAGAAAATTAGGTATGAACTTGCATTACAATATAGCGGGGGGAAAGAACACCAGTGAGATTTTGGGTTATATTTCCAAAGGCCTCAAATTATGGATCAGGCAATATCCTTTCTCTCTACAGCACTGATGAGATTGAGCTTACTACTACATATAGCTCTGAGCTCCCCGCAGCACAAAAAAGGAAATTATGTGAAAAAGAATAACAGCAAGCATTGCTAAGGGATCAGGGGATTGATTTATAAGAATTAAATGACAAATGGGTGAGATGCATAATAGTCCACAAAAAGAACAGGAGTACTTGTGGCACCTTAGAGACTAACAAATTTATTAGAGCATAAACTTTCGTGGACTACAGCCCACTTCTTCGGATGCATACAGAGTGGAATAAATATTGAGGAGATATATATATACACACATACAGAGAGCATAAACAGGTGGGAGTTGTCTTACCAACTCTGAGAGGCCAATTAAGTAAGAGAAAAAAAACTTTTGAAGTGATAATCAAGATAGCCCAGTACAGACAGTTTGATAAGAAGTGTGAGAATACTTACAAGGGAAGATAGATTCAATGTTTGTAATGGCTCAGCCATTCCCAGTCCTTATTCAATCCTTTGTTGATTGTGCCTAGACAGAGGCAGAAGCCTCCAGCTGGCATGATATTCCAGGCAGGACTGAATCTCCATTAGACGAAACTTAAAGAAGAGAATGACCTGGACTCATTCCCGTTTTTGTCCAGGCACCCCCGACCGACCTCACCGAGGCCAGCCAGGAGCACCCATGTCTGCCCAGGTGCCCCTTACGAACCTAACCAAGGTCGGCCAAGAGCACCCACGGAACGATGATGATGGTTAGCAGTCGTATTCCACTGTCTGCCATCCGCAAGGCAAGGCAAGGCAAAGCAAGGGGATGCTGATGTGTAGCACTGCACTACCGCGTCTGCCAGCAGCACCCAGGAGACATACGGTGACAGTGAGCTGAGCGGGCTCCATGCTTGCCGTGGTATGTCGTCTGCATAGGTAACCCAGGAAAAAAGGCGAGAAACAATTTTTTGCCGTTGCTTTCACGGAGGGAGGGAGGCCTGATGACATGTACTCAGAATCACCTGAGACAATGTTTTTGCACCATCAGACATTGGGAGCTCAACCCAGAATTCCAATGTGCAGCAGAGACTGTGGGAACTGTGGGATAGCTACCACAGTGCAACACTCCGAAAGTCAATGCTAGCCTCGGTACTGTGGACGCACTCTGCCGACTTAATGCGCTTAGTGGGGACTGTATCAATCAATTTATAAAAAATCGACTTCTATTAAATCGACCTAATTTCGTAGTGTAGACATACCCTTTGTTGAAACACAAAGCACTGGGTTCTAATTTGTCCCCCCTTCATAGTTAACGTGTATGAAAGAGACAGTGAGATGATTAGGGGTGCAGTGCTAACAGTGTAAGGATAAAATGCAGCTTTACAGCTCCTTTTAATTAAATACAGGCTGTTTTTGCCCTGCTTACAGGGTCCGGGGCTGAGATAGTGGCTTGGATTCAAGCAAGCTGGTTGAAGCTCACACCAGGCACAATGCATGTATGGGCCAAAGGAAGAATGTAAGAGAAGTCGCTTGTGCTGGAATCCAAAACTCTGAGAAGATTCAAACAGCTACTATTTTTAAAAAAAGAGGTCAGCTTGCCAGAGAAGTGTTTCTTTCTTTTCACACAAATATGAAATAGATGGAATATAGGCTGTTCTGATGTATACTTCCAGAGCCCTCACCACCCCCGTCCACCACTACCCCCATTATTATAATTTGTATTGCCATAAAGCCTAGGAGCCCCATTCATGCACCAGGACCCCATTGTGTTAGGCACTGTACATATCCAGAACATACCTTGCCCCCCGTCAGCTATTTGATTAAAGACAAATTTAACAAATGATTGAGGAGTAAGGCAATTTCAGACCATTCTTTACAAAGCCTCCTGGGGTGCCTAAACTCCAGACTGCCACATAAATTGGGCTGCCCGCCACCCTGACCAATTCTGGGGCTCCCTCTCCCCTCCCCAGTGCACAAGGCGAAAGGGAAGCCGAGAAACAGCACCCACACTCAGTCTGTAGGGAAGGAATTGCTAGAGTGGCGGAAGCTCATGTGTCTCAGTTTCCTTTTCTGACCCTTGCGGGGGTTGAGGAGGGAGCCCAAAGTCTTCATCACCCCTTACAGCTTCAGCAGAGCCAAGATGGGGATGGGTTTATTTTCATTTAAAACAACAAAAAAGGTACCTGCGGTGTTCCTTGTGCTGTGAGTAGCATTGCATAGGGAGGCTGTGGAATCTCCATTATTGGAGATTTTTAAGAGCAGGTTAGACAAACGCCTGTCAGGGTGGGGCTAGACAGTACTTAGTTCTGCCTTGAGTGCAGGGGACTGGACTAGATGACCCCTCGAGGTCCCTTCCAGTCCTACGATTCTATCTCCCCTATACTCAGTAACCTAGGGAAGACCCCCATTGAGCCCAACAGCACTAAGCTTTTCAACAAAAACAACAAGGAGTCTGGTGGCACCTTAAAGACTAACAGATTTATTTGGGCATAAGCTTTCGTGGGTAAGGTTTTTACCCACGAAAGCTTATGCCCAAATAAATCTGTTAGTCTTTAAGGTGCCACCAGACTCCTTGTTGTTTTTGTAGATACAGACTAACACGGCTACCCCCTGATACTTGACAAGTTTTTCAAGAGTGCACGCTCAGTGCCACCCCAATGTCATCCTTTATAGGTCCAGTTGCCATATACTGCAGTCAGGCTTTGACATCCCCATTGAAAATGCAGAAGAATTGGACACCAGCTATCATTCCCAGAGAAGTCTTACTCCCTCCGGATGAGAATTTATTTCTTAGTCTGCAGATCCATGTGGACCATAACGCTCCTATCGGCTCCATGCCACAGAAGACCACATATCAGGACAGAATTTGGCTTAGAACATGGTGAAGATTACAGACTAGCCATCTCTTCATATTACACAACTAAAGACAAATAAATGCTTAGTCGATAAGGCAGCCAGTCCAAGCACAGCACAGCTAGAGGAGAGAAGTTTAAAACAAAAACTAATGTTTCTTGACTTGAGACAATATTTTCTTCTAGTTATAAATGGTATAGCTTGTCTCAGCACACCAATCCTACCTCACCAGGGAGGAACAAGAAAGGAAACCTGTGAGGAAATGTAATTATCTTTCTTTATTTCTGTGTTCCTCTTCCTCACTCATCTTGCCAACATTTTTGGATTAAGCATAAAAAACAAATTTAGAATATAGGAAACATAAGAAGGGGAAAATGGGACCCATGCCAATCACCTCTTTCCTGTTAAGAAACAAAATGGTGCATTGCAAAAATAGTGTTGCCCCTTTTTGAGCCGAGTGGCTAGTCAAAGTTTGGGCCCTGGGGATGTTCCCATTGGAAGTGAAAATTGATGGAGTCTGGTGTTGTCTTTGTTCATTTTTCTATGTTAATCTTGTTTATTTACAAAGAATGTACAAAGTCCTGCTTCTCTGAATGCAGGAGGCACCAAAAACAAAAGGTGCAGTTTCTTAGTTTCTTAGCCCCAAGTGTCTTCAGCCAACAGACCCGAAAGCTCGCTCTCTAGCTATTTCCAGGGTCACAGTGTTCACTTGCTACTGCTTAACTTTCTTGCTTTTTGCCTCTGCTTTTCTCTCTGTTCAGTGTACTCTCGGTTTCTGTATATTCTGCCTTCCCTCACACACGTTACCCAAAACAACACTCAGGAAGAGCCCTCCACTCACTCAGTCCGAACACTGAGTTGGGTGGGTTCACAACTCCTTTTGTCTTAAGTGCTTGTGGTGAAGTTATCCTGACAGCTACATTAACTGAAGACTGTGTTCAGACCCAATCTCAAAGAGGGTTGTGAGTCATGCAGTCACAGATACCCCCCCCCATCATAACAATAGCTCCTCCTTGCAGCACACCAATTTATGGACTCCCACCATCTGCTTTTCTGTATTTTCTCTTTCTTGTTTGACTATGGGTTTTTCTGTGGTGCTTGATGACATACTATATGAGTGCCACACAAACATTAGCAAGTTTAATCCTCACAAGACCCCTTTTGATCCAGGGAAGTCTAATTATCTCCATTTTACTGATGAAAAATTGAGGCACAGAGAGATTTGGGCCTGATTTGTTTTACAGAAGAGCAGAGCATCTAAAATACCAGCGGAAGTCGTTGGGAGTTTTGGGATCTCTGCTTTGGTACTCAGCATCTCATGAAATCAAGTTTTAAGTGCTTGGGTTCACACAGGGAGCGTCTGGTAGAGCAGGGAATAGAACTCAGATCTCCTGAGCCTCAGACCAGTGCCACACACAAGAGACACTCCTCCCCTTTGAACAAATGAGACAAGAAACATAGTAGGTGAATATTAGCCATTAGAGCTGGTCAGAAAATATCCTCCCCTCTCCACCCCCCTCAAAAAAAGCACTGAAAATTCAAATTTTCAAAAAATTCAACCATTCCCTATCATCCCAATATGACATTCTGCAGTGGGATTTTCAAAAGAGCCTCGGTGACTTCAGAGTCATGTCCCACTACTGACCATCAATGGGACTCATGCTTCTAGGTCATTTAGATGCTTCTGAAAAGTTCACCCCTAATTTCTATTCCTATTTTCAGGCTCATCAGCAGATTCAGAGGTTACAGTACTGAGCAGCCCAGGGACTGATTTCAAGGAGTATTTTAGCAGGACAACTGCCTTGGGATGATTTAGGGCCTGATGTCAATCAACAAGTGCTGAGTGGCCTCAACGCCTGTTGAACTCACCAGGAGTAGAGAGGGTACTTAGCACCTTCCAGGAAGTGCTCAGTTCCTCTCAGTATCTGGCCCCTAATCCCTCATGTTAATTCACTCTAGAGCCCTCTATGGGTACCTCTATACAGCATTTTGGAGTCAGCCTCCCAGCCTGATCCCAATCCCCTCCCTAGACTTCAGAGCCCAGGTTCCAGCCTGAGCCTCCACTTCAAAGTGCTGTCTACACAGCTATTTTTAGAGCACTCGCGGGAGCCCTCCAAGCCCAAGCCTGTCAACCCAGGCTGAGAGGCTGACTCCAAAATGATGTGTAGACATACCCTAGCAGGTTCAAGATAGAAATGAGACAGCACACAAGCAGCTTCTATTTTTAAAAGTTGTCTAATACTCAATAAATTCTGTTCCTAATTATGTTAATGAAGCAGATAGGGAACCTGAATATTATATATAGAAGTCTCCAAAAACATCCATAGCTGGTGCAGGATATTGGATTTGCAGCAAACTTCTGGTCCAATTATTAATATTAAATCAGTCCCTTTGATATGAACAGCATTTTTTTAATTTGGGAGGAATCTATACCTGCTGGGATTTAAACTTCCCACCCATGGATCCAAAAAAAGTAGATCTAATAATTAACAGTAGTTCTAGCAATTATCATCTTTGCAAGCCACTAGAGGGCAAGATCATCACACTCAGCTATTTAATTTGAATGGCACAATTTCAGTCCTCTAGAAATTATTGCTCAGTTCTACTTTGAATTAAGCAAATTACACCAGCAGTCCAATGATTAATGATGCAGCACTTTTATTTATCTTGTCATTTTTTTCAATTTCTATAATGCACTAATCAATACCTCCATGGGTGGCCAGTGAACTGGACGTTGGGGGAGGCTAGCCCCCAGCCCCTCCCCTTGTGCCCGAGGCCCTGCCCCTCTCCTTCCCCTTCTGCCACTCCCCCCTGCCCCGCAGGACCCCACAGAACCCCCACTGCGCCCCTGCCCCCAGCCCCAGTGCTGGGCGGCCTGGCAGCACAGCCCCAGCACCCCAACTCCCCCAGCCCCAGTGTGCCAGGCGGCACGGCTCCCCTGGCCCAAGTGTGCCATCCTTGAATACCTCTTAACATCCATATAGAAAAATATAACATTATGTATATTAAAACAACCTAGAAAGGCAGACTACCAAGAGAAAGAACTTCCCAAACCATAACAAACATTAATCCCTCCCCCAAAACAAATCTTTATTAAAAGCCTCAGTAAACACTTAGGACTCAACATGGGCATATGGGGATCAGGGCACAAGCAGCCCTCCCTCTCCTGCCCCCTGTGCAGTGCACTGTTGCAGTCTCTAAATTAATGGGCACACAAGGACTGCTTCATCCTAGTGCCTGGGGGTCCAAAGAGAGTGAGGAAGGCCCCACCCATCCGCCTCCATACTGGCCTGCCAAGCTGACCTGCCAGAGGGAATGGGCTGCCTCATTTTAAGGGATGGCGCAGCATGCGTGCTTCCCATGTAAGCAGGGCTGTGTTGGGATGGATTATGATTCCGGAACACATGTGGGGCTATGCAGTTGCCAACACAGGCCCTGTGTATTTGCAGAATCTGTCCCTTACATAGGCCTTATAACATGTGTTGAAGTCAGGTTCGTTCAGATCGGGCAGAGGTGGGGGTGGCAACTGTTGAGTGAAGGGCCCTTTAATGAGAACACATTGCTCTCAGTTCCCAGGGGTAAGGGTCCTGAGCTGTCAGAAACAGCCATGCTTTGCCAGGCTCAACTTCCAAATGTATATAAAACAGTATTGCTAACCCCAAGCATTCAAAAATTGCATCAGATCCCAAAATTATGAGATTGGCTTAAAAATCACGAGATTTTAAAAAAATAATACATTTACGTTTCTTTTTAGTTGCCTTCTGGTTTTAGAACTTCTAGGGTTCACATTTTCCAGTTTTTCTCTGCAACCATGAGGGCTAGAAACTTACTTTTTAAAAAAAAAGAAAGCTGACATTCTGTTAAGTTCACATGATTCCCAGAAAAATACAAAATACTGCACGACTTGTGAGAATACTGTGAGATTTGGCATCTCTGTGAATAATTCTATCAGAATGCCAGGACTGGTTTGCAGCTCTTGGACAAAAAATGAAGACTAACTGTTAGAGTGTTCAGCTGTTTAGCAGTTCTTGTATAGCATGATACTTCATTACAGGAGAGACTCCTTCTGGAGTAAGGGTATCAAACTAAGACATGCTGATGCTTTTGAAACTGGAGTAGCAGCAGTGATGGCACAATGGTGCCAAAACCCAGTCCTGAGCGCAGGCTGGGGTAGAAAATTCCATTGTTCCTGTACTTTGGGCAGCGAACCCTACTGACAAGTCTACCACCACCACAAACCCATCTGCCAAAGGCTACAACTTAGCACATGTTAAATTAGATGAAGAGCCTGAAAATTCTCTCAACAGCTAGTATGAATTGCATAATATGTTAAATTACATTAAAAAAGCGACATTAACTGAACGTTAAGGTTGCAAAGCAAGGCACTTATCAGTTAGGAAATGCCTGAATGAATTTGTCTGTGCAACCTTAGTTCAGACCTCCTGCACTGCTGTAGTGCTTCAGTAAAAATGCTACTACACCCAGGGGTGGTGGAACAATGTGTATAGTGGGGGTGCTGAGAACCATTGAACCAAACTGTAACCCTGTAAATGATGGACACCACATCAAGACAGGGGGTGCAGCAGCATCTCCAGCACCCCTAGTTCCAGCACCTATGACTACACCCCATTGGCATAGTTAATCCACCCCTGCAAGAAGTGGTAGCTATGTCGACAGGAGAAGCCCTTCCGTCACTATAGCGCTGTCTACACTGGGGGTTAAGTGGGTGTAACTGCATCACTCAGGGGTGTGGATTTTTCACTCCCCTGAGGGACATAGTTATACCGATATAAGTTTATAGTGTAGACCTGGCCTGTAGACATTCTTTAATTACATGATTTTTTCCCTACAGGACCCCTGTCTCATTCAGGGCACAGCATAGACTATGCTCAATAAATAGGTTGCTACTAAATTTTTCTTTTTGTCCTTATCATTCAATATATGGCCACAAGCCTTATTTATTGCATAACATCCAAAGCCTGCACTGAATAAAAATGTATTTATTTCTTCATGGGCTTTTCTACGTGCTTATCACCATAGCATGTAAGTGCTTCACAAACGTTAATGAATTTATCTTCACACTATCCCTGCAAAGTAAGGAGGTGTTATTATCCCCATTTTGCAAATGGGGAACCAAGACAGAGAGATTCATTATCAAACGTGTCCGTTACTTTTGGGTGCCCAGGTTGAGATGCCTTGGAGCTGATTTTTCACAGTACTTAGCATCTGTAGGTCACTTTATATGTTCAAAGCACAAACTCTTGTTGACTTCAGCTATTGTTGTGCGTGTTCGGCACTTCTGCAAAAATGAGGAACGCAAAAATGAGGAACACAATTAGTGGTCACCTATGAAAAGTTTTAAAAGATTAAATGCCATCATGAATACTTGGATTCTACTTCCTTCATCACAAGGTCATCCTTTCTCCTCCTGCAGTTCCTGCTTCATTCACTACACACCTTCCAACTTCTGCAACAAATGCAGCAGGGTTCTATAGACCAGTGGTTCTCAAAGCCGGTCCGCCGCTTGTTCGGGGAAAGTCCCTGGCAGGCCGGGCTGGTTTGTTTACCGGCCACGTCTGCAGGTTCGGCCGATCGCGGCTCCCACTGGCTGCAGTTCACTGCTCCAGGCCAATGGGGGCTGTAGGAAGCAGCACGGGCCGAGGGATGTGCTGGCCGCCTTTCCTGCAGCCTCCATTGATCTGGAGCGGCGAACCATGGCCAGTGGGAGCCACGATTGGCCGAACATGTGGACGCAGCTGGTGAACAACTACTGCTATAGACAACACTCTCTATACAACCTTGATTTATTCCCAAAACACTATCAATTCTGTACAGGAAATAAAACAGGGCTCTTCTGGAATTAATAGTGTGTGACCATATAATTAAAGACAGTATCATAATGGATACACCTGAAAGGGGCAAAGTAAACTTGAGCGGCCTACCTTAAATTGATCATTTCCTAACTATTGATTGGTTGACTTTGCAACCAGTTTTCTTACCTATTACGTACCAGAAGGGGGGAACATTGACAGGAGAGACAGTCTCCCTGCTCTTGTTTCTGATGACTGGCACCACAGTGGCTCCTGGCAGCCAGTAGGAGCAACTGCAGTAAAGGTGTTGCTCGGCCTCTGCAACCCTAGGCTGAAACATACTCAGTGGCTCTGTGGCTATGGAGCATACTCGGTGCAGATGTAATCAGGGAATTTTGCTGCCACCCTCTAACAAGAGTCTACAGATCATATGAAAAACCTCTGAAAAATCAGTTATACCCTAGTCAACTTTGGGTGGATTTCACATGGACAGCAACCTTCTTAACCCCCGGGCAAGTTTCAATTTCAAGAGTTGTATGCAGTGTATTTCTAGCCATGTCAGTCCCAAGATATTAGAGAGACGAGGTAGGTGAAGTAATATCATTTATTGGAGCAACTTCTGTTGGTGAGAGAGACAGGCTTTCAATCCACAAAGAGCTCTTCTTCAGGTCTGGGAAAGGTACTGAAGAAGAACTCTGTGTAGCTCAACAGCTTGTCAATTCCAAGAGTTGTAAGAATTTTTAATCATTGGCAAAACAAAACTATTTTCTCCTAACCTCATTCTCAGAGACAGCAGTACCATTTTGGGGGAAATATTAAAAAAAAATAAAAAAATTAAAAGCAGACTCAGGAAGAGACCTGGCATGAAAAATTTTAGCCCCAAATGATTCAGCAAAGTTACAAGTAACTGAAAGTAGTGTGTTATAATGGGAAGTTTTAAGCAACCTTAACAATAAATGTTACTGCCAGCTTCATCTTTAATATACTTTTGTTTCTTTTTAAACACCTGTTTGATCAATCCCAGCTGATATTTGGGTAGTAGCATTTGGAGGTATCCAGCTATTTCCCAGTATATTTATTTAATTGGATTCTGGTTTAACAACTTTATGAGGGTCACCAGTCCTGGCAAGTGCATTCACTAGTGATGTTTTTCTTGCCTGCGTGAGACCTTTTTCTCCCTCAAGCTACGTGACAGTAGGATCAAGAAGATGAGTGAATGGAATTGCAGTTCTCAATCACACTTCCATGTGAATAATAATCATACAGACTTACTTTCTACATTCTGAGCTAACATTCTTCCAGATACTATCTCCCTAAAAATTCGGTCCTAGGTATTAAACAGTTGTAAAAATAGATGATTTTCTTTACAAAACAAAAATCAAAACACCCAAAACAAACAAAAAACCCACCACGCACCTCATTTGCTAGGAAGTTATAAGTGCTGCAAACATTTTCAAACTTTGACCCTGTCAAGATTTTTTTATATCGTTTTGAAAATTCAGCAAAATGCTTTAGATAGGCTGTGAAAACTGATCTATTTACCCTCCTTTAGTTACCTGCTCTTCACCTTTGCCTTGAGATAAAGCCTCTCTACTCTTTCAAATAAAGAAGAGCCATGACATATGAATATAAAGGTGTCTCTGTTGTAGGGATTTGAATATCACTTTTGGGTTTGGGCTACTGCAGGCAGCTTCCCATTATTCAGATGCAAAGCTCAGGCAATAACAAGAGTTTACATTCAGCACAGTCATCATGATTTAAAAATAATTGGAATATGCATCTTAACAGAAGTAGTAAAACATCCACAACTTTTATTTAAATATAGACAAATATGCTGCAATACACTAATCCTATAGGAAAAGCAAACAAATACTACTCCATTTTTTGTTTACTTTTGAGGAAGTGTCTGTATTCCTCACAGAGAATGACTGATAACATCACCTAAAGCCTGTTACAAAAAAATAACATCCTGCCCCTGCCTCATATGCTGCACTGGCTGATAGGCCAGGTGCTAGAGAATAGGATCAAGCTGAATGTCTGTCCATAATTATAGTCATTCTGATAGGTTTGAAGACCGGAGATTTTATTTTTAATTCTTAACCTTGGAGCTTTAATGATGGTTGGTGGCACAAGAAAACCACATTTACTTACATACACAGAGTTTGGCTACCAGTTTATTTAAATGTGAATTGGACCTATCAATCTATTAATACCAATTATTTGCTTCTTTCCTGTTATTTTTCTGTCTCTCTGTTCTCCTTCACTCAGATTCTGTAATCCTGACTTACCGCTATGGGTCATATTCTCCCCAGTACTGGTCTTTCCCGTGAAGGGAACATTCTCCTGGGGCTGGAGTCACTTTACCTCGCCAAGCCACATGGAATAGGTAGAGGTTTGGGCCTCCTAAAGCTATTAGATCTTAGGGCACCAGTACAGGACCTTTGTCTTCATACAGCTGCCCTGTTGGCCACCCTTCCCCATGGCAGCCGCAGCATGTGCCCTTTAAATACCATGCTGCTATTGACTAACTGCACCTAGGCTGTCCAACATGCTGTCCCAGTCACATTTCCAAAAGTAGTTACTTCTCGTGCCACCCCTAAATTTCTGAGCATGAATAATGCTGCAGGATTCTGTTGGAGGAGTTTCTATAGTATCCCAAGAAATGGGACACTAGTTTGTAGAAAAGGGTTTTCAGTTTCCTTGTCCCAGCTAGGTTCCATTTGGCTCTTTTCCACTGATGGAAACAGAGTTGGGACTATGGCTTTAGAATTCTAGAGATCTCAGGTCTAATGTAGTAATAGTCTACAGGTGCTTCCTTGTACAGTTCATTAAAAAACACAAAAATATCAATAAGAAAGAAAGAAAGGTATGATTCAGAATTAAAATGTTCATGTTTTAAATGGAGTTCTTCTGTCTAAATGTATCTACCTATAATAGGCTATATATAGACTAATAGTCCAGAAATTATATGTTCAATTACATAGCACCTTTGATCCTAAAGGACCCCAAAATATTTTTCCATCTCTACTCTTTATTTTAGCTCAGATGCCAGAGAAAACTCATGTCAACTTCAGTGAGGAGTTGCACGCGTATTCTAGGCCAGAATATCTACGCCAGTCACTGCGCCCAATGCTAAAATAAGACAACCTACAGAACATGACAGCTGTATAGCAAAGAGTAACAATGTGGTAAAGGTATATAAAATCATAAGTGGAGTGGAGAAAGTGAATAAGGAAAAGTTATTTACTTGTTCCCATAATATAAGAACTAGGGGCCACCAAATGAAATTAATGGGCAGCGGGTTTAAAACAAATAACAGGAAGTTCTTCTTCACACAGTGCACAGTCAACCTATGGAACTCCTTGCCTGTGGAGGTTGTGAAGGCTAGGACTATAACAGGGTTTAAAAGAGAACTGGATAAATTCATGAAGGTTAAATCTATTAATGGCTATAAGCCAGCATGGGTAAGGAATGGTGTCCCTAGCCTCTGTTTGTCAGAGGGTGGAGATGGATGGCAGGAGAGAGATCACTTGATCATTACCTGTTAGGTTCACTCCCTCTGGGGCACCTGGCATTGGCCACTGTCAGTAGACAGGATACTGGGCTGGATGGACCTTTGGTCTGACCCAGTATGGCCATTCTTATGTTCTTATGTTAATGTAGAAGTGAAGAAAAAATGCTGTGTCCTGTTGAAATAGGTGGAGGAACTTTAAAGTGGCAAAATGTAATTAATCAAACCAAAATTTGGGTAGGAAACAGTGGCTAACATACCTATTCATTCAAATATTGCCATATAATCTTTACTGAGCACAACATGATAGGTTCTTAGTTTTGTGTCTCATCCAAAAGCTAATAACTTGAAGCAACACAGTACCCCATAACACATTCCTGTAGCCCAAGTTCTTTATTGCCTCATAGGGAACTATACTACTTGCTGAATCACCAGTACCACTTCTGACAGCACCTAGATTTTCCTCCTAGGTTTCTCACTTCAGCACTAACTAGTTACAATCAAATATAGGGTGTGAGATCTAATCAGACCATAAAACAAGATGTTATGGGCATAGGCCAGGATATAATACAGTATAGGGTCTCTATGTTACTCTATACAACTCATAAGTAAGTTTGCTTATTAAAATACTATTACATAGATTATAAAAATACAGTTTTACTTTATTATCTAATGTGATGGTAAAGAATATATCCTATAGTAAATCAGCATGATTTCTTTTCATATACTTAGAATTTTAAGAATCAGTCTAGCAAGGTCCAAGCACTCTGGCCAGAAGTCACAGACTTCAGTAGGACTATTCACATTAGTTCTGGTCAAAAGTTTTGACACAGTATTGTTCTGCTGAAAAATGACCTTTTTAAAAAATGAAACTTTTTTTGAAAAATTGTCTATATTACAGAAATTTTCCAATTTTGGCAAATTTTGCTGTGCTATTTTGACCAACAATTTTATTAAAATCATGTTCAAAATCATCATAGACTTTTCAATGCGATTACCAAAACCCACATTTTCTTACTGAAGTCCAGTTTTGGGGAAACAGATTCTATAAAGATGTAGGTAAAGAGTGTCACTGAAAATTTCACAAAAAACAGGAAATAGGTCATTTTTTTGTTTTTGTTTGAAGTTTCCAGTTTTTCAACCAACTTTAATTTATGTACTTAAAGTTAAGCACATGCATAAGTCCTTTAAGGGATTTATCCTTCAAATTTCCAGCAGAGAATAGAATGAAAATAGAACATTGCTAGTATAGAACATCACTATAATTTGTATAATTCTTAGGTCAAATTTAGACCCAAGAAATAAAAATCTAGATCTGAAATAAATGGGTAAAACCACTTGCAAATACTTAGCAAATCACCAATTCTGAGAAAATGAATATTTATGTTAATAATCTACACATAATGTGATATATGCAATTTTATAGGATTTTAGTTTTAAATTATCATTACATATGAATGATCTATTTTTTTTAAATAGAAACAGTGGTTTTATATCTGTAGCATATGCAAAGAATTTATTTCTGACTCAAAAAGTATTTTGACAGTAAACAATCTATTGCGAAAAGTCTCTGATCTTATATAAAAGATTTTTTTCTGCAAAATATCCATTAATTTTAGCAATGCCTATGATCATTGCTTTTCAAAGCCTATTAAAATGTATATGTTTTAATAAGATTTGGGGCCAAATCCTTCACTTGGTTACATCATTGTAACTCTGTTGTAGTCAATAAAGACCCATTGGTTTAACTGAGTTTGACCTTAAGAACATGATATAGTGTCTTTTTTTTTTTTTGGACAATTGCTAAAAGTTTCCAAAACCCCAGTATCACTTATGCATTAAACATAGAATCATTGATACACTAATTATAAAAGCATACTTACTAGTAAAACTGCTCCAATATTTCTACATCACAGTTTATCCATTGAATCAAAGATTCCTGTCTCATATCATGTTGATTCTGAAAACTGACACTTGTCATTACTGCCTGTAGATGTAGTTTGGGATAATTGAAAGCAAAATTCAGATTTTCAGAATCTCCTTTTTCTTCCACTGTCTCTTTTTTAACATTTACTTTTCAGTGCTTTGCTTACAGTCCTGTAACAAATACTGCTACCATGCTGGCTAAAAACTCTATGCATAACAGCTAATTGGCTATCTAAGATATCTTCTTTTAGTGAGCAATGGTTATTGAATAGAATACAATGGTATTCTTAGACAGGGGGAAAAAGAAGAATAATGGGCACTGGAATGACAATACAAAAAGAGGAGAAATCGCAGATTAGCCCAAACTCCCAGGCCCTAATCACTGACAGAAGAATATCGTAAATCAAGGCAAAAGACATCAATCCATTCAAACAGGATTAAAGGTTGAAACTGAAAATCAACAAACTTGTTAGTCTTTGTGAGAAAAATTGACACTGGGATTTTTTAGAGATGAAACATCCAACTAAAATATTCCCCACTGTTGTTTAGAGCATGTAAATGTGAAAAAATAGTAGCATACTTTATAGAAGACAAGCAAATAGATACGTTTAAGAAAACTGATCCATACAAGATTCCTCAAAGTTGGAATGACCTGATTACAAATGTAGGTAGTTGTTAATATTTACAATTGTAAGATTAAGATTAATGACAAAATATTTTTTAAATATATTTCATAATCTAATCATTATTGTGTTAAAGGAAATGGATGAAATATACATAGCTATGCATGTTTTGTAAACTTTCAATGTTAGGCATAATTGTATACAATGTAAAAAAAGTCAGAGGATGGGTCTTGGCATTTTTTTCTGAAATAAAAAATGAAGGCAATTGAAACTAATATGAGAGGGGTTTTTTCTGGGGAGCAGGAGTGGGCATCAGATTCACTTTTTCTTCATTTGGGGGAATAAACAGAGACAAAAGGCTAAGATGATACAGTTCTTATTTCACTTTACTTCTGTAACGTAATTGGTTGTACTGTAATAACATATGAAACATAACAGAACCAAAGCATAACACTGCAACACAATAAGCAGTATTCCCTCTATTCCATTTTTGTACCACTACTGATAAAGCTCATTTAGAGCTTAATTCATTATAGCTATTCTAACCAAGAGAAAGTGTATAATGTAACACAGTGCTTTCTATAAGTTAAGCATTGACTTTATAAGTTGGGAGTAACACCAGGTCATCCTTAAATTAAAATAATATCACTATTACCTTATATGTTGTTGTATCACACCTATTTGTATTCCCTCTAGTTGTTATGGAGTTTTGTAACAGAGACTTTGGAATTAGAATTGTGTGCATGTGTCAGTACAGGGGTTGTCTTGTATAGTAACATTTATTTATTAGCAGCAAAGTACATTGTTGACTGTTTGGGACTAGGATAGTTTACAATACTATTAATATAGAGCCTAATCCTGCAGCCACTTAAATTGCAGAACTCCTGCTACTCAGGCTTAGAACGATGATTTGATTTACCAATGCTTTCTATCCCCCAGTGGTCTGTCTAAACAATATTGAGGCTATTTTTTTTTTGTCAAATAAACTCAAGCTTCTTCGATTTCATTCAGCACACAACAATACATTGCAAGTTTAACTAATGACATTCTATGTGAGACTTGTTATTGGGCTGGGCATATTTGACCTAGAATGTCATTATCTTAACTTATAAATTTTAAAAGCACGTTTTGAAATGCTGCAAAACTAAGATTGTAGTGAATTTAATTTCAAAGTCATTTTGGATGTCCTTTCAAACTGCATGTGGTAATCCTTGATTTTTGCACTGATGCTAAATGTTAATGAACAGAGCCACAGTGTACCATTTCACCTAGAGCAATGAAAACATTAAAATCTCTTTAGAAGACTGAATAAAACTTTATTTTATAAATATAATCCTCGTTGAAGCTCTACCATTTCACTGTACTTTTGAAATAAGGGCACATGGAAAATATGGAAGAGTTCCTTTGAGATAGCTAACTAAAGCTACAAAATGAGCACTGTACTGTATTTCCAAGGAACATGGTTCAAAAGTTGTACGATTACTACTAAGGTTGTTTTATTCTTTACCACATTTGGAACAGGAAGTCTGTGTTGTTCTTGAAGAATTCTGAAAAGCAATGTCACAGTCTGATGACCTCTTCTCCTCATTAAAACGTTCCCAAAGACAGCTCTCTGCATGATGTTTTGTAGCTTCAGCAGCCATGAACTAATTTGTACCTCTTATTTTGATCATGCACTGGTGAAAGAACCAAACAATATTTTTCTTTAAACACAGAGAGGTCTTTCAACAGCTCAGCATGCACTTCTACCCTCTTTTTAATCTTGGAGCACCTATTTATTTGCTCTTTTCACCACTAAATCTTCTTTGCTTCTTTCTGCCCCCCTGCAAAGCTGCTAGTTAAAATTTTCAGTGTTTTTTCTTCATAGGCTTAAACCATTAGACGGGTATTACCATAAAAAGGGACACAAGGATTTAGAGATATGGTGCATCAGAATTTGCATTTCTAATTTTAATCCAATTAAACTAAAATAATATTTATTTAGCTACTACCTTTCTATAGTGTATATAAATTCACTAAAGCTAGTGGAAAAAATTCTTCCTGCAGGAAATTAGTTATAAGTGCTCACTGCAATAAGTGATTTGTTCTGCATACTGAGTGTTTCCAGATTTTGCTTATAGATAATTAGTATTCATCTGGTTGATTTGTTTATTTTGCATACCTTCATTTTTTCTTAGTGATGGATTCATTATGCAAGTCATATTTTTCTCTACATCATGGATTTTGAGCTTATGTAAATTGTAAAAAGGTACTGTGAGGGCATTTTCTTTTAATGCATAAGGCAAATATCTGGAAAGGGAGGCTATATGGCTTGGCATTTTGAATTAGTTTAGGGCTTTTTCCCCACCGCACACTAACAGCTACTGAGCAAAAAATAATAATGTGTTGACTCTATTTGTGCTTCATTTTCAATTAATAAATGTTAATTTAAATGAATTTAATGTTTATACAAAGTATACATCTTGAAAAAAATATGCATATAATTGTAAAACATAACCCGCTCCTATCTAAATACCTTGAGGGACTGATTCTGCTCCCATTGACTTCAGGGAGAGCATGTTCAGGCCCTGCAGTGTCAAAATAATATACATGAAGCAAAAAGCCATTCTTTTACCCTCCCTTGGGTATCTCTGGGGAATGGGGGAGTTAAGGAGAGGGGAGACAGGAAAGTCTTAGAGGTAGACCTTGCACAATATTTTACAGTCTTGCCTTTCAAGAGGAGGAGAGCACAGCCTCCCAAAACCAAAAGTCTGAGGGAAACTGCAACACAGAGAATCCCAAGTCCAGCAGAAGAGCAGCCCTCTGAGCTACTTCCTCCTCTGCCTTGTGAAAACATATGTCCTATCTGAGCAAATCCCCTTCTCTGAGGACATTGCTGGCATGGAGCCAATGTTAATACTGTTTCAAAGCAGTATTAACTTAGGTATGCATGTCTGAATGGATATCTACTGCCTCTTGAGGAAAGACTGCCACAGATATCAGTTCCTCCCCCTGCCATCCTAGCTATCTCCCCTTCCAAGACTGTGGAGTCCAAACCTTCCAGAGTACACATGGAGAGTCTACTGTGGGAATGAGGAAGGGTGAATAATGCATCTGTAAAACAGCACTCCCTGCATCTGTAGTCCCCAGGGGACATCTACCTAAGCAGCGTTTGCTTTCACTGTGGAAGCAGAGGGGATAATTGAGATCCGGGAAGTGTTTCACCATTCTGGTCAGTGTTGTCTTAACAAAATGTTTGGTAAATCTCATATATTTATCTCAGTGAAATGAAACCCTTAGGCAATTGTCTATTCCTGTGTACTGTTATGCTTTTCTGTAAGGCAGAGAAATTCCTGGAACCTACAAGATATTTTTCCAAATTTAAATTTCACTTTGAATTTTTAGTTGCAGTAAATCTGCTGAAATTAACACAGTAGATTACATTTATTACCAGATCCATATTTTACATCTCCAATGGTGTAATCCTTTTACACAGTGAGAGTACATCCTACATTCGTAATAAATAATTTTCTATTGCAAACTCCAAAGAAAAAGACCAGTAGGTAAATACCAGTCATGTCTTTCAACTCTCCAAATCAGAGTCTTATTCATAACCTCCCACCCTTTTTGACTGTTTTTCATTTTATATATATAAATATCTCACTTCCTCCTAATACTGATAGGTCATCTAGGTGCTTTCTCCTGCCAATGATCTCTCCACACACACAGACACAAAGTATAGTGTTTTATCCAATCCAGTTCTAAAAGAGTAAAGCTACAGATCTTCCATCACTTCCCTTGGGAGATAATTTCACATGACGATATGGATGAGGCTGCTGACTTTGCATATATAACCTAGAGTTGGTTGGATAATGCAATGGGACCATTATTGGTGCAACTGTCTTCGGTTGTGTTTCCTAGGCATGAGGAAAAGGAAGATTGTACAGGAAGCATGGTTATGCTTTTTTGTGCATCAAGTCTGAAATATAGGAGACTGACTACAACAAATATTTAACCAAGCGTGCCCATCTCATGTGCACATCTCAAAATAGGGTTAGTGCTTCTATATCAGTCAACCCATTACGCCCCAGAAGGTCTTGCTGGGTTTATGGCATTTTTCACTGCAGGTGAAATTGCACTAAAACTGATTAAGCCCAGTGACTTCTTTTGGAATGTAGACAATTATTTTGGATCAGCTCAGAATTTCACAGCTGCTGTGACAACCAAGGGACTGTCCCAGGTGGGGGTGATTTCTGCTCATATATCTAGGCTCTTTCTGGATCTGGTGTTTGGGTTGGGTTTAGATATCAGGAAGAAAAGATTACATCTTTGTCACCAAAACAAAGGCCATTATCTCCTTCAATTTGAGATTGGGATGATTTATCAGTGGACATTTCTGGCAGATAACCTGATTAATCTGAGCTACAGCTGCTTGGTCACACAGTGGAGCTGATCTTATGCTGATGAATTTTCTGGTTTCCTTGTAAATCAGATCACTTAGGCTAGGTCTACACTACCCGCCTGAATCGGCGGGTAGAAATCGATCTCTCGGGGATCGAATTATCGTGTCACGTCGGGACGCGACAATTGATCCCCAAATCGACGCTCTTACTCCACCAGCGGAGGTGGGAGTAAGCGCCGTCGACGGGGAGCCGCGGAGGTCAATTTTGCCGCCGTCCTCACAGCGGGGTAAGTCGGCTCCGATACGTCGAATTCAGCTACGCTACTCGCGTAGCTGAATTTGCGTACCTTAAATCGACCCCCCCCCCCGTAGTGAAGACCTGCCCTTAGATCTAAAGTGAATTGTCTGCTGCTGTGAAAACAGGTTTGTATCTTGAAAGGACAAAATATAAAGTCTACAAAATACAAAGCTTGCGTTTCAGCCTGCCTCCCTCTTTGAGGCCCCTGGACACCACCCGTGAATGGATCCATGTTCTTCCTAGCTTGTGAAGGCCAGCAGAGAAGTACTGAACCTATAGCAGTTGTCATCATTGCCCTACATGGCATCTTGGTGCTACTTGCTTTTAGAGAAGCTATAGTGAGGCCGACCAGTCTCTCCTGTGTCATGGTGGAGCACAGATGTGTTTTTATTTAACTTCAGCTTGAAGAAACTGCGTTCTCCACTGGCAACTGTTACAGGAAGTGTTAGAAGTATGTGCAGAGCAACAAAAGCATTTGGAAAGAGGGTGGTCATCTTATTTCTGCACATATATTCCAGAACAGCCTTTGGAGTTGATCCTGCTGAAATGTATCTTGAAAGGGCTTTCAGTTCATCACCTAAATCACTCGCATCAATATCGTGCATGTCATCATGTGTCAACACTGTCTCTAGTGCCCTGCATTGCTGGTGTAGGTCCTCTTCAGGTATAGTGAGGAGTTTTGGAATATCATACAACATCCTAAATATTCTGCTGTGTTCCTTGAGCTGCATGAAACGTTCTTCAACTGACTGTATTGCACAATCTAGCACCTGGTTAAAGAATTCAACTTTGAATTATTGTTTGGGGTCTTTTATGGGATTAGTAATCAAAATGTCTTTGATTACGTGCCTCGTAATCAAAATGTCTTCTTCTTCAGTGACTCTTGAATTCTTGAGTGGGTGGGAAAATAGCTTCAGTGTGAAGTTCCTCTGCCAACTTCTGTGCACTCTTCAGAACGTTTTGAAATCCCTCATCTGACCGGTAAGACTGTAGGTATGACTTGGCTTTGTCCAGTTGTTCCATTGCTCCAGAGATATCAAGGACAACACCTTGGAGTCTCTTGCTTACAACATTTATTTCAAACAGTATGTCATGCCACAATACTAAGCCACACAGAAATTTGAAGTTATGTATGTTTCTGGTGATTCCATTTCCCTCTGCCACTGTTCTCCCACGAACAGTTCCTATCATAGCATTATCCTCCATAATGGCAACTATGGCATCATCTATCTTCCGAATTTGGTGTTTGATAGGCTTTATCGCCTCCTCTCAACTTTCCCACCATGTGGCACTCAGTGGTTTCAGTGTCAGAGAGGATGTTCCCAGATGTTGCTTCAAAATTTGCCATTGATGAGTGATGCAGAGAGAAAAACATAGATGCTTTGAATTACATTAAAAAATTCAGCAGGCTCACTAGAAGCTCATGCTGCATGACTGACCACCAAGTTCAATGAATGAGAACTGCATGGGACAAAAAAAAACTCGAGGGTTTAACTCTCGGATCCATGTCTGCAGTCCTCTGTTCTTTCCTCTCATGTTGGCACCATTATTGTAGCCCTGACCTCTCATGTCAGCCAGAGGCGTAGCGAGCGCCCTCTGTACCCTCCGACCGCAGGGAGCCCCGCAAGGAAGGGGGCCCCTAAAAGTGGCAAAAAAAATGTAAGGGGCCCCGCCCGGACATATGTTCGGAGGGGGCCATGTTCTTTGTTGCTACGGCCCTGATGTCAGCTATCGTAATTCCTGTATCTTCCAGCTTTTTAAGAAGCACATTTGTCAGACCAGCTCCTGTAGTATCATCAATGTCAATAAATTCTAGAAAATGCTCTCTGACAGTCACCATTGCAGGGACATTTTCACTATGTTCTGTTGTTGTTACAAAACGCACCATTAAAGTCATTTGTGCCGTATGGCTGATGTCAGGTCTGCAGTCCAGAATAACAGAGTAATATCTTGCTGACTTCAGAACTGCCACAATCTTCTGTTTGACTTTTGTTGCCAGTAACTGTATGAACTCATTTTGAATTGGTTTTCCAAGGTAGTGGTGTATGTACATTTCCTGGATGGTGACTCTTCTTAGATGCTCCTGGAATACAGCATCAAACTCAGCCATCAGCTCCAAATTTTAAGGAAGTTTCCATTGTTTGGCACAAACAGCTGATCTGAAGTGCCACGCAGTGCTAGTTTTTGGGTAGCAAGCATTCTCACAATGGCAATGAGACTTTTCAGAACATTTTGCCAGTAAAGAGACTCTGATGCAATCTTCTCTTGATGCTGATCATCCATGGTGGACTTTAACCTTAGTCTCATCTCAAGCTCGTTCCACCTATGGAATGCTCTCTGGTGATTTGCTGTCTTCTCATGGCATGCCAGATTTCTAGCCAGATTTTTCCAGTCCTGTGTTCCTGTAGAACCCAATGTGGCTGGGACATTAGACTGGAAGAGTTTGCAACAAAAACAGTATGCAGCATTCTGGGTTTTTGAGTACATAAGCCATGGCCTCTCCACTTTGTCACCATTGGGGATTTCACGCTAGTAATGTGTTGGATGGAAACTTCTATTTTCATTGTCTTTGGAGAACATGAAGTATTTCACTTGCTGTGGCCCGTGCAGTACAAAGAAGTCCCTCAGGCTACTGCTCAAGTGGGTCCACAGTCCTGGATCATCTAGACTTAAGGAACTAAACTCAGCAGCAGCTGTTTCTTGCATCTCCACCACACTCTTCTCTGATCTACACTTTTCTTCAGGAATGTGCTTGGTTACATCCATTTGAGATGGAGATATGGATGCTGCAGTAGCTGCCAGGTCACCTGCACTCTGACTAACTGGAAGATCAGGCATCTCCTCACCATTCACATCCTCACTGGGGCCAGAAGTCTCACCATGAACATTTGTGTCTATGTATCTCAGGAGAGCTCCTTCCTGCTTAGATAGAAAAGCTTCCTTTGCTTTCTTTCTTTTTCAGAATGCTGCCCCAGAGAGGTGTTTCCTTCTTTCACTCATGACTGCTGTTCTGTGCCAGCTATAGTGGCTCGCAACACTCAATTGAAGCGGACAAATAAGCAGGCTGGTAGCAGGGCCTGAGTGTGGGAAGATATCAGCATCTTAAGGGCCTAACTGGCTCCTACTACTTCAGTTTACTGCCTGCTCTTCTCAAGTGGGCTCAGGGAAGCAGCAAGAAACAGGAAGCTCCCGAGAAGCTGATGTTAATCAGTCCAGGCTCCTGGGGGTGCTAGAGAGATACATAAGAGGCTACTCCTCCTCTCTCTCCCTGCAGCTCCTGCTGCTTTCTGTTATTCCCTCTCACCTTTTCTCCTGCCTGCCTGTTATGTCTCTTGTGTCCTCCTTCCCCCAGAACAGCACTCCACCATCTCCGTGCATCTAGAGCAGAGAGAATACATATGATTCAGCAGCAGACACAGTTTTCTACACGCCTCAGTTTGCCTCATGGTAAGGCCAGACCTGACCACACTAGATAGGCAGCCTAAGTATTCTTTGTTTAATTTCAAATCCTTACTTTAGATATACCTCCCTGGTCACCCTAAACAATTCCTTGGTATTTACATCTTCTGATAGAGCACTTCAAAATGATTGCAACATCCCTCCTCACTTTGGCCATGCTATACGTATTAAGGGAGTCTCTTGTTTAGTCATTTTTGTCGCTCTTTAAAATTCCTTCCAATTTGTTAATATTCTTGTTTGCTAGTGGCCAGCATGAAAGCAATATTCTTAGTGCCATTTCACTCCATAGACATACTGCGTAGGACCAAATCCTGATCCGAAAGCCAATGGTGGTGACCAGCTTTCAAGGCCATGGCTCAACCAGATGTTGCAGTCCCAATGGGGAAGCTAAATCTTGAGGAAAGACTGATCCCTGGTGTGGCTGCTGTATAGATGCTACATGGCTGCAGAGCCCCATCCTCCTCCCCAGAGACAGAATCAGTAACCCCACACCTCCCACCACTGGCATATGTAGGAGAGGGGCCACTGGAAAGTGTCCTGACTTCTCAGACTGTGGGACATAATCACCCCAGCTGAGTGACAGCCAGGGATATAGTGAAGGGACCAAGTGGCCTTCAGAAACACTGGAGCCAATTCTAAAACAGAGCTGGCAGGTGAGGATGAAGGACCTATTGGGGCCCAAATTACTTTTGCATACATGCAGCTGCAAAGCAATCTAGACACATTAGACAGAGTATAGCTCTTGGCAAGCCCCAGCTATTTCACCCAAAGAGGGTGTTTTTGTACCCTCATCCTCAGTCTTCTCTTTCAGAGTGTAGCAACTCCACAGGCAGCCACATTGCTGCAGTAGCTTCCATGGAATTTCTGAAATCCTGACCAATCTCAGGATATGTCAACCCTGTGCAGAGTTCCCATAAGCAGAAATCAGGAGCTAATATGCGTCTTCTTTGTGGGAGAGTCAGAATTACTCAGGATAGAGTCAGAATTTAGCATTTAGCATATGGCCAGTGACTAGATACTATAGTGATAGGAGAGAAACAGACTGATAGATTAGAATCTAATGCAATAGTCCCCAAAATCAAAGTACATTGATAATGCTCCACCTATTATCACAGCTAATTAAAGATTAAGTTCAATAAATAATAATAATACTTAACAATTACAAATTAACTTCAATGCCAACTTTTCCTGCAAAAGAAGGCCCATTTACACTTCCTCTGATACAGCATGCCCACATGATCAGGGTTTAACTTAGCACCATATTTGCGGTCGGGAAGGAAGTTTTCCCCCAGGTCAGATGACAGAGACCCTGGGGATTTTTCACCTTCCTCTGCAGCATGGGGCATGAATCATTTGCAGGTTTAAACTAGTGTAAATGGTGGATTCTCTGTAACTTGCAGTCTTTGGATTATGATTTGAGGACTTCAGTAACTCAGCCAGAGATTATAGTTCTATTTTAGGAGTGGGTGGGTGAGGTTCTGTGGCCTGCAATGTGCAGGTCAGACTAGATGATCACGTTGGTCCCTTCTGACTTTAAGATTATGAGTTTATGAGCATCTTTCATCCAGGGATCTCAAAGCACTATAGGAAGGTGGGTAAGTATTGTCCTCCCTCTATTCAGATGAGGAATCTGAAGCAGAGAGGTTAATTTACTTTCTGAAGGATATATAGCATTTCTGGGGAAGGATATTTAATAGAACCATATATCCAAAACTAAATTAAAATAGTTAAAATGTGTTATTTAAAGGCATGTACAATGTGTTGATTTTTATAAACACTACCATTAAAAAAAATCAGATTTCCCCCCCCCCTTTTTTTCTGGAAGCAAATACTGTTGGGTTTTAAATTAGAGCAAACTTTGGTGCAAGTAATGTAGATCCTGATTCTATAGTCTTAACTATAGTGAGAAAGAAACATCCTTAGCAAACTTTATGGTATTTTTACTATTTTAGCTTTCTCCACTAGATGTCCCCAGTATGTCACATTAAGCACTGGCTTCACAGATAGAATCTTTTTAATCTGAAAGAGTATATACTTCTTTTGAAGTGTGTGTTATTAAGATGTCATGATTAATGATTTTCACTCCAGAGTTCATTTTATCTGGAAGATTAATAAGACACAGATCTACAAGAAGAACGCAATAATTTAATTCTCTGCCTAAGATATAGAAGCTACCCAATTTAGGAAGCAATTAAGAATCTTGTATGCTTTCTTCTGTGGAAATATTTAAGCAATCAAAGCATTAAAAAATAGACATCCTTACAGTAAAAATTCTTATATTTCAAAAAGAAAACCCTAACAGTTCCTCCCCTCACTCCAACTTTATTACTTTCAAAGGGGATATAACAGTTACACAGGCCCATTCACAGTAGACCAGGTCAACAGCAGGAGTCTTGCTTAATTTGAGTTTTAATGGGTGTTTAAGGTAAGATCACAGTAAAATCTGGCATGATCACAAATATCATTTTAAGCCTTTCCCACCTTCCCAAAAATCCCTCTGCAACAAAGCGTGGGAGGCTGGAAACAAAGCTGTCATATTAGAAACTTAAAGCAGGTAAGCTGAGCTAGAACTAATCTTCCAATACCTTGACTGGTCTCAAAACTCAGTAAGCTGTATAAAGCTTTAGATTTTTGCACTTATTCGGCTGTAAATGCTGCTGTGGGAGATCAGTACAGTAGATCTGCACTGTGTCTGCTGCTTTCCGGGAATGCAACAAGGATATCTAAAAGGCACCAGTGGATCTCAAACTGGAAACACTCTAGCAGCATGTTTTGACTCTCAGGGCATCAGGGCATCACACTGTGCAGATGAGCAGCGCCAGTTGGATGGAGTGGGGAGGACAAACCAAAACAAAAAGAACCAAAAAAAGGGGGGGGGAGTACTCTGAATGACTTTTTACTCTGCTGCTAATACACGCCCCTGGAACAATGGTAAACACTGACTGAGGGTCTACAATCTCCAGTGGTTTCATGGCACATCACCATCCCCAGCAGGACTTAATGTGACAATAAAGTGCATGATTCCAATAACAACAAAACTTAGATGTAAGAGAAAAGGAAACAAAGCTATGTGCACTTAGCCTACCAGTGCACATTCTCTACAGCCTTTCAAGTCTTTCAGTTTCCAATAATAAGTTGAGAATGCCTTTACGATTGCACAAGGGCCGAAATAGTGGCTTGTGTGCAAAGGTCCTCAAACATTTTTCAACAGAAAAACAGCACCCTTAAAAAAGACCAATTAAAAACAAAAAGGAAGAGGAGGTCTTTTTTTTTTTTGCGCTTATTTGTGATAAATAAAATCTTTCCGTTTTTTTTTAAAGGGGGGAGGGATGGGTTATTTTTTCAATTTGTTCCTCACATTATAAATTCAGATCCTCTCTAGTCCATAAGTCTTTATGACAATGCCTGAAAAACTAGTGAAATAACATGACAAGCACTGGAGTGAGGAAGAGGTTTGCAGACAGATTGTTTAACATTTGTGCCACACAGATTCCCCCTTTCTGGGGGAAATCTTTGGTTACCACATTAGGGCAGCTTTATGGCTCCTTTGTGCTGTGGGGGTTGAGGGGCACACTGTATCAAGAGCTAAGAATGAGGCCCATTATGTTTTCTTTACTTCTGAATTGACAAATCCTTTTAACCCAGCTCTGTTCTCACACTGATAAGTGAAAAAAAACAGTCTCAGTTCCAACAGTCTTTTTAAAAAAATTCTCAGCATCTTCCCACTTGACATATCAGGCCTTGCTACCTCTGAGAAGCCTTTTTGGGTTGATTGCATATGGTCCAATACCTAGGAGAGGTGGGGAGCAGTGGAGAGTTCTTTCAGAGACTGCTTTCATCGTGGTTTAGTTAAAAGCAGCATTGACACTGTTACATGACTGCATGGGCGGTGCGTGACTCCTCCATTTGGGAAGGCTGCACACACATGGAGCATGGCCTCGCCCCGAGGCCCGCCCCCACTCAACCTCCTCCCCCAGAAGCCCTGCCAATGCTCCATCCTTGGCCCTGCTCAGCCCCCTGCTTGAGGCCCTCTCCACCCGCCGCTGGTGCCTCTTTGTCCCGCTGGCTGGCCAGCCGCTCACACGCCTCTTTGCCCCGTCTTCCACCCTCTCACTGGCCAGCCAGCTGGCCGGTCACTTCTCATGTGCGCCTACCATGCAGGTGGAGCGGGGATGGGAAGAAGAGAAGTCTTGGGGGAAGAGGACGACCGGGAATGGGGCCTTGGGGTGGAGTGCAGGTGGGGCCACAACAGGGGCACCCACCCTTTCGACAGCAGCGCGCTCCAAAGGTGGTGGGCCAGCTGTTTGGGGAGGCTTAGCCTCCTCTGGCCTGTTGTACCCACCGTCCATGCATGACTGCCATGGCTGCTTGTGGGAGAATAAAGGATATAGCCCCAGAAATGCATTCCCCTACTCTGACTCTGGCTTTGCTAATGACAAAGGAGCTGGGATAAGATACCCACTCCCCATTCAGCCCTTCCTCCAGCAAGGCACAACACCTAGGGTATGTCTACACTGCAATGTAAGCCCAGAGTTAGTGGGACTCGGGTCAGCTGACCTGTGTTAGGGAACCCTGGGCTTGAGCTTCCACATTGTATTTTAACCCTATGTTAAGATTTTTGTAATCCATGCTCAAATTTAGGGCTCTGGCATCCAGAGTGCAATGCACAGACCCAAGTCAAAGTAACCATATCCCAGAGTTCCCAGTGCCGCCCCTCTCCCCCAAAATGTGGCCGCTCTAGCACTAGGACCACTGTGGGAAAACTTTACTGACTGCCGTGCATGTTACAAGGAAGCAGTTTCCTTTGCAAAATGCTTGATCAGTTCACTCTCCATTGCAAATCCAGGAGGCTCTCTGATAGTGTGCTTGCAGACCAGTAATCAGAAGACAATGGGTTAATGCTGACCTGAGCTGCTGCCGTTTGCAAAACGGGAGAGTGGCTTCCATTTTCAATACAGCGAATTGCAGATTGTTGGGATTGAGAGAACAAAGAAAGTTGTCCCACAGAATTGTGAGATACTTCCCGCTGATTCCCAGGATCCAAGTCAAGCAGGGCTGCATCTTCACTGCAAAGCAATAGAGCTCAGACCCTGGGTCCTGTCCTAACTCAAGCTCACACCCTCCAGGGTCCTGAGACCCTGGGTCCGAGCCCTGGGTTAGCTCAATTGCAGTGTTAGACACAACTGGGGTTAGACTTGAGCCCAGGCTCAAGCACAGAGTTTACGTTGCAGTATAGACATACCCCTAGTGCACATTCAGAGTTCTCAGAGGAATTCAGCATTCCCTATGCCCTATGATGCACTCAGTGTCACCAAAACTCTGGAATGGAGCAGGTAAGCTGAAAAGCAATACAACTAGTTCCACTGACTATCCGATGGGAAGTGCTAAGAGTCAGTGAAGTAGGAGACAATAAGAAATGAGCTGCCACCATGGAGGTGACCAGATAACACAGTGGTGAGCATGGTGGAAGAACCTAAGTAGGGTCAAAGGTTCTATCATTAACTGTAATCCTATCTGGATAAAAAGGCTCACCGACCACGTCTGGAATTCACACACCTGGGGTCAGGGGTTGGAAATCGCTGCTTTAAAAAAGAATGTACAAGAGCAAAATTTACAGGGAAACAGACTTGAAATGTAGCAAGACAAGGGAGAACAAAAACAAGAGAGTCTCAGATAAAAATAACTTCCTAATAACATGGGTAGAGAGACACCTAGTGGCTAGAGAGAAATAAGGCAAACACTTTAAATAAAATGATAGAACAATTGAATGTTTAGAGCTGAAATTCTGTCTCCACTGAAATCTGTCAAAACTTCCATTGACTTCAGTTGGGCCAGGATTTCACCATATAGCTCTATGACAGAGATAGTCAAAAGGTGAAATTTTGATGACAATTTTCATTGAAATTTTGACCAAAAAAAATCCTAACCTACATTTTTTGTGAAAATGTCTGCATGAGATATTTTGTTTTTTAGAAGCTCTACACTAAACGTTAGGGGTATGATTAACCCAGCTAAAAGGAGGGCAGTAAGCATTAAATATCCTGGGGGGGGGAGGGGAAACAGTGTTCAGTTGCCATACTTTAAAATTACACCTATCGCAACACCACTAATACAGCTGGGCAGGACAATATTTCTATTCCTCTTATACAGAATATAAGGGCAGAAAAAATGGCATCGTCATTCTCGGTCACAAAAATATACATCTCTAGTTATCCATCGCTCAGTCAAATGAATCAAACAAAAGAATTCCAATATCAGGAAAAATTAGGCTAAAACAGAATCTTGCCTACGTGCTTGGGGTTTTACTGATCGCCATATTTGGGGTCGGGAAGGAATTTTCCTCCAGGGTAGATTGGCAGAGGCCCTGGAGGTTTTTCGCCTTCCTCCGCAGCATGGGGCAGGGATCGCTAGCAGGAGGATTCTCTGCTAATTGAAGTCTCTAAGCCACAGGATTTGGGGACTTCAACGGCAGAGTCAAGGGAAAGGGTAGGGACGGCTTTGTGGCCTGCATCATGCGGGAGGTCAGACAAGATGATCATAATGGTCCCTTCTGACCTTAAAGTCTATGAGTCTATGAGTCTATGTAACAAACCAAGATCCCCCTGATATTTTCAGACTGGCTGAAGTACCTGGGTGATCATTTTTAAAATGTGTCCTGAACTGAAAAATACAGAGGGCAGCTCAGCACTGAAAACTCAAACACATTTATGAAGGAGAATGAAATATTGGGCAATGTGGTCCAGTGAGTCCCATCAGACTGAGAATTAAGGGACCAAGGTTTAATTCTCTCTTCTGCTACTGACATCCTGTATAACCCTAAGCTAGTCCTGAGAACCTCTAATTCTAAACTGTTCTTGTAGTTCCACATGAAACAACAAGGAGAAGGCTTCCTTATAACCATTAGCCCAGGATGTGGGACACCCCAGTTCACTTGCCCCCTATGTTTGATGACAAGATGGAATTTGAACAGAGGTTTCAGACCTCTCAGATACATGTACAGGTACACTGGACTACAGGGTGATTCTCGCTCTCTGGCCAATTAATGTTTAATTATTTAATAATGGCTTCAGCGGGAGAGACTGAGAGACGTATATTGAAATATCCCACATTGGAACAGCCTCCTCCTCCTCCCCTCTTCCAGCACTTTTGTGTGGAGTTGCAAAAATGGCTTAGGCACCTAAGCTGCCTGACTCCAGGAAAGGGTTCTTGGCTGGGGATTGCAAGCATCTCTCTGCAGCCCAGACTGAACTCTGTGAGAGCAGCGGGACTTAGGACACACCCCTCTTGTCACCATCTCCCAATGGCTAGCTTATGCAGCTCCGCCCCTAGCATGCTGGCTCCCATTCTCAGGTACATATCTTTCCCCATGTATTATATAGGGAGCCTAGCTCAGTCTTTGAAGATTCTAGTGATTTTCTATGTGCATAAGTCAATTTGTGGATCCAGGCCTAAGTCTCTGAGCATATTGTCTGCAAGAAAAAAAGTGTAACCGGACCATGAGAGGTGCTTGTCAATAGAAAAGAAGAACTTTTCATCCCAGAGGTTCACATGGTTGGCTGACTGAGGCCCAGGGAGGTTGTCCAGCAGACTCAGGAAGGAGAAATATTTGCCCCCACCCCACCCCAATTTCCTCCATGTTAAGACATCTGTTCTCTCCCAGTCTCCTCCTGCCTGTAGACTTTCTGAGGTCTGGTGAGGCTCCCTTGGAGTAATGCTCCCCTCTGACATACCATAGAAGGTTCATATGGTAGACAGGATAAGAAAACATTAGTGTTTTTCCTTTGCCATCTTTTGCACCTCAAGCTGCTCAAGAGTCCCCTTCCCTGCCCCTGAACCCTCTGCTCCTGACAGACTCCCCATGTCCTCTAAAAAAACACATGCTCCCTCATGTCTAAATGGTGTCCTGCTGCTGAAAACCAGGGAAGGTTCATCGGCTGTGGAAGCCAGAGAATTGTTAATGCTTCCCCAATGTTTTCTCCTGCAGTCATGAGCTGCTCCTCCAGTCCCTCATTTAGCCCTCTCTGCTCTTTCCAGCCTCCAATGCCCTCAGCAGCCTCTCACTGCCAAGTTCCTAGGGCTTACACCTTATAGAGACTCCACAAGCATAAATCTGAGGTGTGGGAATAGTTAGAAAAGCCCTGATAAGATTTACGACGCTTGCAAAGCAGTTGATGACCCAGGAAGAGCCCTACTTTTACAGGTGACTGGATCCTCTCCTCCAAATCTCTGGAGCTGCTTAGTGAGTCTATCTTCCTACAGACCACAAGAAGTCTGGAAAGGGGGAGGAATGCCTCCCCCTCTCGGCATTCTTCAATTCTCGACACCATATAAGAACTATTTGAAAAATGAAGGAAATAACACACATAACTTCATTTAGGTGAAGTACAATTGCAGACACATGTCAGAGTTTTAACTGCATGTTATTTTCAAGAACTTCATCCCCACCTTGCCACACACAAGAAGTTAGACATTAGAAACCCAGGAATAGCGAAGTTAAGGCTGCACTTCTCAAACAGGAGCAAGACATCCAAACTACCTTAACTCTGCCAGCCTACCATCTCCTCAACTTTGCAAGGGCTGTATCAAAAATATGCATAGATTGATTTTATCATTTGTTTCATACTTACACATCTCCCATACTATACGAGATGAATTGTCAACACATTTATTTTTACTCGTGGAAGTGCAGTAGTTTCTCACTTGGGGGTAATCCTCAGAAGTTCTGACCACCACCGTTAAGTGTCAGAATGCTCTCAGAATACCTCACAGGATCCAGCCTGCAACTAAAAGTTTTATGCTATTTGTCTAACCAGGACATTATTTTTTGTAATGTAAAGCTGGGTGGGAAATGTTTTTCCATTCTATGAGAATTTTCAAGATTAAAAAAAAAAGAGAGAGAGTCACCATCTGAATCAGGATAAAAAGCTGAAATTTCAAAAATTTTCTCATGCTGACATTTTGAAAAATAATTCAGATTGGGTCAATTAAAATGCTTCATTTTGATTTTGTTTACTTTTTTAATAAAAGCCTATAAATTAACTTAAAATTTTAAATGAAAAAAAAAAGCCATTTTGACCTGAAAAATGAAACTGTTTTATTTTTAAAATGTCAAATTGGGATGTTTTGACAGTTTCAATTTGCAAATATTTTCAGAATGGGAAATTTATCAAAACCAACCCTTTCCCAAGAACTAAGGTGACCAGATAGCAAGTGTGAAAAATCGGGACAGGAGATGGGGGGTAATAGGCGCTTCTATAAGACAAAGCTACGAATAACGGGACTGTCCCTGTAAAACTGGGACATCTGGTAACCCTACTGTGAGCAATTGTGGTTTCAGTGAATCTGCATTTACTGACAAAATATATTTTGTTGAAAAATTCCCAAGCTGTTCTACTTCTATGTCTTTATGTATTGCCATAAAGCAGTATAATAATTAGGGCTGTCGATTAATTGCAGTTAACTCAAGTGATTAACTCAAAACAAATTAACTCAATTGAAAAAATTAATCATTATTAATCACGGTTTTAATCGCACTGTTAAACAATAATAGAATACCAGTTTAAATGTATTATAAATATTTGTGGATGTTTTTCTACATTTTCAAATATATTTATTTCAACTACAATGCAGAATACAAAGTGTACAGTACTCACTTTATATTATTTTTATTACAAGTATTTGAACTGTAAAAAGATAACCAAAAGAAATCGTATTTTTCAATTCACCTCATACAAGTATTGTAGTGCAATCTCTGTCATGAAAGTGCAACTTACAAATGTAGAATTATTTTCATTACATAACTGCACTCAAAAACAAAACAATGTAAAACTTTAGAGCCTACAAGTCCACTCAGTTCTACTTCTTGTTCAGCTAATCACTAAAACAAACAAGTTTGTTTACACTTACGGGAGATAATGCTGCCCACTACTTATTTACAATGTCACCTGTAAGTGAGAACAGGCATTCACATAGCACTGTTGTAGCTGGCATTGCATTGGTATTTATGTGTCAGATATGCTAAACATTCATGTGCCCCTTCATGCTTCGACTTGTAGATTGCATCTTTTGTTTATCTTTTTTTACAGAGGAAATATTTGTAATCAAAAATAATAATATCAAGTTAGCACACTACACTTTGTATTCTGTGTTGTAATTGAAATCAATATATTTGAAAATGTAGACGAACATCCAAAAATATTTATAATAAATTTAAATTGGTATTCTATTATTGTTTAACAGTATGATTAAACCCCAATTAATTTTTTTAATCTCGCAATTAATTGTGATTACTTTTTTTAATCGTTTGACAGCCCTAATAACAATACAATGCAAGTAAATTATTCTAGTATGTATAGTCATTGATAAAATTAAGTTACTGGGAAGGATGAAGTAATACAAGTTTCTGATATTCTCAGGGCATTCCTAAATCGACAGAGTCCAGGTGGGTTGGATGCCTTTTATAAGCAGTGCAATCTTAACTCCGAACTACCCAGTTTTCTAAAGTCTGCTTTGTTTTGTGTTTTATAACTAGTGTTCTTGAAAGGTAAAATACACTCAACTACCTATGCCCATAACCTTAGCAAAGTTTTTTCTTGTGAGGGAATGATTATTAACTAAGTCTGACAGATACCTCAAGAAAGACCTATACCGCAGAGCCAACCACCTTTTTCAGTAGCATACAAAAAATTTACTCCAGGATGGACCCCTTTTTTATGCTAGAAATTCAGGCCCAGCTTCAGCAAATACTTCACTTATGGGTTTAAAGCTACGCATGTGGTTAAGTCATTGGGATGTAAAAGTTAAGAATGTGCTTAAGTGCTACAAGAGGCTGAAACTTACTGAATTTTGAATTTCTGGAGAATGCGCTCTTCAAAATAATTGATTTTCAGTGGAAAAAAAAACACTGACATTTTTTTAAATAAAAATGGTTGTAAAAATGTTGTGATTTTTCAAGGAGCTCTATTAATTACCTTGCTGAATACAAACCTCCAGAAGGTAAACATTCTCTCCTAATATCTCTTGCATCATCCACCTGTCTTCTATATGACCACAAGCATCCCCTAGACCATATGTTAAAATCATTGCAGCTTAACTGCTTGACCTTAAAAAGATTTTCCTTTTCAACATTTTATATTGATGGAAATAAAAAATTACCTGCACATAAACAACAATAAAGAGGCATCACCAATAATCCTGTGAAAAACCCTAAAAGCAAAAATAAATGCTTTCTTAAAACAAAAAAGCAATGGACAGAATCTCAAGGGATTTGATTTTTCTATAATTTCAGACCTAGAAATGCAAGACAAAAAAATTCAACTGAGAGGTGCTAAAAATCTTTAAAGCACAATTGAATTCAATTGAATAAAATTAAACGAAAACTGAACTGCCATGTATAAAATAAAACTTAGGAACAGTGGAATAGAGGGAGGACACTGCTGGCATTTCATCTGAGGAAGCAGCAGTCCTCCAGAATAATCCTCTACATTTGCCAACTAATACAGAATAAAATAACCAACAAAGGCGAAGAACTGTCTCCAGCCTTTGCTAACTATTATGGGAACTTTACAGTGAATAATAGCAATCCCTGATCTCAGCACCAAAATATAGAATTTCCTGATTAATCATATTGAACGCCAGCAGCTTTCATAGAATCACTGGAAACAAAGGAACAAGAAAATGTCATTAAATCCCATAGAAAGCACAAGACTCTGAGGCCAATGGCAATTGGGAAGATTTCTACCAAACCTTCCTGGAACAAATACAAACAGTAGTTACCATTAAAAAGAAATTAGCCATCATTACCACAGATCAGATATGTGAAAGTAGAGCTTTGAAGGAGGTAGGGCTAAATGAGCATTCTGTATGCTTTATTATAGGCTGTTCCAAAGCGCACAGAAGTCATGGGGAAATCTTTCTATAGACTTCAAAGGACTTTGAATCAGGGCCCTAATATGTTTGTTGAATGAAGCAGGGCTTCAGGAGACCTGCCTTATTCAGCACTCTGCTAACTAGTAATTGACAGCATTTTAAAAATCTTTATTTATTGGGGGGGAAAAAGTAGGAAAATCCATTCCAAAAACAACATTTAAAATGTATTAAGTTTGCAAGATAAACTGGTCTAATTTTAGGGAAGGTTGTCATGCAACTTTAACTTTATCCCCTGAGGCAAATTAATTAGGGTGCAGCCTTTAATTATGGAATCACATAATATTTTTTCCTCAGGACCTGCCTCATCCCATGCAGAAATTGGATGGTGTGTAGTGCACAATACCAAAAGATAATCCAGCTGTGGATAATAATACTTTGCATATCTGTAAATGTTTTCCATCCAAAGATCTCAAATGTTCTTCTGTCTAGATATTTATACCATGGTATTCTAGCAACCTAAAAATTGTAAGAGTAAACACATTATCTCTGCCTCCATCATCTAATCATCGTGGGGATTTGGTATGTTTCTGTTTTATTATTCTGGGAAGATCAGGTCAAAGGAATGGGGTTTACAATTTGATCCAACTCATAGGTTATAAAGGGCAGAAGGTCATCTAGTATGGCCTTGTGCATAACACAGGTTTGTAGAACTTTCCTAATTTATCCCTGTTGAACTAGAACACATATTTTAGAATAACATCCCATCTTGATTTAAGAATTGACGGTGATGGACCTGAAGTCAGTACGATTCATGGGGGGGTTCTTATTTCCTGGAACAGAATTACATAGCCAGTGGTCAAGAAAGCTCTCTCTCCTGCAAGTTTGAAAGTCTCACTCTTAAGTACAACAATTCCACTTCACTAATAGAACATAGCTCTCATGGAAGGTCATGACCATGTAGTATAAGGCAGTGCCTCAGGTAACTTGGGCCAACCCCATGGAAGGGCTTTGAAAATAAGGTCCAAATCTTTTAATTTGATTCTGTATTCAATGAGGAGCCAGTGTAGAAAGTAGAGCACTGAAATAATGTGATCTGATCAGCTAGTATTGCTGAGTTACTGGGCAACTGCTTTTTGAACTAATCAGCATTTTGAAGCTGGTGGGTTCATTTCTAAATTCTTACTGAAAAAATCCTTACAGTAAATCCTTGTGAGGTTGAGTAAATATATTTATTCTCATTTTATAGATGGAAAAATGAGAAACAGAGTTAATAGCCAAATCGTTTTTAAGTGGCCACTGATTTTCCATGCTTCAATTGGCACCTTCCCATTCTGTGCCTGATTTTCAGATATGCTGAGTTTCTACATCTCCCATTGACTCCAAAGGAGTTGCAGGTGCTCAACACTTCTGATATATAGACCCCAGATGTCTCAGGATAGAATCCTACAAAGTGAGGAACCCAAAATAAATGTCTATTTTTGAAAGTATTGGTGGAAGTGAGTTGCCCGAGATCATACAAGAAGTCAGTGCCTGAGCCAGGAATATAACCAAGATCTCCCAATGCCCAGACCTGTGCTTTAACCACAAGACCATCTTTCCATAGCATGTGTGATTGTTCCAGGACTTTACTAGCTATTGCTGTACTACAATGATCTCATGTAGGTTTGTTTTAAATCCCCTTTTAGAGTAAATGAAAACAAAGACCTATAAATAGGTTTTGAATTACTGTCTCTATCACTTACGTTTGTGGAGGACACTATCTCCTGGGAGTGATCTGTGTTAATTAAATAGAAAAAAATCTCCATAAGGTCCAAAGCATGCTTAATGAATTAACAAGGAGGCCCCATTGAGCAGAAGCCTTTTAAACTCTAGTGAAACAAATCAATTCACATTTTATTATTATCCACTTAACGAATTAAATCTGTCACTTTATATCATATGAAACCAGTTTTTGTAAATGCTAATTAAAACCATTAAAAATGGAAATCTGCTTTGAAAGAGCTTATGCAAAGTGTGAATATTGATGCAAAGAGATAGAACTGTTTGTCCTTATGAATGAGAGAGAGAACTTCTACTATAAGAAGCTGTACTTGCTCTTCTGGGAATAAGAACCTAAACAGAAACCTAATTAAATCTGAGACATGGAGAAAGGATTCAGAAAGCTGTACTTAAGGGAAAGTCTCATTGCTATGTCAGTGAATGGGAGTGATTTGTTTTGAAGCTTGCTTTCAAACTTGAACCTTAAAGGCTCAAAAATTATAAAATAAAATAATAATCAGCTGTAAACAAAAAAGATTTCTTGGGGGGTTATCTTTTAAAAATCTCATTTTAAGCCAATCCCATGATTATTTGAGGACTCACTCGTGATTTTTGAACACATGGGGTTAGCAATACCGTTATTATAGCAACTGAGTTGGCATAGTTGGCTTAGCTAAGGTACACAGAGCGCTTTGCTGAGTCTGTCAGCAAAGATCAGGAAATGATGGATTTTTGCATGGAATGTGTCTTGCTTTTAGCAACCCTTTTTCTTCTCCCCAGCTCATGGGCTTTTATCCTATAGCAGATAGAAAATGAGTTGATCCAGATGGGTTTCGCCAGGTTTTCTGCCATCAGATTCTAGGCAGAATGATAGTTTAGTATAAAGAAACAAAACAAAATTCACAACTAAAATATCCCCCAATGCCTCAGGACGCATACAGTACTGTCTAAGCAGTCACACAATCTCCTTACTTTAAACCTTGCCTTCTTTTCACCCTACCCTTATCCCCTTGTCTGTATCCATGTTTAAAAACATCTCTTTATTTGGAGTATAAGCTCTTCAAGGCAGCTCACTGTTAGGACACTAAAATAAATATTAAGTAACATTTGCACCTCTGAACTCTGCTGGTAAATTTCACACTTTCCAATGAAAATACATGTAAGCCTCATGCCAGAATTTGGCTTTAATAATATACAGTGACAATAAAAAACCTAATCAAGATTTGCAATAGCATCAAAATGCACGTTTTTGTGTTTTGTTTTACTTGGAAATTTTGCAAAAGTTTTGCAGTAACTAGCACAGCAAGTAACAATTTTTAGATCCCCTGCTTCATGTTTTAAATGTAAGGAAGCATTCAGTGATACACTGATACTTTTTCTCTTTCTCTGCATTGTTGTAAATCCTACAAGACTGCAGATTTAAACAGATGCTTCTGAACTATAAACTGTAGTTGTTGTCCAATAGTAGTTTACATTGTCACATGCTATAGCACATGTTTATATCAAATCGGTTTTGCTGAAAAAGGCAGGCAACTACTATGGGAATATTTGATGGTATTTTATTAAGTCACATAAATACAACGTGAGTTTGACTCACTCTCACATGATTTTAAGAGCCCACAAAGAAAAAAGTATACACAACTTCTCATCCCCGAGACTCAATACTTCATAAATGTTAGATCACTGCTTTCATTACAGTTTCACTTCTTGTCAACGTAACATCCTGAAATAAAGTTATGCAAACATTGGGCCACATCCTCAGACCAGCTCCAAAGTTGAATAGGGACCATAAAATTAGTTTAACTGGCCTTCTGAGGTTCTCTCCTACATAAGGGGATTCCCTAGGATGATGGCCAGAGCCAGGATATTAGCTCTATGCCAATCCCCCCACTGGCTTGAACACAGTGAGATGAGGAAAAGCAGATGAGGATGGACCACCACTGCACTGGCTATCCACAGCTTGGGGACAGAGTGGCTTCCTACCAGCCCCTTAATTAGGGAGCTGCAGAAGTGGTATAAAGTCATCTTTGCCCCCTTCCTCTGATCCTGTATCAAGATCAGCGCAGCTTCATCAGAGAATCTGGGTCACTGATACAAATATATTTCTCATGACAATAAAACAGATATATATAGTTGGGGAGGAATCCTAGTATTTATTTTCTTAAACCAAGGGCCCATCCTTTCAATCAGGCTAGCCACAGAGAAGTCAAAATAAAGAAAGGTGGCAGTGTCAGATTCTAAAAGAGAAATAGAAACTAATGTACTAAGAAGGAAAATAGAAGCCACAGAGTAAAACAGGCAAACAGAGGGCATTTTAACCATAAAAACTGGGAACAATCAAGACTGGGATGTTTTTAAAAAGACAATATGATGTGAAAGTAAAAGTATAAATGGAAGCAAACATTGACATTCTTCTTTAGGTGAAGTGGTTGAACTGCTAAATTGAGATGCATAGTTTCTCTAACAGAATGTTGGGAATCATTAGGAAAGGGATAGATAATAAGGCAGAAAATACCATATTGCCTCTATATAAATCCATGGTATGCCCATATCTTGAATACTGAGTGCAGATTTGGTCACCCCATCTCAAAAAAAGTTATATTGGAATTGGAAAAGGACCAGAAAAGGGCAACAAAAATGATTAGGGGTATGGAACGACTGCCATCTGAGGAGAGATTAATAAGACTGGGACTTTTCAGCTTGGAAAAGAGACAACTAAGAGGGGATATGACAGAAATCTATAAAATCATGACTGGTGTGTAGAAAGTAAATAAGGAAGTGTTATTTACTCCTTCTCATAGCACAAGAAGTAGGGATCACCAAAAGAAATTAATAGGCAGCAGGTTTAAAACAAACAAAAGGAAGTATTTTTTCCACACAACACAGTCAACCTGTGGAACTCCTTGCCAGAGGATGTTGTGAAGGCCAAGACTATAACAGGGTTCAAAAAAGAACTAGATAAGTTCATGGAGGACAGGTCCATCAATGGCTATTAGTAAGGATGGTGTCCCTAGTCTCTGTTTGCCAGAAGCTGGGAATGGGCGACAGGGGATGGATCACTTGATGATTACCTGTTCTGTTCATTCCCTCTGTGGCACCTGGCATTGGCCACTGTCGTAAGATAGGATACTGGGCTAGATGGACCTTTGGTCTGACCCAGTATGGCTGTTCTTGTATTCTTAGTTCAGACACTAACAAGAGTTCTAATATAGACACCTAATCAGTAGTTCAAGCTCTTTGTATTAACTCTGATTCAGGCCAGCATGCCTACTGCTCTAAAAAAGCTCCATGAGTTTCTGCAGTTGGTATTAAAGTGTGGAAAATATGTAATGTGTTCAGTATCTGGGAGCAGGAATCCCATAGAGGTTTGAGATGGAAGAGATCAAGGAGAATAATTTCATAGCGGTTCTCTTACTTCTTGAGCCCAGGGATCCCTACCCACATTTCCCCCACAATCCGTAGAGCCTTCTTGTCAAGGACATTTACTAATTTTATTCAAAAGTGATTTCTCCTATCTGCACTTGAGTCTTTGCTAGTGTTGCTATCAAAGATTAGACTTCAGTAGGGGATGGCAGCTGCAAATTGGCCTAGGTGTTATCTTTTGAGCTGCCTAGGTTAGACAGAATGATATGTAGTGGAAAGAATAAATCCCTTATGCAGGGCCCAGGGTATCACTCCATAGGATATTTTTTTAAGACAGCACCTATTATTTGAGGCAATATGGTGTATTCCAAAGACACCCCCCTCCGGAAAAAAAATTAAAGATCTAAAGATAAAAGTTTACTCTGGCAGGCATAATATAGTAGTCCCCAGTCAGGGATAGATTCTACCAGGCAGGAAAATCATACACACCTTTCAGTACTGTGGGCCTGATTTTCACCACTTTGCATGTTGGGTAGTCAATTATACCTGTGCAAATTAAATGTAAGATGATACCAAAGCAGAATGATAGCATTCTGAATTACCAGGTGCCAATGTGTATACATTCACTATTTACATTGACAGTATTTTATTGTAATAGTTTGGCATTCCACTTTCTATTAAATATATTCTTCTAAAATTTGCTACAGGTGTTGCTGCTTCCCTCTTATGCCTTTCACTTTTTCCTTTCATTAATTATTATTACTGTAGCACCAGAAGGTCACTGAAACCCCAAACACCTTGATAAATAGAGAGATGAAGCTTTGTGGTCAGTATTCTGACCTATGGGTCTGAAACATGGCCTGTCATGATCAAAACTGAAAAGAAGTTGAACACCATTCAGTTGAAGCATCTCCAAATGATTGAAAACATTAAGAGGTACAAATTCAAGTCAAATGAAGAGATCCACTTTCTAACTAAGCAGGTCCTGCTCTCTCAAACAGTTGCCCAATGCCCTCTAAGGTGGTATGTCTACCAACTTCCTATGAGAATCATCTCAAACTTTGATCTAGTGAAAGCAGGATGGAAAAGAATTCCCAGAAGATGCTGGATGGTATCAGACTCCTGTCTCTCACAGGTATCCTACTCCATAACACACCAGATGTCAGAGACCAGGACTTGGGGCAGTCAGGCTTAGTGACTGGACAGGAGTCAGTAGCCAGGAAGCCCAAGATCAGAACCAGAGTCAGAGGCCAGACGCTAGAGCCAGAAATCAGGAACAGGAGCCATAGGTCAGAACCCAGTTAGCCAGAGTGAGGCAAGGCTGGGTCTGATGCAGGAACATGAGTGGGAACAGACACAGATACTATCACAGCCATGGGTGAATGTTTTGAGCAGCCACTAAACTGCTGCGGGGCTTAACAACTGGTCTGCAAATTCTTCCTACCAATCAGGCAGGGTAGCCAATCAGGCAGCCTACTCTAGACCAGCTGCACTCAGTAGGTTGCCCAGAGACTGGCTCCGATTCCTGACATCAGGACAGAACATCATGGAAGCCCAAAACACATTTAGTGTCATCGACACTAGCTAAGTGACAGCAGGAGAACTGACCTAACTCAACCTAGGGACTGAGTCCTATTGTAAATCTTTTGTCTTATGCTGGTCTTTCAGTGTCTCTTAGTTTCTCTTTCCTTTCATCTTCCTTTTTCCCTTTCCCGCTCTTCTTTTACCATGTTATATTTGTTCCCTGCCTTCCTCCATGTTCTTTCAAATCACTTCCATGTCATGGAGAGGATTACTAGAGTGAATAGTGAAATGCTATATGTTAAAGAGGAGGAGTAAAAGAGCTTCACAACTCAGAACTGTTTCACACAAATGGTGGAAAACATATGGAATACACTAATGAGAAGTTATTGTCAAGAGTAGAAGTGAGTTCAGACAATAATGCGATAGAAAAAGTAAGTCAAGGGCCAGGTGAAGGAAAAGCAACACAGATTTGAGAGTCAAACAAACTAAAAAGAGCTTCTCAAAGCCAGGGCAAATCTGGTTTCCAAATTAGCTCAAAATCCAGAGAAAGAGACTCTTCAGCACTCATTCCTCTTATAATGTATCCCTCCTGACAGAATAATTCCTTCCAGCCACAGTCCTCTCACCTTCCATAGGCAATCCCTGCAGTGTAGGATGAAATCAGTGCAGGGAAAGTGTGTTAACCTTCTCACCACCAACCAGTGAATGAGAGGTCTCCGAACCTACTCACCCAGAGACTCCTAGATTCCTTTCCAGAGAAAGAAGGGGTAGAGAAAAGGGGGGGGGGAATAGAGTTGTACTTAAAATTAACCAAAAAAGGGCACGTATGACATTGTCTTTTTCCAAAACGGCTTTGTTGTGCAGTCTGTTGAAAAATATAGATCCCAGAATTTTTGTATCTAAAAATATGTAGTGACATTTGAAAGGAGGAAGTGTGCCCTTGTGTATAAGCAGATGTGGGGATTTCAGCATTGTCATATTATGCTGTTAAAAATGTTACAAAAATAATTAAGTCATGGTTATATATACTCTTAAGTCATCCCCAGCAGTGGAGCATTTACAGGACATCATGTATTTTCCAAAGTCTGTGGGCCAGATTCTGATCCCCTTACTCATGTTAAGTAGTTCCTTACCTCTTGAATAGCCCCACTGAAATCAATAAGACTACTTGTGCAGCAAGGTAGTACTCAATGTGAATAAATGTATCAGAATCTGATGCTAAATATCTCATTGTGTTATGCATTTCTTTTAAAATAATTGTTTAATTATTTTAATTGTTTAATTAAAAATCCTCGATTTTCCAAAAGTGTGAGAAAAAAACTGACATTTATAATATGTCATTATTCTACTTTTTGTGAATTTCTTTTGTAAGACAATTATTGGTATGGGTCTTATGGATGGAACAAAGCAAATTCAATTGATGTGCTTTCATACCAATCAGCTCTTGTGAAGCTGAATAGTCAATGTAGGATACTAAATACATGTGTGCATATGCGCTATATGAAATAATTTGACAAATGAGAGACTCTAATGTCAATTAAGCTGTATTTAAAAATATTGAGTTTTATTTTGGACTGACCTCAAATAGTTCAGAGGTTGAATAAGCCCCTAGATCTTTTGGATGCTTATCTGAACTTTTAATCACTTTTCCCCAACTGTAGCTTTCTCTATTTCCCAGTTATATCAGTCCCACACCAAAATCAGAGCCCTCTCCCATGCCCCAAATGCCTCCTGCACCAAATACAATACTAGCGGATTTTCCTAAAACTAGATTTGATGACTCCCATTCTACATTACACCTCAGGCTTTATTTTTTTCTCCCAATACCCCACCTTACCCCAAATATCCCTGGTATTCATTTACGTTCTTCAGCTGGCATAAGGCCTCCACCACTTCCTTCAAACTTATAATTTTGTCCTCATCCACAAAGGAACCCAAGAGTTGCAATGCCTAACTTTTAGGCACCTTAAAAAAATCACTGGAGTCCAAAAAGCCCGGATTAAGTGCCTAAGTTCTCTGTACAACAAATGGGGAGAGATAGGCACCCAAGTATGGGATCCACAAAAGCCAGCATGCTAGGCAGGTGACCATCTGAACTAGCCAACAGCAGATGCTGATGAGAGAGATGTGTCTAAACCCCTCCCTTCTCACAGAGATATGCATCGCAGGCCAGGCTGCAGGGAAGCACCTAACTCTGCTTGCGATCCACAGCTAGAAACCCCTCTGCTGGACTCAGGCAGCTTAGGCACCTAAGTCATTCCTTGCAAGAAATGGAGGACAAAGTAGTGCCTTCCTTAGAATTTTTAGCCCAGTAGTTAGAGCAGTCACCCAGATATGAAAGACTCATATTCACTCGTCCTCCACCACCAAGCCTCCCAGCTCTCAGCTGAGTGCTTTAATCATTGAGCTTTGGGATATTTTGATGTGGGTGTCTCTCAATGTCTCCTGTTGAAGCTAGTCCACTTCAGCTAACTGCTTAAATAGCCATTGGACCAGAGAAAGGGAGAGTGCAAATGACTAGATCCCTGCAAATCCATGGGTATCCGCTTTATATCCATGGACCATTTCTGCAGATAGCAGCACGGATGCGGATACAAATTTTGTATCCATGCAGGGCTCTGACGGTAAGAGCCGGTGGGCAGCTGTGACGAACTGCAGCATTGCTGTGGGAAGGAGACCTGGGGGGCAGGGATACTGGGTGGTTGGCTGTTTAGACCCCACGCCCAGGGAAGGTGGAGGGTCTGCCACGGCTGCCTGCCTGGATCTTAATGTGACCAGGCAGCGGCTCCGAGCCACCCCCCCGGCCCGGAGCTGGGTCAGAGAGAGCCGCACTGGCAGCTGTGTGGAGCCTGGGTCCCTCCACCTGCCCTGGACGGGGGGCAGGGACATTGGATAGGGGCTGCTCGTGTCCCCCGGCCAGGGCAGGTGAGGGTCTGCCGCGGCTCTCCACACCTGTCCACCTGGCTCTTACTGTGTCTGGGTCCCTCCACCTGCCCTGGGGGGCAGGGACACTGGGCGGGGCAGGGGCAGGGACAAGGGCTGGGGACTGCTCGGGCTCCCCGCTCAGGCCAGATGGAGCGTCCGCCACGGCTCTGCACAGCTGCCCGCCCGGCTGTTATTATGGCCAGGCTGCGGCTCCGAGACGCCCCCCCGACCGGACCTAGGTCCAGGAGAGCCACGCTGGCAGATGTGGGGAGCCTGGGTCCCTCCACCTGCGCTGGATGGGGGCTAGGACACTGGACAGGGGGCTACTCGGGCCCCCCAGCCAGGGCAGGTGGAGGCTCCCCACATCTGCCAGCATGGCTCTTCCTGACCTGGCTCTGGCTGGGGAGGGGGGCGGCTCGGAGCCACAGTCTGACCACAGTAAGAGCTGGGCAGGCAGCTGTGGGGAGCTGCGGCAGACCCTCCACCTGCCCTGGCCAGGGGGCCCGAACAGCTCCCAACCAGCTTCAAAGGTCTCCACCCTCCCCCCGGCCAGGCCAGCGTAGAGCCCAGCTGGGGAGCCACAGCACACTTTCCACCTGTCTGCAGTGAGGGGGTGGGGGTAGGCTGAGAGCAGCCCCCAGCCATGTACCCACCTCCCACGCTCTCCACCCAGCTGAGAGCAGGTGGAATGTCCATGACTCCGCGCGGGCTCCGCATAGCTGCCCAAGCGGCTCTCCCCAACCGGGCTCTGGCGGGAGGATGTCTCGGAGCCGCAGCCCAGCCCCAAGTGTACAGCCCTGCAAATCCAGGGATATCTGTGGATATTTTTTGCAAATAGCAGATCAGATGCAAATACACATTTGTATAACCGCACAGGGCTCTACAAATGACTTTGTAGCCCAGTGATTAGGGCAATCACTTGGGAGGTAGAAGACCCCTGCTGGTTCATTCTCCCTGCTCCAATCACTCTTTAGACAAAGTGGAACAACTTCTATGGAGATTGAGGGAGCTCCACATTAGAACATCTCATATCCCAATGGTGAGAGCATTCTCCTCAGTAGTGAGAGACCCCTCGTCAAATCCTGTCTCCTCAGCAGGCAGAGGGGGAATTGAATCCAGGTCTCCCACAGGCTAGGTGAGTGCTCCAACCACTGGGCAAAATCCTTCACTAGCCTGATTTGGAAGGCATGCTCAGAGCAAATTTATGGCTTCAGGCCTTGCAGGCAAGATAGATGGAGGCACGCCAATCTTTCCCTGGTTTGTGGATCCTTATGCAGCTCAGGGTATGTCTACGCTGCAATTAAACACCTTGGCTGGCCTGTGTGAGCTGACTTGGCCTTGGTGTGAGGGTATAAAGCTGCAGTGTAGGCGTCTCAGAGCCTAGGTTTCAGCCTGAGCCCAGACATCTACACTGCAGTTTTATAGCCCCACAGCCCAAGTACCACGAGTCTGAGTCATCTGACGCAGGCCAGCAGTGGATGTTTAATTGCAGTGTAGACATACCCTTAGGCATCCAATACCTAAAGTGAGGTAGTAGTACATATGCCCAGAGGCAGAAACTTAGGTGCCTAGGGAACGTTTACAGTGAAAATATAGGTGCCACAGCCTACAGGGCTAGGTGGCGTCTGAGAGCAAGTTTTGTAGATTGCATTGGTGCATCTGGGATTTAAGCACCTAAATGTAGGGTTTAGCTGCCCAAGTCCTTTTGTGAATTTAGGCCTGGGGTCTCTAGAATTCTATAAATTGCTGGGCTCAGAATGGCTGCTAACATCACAATCTTGCACTCTCTGTGACTTCAGCAAAACATATCAGAAAAATTACTTATAGAACAAAAAAAGTTATGTACTCAATGCTAATCCCCAAATGCCTCTAATGCTAGGAAGCAATTAGAGCTCAATTTAAATGAAAAAAGTCAACTAGATATCTACTATATAAAGTGGGGTGGATGTGTTATTCCTTGACTTTAGCAAAGCTTTTGATACAATCTCCCACAGTATTTTTGCCAGCAAGTTAAAGAAGTATGGGTTGGATAAATGGACTATAAGGTGGATAGAAAGCTGGCTATATCGTTGGGCTCAACGGGTAGTGATCAATGGCTCCATGTCTAGTTGGCAGCCGGTTTCAAGCGGAGTGCCCCAAGGATCGATCCTGGGGCCGGTTTTGTTCAATATCTTCATTAATGATCTGGAGGATGGCATGGACTGCACCCTCAGCAAGTTTGCAGATGAAACTAAATGGGAGGAATGGTAGATACACTGGAGGGTAGGGATAGCATACAGAGAGACCTAGACAAATTAGAGGATTAGGCCAAAAGAAATCTGATGAGGTTCAACAAGGACAAGTGCAGAGTCCTGCACTTAGGACGGAAGAATCCCATGCACTGCTACAGACTAGGGACCAAATGGCTAGGCAGAAATTCTGCAGAAAAGGACCTAGGGGTTACAGTGGACAAGAAGCTGGATATGAGTCAACAGTGTGTCCTTGTTGCCAAGAAAGCTAATTGCATTTTGGGCTCTATAAGTAGGGGCATTGCCAGCAGATCGAGGGACATGATCATTCCCCTCTATTCGACATTGGTGAGGCCTCATCTGGAGTACTGTGTCCAGTTTTGGGTCCCACACTACAAGAAGGATGTGGAAAAATTGGAAAGAGTCCTGCAGAGGACAACAAAAATGATTAGGGGGCTGGAGCACATGACTTATGAGGAGAGGCTGAGGGAACTGGGATTGTTTAGTCTGCAGAATAGAAGAATGAGGAGGGATTTGATAGCTGCTTTCAACTACCTGAAAGGGGGTTCCAAAGAGGATGGATCTAGACTGTTCTCAGTGGTACCAGATGACAGAACAAGGAGTAATGGTCTCAAGTTGCAGTGGGGGAGGTTTAGGTTAGGTTGGATATTAGGAAAAACTTTTTCACTAGGAGGGTGGTGAAGCACTGGAATGGGTTACCTAGGGAATAGGTGGAATTTCCTTCCTTAGAGTTTTTTAAGGTCAGGCTTGACAAAGCCCTGGCTGGGATGATTTAGTTGGGGATTGGTCCTGCTGTGAACAGGGGGTTGGACTAGATGACCTCCTGAGGTCCCTTCAAACCCTGATATTCTATGATTCTTTTCTGAATTTGGTAATATATTTGGCAAGATGCCTTCCAATTTGTACAAAGACTTAACAGCATGAACCTGCAGCATATCCATCCAACAACTAAAAATAAAACAGGGTAGATCCATCAGTCACCAACACAGTAATACCACATTTTTAATTGTTACCAACAGGTATATATCCCTGGGGGGCTTCCAAATCTAAAATTAGCTAAGTGCTGCATAAACAAAATTCCAACTATGCCTGCAATATCAGAGACATACTGACCTCAGGGCAAGATGTCTTACCGCTCTGCTTCTCGTAGCACAAGGAACAAGTCTGCTACTACTGATGCCAGCTATAATTTGCTGCTCAACAGAGCATATGTACTTACAGGACAATAGGCCCCTTGACTACATAAATATGCTCCTTTTGACTGAAATGCACATTGTATCAGACTATGGAAGTGCACCGTCGAGTGCACTAAGGGCCTGATCCAAAAACCCCTGAAGTCAATATGAATCTTCCATTGAGTTTGAATTGGCTTTGGCTCAGGCCCTTACACTCCAGCTACCCGCACTGCTGTTTGCAGGTGGATTTCTTGCCACCCTTTTCCATCTTTGTGCCCTTCACACCCCCTGGCTGGATTTAGCAACAAACTTTGTCCACAGTACTGAGTTACTGTCTGTTGAAAACAGACATTGAGTTTTGCCTCAGTTGGGTAAAAGTGGTTTTCCAGGGGAAGAGTAAAGAGCAGAGGGTGTTCAGTGGTGCTGCTCAGTAAAATCACTTTTTTTATTGGCATTTAGCACTGACACCATGAAGTTCTTTTCCTGTCTTCTGTGAATTGGGATCCATAGGTCTCTGTCCTGGGTCCCCTTCTTGTCTCCTTCTGAACCTTATCTCTGGGAAATTTCAGCCACAAACATCTCTATGCTGACAACTCATGAGCTAATTCGGTTTAAACTAAATGGAAGGAGTAACAGAATTAAATCAAAGACTAGGGTTTATAATTTTAAAAAGGCAAATTTTAACAAATTAAGAGGACTGGTAAGGGAAGTGGATTGGGCAAACATATTAATGGATCTAAAGGCAGAAGAAGCCTGGGATTATTTTAAGTTAAAGTTGCATGAGCTGTCAGAGGCCTGTATCCCGAAAAAGGGAAAAAGGTTAGTAAGCAGGAGATTTAGACCGAGCTGGATGAGCAACCGTCTCAAAGGGGCGATTAGGAAAAAACAGAAAGCGTACAAAGAGTGGAAGAGGGGAGGGATCAGTAAGGAAACTTACCTTAGTGAGGTCAGAGCATGTAGAGATGGAGTGAGAAAGGCCAAAAGCCGTGTAGAGTTGGACCTTGTGAGGGGAATTAAAAGCAATAGTAAGAGGTTTTACAGCCATATAAATAGAAAGCAAAGAAAGAAGAAGTGGGACCGCTGAAGACTATAGCTGGAGAGGAGATTAAGGATAATCTAGGCATGGCACAATATCTAAACGAATATTTTGCATCGGTGTTCAATGAGGCCAATGAAGGGATTAGGAATATTAGCAGCATGACAGAGGGGGATACAGGAGGGGGGATTACCATATCCAAGGTAGAAACCAAACTTGAACACCTTAATGGGACTAAGTCGGGCGGATCGGATGATCTTCATCCAAGAATATTGAAGGAATTGGCGCGAGAAATAGCAGGCCCCTTAGCGATAATTTTTAATGAATCTGTAAACTTGGGGGTTGTTCCGTTGGACTGGAGAATAGCTAATGTGGTTCCTATTTTCAAGAGAGGGGAAAAAAGTGACCCAGGTAACTACAGGCCTGTCAGTTTAACATCTGTAGTGTGCAAGGTCCTGGAGAAAATTCTGAAGGAGAAAGTAGTTGAGGACCTTGAGGTCAGTGGCAATTGCGACAAATTACAACATGGTTTTACCAAAGGCAGATCGTGCCAAACCAATCTGATCTCCTTCTTTGAGAAAGTAACGGACTTATTAGACAAGGGAAATGCAGTGGATCTAATATACCTTGATTTCAGTAAAGCGTTTGATACTGTACCGCACGAGGAATTATTGGTTAAACTGGAAAAGATGGGGATCGATATGAAAATCCAGAGGTGGATAAGGAACTGGTTAATGGGGAGACTGCAGCGGGTCGTATTGAAGGGTGAACTATCAGGTTGGAGGGAGGTCACCAGTGGAGTTCCTCAAGGTTCGGTTTTGGGACCCATTTTATTTAATCTATTTATTACTGACCTCGGAACCAATTGTAGGAGTGGGCTGATAAAGTTTGCGGATGACACAAAGCTGGGAGGTATTGCCAATTCGGAGGAGGATAGGGATATTCTGCAGGGAGACTTGAATGACCTTGTGAATTGGAGTAACAGAAATAGGATGAAATTTAATAGTGAAAAGTGTAAGGTGATGCATTTAGGGATGACTAACAACAATTTTAGTTACAAGATGGGGACGCATCGGTTAGAAGTAACGGAGGAGGAGAAAGACCTCGGGGTCCTTGTAGACCGCAGGATGACTATGAGTTGACAATGTGACGTGGCGGTGAAAAAAGCCAATGCGGTCTTGGGATGCATTGGGCAAGGTATATCTAGTAGGGATAAGGAGGTGCTGCTTCCATTGTACAAGGCACTGGTGAGACCTCATTTGGAGTACTGTGTGCAATTCTGGTCTCCCATGTTTAAAAAAGATGAACTCAAACTGGAACGGGTACAGAGAAGGGCCACTAGGATGATCAGAGGAATGGAAAACCTGTCGTATGAAAGGAGACTCGAGGAGCTCGGGTTGTTTAGCCTGACCAAACAAAGGCTGAGGGGGGATATGATTGCTCTCTTTAAATATATCAGAGGGATAAATACCAGGGAGGGAGAGGAATTATTCCAGCTCAGTACTAATGTGGACACGAGAACGAATGGATATAAACTGGCCGTGGGGAAGTTTAGGCTTGAAATTAGACGAAGGTTTCTGACCGTCAGAGGGGTGAAATATTGGAACAGCCTTCCGAGGGACACGGTGGGGGCGAAGGACCTGTCTGGTTTTAAGATTAAGCTAGATAAGTTTATGGAGGGAATGGTTTAATGGGATAACATGATTTTAGTCAAAGGAACAGCGTGCCATGGCAGGTAAATAGTATAATGGCTAATGAGGGTCAGGCTGGAGAATCTTGCCTACATGCTCGGGGTTCTACTGATCGCCATATTTGGGGTCGGGAAGGAATTTTCCTCCAGGGTAGATTGGCAGAGGCCCTGGAGGTTTTTCGCCTTCCTCCGCAGCATGGGGCAGGGATCGCTAGCTGGAGGATTCTCTGCTAATTGAAGTCTCTAAACCACAGGATTTGGGGACTTCAACAGCAGAGTCAAGGGAAAGGGTAGGGACGGCTTTGTGGCCTGCATCATGCGGGAGGTCAGACCTGATGATCATAATGGTCCCTTCTGACCTTAAAGTCTATGAGTCTATGAACTCACAGATCTACCTTTCTACTCCAGACCTGTCTTCTTCTGTCCAAATTCAAATCTCAGACTTGTTGGCATTTCCTCATGGATGTATAGCCATCAGCTCAAGCTCATCCTGGCTAAAACAGCTCTTAATCTCCTTCCATTACAAGCCATTCCCACTACCTACTTTCTCAATCATTTTGAACACCACCACTATACTGCCTGTCACTCAGGTCTGCAACCTGGGTGTCATCTTCAACTGAGACCTCTCTCTGGGTCTTCACATCCAGGCTAGGACTATATCTTGCCTATTCTTTCTGCGTAAGATCTCTAAGATATGGCCTTCCCTATCCATCTGCACAGCTAACACTCTTATCCAAGCTCTCATCATCTCATTTACTGCAGCATCCTCTTCTCTGGCCTGACAAATGCAGTCTTGCCCCCTCTTCAGTCAGAATGCTGCTGCAAAGATCATTCTCCTAACCCATCGCTTTGACTAGGTCACCCTCCCCCGCCTTTTTTTTTTTTTTTTGCCTCCCTCCACTGGCTCTCCCTTTTTTATTACATCAAACATACACTACTTGTCTTCACTTTCAAGGCTCTTCATGGCCTAACACTACCATACCTACCTTCTCATTTTTCCAACAAAGTGACCAAAACGTTTGCACTTACAATTTTCTTTTTGGTTGAAATTTTTCCTTTCCTTTGTTGTTGTAGAAAATTCAGAAACCAAAATCTGAGCTTTTTATTGTTAAAATGTTTGGTTTCCAATAACATAGTGGGTTTTGGTTCAGATTTTCGGTAAAAATGTTTAGCTTTTGGTTGAAAACCACCCTGCTTTTCAGTAAACGTTTTCAGTTTATGTAAACCAAACATTTTTACAAAACCTAAACCTTTTGACTGTAAACTGTTTTCAGAAACAAAAATGGTTTAGGTTTTTAACTGGAAACTAACAACTCTAGTTATTAGACCATTGGCTCAGATAACAGTTTGGCAACATCAGAATGATATATAAGGTGGAATTATATGTCCTGTTATTACTTTGGTCTGCTAAGTCTGCCCAGAGAAGTTTGTTTTTCATTTCTTGTTTGTTTTATATTTTATTTTTCTCACATATGCCTCTTTGCAACTAATCTATCTGAGAAATGTATGTACACCTGAGTAATTATAGAATCCTAATATATATATAACTTGCTGGTGGTGCTAGAGAATTTGAAATTTATTGTTACTAATATTATTAGACCAAACGTGCTAAGTGCTTTAAGAACGTGGCTATATGGATGTGTTCAATGTGAAGGCAGTGACTACTATATGGAACGTAGGAAAATTACCCTTTTTGCGTGAGAGATGTTCTGGCACTTTGTAATGAACTGCTGGATGGAACAATACTTAGTCAATGAACTCAGGAAGTTTCACCGCCTTTATAAGGGCAAATTTCCCCTTTACAACAACAGGAATTTTGCCTGCATCAGAAGTGCAGGATCACAATCTTAGTAAGCAGGATGATAAATTCTTGCTCCTTGTTTTTTTCTGTAATTAGTGTTAAGTACACTATACAAATACTTACTCCAGCCAGTACCTACAATTTATGAGCATTAAATTTACACACAAGTTTGTAAGACAGTTTTAAAAAATACACTGAAGAATGAAACTCAGACAGGAGTGTATGTTAAACATAATATCTGCTTAGCCTCAGCCTCATGAAAATTTACAATTTATGATACAATTTAAGAAAGCAGAGTATCAACTGAATTTTAGACCCAGTATTGAATTCCACAGTATACACACAGCTGTCTATGAATAAACGTTTGCATTATTGTAACGTGTCTCCTTTGCCCCCAACTTTTCATTGATCTGTTAAACTTTGGTTTAAACTAAGATTCTAAGCTCTATGAAGGCAGGGAGTGTCTTTTTCTATAAGTCTAATATAAACCTCTATAAACCTCATTGGGATCTGTAGGCACAATGTAATACAAATCAATAATAATCTATTTAAAGACATTTTAATGCTCACAACTTGCTATAATGAAGGTACTACGTATCTACTGCCTCTAAAATTATTCAGAAAAATGTTACCTTCAGTAATGTCTCAGGCATATGATCTGCTGTATGTATTTTCTTCACTGGCTTTTCAGATACAGTATGTGCTTTCCTTCAGTTTTAAATGAGCAATTCTGTTCCCCGAAGAGAGGTCAAGCTATATCAACCGAAGTTGCTTCCTCTTTTTCACATCAGACTCATCTCTCATTTATTAAACTAAAATGTTCAACGGAATGACTAATAGTATACTAACACTGTTTTAACAGTTCACAGCCAACTGAGTTATTTTAGCATGTTTCTTGAAGAAGAAGAAGAGGGTGCTTTTTAAAAATGCCTGTTCCTCTAAAATAATCCCACTGCAGGTGCCCTGAAAAAGTACAATATTCCTTACCCAATATACATTATACCATGTTACAGGAAAAAAACAAAACCCAAAGTGCACACTTTCATTTCAGTAGATTATATTAATTCCCAGTCTCAAAAATTAAATAAAATTGGACAAATGAATATTTATCTTTATTGTCCAAGTATGTTAAAATAGTTATGTATATTTTGCATTAACATTTTAATATAAGAGTTTGATTTCTCTCATATAATTTAGATCTTTCAATAAATCAATATTATATTATATGTGTGTGTATATATAAATCATAAAAAATTGTATTATATCTTTTAAAGCAGGATGTATACAATTTGGGGGGGTTGTCTATAATATTGACATTTGGATTCAGACATTAAAGTATATGGCATTTCAACATTAAAGTTTTGGGTAAAGAAGCACAATTTTTTGGCTGAAAATGGTGCTGAATACAGTTTCTCCTCAGTTACATTCGCTGCTGAACTTGTTAGCACTAGTTCAACTGGATATTTTCCCCTAGTGTAGTTGAGGGATTTTGTAAAGTAAATTCTGTATTTCAGACCTCACTACTTCTTAGTGCTGGTCCTTCTGTACCCATGGAATGGCTTCTCTGAACAGAGAAAGGGATTGTTCCTCTGGTAGAGATTTTACAAAACAGCAATTTGGAGCTGATTTCACAAGGCAGATATTTGGAGCTCACACCAATCTTTTCTAACCCATTATAATTAAGAGCTAATGATTAGGGTTTAACCCTCTAAGAACCTACTTGCAACTTTTCAATCCAAATATCAAGATTATAGTTAGACCTGCCCATCCCTCCTCCCTTTTTTTAATTTCCCCACATAGTCAGTTGCCAAACTATTTGGTAAGTTTTCTGCTGATGTGCCATTGACCAATAAAAATGTTAGTTGCCCAGGAATATCAACTCTGCCTGACAACCAGGCTGCAAATACAAGGCCTTCAACTAGACAGTGATCATCCAATTTCAGCACTCCATACTAGATTCTCCCATCACTATTGGGAATTCACTGGAGCACCCAGCCCTGTCCGTATGTTGGATGTAAACAATAAGATAGGATTATCAATGCATATTCCAAGAACAAAACAATAACTAGCCCTCACTCCCAGCACTAGCACCAAACCCCCTGTTGTATTATTTTGCTTGCCTTAAAATTCTGCTGTTGTATTATTTTGCTTGCCTTAAAATTCCCCAGAGTAGACCCACCCCGCATACTCCTACCCACCCATGCAAAATATTGTGTCTATTTATAAAAGTTAATTTGCACTCTTTTGTGATAGCTATAATGTTTGGGAAATGTTATGTTCTCCATCATTTGACCTCTTATACCTATGTAAGTTCTCACAACACAAGCAGTATACTGGGTAGGAGAGAAACAAATGGTAGAAATAGGTCACATATTAATGTTTGTTAATAGATTTAATCTCCTCAGTAGTATATATACCCCTCTTTTGGGTCCAATCCTACTTCCTTTGACATCAGTAGCAAATTCCCATTGATGTAATTAGAGCAGGAGCTTCAGCTGAATGCGGAATTTATCCTATTGCTACTATACAGAGTTCTCAAGAGTCGTGTCCCTTAAATATCTTGTCTGTCTTTGTAGAACAGATTGGTTCTCACAGCAGTCAAGCTGAAGTGTGGGGGGGAGAAGATAATAGAATATCAGTAATCTTTCCTATTTTGTTGTTGGAAGTTTTTACATACTTCCCTACTTCGCTCAGAGTAGTTCCTCTTTATTCAATTCAAGTAATTTTAAAACTAATTACTGTCTAGTTCTTGTTAGAAACTCCCAAGAGGTGCCATTGCGGCAGACGCTGGAGTTTAACTGCTGAGTCACTGTCATCTGACTGTACCACAAATGACATGAATATTTTTTCTACATTTACTGGATTGTATCAACAACACGTTAAAATCACAAGATGCTGGCAACATTTTTAACTTTCCTTTATCACAGATCCCAATTTGAACATAATAGTTATGTCCAACATGGTGATGCTGCTGGAGAATTGTGGCAAGCTGTTCAGTAGAGTGGAGTTTATGAGTTTAGTGTCCATCACTCAGTAGGGGTGCACATCATTGTGATCTTGGATGTGTCCTTTTGGTTTCTATTTTTATATAAAATATTCATAAATTAACAAAAAATATTCTGGAAACTCTTGACACTTAGCAAAAAAATTCAGAACATGCAGATACCCAAAGCAGATGTAATTAAATAACATACAGAACAACCTTATGACGGCATTAGAAATTTATGTATGGAGGGGTTAGTGTACAAAAGTTAAAATAAATGTGTGACAGGGACAGCACATAATAGGAGAAAAAGAAAAGAAAACTACCAGAATAGGGACTCTCCACACCCCAAAAATATACTTGCAAGAGAATCCAAAACAGAATTCTGCAAGTCAGACTCTGATACCCTTGCTCATGCTGAGTAACATCTTTATTCACGAGTGCTCCCTCTGATTTCAGAGAGACTACTCAAGGAGTAAGGTACTATTGAACATGAGTAAGGGTGTCAGACCCTGGCTCTGAGTTCATCTACAGTTTAGATATCTTGTGTGCACATATCTATCATTTACAGGTGGCCTTTTCAAAAGTACTCAGGATTTCCATTGGCTTCAACAAGAGTCTAGTTACATCAATGAAGAGCCCTTCCGTTTTAAAACTAAGGTAAAATATATTTCTATCATTTTATAAGTAGGCTAAATACAATCACGGAAATAGAGCTAGATAAAAAAGCCCAGTTTTAATAAATTTTAAGCATCTAGTACAGAGTGAATAACCAATGAAGCAAATATAAATTCAGGGTACATCTACAGTTCTACCCAGTTCAAGATGATGTAGCCACACTATCTCTCCTGGAGAGCTCCTTGAGCTAGTATGCTAAAAACAGAATGCAGCTGCAGCAGTGAGAGTGGAGGAGGGTTAGCCATCCTGAGTGCATACCTGCCAGAGATCCTAAGTACATATTCAGGACAGTTAGCCCCTCCTGCCACTCGCACTGCTGCGGCTCCACTATTTTTAGCACACTAGCTCGATCAGAACTATGATGGATACATCGTCTTGAACTGGGAATCACAGCTCCAGCTCAAAGTGTAAACATACCCTCAGAGATATTTAAGCAATGATCATCAATATTCTGAAACTGCCAACTTTTCTTCTGGACATGGACCTCATGATGGTGCTCATTGCCCTTATGACCTGTTAGCTAGATTAATATGTGTTTTATATGGGCACTGTCCCTCAAGAGTATAAGTGTATGCATACAGACGGGCAAACACACCTGAGGATGCCTCCTCCCCCGACAGTCTCTTCTGGCTGCCTGATATCCAATCACAAAGTAGATACTGACCCATATTCTGGGCTGGGGTGGGATGGGATACAATGGAGGGGAGGGCGGACATCAGCAAGCCAGTTGTGGCTCTTCTCTCACGGCAGTTTTGTGCCAGACTCCCTGGAGTTTAGATGAACCCAGGGCCGGCTCCAGCTTTTTTGCCACCACAAGCAGCGGAAACAAAACAAACAAAAAAAGCCGCTATCGGCAGCACTTTGGCTTTTCTTCGGCAGCAATTCAGCGGCAGGTCCTTCCCTCCGAGAGGGACTGAGGGACCTGCTGACAAAGAGCCTGACATGCCGTCCCTTCCCCTTGGCCCCTTCCTGTGCTGGTGCCTGGAGCCGGCCCTGGATGAGCCTAAAAGTAGAATTGATCAAATGGCATTCAATCACCTCTATATCCGGTCACATATCAACTAGGGAATGTATTACTTGATAGATACTAGTAAAATATGTCAAATAAATTCAATATTGTTCTTCTATGTTGAATGACAATATGTTACCAAACAACATAACTAAGGTCCAAATGTTTTATTCTTTTACATTAAGAGGGCACATGAGTTAGGGGATGAGGACTGCATGATAGTACATGTATTTTTCTACTCTGGCTAGTAAGCTTAGTCTTCAGGCTAGCACATGCTAGGTAAATTTTTCAAGCTCTAAACCATTGGGTGCTATTGTACAATGTATCCATTGCTAAAAAACCCACAAAACCCAATTACAGAACTAGATAAACCACACACCTCAAACTCTGTTTCTTTTTCTGTGTGAGAGGAGTGTGAGGAAAATATTGAGGGAGTGCTGAGCTAAAGTTTAGTTCTGAAAGGAGTAGCGGCCCATGTTCATTTGATCTCTTGTGGAGTGAATTCCATAGGCCAGGATCAGCTGCTATGAAAGTCTGGCATCTCCACTCCTGAACCTTGAGAACAGTATTGGTCATTGTCATTGTTTCAGTAGAATGTAGTTATTGTGGGAGGTTAGAGTCATGGAGAAAGAATCTGTAATTAAAGGCCAATCCCCATGGAGGGCTTTGAATAACAGGGACTCTGCATTCAACAGAGATCCAGTGCATAGAAAGTGGAGGACCAGCACCAGGATGATGTGTTTACAGGGACCAGTACTGCTATGCAGACATTCTACTTCAGTTTCTACCAGCTGGAGCTTTTTAGAGTTAATGGCTTCACTAGTTATCTCCAAGTTGGAACTAGCCACTAGAGGGAACACTGACCATACATGCACTAGAACTATTAAAGTAGATACAATAATTGTTAACAACTTTGTTTATTTTTCAACTATTTTCTTCAAATATAGCTGATGCATGATTTTATGCAGAGTCAGCTATGTGCAAAGTTAGAAGGGGTAGCAATGAAGTATTTTCATCTAGAGAAACAAAGGTTAAGTTAAAATGTCATGTTCAGGGTAATAACAATCAGTACAAACAATTTTCTGTGAACTTTTTCTTTAAAGACATCCATGAATTATGCTGGTGCTCCAAAACAACAGAGTTTGAGATTTTTTGGCGGGGGTTGTGCGGTGAATGGTACATCTGTACCGGTAGACAAATGTAAAATATTACTGTCACTTGTAATTTAACCAGCCGCTAGTACATTATAATTTTTGTGGGTATGAAAATGTACCGAATACTTAAGATGACTATCTTCTAAAATGAAAGGCTTTAAATCCCCTTGAAAAGGGGCTAATTCTAATTCTCCTGACTGGGTCTTTTCCATGCTTCTCTAATAGAAATAAAGAATAAAAATTAAAAGAAAAGAAAAAGAATCATCATAACCATTAACAATAGCAATGAATTATTACAAGGAACACCAAAAATACTTTACAGACCCATAAGGTGGCAGCAAACTTCTTCTTTAGCAGGAGTTTGGAATTAGTAACCTTCTGCTGTCTCTTGCAAAGAGATTCTGCAGTTTGATGTATTTCATTCTACATTCGAGAAAAAACAAGAGTTACTGATATACTGAAGTTATTTTTAAGCACATCATTTTCCACAATAAAGAATATCAAAAGTCCTGACTAACATTAGAGGTTTCTGTACACTGAGACTGAATGTAAGTTAGCCTGCTGGAAAAGTTTCATACACCAAAAATACCATGTTCCAGATTCCAGTCTAATTGACAAGTGTTTCAATCCAATGTAAATCCATTGGCCCCATGTCTACAGCAATATCAAAATGCTTTGGCTACTGAAGAGAGAAAAACTAATAGCATGGATTATGCAACAGTTCCCGCTTTAAAAATAAAAAAGCCAGCCTCATGATTTTTTGCGGCCTGCATCTTGATTTTTGAACACCTGGGGTTGTTAATACTGAGGCTATTCTTTGCATATGTTCTTGAAGACTGAATGCAACGGTCCTGCTGCCTTTCTTCAAGTTCCTGAGGGCACTCCTCTGGGACCTAGCTTACCCCCTTCCAGGCAAATGTTGCTTCCCTTTGTTAGGAAAACCAGGACATGGAAGAGCTGACTAGACAGGCCACCTTTCAAGCTCTGAAGGGTCTGTACCACCTGTCACATGCAGATGTTATGGCCTCTGGCTGGTAAGCTGGAAGCTTTTTCTGCTAGATGCACTTGTGTACTGCTTGCTGGAATCTGGTGCTTCATGTGACATAGCATGAACAGAAATCCCCTAATACCCGGCAGAGGAAATGCGGTTCCACAATAAAAGTGACTCTACTCTGAAAAGCTACTCTCTAAGACAAGTGCTGTAGGGTTCCATGTTTAATATCTCTCAATGTCTCCCCAATTCATTTTCTTCGGCTTACAAATAAAGGATTTTTCCCCCTCAGCTGCCAACCCTGCACGCTCAGCCTAGGATTTCAAAGCCAAGCGGTGTTCTTTTTGGCTTGTGCACCATTACCAGGAATAAAGACTGTTAATCTGAGACAGCATTATCTTCCATGAATTCTCCAGCAAGCTAGGTAACTTCAGCTGAATGGTAAAGCCTCTTGTGGGAAGAGGGATGCTTAGCGCTAACAACAGGTATGTTTAGCGCTAGGACTAAGGAAGAGGGAAGAGGCAATGAGCCTTCATCTGAATGTCTTTGCTTTCCATGAGCGTCTCAAGATCCACAGGATTTCCAACGTTAGCTTTAGCCGAACTCACACCTCGCCTATTCTGTGAAGGAACACCTTTATGGTTCCCTGGTCTTTACACAGGTTTTTCCTATATCTAGACCTTGATTAATTTCTTACTGTTACTTGAGGTATGAGTAACATTGTTGACCTAACTCCTACGCTGCAATAAAGAATGATTGGATGATGCATGCAACATACTCTTAATAGCTAAGATAAAAATAAATTAGCATGGGATGTGTTGATATTGAAACATAAGTTGTCCCTGACTTTAAAGAAATGTCATTCTTCCCTGTCTATTTTATGTATTACTGTAAACCATCTGTTTTTATACTACCTTGACTTAATGCAGATATAGTGACCATATTTTACCTTGTCATATACAAAGTACCAACATTAATCATTATACATTTTTAAAATTAAGAAGAGGGAAATGAGTTTTTTTAAGAAAACAAACTTCACATCTGCTCAATGACCTAATGTGATATTAGGTGGGCTAAACTTGTTGAAAAATAGAGCTGAAAATAGAGCAGCTTTAGCTGAGAAAATTTATTAGTTGAACTTTTACTTTGAAGAATTGTGACTCTTCACCAGTACTGTACTTTCTTTTTTGGACTTTGTTCAAAAGCTAAGTTAACTTTGACGCTTGGGAAAAAGCAGGATAAGAAATAAAACTTCTCCTCTGTGTAACAAAAAATAAATCTTTCAAGGCCTGGAAGAAGCTCCTGCCTCTAGCAAATATATATTTGAGACGGTTCTAAAGAAACAATAAAAAACACAGTGATTCAATTATGAAGTGCTGTGTCACTAGTAGACTAAAATAACAGAAGCAAATGACCTTTACAAAAAAACCTTCCTCATCCAACACTATGTTCAAGATCTTTGACGATTTCCCGTCAAACAGAAAGGGGCAGATTCTCTGGTGTGGTGTAGCTGTCAGTATAAACTGTACCTAAAACCAGTATAATCAGCTGAGAAAAATCACTTGAATATAATGATGATCCTCTCAATTGTGTAGAGCCAATACAGGAGTTCTTACTCCATTCCCCTTCCCTGCTGTCTGTGTAGCAGGAGAAAAGTTGTGCCAAAATGAAAGGAGACACTAATCCCCAGCTGTACCTTGGTATTGTTTACAAGTAAGTTAGAGCAGCCTTCAGGTTGCATTAGCTTGGCACTCAGGGGGACTGACCCCCTGCAGAACTAGTGCAGAATCAGGAGAGTACAATGATGAGCTTTTACACCACCATTGCACATGTGTACACACCCATATCAACCTGCCTTCTATACAGACCAAACACCAGGATCTGACCCAGAAGCTATTGAAGAAGCTAATCTTACTAACCAACTTTACAGAGAGAAAACCAGAAGAATCTGGCTAGCCAAGACTCTGCTTTTAACAATACAGCAAAGTAACATTCATTCCAACTGCGCACAACGATAAATGGAAATATCATTCAAAATGATGTGGATGGTCTAAGAGCATAGGCAGATAAGAAGCTTATGCAATTCAATGTAGAGAAATGTATCCTCTTTGGATCCCCCAAAAAGCTTAACAGCGTTCTAAAGATTCCGAGTCTCACAGAATGAGAAACTGCATTAAGGAAGCTTACACTGTCTGGGGTAAAGAGGCTCTGCCTCCTATCTAGGTTTATTCCATGAGAGATGGCTCTATCTCAAGGGTCAGTTGAAGGGATACTTTTCTCAAGAACTGTGTTAGAAAGCCGCAAACCATCCTTAAATACCTTACTAGGCCACCACAGGATTGAAGAGGCAACCTCTAGATCAGCGTTTCTCAAATGCGGCCACATCACCAGGGGCTTTTCTTGCCGCCACAGCCTCCTGGGTTGTGATGGGGGGGAAATGGCAAAATAGCGGCCCCTCCCTGTTGCTACTGGATGCACCACTGTGGTGTTGGTTACTGGGGCTGCCAGCAGGGGTTGGGCCCTGCCCCCCTCTGGAGACACCTGGGGCACAACACTGGAGGCACAGGCAGCTGGTGAGTTCCCCACCTTCCCGAGGTGGTGGGGCTCAGGCTTTGGGCTTCAGCCCTGGTGTGGCGGAGCTACAGGCTCTGGCCACGGGGCTTCCAGTTCCAGCCCTGGGCTCTGGCTGCGTGGCAGCAGGTGCTGGGCTGCACAGCTTCAGTCTCAGTTCCCGGGACCCATCCCCTGGCCGTTGGACTTCGGGATCTAGCCACAGAGATTCAGGCTCCAGCCCCCCATGGCCTCCCCTGGCCACCCACCCTGTTGCCCATCACCCCCATTGCCTCCCCCAACCCCTATCCAAGGTTTAATTTGTCCCCAGGCTTGCCTGGGCTGAGTAAGTCTGCTGTGAAAAGTGATACTTGTATGTCTGTTGCTAGCTAGTAAGTCTGTTGCGAAAAGTGTTAATAGACATACAAGTATCACTTTTCACAACAGATTTACCAGCTAGCAATAAATCAATTACAATGATTTGGACATATATATCTGCATATTTATTTGTTTTTCCTAAAGCTAATCAAGTATTTTAGGAAAAAATATGAAAGTGGCCACCAGCAAGAGTTGGTGGCCACACTCTGAGGCCCCCAAAACAATTGTCCTGAGAACTCCTGCTCTAGATGCTACCTTTGGTAGGAGAGTCTTGCATCCTGTAATCTGTTAATCAGATTTTTTTTCTCTGTATCTGCCTTAGTGAAAATGATTGAAATAGAGGAACTAGACCCTCCACTTCCCAGCTGGGTATCCTAACCACCAAGGTAGCAAGTCATTCTCATTCACCTGTTAAGGTTAAAGCTGACTGAAGTGGGGGGGTTACAAAAGTGGGTGACTGGGCAACAAAATAACAGATGAAATTCAACATTGATAACTGCAAAAGTATTGCACATTGGAAAAAATAATCCCAACATGGGTTCTAAAATTAGCTGTTAGCACTCAAAAAAGAGATCTTGGAGTCATTGTGGAGAGTTCTCTGAAAACTTAATATGCAGCAGCTAACAGTGTTAGGAACCATTAGGAAAGGGATAGATAAAACAGAATATATAAATCCATGGTGTGCCCACACCTCGAATATTGTACCCAATTCTGGTCACCCCATCTCAAAAAGGATATAGTGGAATTAGTTCAGAGAAGGGCAACAAAGATCATCAAGGGTATGAAACAGTTTCCCTATGAGGAGAGACTAAAAATATTAGGGCTGTTCATCTTAGAAAAGAGACAATTAAGGGGAGGGGATGTGATAGAGGTCTATAAAATCATGAACGGTGTGAAAAAATGTGTTATTTACTCTTTCCCACAATACAAAAACCAGGGGTCACCCAATGAAATTAAAAGGCAGCAGGTTTAATACAAACAAGAGGAAATATTTTTCACACAGTGCACAATTAACCTGTGGAACTCATTGCCATGGGATGTTGTGATGTTCAAAGTATAACTGGGTTCAAAAAAGAACTAGATACGTTCTTGGAGGATAGGTCCATCAATGGCTATTAGTCCAGGTGGTCAGGGATGTAACCCATGCTGAGGGCAATCCTAAACCTCTGACTGCCAAAAGCTAGGAAAGGAAGACAGAAGTGGATCTCTCCAAAATTTCCTAGTTCTGTACATTAACCCTGAAGCTCTGGTAATGGCCATTATTGGAGACAAGATACTGGGCTAGATGAACCACTGTTCTGACCCAGTATGGTTGTTCTTATGTTCTCTCTGGCCCAAAGATTATTTAAGTATTTATCCACAGTGGAACAGTCATTGGGCCACAGAGAGAATGACTCCGTAACTTGGTGGTCAGGGCACCTATCTGGGAGGTGAGACACCCAGAGTCCAGTCCCCCTGCTTCAATCATTTTCAGTGTTTATCCACAATGGAACAACTTCAACAGGAGCGATGGAGGGAGCCCCATGTCAGAATATCCCATAGGTCAGCAGTTGGAGCATCTTCCCGAGAGGTGTGAGACCCCTCTTCAAATCCTTTCTTCCTCTCAGGAAGGGGGAGGAATTGAACCTGGGTCTCCTACATCCCAGGTAGTACTCTAACCACTGAACTAAAAGTTTAAGGTAGGCAGTAGCACCACTTCCTCCTGTTCCAGTCATTTTGTGTAAGGCAAGGCAGGCTCTAACTCATTCCTGCAAGAAACACGTTAACCAACTTAGCTACCGGACACCACAAGACAAGTTCCTGTTTGTGGATCAGTAAGCAGAGTTAGGCACCTCTCTACAGTCCAAACTTAAGTACCTATCTCTGGGCAGGGCTTAAGACACACTCCTCTTGTTGGCATGGGCTAGTTTGGCCAGCTCTCCACCCAGCATGCTGACTTTTGTGGATTGCATTCTAAGTGTTTCTCTCTCCCTATTCATTGTACAGGGAGGCTAAGCACCTACCTCGAGATTTGTGGATTCCACTGTTGTTTCTGTGATTTTCTTGGCACCATGACACTCAACATTGCAATGCCTAAATCCCTTTGTAAATCAAGATCATAGTTCCTGCTAATTTCTTGAAGTAATTCCCCCTTTCTACCAAAATTATTTCTTATCTGAATTAAACTTGACCAGCTGCCTTTCATTCATGTACCTATCTCACTCAGCTATTTGATCATCTGAGTGACGTCACTGTCTTCAAAGAGAGAAAGATGTGTGTCATCAGATGGCGTGCCCTAGAAGTGGCATCTCATGGCCTCAGGGCAGCCTCTGCCTCAGTCTCCCACTTCAAGGGACTTCAATAAATCACAAACCATTTTGTCCATTCATGCCCTTTCTCAGCTTCTGCTTTATTAAAATAACAAACATTCAAAAACAAAGTTCTCAAGTCCCTCCCATTTACCTTTTTATTAAGTCATTCCTAGGCCTTTCCTACCTGTAGTTTCACTCCCCAACTCCAAGGTTTCTCTGACGGAGCCTGCTTACTCCCAGCAGCCTTTCTGCTCCATTCTGCTCTGCCAGAGAACCCCCTCTCTGCAACTTCCCACTGCTTGTTATAGGGGCATCGGGTAATCCCTGCTCAACCCTCCTTAGTAACATGTGTTGGTGGGCCCAGGCAGTGGCCTTAATGGGCAAGCTACCCTGTTACAATGTGGATGTAGACAGTATCTCAGAATCTGCCTTAGTGATCTAACAATTATGTTGATTAAAGAAGACAGGATTAAACCTGTGACACTGTACAGGTAGACTCTCAGGGAGGAGCAGGAGTACATCAAAAATACTACCCTCACTAGCATACCTGTTGGAGGGCACTGACATCTCTGGCATGGGATCCCGAAGAGGCCTGTAGAGGCTGAAGCCAAGGTCAAGCCAATATTGTACACAATGCATCTGGAATTGGGGTATACAAGATATGGTCAGTTCGAAGTCTGGACTAAGATTTCAATGAGATTTATGCTCAATCATCTATTTCCAAATGAAAGCAATGTTCAAACATTCAAAATCAGACACTGTGCCTCACATTGCATGTACTTGGCCAAATTCATCCCTGGTATAACTCAGCTGGAGACAGTGGAGTTACATCAGAGATGTATTTGGCCCACTGTATAGTAAAGTATACATTTAACAACCTAATAGTAACAGAAATATTTTTATCATAGGACCAATTCAGCCCTAGCGTAAATGAGAGCATCTCCCATCAAAGTCAATATGAATTAGATACACTTACATCTCGGCTGAACTTGGCCCTGTACATGTAATGTAGATAGCAGTGCAAGTAGGGCGGAATGATCCGGTATGCCTTACCAGCAAGATATTTATACCTGGTATGGCGTACGGGAAAGTCACCGGAGGAGTAGAACGTGGGGCCGCTGGGTGGCCCCACGCGGGCAGCCCCTCCGGCACAGCTGTACTGCCCCTGGACCTTCCACGCAGGGTCTCCTCTGTCTATACAAAAAGAACAGGAGTACTTGTGGCACCTTAGAGACTAACAAATTTATTAGAGCATAAGCTTTCGTGGACTACAGCCACCCGCAGGTCTGTCATTGAATGACCAGACAGGTTAAAGTGTTCTCCCACTGGTTTTTGAGTATTATGATTCCTGAGGTCAGATTTGTGTCCATTAATTCTTATAGCCACCCGCAGGTCTGTCATTGAATGACCAGACAGGTTAAAGTGTTCTCCCACTGGTTTTTGAGTATTATGATTCCTGATGTCAGATTTGTGTCCATTAATTCTTATACTCTTAGCCCAGCAGAAGAGTCTGTCCTATCTCGGGGCCTCTCCTTTTGTCCCTCCAGACCCATGAATATGATACAGTTCTGCGGTGACCTAGAATCCTACTTTCGACGTCTCCGACTCAAAGAATATTTCCAACATACCTCTGAACAGCATACTAACCCACAGAATCCCCCCTACCAGCACTACAAAAAAAAGGATTCTGCGTGGACTCCTCCGGACGGTCGAAACAACAGACTGGATTTCTACATAGATTGCTTCCGTCAACGTGCAAAGGCTGAAATTGTGGAAAAGCAACATCACGTGCCCCATAACCTCAGTCTTGCTGAACACAACGCCATCTACAGCCTCAGAAACAACCCTGACATCATAATCAAAAAGGCTGACAAAGGAGGTGCTGTCATCATCATGAATAAATTGGAATATGACCAAGAGGCTGCTAGACAGCTCTCTAACACCACATTCTACAGGCCATTATCCTCTTGATCCCACTGAGGATTACCTAAAGAAACTACACCATCTGCTAAAAAAACTCCCTGACAAAGCACAGGAACAAATCTGTACAGACACATGCCTAGAGCCCCAACCAGGGGTATTTTATTTGCTACCCAAGATCCATAAACCTGGAAATCCTGGACGCCCCATCATCTCAGGCATTGGCACCCTAACATCAGGCTTGTCTGGTTATGTGGACTCTCTCCTCAGACCCTACGCTACCAGCACTCCCAGCTGTCTTCGAGACACCACTGACTTCCTGAGGAAACTACAATCCATCGGTGATCTTCCAGAAAACACCATCCTGGCCACTATGAACATAGAAGCCCTCTACACCAATATTCCACACAAAGATGGACTACAAGCTATCAGGAACAGTATCCCAGATAATATCACAGCTAACCTGGTGGCTGAACTTTGTGACTTTGTCCTCACCCACAACTATTTCACATTTGGAGACAATATATACCTTCAAGTCAGCGGCACTGCTATGGGTACCCGCATGGCCCCACAATATGCCAACATTTTTATGGCTGACTTAGAACAACGCTTCCTTAGCTCTCGTCCCCTAACGCCCCTATTCTACTTGCACTACATTGATGACATCTTCATCATCTGGACCCATGGAAAAGAAGCCCTTGAGGAATTTCACCATGATTTCAATAATTTCCATCCCACCATCAACCTCAGCCTAGATCAGTCCACACAAGCGGTCCATTTCCTGGACACTACTGTGCTAATAAGCGATGGTCACATAAATACCACCCTATACCGGAAACCTATTGACCGCTACACTTTCCTACATGCCTCCAGCTTCCATCCAGGACACACCACACGATCCATTGTCTACAGCCAAGCTCTAAGATATAACCGCATTTGCTCCAATCCCTCAGATAGAGACAAGCACCTACAAGATCTCTATCAAGCATTCTTAAAACTACAATACCCACCTGCTGAAGTGAAAAAACAGATTGACAGAGCCAGACGAGTACCCAGAAGTCACCTCCTACAAGACAGGCCCAACAAAGAAAATAACAGAACACCACTAGCTGTCACCTTCAGCCCACAACTAAAACCTCTCCAGCACATCATCAGAGATCTACAACCTATCCTGAAAGATGATCCTTTACTCTCACAGATCTTGGGAGACAGACCTGTCCTCGCTTACAGACAACCCCCCAACCTAAAGCAAATACTCACCAGCAACCACACATCACTGAACAAAACCACTGACCCAGGAACCTATCCTTGTAACAAAGCCCGATGCCAACTCTGTCCACATATCTATTCAAGTGACATCATCATAGGACCTAATCACATCAGCCATACCATCAGGGGCTCGTTCACCTGCACATCTACCAATGTGATATATGTCATCATGTGCCAGCAATGCCCCTCTGCCATGTACATTGGCCAAACCGGACAGTCTCTACGCAAAAGAATTAATGGACACAAATCTGACATCAGGAATCATAATACTCAAAAACCAGTGGGAGAACACTTTAACCTGTATGGTCATTCAATGACAGACCTGCGGGTGGCTATATTACAACAGAAAAACTTCAAAAACAGACTCCAACGAGAGACTGCTGAGCTGGAATTGATATGCAAACTAGACACAATCAACTCAGGATTGAATAAAGACTGGGAATGGCTGAGCCATTACAAACATTGAATCTATCTCCCCTTGTAAGTATTCTCACACTTCTTATCAAACTGTCTGTACTGGGCTATCTCGATTATCACTTCAAAAGTTTTTTTCTCTTACTTAATTGGCCTCTCAGAGTTGGTAAGACAACTCCCACCTGTTTATGCTCTCTGTATGTATGCATCCGAAGAAGTGGGCTGTAGTCCACGAAAGCTTATGCTCTAATAAATTTGTTAGTCTCTAAGGTGCCACAAGTACTCCTGTTCTTTTTGCAGATTTAGACTAACACGGCTGCTACTCTGAAATCTGTCTATACAGCAGCCCCATCGGAGGACAGGGCTGAGGCTGGGGCTGGGGTGGGTACAGCCGCCGGAGGCTGCCAGCATTCTGCTCCTTTCCCCGCTGCGGTTCCCGGGAGAGCCCTGTGGGAACCGCAGCAGGGAAAGGAGCAGAACGCTGGCAGTCTCCAGCATGGCTGTACCCGTCCCAGCCTCTCCCCAGGGAAGGGGGGGGTGGATCATGGGGAGGGGATGGGGAGAGTGTGGGGGCCCCAGGGGTGGGCTGGGGAGGAGTCATGTGGAGGATCACGTGAGGAGGTCATGTGCCCCTCATACCGGTAAGAAATGTATTCTACTTGCACTACTGAATGTGGATAAGTTAATCTTATTGTGACATTCTTGTTTTCCCAGTCCGTGTTTTCTAATTTTTGGCATTTTTATTTCTAACTTTAATCTTGCATTGACATTTACAATCTGCCCAGTGCAAGGGGTGCTGCAGGAGCTGTGCAAGAAAAGAACCCCAAGTTCTGGAGAACCACAGAGGTTGTGCGTTTTACTTCCCTAAACAGCTGGGCCACAATCTGATCCATATATATTTTATATTGTAATTAGGACTGTCATTTTCTCATGGCTCTTTTTAATTTTATTTTATGGAGAGAATCAGAGGGGTTTTATGAGAAGAAGGGCAGGAGTCAAGGAAATATAGTTTTTAAAATGTCAAAAGTCCTTGGCATTATTTTGCATCAACCGCAACCTTTATTTTTTCCCCAATTACTTTTATTGCAAATCACAAAATGTGCCAAGTGGACAGTTCTGTGTGTAACAGTGGACAATTCTGAACAGATGTGTTGCCATACTGGAGCTACATGTTGAAATCCAGTCTGACTCTCCAAGATCTTTTTTCTGGAGGAGGGGAAGGGAGGGGGGCTTTAAGACTCCATGGAGGATTTAATCTCTTGAAGATAGTTGTTGGTAAGCTCCTTTTCTCCAATAACCCCTTAGGCAGCCCAAGACTTAAATTTGCAGCTTTCAAGGCTCTCATTGAAGTCTCTTCCCCTATTTATCATTCACCCTCCTCCCGCCCACTCATATACAGGCAGAAAATACAAATTACAGAAAACAAAACCAAAAAACCCCACCAACCATGGACTGGTTTTTTTGTTTGTTAGTTAGTTTTGTTTTTTGTAAAAATTGTTGGTTTCAAAACTCTTATGGCAGCCATGCCAGAAGTCCAGCCTTAATTATAATATGAAAGTAGCAAATATAATCAGCCTAGACTATTACTGGCTTTACAAATTTAAATCAGAATTATACCAGGAGGTTAATACAAAGTCACTACTATATTATGAAGTTCTCCTAAATGATGTGAAAGTCTCTAAAGTAAACAGAATAATCACAGATGTCTCAAGAGCAAGAATGTTTTTAATGTAAATGTCATATTTAAGACCTTGATATTAATAACATCTGTCAGATTAACAAGCCACTAATGCAGTATAAAAAGGCTTCCAATTACAGTGACAACACTGTGATTTGTGAAAAATGTTTAATAATGTGCAATGAATGACTGCTAACTTGCATTCAGATTTACTAAGAGCTTTGCTTATATTTGATGTTTGATAATCTTGTTTTGAAAACAGGGTTTGAAATTGCAATTCAAATTCAAAAGGAAAAATACAGGTTTTCCAAATGTACAGCAGCATCTTTCTATATAGCTATGAGCAGACCTCTGTAATTGGGGCAGGGGATAAATCAAGTCCCATTGTCACTTGAAGTAATTTGACCTAGCCAAGGATCTGATCCAAAGTTTGTAGATATCAATGGGAATTTTTCTGTTAATCTGAATAGGTTTTGCATCAAACCCCAAATGAATTCTCCTCGTTAAAATGTTTATTCTCCTCTTTTGAGAGGATAATAGGCTGTACCAGCAGATTTAAACAAACATCTGATCAGCTGTTTCTAATATTAGGTCATTTTCAAATTCTGGGATTCATTACTGCCATATAACCTATTTGAGATACTTATATTGACCCTGTTTACCACATTATCTGAGCAACTCTTAGTTGAATGCATTTATTCCCAGGACACTCTGTGAAGCACTCCAGTTCCTTTTGGAAATTTTTACCATATGTGACTTTCCCAAGGCCACATAAGAAGCCTGGGATGGACTACAGAACTGAACTTGGGTCTCCTGAGTCTAAGAGTATGTCTACACTACGAAATTAGGTCCAATTTATAGAAGTCATTTTTTTAGAAATTGTTTTTATACAGTCGATTGTGTGTGTCCCCACACAAAATGCTCTAAGTGCATTAAGTCAGCAGACTGCGTCCACAGTACTGAGGCTAGCGTCGACTTCCAGAGTGTTGCACCGTGGGTAGCTATCCCACAGTTCCCGCACTTTCCGCCGCCCATTGGAATTCTGGGTTAAGATCCCAATGCCTGATGGGGCAAAAACAGTGTCGCAGGTGACTCTGGGTACATGTCATCAGGCACCTCCTTCCTCCCCCCCTCCGTGAAAGCAACGGCAGACAATTGTTTTGCGCCTTTTTTCAGTCCAGACGCCATAGCACTGGGATCATAGAGCCCACTCAGATCACCACGGCAATTATGAGCACTTTAAACACCACACGCATTATCCTGGAGTATATGCAGAACCAGAACCTACCAAAACAAAACCAGGTGAGGAGGCGATGGCAGCACGATGACGAGAGTGATGAGGACATAGACTTCTCACAAAGTATAGGCCCCGGCAATGTGCACATCATGGTGTTAATGGGGCAGGTTCATGCCATGGAACGCTGATTCTGGGCCCGGGAAACAAGCACTGACTGGTGGGACTGCACAGTGTTGCGGGTCTGGGACGATCCCCAGTGGCTGCAAAACTTTTGCATGCATAAGGGCACTTTCATGGAAGTTTGTTACTTGCTTTCCCCTGCCCTGAAGCACCAGAATACCAAGATGAGAGCAGCCCTCACAGTTGAGAAGCGAGTGGCGATAGCCCTGTGGAAGCTTGCAATGCTAGACAGCTACCAGTTAGTCGGGCATCAATTTGGAGTCGGCAAATATACTGTGGGGGATGCTGTGATCCAAGTAGCCAAAGCAATCAAATAGCTGCTGATATCAAGAGTAGGGACTCTGGGAAACGTGCAGGTCATAGTGGATGGCTTTGCTGCAATGGGATTCCTTAGCTGCGGTGGGGCAATAGACGGAACCCATATCCCTATCTTGGCACTGGAGCACCAAGCCAGTGCGTACATAAACTGAAAGGGATATGTTTCAATGCTGCTGCAAGCCCTGGTGGATCACAAGGGATGTCTTACCAACATCAACATGGGATGGCCGGGAAAAAGTACATGACGCTTGCAACTTCAGGAAATCTGATCTGTTTCAAAAGCTGTAGGGAGGGATTTTCTTCCCAGACCAGAAAATAACCAGTGGGGATGTTGAAATGCCTATAGTTATCCTTGGGGACCCAGCCTACCCCTTAATGCCATGGATCATGAAGCCATACACGGGCAGCCTGGACAGCAGTCAGAAGCTGTTCAACTATAGGCCGAGCAAGTGCAGAATGGTGGTAGAATGTGCATTTGGACATTTAAAAGTGTGCTGGTGCAGTTTACTGACTCAGACCTCAGCAAAACCAATATTCCCATTGTTATTACTGCTTGCTGTGCACTCCACAATATCTGTGAGAGTAAGGGGGAGATGTTTATGGCGGGGTGGGAGGTTGAGGCAAATTGCCTGGCTGCTGATTACGTGCAGCCAGAGACCAGGGCTGTTAGAGTACAGGAAGGCGCGGTGCGCATGAGAGAAGCTTTGAAAATGAGTTTTGTGACTGGCCAGGTTGCTGTGTGACAGTTCTGTTTATTTCTCCTTGATGACTCCCACCCTTGGTTCACTTTACTTTCCTGTAAGCTAGCCACCCTCCCCTCCCTCCTTTGATCACCGCTTGCAGAGACAATAAAGTCATTGTTGCTTCACATTCATGCATTCTTTATTAATTCATCACACAGAGGGGGATAACTGCCAAGGTAGCCCAGGAGGGATGGCGGGGGGGAGAAGAGGAGGGAAGGACAAGGCCTTTCCTGCAGCTCAACCATACGCTGGAGCATATCAGTTTGATGCTCTGGCTGCTGGAGCATTGACTCTTGCCTTCTGTCAGCAAGCTGATGCCACCTGTGCTTTCCTGCACTCTGACATTGTCTGCCTCCACGCATTCTGCTGTGCTCTGTCAGTCAGTGTGGGAGGACAGCATGAGCTCAGAAAATATTTCATCCCAAGTGCGTTTTTTTCGCCTTCCAATTTTTGCTAGCCTCTGTGAAGGAGAAAAATTTGCAGCTGGTGGAGAGGGGAAAAAAAGGAGCGTGGTAGTTAAAGAGACATTTTAGAGAACAGTGGGTAGACTCTTTCATGTTAAACCTTGCTGTTCACATTACATAGCACATGTGCTTTTGTTACAAGGTCAGATTTAGCCTCTTATATTGAGGGCCTGCGGGTTTGGTGTGAGAGATCACTCACGCAGTGCCAGGCAACAGAATTCAGCTTGCAGGCAGCCATGGTAAGCCACAGTGTTTTGGCTTCTTTAACCTTCATAATGTGTGGGAATGGTTTCAAACAGCAGTGCCTTCATTTCCCATACCAAGTGACTGGTGGGTTGACCATTTAAAATGGGTTGGCAATTTAAAAGGATGGGCTGCGGTTTGCAGGTTAGCATGCAGCACAAACCCAAATAACACCCCCCACGTATACACCCAAGTCTCTGGGATGATCGCTTCACCCCTCCCCCCACGGCCTGGCTAACAGCGGGGAACATTTCTGTTCAGCCACATGAATGATCACTCTCCTGAAGATAACAGAGATAAGGAATGGATGTTTGAATGCCAGCAAATACCGGGACCATACGCTGCCATGCTTTGTTATGCAATGATTCCAGACTACTGGCCTGGCAAAGTGTCTTACCATGGTGGACGGAATAAGGCCACCCTCCCCGGAAACCTTTTGCAAAGGCTTTGGGAGTACATCCAGGAGAGCTTTATGGAGATGTCCCTGGAGGATTTCTGCTCCATCCCCAGACACGTCAGACTTTTCCAGTAGCTGTACTGGCTGTAAATGCCAGGGCAAATTAATCATTAAAAACACACTTACTTTTAAACCATGTTTAATATTTACAAAGGTACACTCACCAGAGGTCCCTTCTCCCCTTTCAGGGTCCGGGAGCACACCTTGGGTGGGTTTGGGGGCTACTGGCTCCAGGTCCATGGTAAAAAACATATCCTGGCTGTTGGGGAAACCAGTTTCTCAGCGCACAGCAAGGAAGCAATCTTCCTCATCCCCAAAACACGCTTCTGTGTTGTGTGCTTCTCCATTGACCAAATCAAAGCACAGGGTTGGGGTAGTGGTAGCTGCACCCCCTAGCATGGCATGCAACTCATCATAGAAGCAGCATGTTCAGGGCTCTGATCCGGAGCGGCCGTTTGCCTCTCTGGTAGGCTTGCCTTAGCTCAGGGGTAGGCAACCTTTCAGAAGTGGTGTGCCGAGTCTTCATTTATTCACTTTAATTTAAGGTTTCGTGTGCCAGTAATACATGTTAATGTTTTTTAGAAGGTCTCTCTCTAAGTCTATATTATATAACTAAACTATTGTTGTATGTAAAGTAAACAAGGTTTCCAAAATGTTTAAGAAGCTTCCTTTAAAAATTAAAATGCTGATCTTACGCCGCCAGCCTGCTCAGCCCACTTCCAGCCTGGGGTTCTGTTCACCTAGGCCTGCAGCGGGCTGAGCAGGGCAACTCGAGGTCAGGGCAGAGGGCTGGGAGGGTGTGGAGGTGCAGGGCACAAGACTGGGGGGGGGGGCGCACGCGTGCAGGGCAGAGGTGCTCGGCTCGTGTGGGGGGGGGGGAGGGGAAGTGTTCCCAGCCCCCTGCCCTGAGCCACCCCCTTTCCCCAGGCCCATCCCTACCTCTCTCTGCCTCCTCTACGGAGCAGGGAGCACGCTGCCACTCTGCTCTGCTCTGCTCCCCCTGGCAAGGGCCATCGCTGGCAGGGAGAGGGGGAGGAGGAGGGACTGGAATGCATCATGTTGTGGGAAGAAACGGGGAAGCGGGGAGCTTGGCTGCCGCAGGACCAAGCTTCTGCCTCCTGCTCCCACAGGGGAGAGCAGTGGGGTGGGGGGCCGGGACTCCCTCCTCACCGCTCTCCCCTGCAGGGGCAGGAGGCAGAAGCTTGGTCCTGCGGCAGCCAAGCTTACCTCTTCCCCTTCTTCCCCCAGCGTGGTGCTTTCCAGCCCCTCTGCCCCTCCTCCTCTCAGTGGGCAGCAGCATGCCACTCAGAATCGGCTCACGTGCCATGTTTGACACGCATGCCATAGGTTGCCGACCCCTGCCTTAGCTCCTTAATTTTCACGCGGCACTGCTTTGCGTCCCTGTGATAGCCTCTGTCCTTCATGCCCTTGGAGACTTTCAGCTAGCACGGATTTGTCTCCCCATACGGCGATGAAATCCCGTACCTCCTGTTTGGTCCATGCTGGAGCTCTTTTGTGATCCTGGGACTCCATCATGGTCACCTCTGCTGATGAGATCCGCACTCTCCTTGCTATGCTGGCCAAACAGGAAATGAGATTCAAAAGTTCACAGGCCTTTTCCTGTCTACCTGGCCAGGGCATCTGAGTTGAGAGCGCTGTCCAGAGCGGTCACAATGGAGTACTCCGAGATAGCTCCTGGAGGCCAATACCATCGAATTGCGTCCACACTACTCCAAAAATTGACCCGGCAAGGCCGATTTCAGCGCTAATCCCCTTGTCAGAGGTGGAGTAAAGAAATTGATTTAAAAGAGCCCTTTAAGTCAAAAAAAGGGCTTCGTCATGTGGATGGGTCCAGGCTAAAAAGCGTAAGGTAACGCTGCTAAATTTGACCTAAAATAGTCATGTAGACCAGGCTTAAGACTAGTTCCAACCACTGGACAATCCTGCCTCTCCATTAACCAGAATGGCTTTATACAACTATAAAACTGGAGTAATGCAGTAGTGAATCAGGAATATTGTGTATCAATTTTTTACCCTTATTCTCACACCATGAGTGTTCAGGAGACATTCACTGTATTATTTTAAATTGTAAATTTTCATTTTAGATTCACTAGCAGATCATTTAGACCAACATACTTGACCATTGTCTCACTTCAAAGAAAACATGTAACTCATGTCATCTCTCTTTAAAGAGAAGTAGGATAAGATAGTTTCAAAACAGCATGGCTTGTTACCCAAACTAGGTGAGAGATGAGTGACAATTTCAATACTGAAAGAGATGGCTCCTATGCCCTAGGTAATCTGCATTCCTGCTTCCATGTAATTTCAAGTTCTCAACTGACCATTGCTTTCTAACATAAATCACTTCATAGGCATGTCATAATTCTCCAGAAAAAGCTATTTGTTGGAGTTTAATGTACCCACCCTACACACCCCCACATCATATATAATTTGAAAGTTTAATTTATGGATGTGAAGATCTCATCTAAACATGAGACCTCAGGTGGTACTGTAACCCTGTAGACAAGGTGAAACAATGGTACCCAAAATGAAAAAGTGTAATAGTTTTGCATAGCCCCCAAAACACTACAACATAAATAAAAACAATAGTCATAGTTAATTTCAACATCTTAATTTGATGTTTATTGGTCAAAACTAGCAAACAACAATGTATTAAAAGATTTTTATTGGTTTTGTATGGGCAAATATTTTTTCAGCCAGCATGGATTTGTCAAATTGTGTCAAACCAACCTAACAGTAGTTTTCTTTGACGGGGTAACAAGCCTTGTGGATGGGGGTGGAAAGCAGTAGATGTGGTACATCTTGACTTTAGTAAAGCTTCTGATACGGTCTTGCATGACCCTCTCATAAACAAAATAGGGAAATTCAACCTAGATAGAACTACTATAAGGTGGGTGCATATCTATTTGGAAAACTAATCCCAGGCAGTAGTTATCGATACTTCAGTCATGCTGGAAGGGCATATCAAGTGAGGTCCCACAGGGATCAGTTCTGGGTCTGTTCAATATCTTCATCAATGATTTAGATAATGGCATAGATAGTACACTTATAAAGTTTGCGGATGATACCAAGCTGGGAGGGACTGCAAGTGCTTTAGAGTATAGGATTAAAATTCAAAGTGATCGGACAAACTGGAGAAATAGTGTGAAGTAAACAGGATGAAATTCAATAAGGACAAATGCGAAGTACTCCACTTGGGAAGGAACAATCAATTGTGCTCCTACAAAATGGGAATGACTGCCTAGGAAAGAGTACTGCAGAAAGATCTGGGGGGGGCATAGTGGATCACAAGCCAAATATGAGTGAACAGTGTAACACTGTTGCAAAAGAAAACAATTCTTGAATGTATTAGTAGGTGTATTGTAAGCAAGACATGAGAAGTAATTCTTCCACTTTACTCTGCACTGATTAGGCCTCAACTGGAATATTGTGTCCAGTTCTGGGCACCACATTTCAGGAAAGATGTGGACAAATTGGAGAAAGTCCAGAGAAGAGCAGCAAAAATGATTAAAGGTCTAGAAAACATGACCTATGAGGGAAGATTGAAGAATCTGGGTTTGTTTAGTCTGGAGAAGAGAAGACTGAGAGGCGACATGGTAACAGTTTAAGTACATAAAAGGTTGTTACAAGGAAGAGGGAGAATAACCTGAGGCAATGATGTTCAACCTTTTCAGACTATTGTACCCCTTTCAGGAGTCTCATTTGTCTTGTGTACCCTCTCCCCCCTCAAGTTTTACTTCACTTTAAAACTACTTGCTTACAAAAATCAGACATAAAAATACAAAAAGTGTCACAGCACACTATTACTGAAAAATTGCTTACTTTCTCATTTTTAACCATTATAAAATACATAAATTGAAATATAAATATTTTACTTACATTTCAGTGTATAGTATATAGAGCAGTATAAACAAGTCATTGTCTGTATGAAATTTTAATTTGTACTTACTTCTCTAGTGCTTTTTATGTAGTCTTTTGTAAAACTAGGCAAATATCTAGAGTTGATGTACCCCATGGAAGAGCTCTGCATCCCTCCCCCCACCCCCCAAGAGTACATGTGCCCCTGCTCTGAGGATAGGACAAGAAGCAATGGACTTAAATTGCAGTAAGGGTGTTTTGGGTTGGACATTAGGAAAAACTTCCTAACTGCCAAGGTAGTTCAACACTGGAATAAATTGCCTAAGGAGGTTGTGGAATCTCCATCACTGGAGATTTAAGAGCAGGTTAGACAAACACCTGTCAGGGATGGTTTAGATAACATTTAGTCCTGCCACAAGTGCAGGGGACTGGACTAGATGACTTTTGAGGTCTCTTCCAGTCTGATGATTAAGCTGTTTAGCATGTGGCAAAAGTGGCGAATATCAACATTGTGCAATATACTAACATGATATGTTTTCACAGGACATAATCCTAGTAGTCAAAGTATCTCACAAGTGATTATAATAGTTGGTCTATGTTTTCAAGTGAAATTTGCTGACCAGATCAGGTTGTGCACCAGTAGCAGTAGATTGCATGCCCATAGTTTGTACTTCTTACCGGGTGGACATGAATGTACATGAAGTCCTAATGTAATGCTTCTCTGTGTGTAAACTTTTGTACATAAAATGTAGCATCTACTCTGCCTGGTAAAAGATTTAAGTTGAAATTGCCTAGACATGCAGTACTAGCCTTTGGAATAATCTAGAAACTAGCTTTCAGTGACACTTATGCATAGATCAGTATTAGTGTTAGAGAGGACAATACTCAGCTTCATATTATAAATATGCAAGAGCTATGAGAGAAAGAAATGAACTAACAAGAAGACCAAAATCCACAAACCCCCTGCACTGAAGAGGGATGAACACAATGTTATAGCTCTTGCCAACCATGTCATCAACAATATAACAAACCCATTTGATTGTGAATCACATCCAGAGGTGACTTATGCACATACATGGAGTATATCTAAACAGACATACAAGAATCTCTACTGAAAAAGGCAGATATTGATGAAGAACAATGGAGAGATTTGTGAGAGATGCACTTTGATTCTGATGAGACATATGTCTTGATAGCTTCTTTAGCCCTATCTGGCATCAAAACATTTGCTGACATGGGCAAGAAGACCAAATTTAAGTCTGGCAAGGGACAGACTAACAGTTTATAAATTGTTTTTCCATAGAGGTGTGTCCATAGCAAGATGATATTTCAATGGCAACTGTTCTTTGTTACCCAATAGAACCTGTGCCTATGTCCCTCTTCCATGCTGATGGAACAATGAGGACAAAGTTGAATTAGGGCATCAGCTGGAAGTTCAAGCTGAAAGAATCCATGCAACAAAGAAACCACCGTGTGCATCAGAGATGCCATAGCTTTCACACAAATGATGGCTGAAGACAAGTTCCACAGATTCAATGAATTGACTGCTACATATTTGAGGCAGGTCCTAGAAGGATTTGACAAAGCTAATTCTGTAATCTTAGTCTTTCACAGATCTGACAACAGTAACTATGAAAACTACAAAAGATAACACTGGACATGATCTAAGGTTGTATGCAAGACATACCAGGTGATTGGTGGTTACCCTGAGCCTCCATGGAAAAAGTTTCCTACATGGCATCCAACAAGCAGTCACTTGTAAAATTCCTCTGTGAATATATGGTTCAAAATGCCCTTGAGAGTGTAGTAGCACACCCAACACAAGCACTCCTCATTGTAGGATGGTTTCCCAATAGTGAAGTCCATCACCAGTACAGGAGCTGGAGAAGCCCAAGACTTGTACAGTACTCAAGAGGAAGTGGACAGAAGGATGCTTCAGCCTGCTGTATGTGCCAATATGGCTTTTGGGTCACTTACTTTCAAAGGAATCAGTAATTAGGTCACCTAATACAGATGCTTTCGCCCTTACTGTTCACTGCTTCCAAGAACAGAATACATAGATAACATATTGAAACAGGCACTGTTAACAGCACAACTGACAAGCAAGTAATTTGTGATACACTCACTTCTGACTTCTGCAACATGCTTCCTGCTGTATGTGCATTAAAGATGCGACTCTCATCCCTATTTGGTAGTGGGAAAAGAAATCTGTTTAATGTCAAAACAAAGGGAGCTTACCACTTCAGATATCTCGCCAAATTGGGCTAGTGATGGACAAGCTAGGATTTCTGCAGCAAGGAAGTTGGTAGCAGTGCTGTATGATCAGAGTGAGAAAAAAGGAGACCCATGGAGACCTGTATTGCTTGTGTCTCAATCTAGCCATCAAAGGACAAGCCACTGGCCAAACTCCCACCATGTTAGGACAGTTTTGAAGACCATGTCAGAAAAGCATCTTGGCAAACAGAGATTTGGAGGTCTTCACGCATAGATAAATCAGTTACTGGGTCACCATCGAAACATGGGTGGAAAAATATGGATGATTAACCACTTCCTGTATTCTTCAAGGGCCTAATGGTTTCAGAGCTGCTACAAGACCTTATCTGTGCATGTACCAATAGGGGTTGCTGCACAATCAACTGTGTCTGTAGTCAGAACAATCTTCCCTGCACAGAAGTGTAAACGTGCCAAGGCCATGAAGATTATGGTAACCCCGCACTCTGAGATAACAATGAACAAATTAGGATAATGATGTGAACTAGAAGTGTCAACAGTGCTATTAAATTTCAATGATACTTGCACAAATTGCTAGATTTTGTTTTACCCTTTAAATTGTTGTGGTGTTGCTTTGAGGTCACGAAGAAATTTAATTTTGTGTCTTGAAATAATACAAAAGTAATTAAACTACCTGAAACTAATGCAAATATTCCAAAGTGGTCATTTTATCATGTTGATTACGTCATTATTTATCTCCATTTCTATGGTAACAGCACCACATCATACCTCCTCTTTAAATAGACATAAGCAGCTTTCAAATAATGTTTAATGTGCATATGCGCAGAAAGGGTACATTAAGTTAACCAAATTGGTGGTGTATGCCGCTCACCTATCAAGACAAAAAAAAAAAATCCGCTTGTCCTAGATGAAAGAATGATTGATGAATTTAAGAGAATTAACCCATTTATGGGATCTTGTCCACATATAGACTCATAGACTTTAAGGTCAGAAGGGACCATTATGATCATCTGGTCTGACCTCCCACATGATGCAGGCCACAAAGCCATCCCTACCCTTTCCCTTGACTCTGCTGTTGAAGTCCCCAAATCCTGTGGCTTAGAGACTTCAATTAGCAGAGAATCCTCCTGCTAGCGATCCCTGCCCCATGCTGCGGAGGAAGGCGAAAAACCTCCAGGGACTCTGCCAATCTACCCTGGAGGAAAATTCCTTCCCGACCCCAAATATGGCGATCAGTAAAACCCCGAGCACGTAGGCAAGATTCTCCAGCTTGACCCTCTTTAGCCATTATACTATTTACCTGCCATGGCACGCTGTTCCTTTGACTAAAATCATGTTATCCCATTAAACCATTCCCTCCATAAACTTATCTAGCTTAATCTTAAAACCAGACAGGTCCTTCGCCCCCACCGTTTCCCTCGGAAGGCCGTTCCAATATTTCACCCCTCTGACAGTCAGAAACCTTCGTCTTATTTCAAGCCTAAACTTCCCCACGGCCAGTTTATATCCATTTGTTCTCGTGTCCACATTAGTACTAAGCTGGAATAATTCCTCTCCCTCCCTGGTATTTATTCCTCTGATATATTTAAAGAGAGCAATCATATCTTTGTCTTTAGTACTGATTAGTCAATTTTTTCATTGGTACAACTAGGCAAAATTGGATAGGAAATATATCCAAATAGGGTAGCTGACTGAAAAGCCATTTTTAGTGGATTATAGTTTTATATTATAGAACTAGATCTGACATTTATGTTGTCTTTAATTTTTGGCTAAACATAGGTTTTACACCTAGAGAATGTATCAATTTAAATAAATAAATGACAAATCGTTCATAGATACATAGATTACAAGGTCAGAAGGGACCACTGTGATCATCTAGTCTGACCTCCTGTATAACACAGGCCATAGAAATTTCCCAAATAATTCCTAGAGCATATTTTAGGGGGAAAAAATCCAATCTTCACTTTAAAATGGTCAGTAATGGAGAATCCACCACAACCCTGGGTAAATTGTTCTAATGGTTAATTAACTAATTTCCCAGCTCAATCACAACTATTTCTGCTACATGATTGTTCAAGAAATGGGACTACAAAGGAATATCAGAATACATCACATTTGCCCTTGGTTCTGCATTCATCATTGGAAGGTTGGAACATGCTACTCTTTCAATTTGGGAACACAGAAAATGAGAAAACACTTTAGTGGCCACCTATGAAGAGTTTGGTGTAAGTGACACACCTCATATCACATAAAAACCTCTATGGCAGAGGCAAAGATAGTTTACAGTTCACCAGAGTGGCATCCATCCGTCTAAGCCACAAGACCATCCTTTTTTACCCTGCAATCCACTGCCTCATTCCAGGGATCCAACACACAACCTGGATTCATTATCCAAGCACCATTCATTCTGTATACTGAATGAGGCCATGACCCTGTGAAAAGAATAGTATGTGATCATGGAATCACTTTACAGTAAAACTTATGCACAAAGGGGCCAAATTAAGATCACATCAGCAGCCTTATTTCTGGCATTTCCTAACTTTTGAGTGCTTGGCTTTGCAACCTGAATGTTCTTTTAACGTAGTAGTTTGTATGTAATTTCCTAGGTCTTTAAAAAAAAGCAGACTGAAGTGGGGAAAGAAAAGAAAAAGACCTGAAATTCCATTAGCAGGGGGGTTTAAGAGCACTCCTTACCAGTCCTCAACTCCTCAGCTCACCAGTTCTTCATCTCAATCCTCCATCTTGGTCTTTACCACCACGACCCAGGTTTTGCCCTCACCAGCTCTCCAGGAATGGCTTTTTGACCTCTGTATTCCAGTCAAGATGCATGTGCCTTCCTTCTCCTTGCATGCTTCTTGGTTGCCAGGAGGGGTGCATTGATCATGGGAGATACAGCAGCTGGTAACAGCAATTGCAGGGAAAGTCCTGCTCATCCCCTGGGCTGGAGTAGGCTCAGGACAGAATCTTAGTAGAATTCAGCTGTAACAAGCTCATGCTCAGAGTAGACTTAGGAGGAAAACAAAGTATTTCCCCCATTCTCATTCTGAGAAACAGCTGAGATATTTTTGCTGAAAACAACAAATAAAAAAAAAAAAAGGCAGATATGAGGCAGATACCTGGCATGGAAAGTTTCATCCCAAAGGGATTCCGTATGGCAAAGTTAAAAGCAACTTGAAAACAAGGTCTTATAATGAAAAGTGTTTGGCAACTTTTAACTGCCATTTTCATTTATATGATTAAGGGTGAGGGGAAGGAGAGGAGGAAAGAAACAATGAGGTTGGCCTGTCCTTGGGAACACTGCTTCAACTAAATGTTTCCTTTCCTCATTGCTTTTTGTGTCTTTATCAGCTGTTTTGGTGATAAAGAACTGATGCTACAAAATTATATTTAAAATGTGATGGTTATGAAGCAATCAAAAGGTGGATGGGATAGGTGAGCTCAGATCTTAGTGATTCCTTTAGAGAGACAAGGGAATTTAGATGTCGTTAATAGAGCAGCACATGGACAAGGAGGACAGAAGATATGTGGGAAGTACAAAGCAAAGTATAAGCACATGTTGTGAAAACCCTTATTTTGACTTTATTCTCATCTTACTAACGTATTACAGTCAGTATTAATAGAGGTACGTAGGCACCTACACCCCAGATTTAGGCCCCTAAATCCCAGTCCTGCCATACCCCATAGGCACCAAGTGAGTTTAGGCACCTACGTTTTAAGGGTAAAGGTTCCCTCCACACTTAAGTATCCGCCTCTGAGCATGCACACTGCTGCCTCCCTCTAGGCATCCAGATGCTCATCTCCTAACTAAACCCCAGAGCAAATCACAAACCAAGGGAAGATGGGCATTTGGCTGCCTAGCTCATATGTGGGGACAGATTCAGTAGATCGCCTCTAAGCACACCTATCCAACCAGGTCCCATGTAAAGTCTGGCTGGAGGAGGAGGAGCTGCTCACCATATACCTTTTAGCTTAGTGGTTAGAACACTTTCTGGGGATGTGGGAGACCCAGGTTCAATTCACCCCTCTCTGCCAGAGGGGGAGAAACTCACCTCTTAGGAAGCTGCTCTAACCACTGAGCTATGGGATTTTCTGTTTTGGGGGCTCCTCCTTTTTCCCTTTTCCTCCAGCTGTTGTGTGTGTGAAGCAAAGCAGGCACCTAACTCATCCCCACAAGAAGTGGCATAGGTACCTCCAGGTAACAAGTATCAGAGGGGTAGCCGTGTTAGTCTGAATGTGTAAAAAGCAACAGAGGGTCCTGTGGCACCTTTAAGACTAACAGAAGTATTGGGAGCATAAGCTTTCGTGGGTAAGAACCTCACTTCAGTCAACAGGTTCCTGGATCACTAAGAAGAAATAGGTACCTCCCTGTAGCCCAAATTTATGTGCCTTTCTCTGAGCCAAGGCTTAGCAAACACCCCTCTTGTTGGCATTACCCATTGGTAGCTTAAGTGGCTCCCCGCCTAGCGTGCTGACTTTTGTGGATCACATTCATTGTATAGGGAGACCTGGTATCTAACTTGGCTTTGTGTACTGCAGTGATGTTCCTGTGATTTTCTAGGCATCTAAAAATTAGGTGTTGTGATCTTCAGCATTGCAAATGCCCAAGTCCTTTCATGGAGCCTACCTGCTGTGCTTAACTTAATGCTAGTCAATACTCCCTTTTAACTCAATGGGACTACTCAAGTGTGTAAAGTGAAGCACATACATAAGTCTTTGCAGGATCAAGGCCTAACTAAAGAAAAGGCACAAGAAGTGAGTGTAAAACATGATGTGGTTAGGCTCATGTCTGCTTGAGAGGTTTCTGTGTGTTAGAAGAAAGATACTGAGTAGAGTTGCCAACTTTCTAATCTCGCAAAACCAAACACCCGTCTTGCCCCTTCTCTGAGCCCTCCCTCCCTCACACTCCCCCACCCTCACTCACTTCACTGGGTTAAGACACAGGGTTGGAGTGCGGGAGGGGGGTGAGGGCTCCGACTGGGGGTGCGGTGGGGCCAGGGATGAGGGGTTTGGGGTAAAGGAGGGGGCTCCAGGCTGGCACAGGGGGTTGGGGTGTGTGCGCGTGGTCCCAGCAGCACTTACCGTGGCTTGCAGAAAGCAGATGCCAGATCCTTGCAGGCACCTCCCCTGCAGCTCCCATTAGTTGTGGTTCCTGGCCACTGGAGCTGCAGAACTGGGATCTGGGGCAGGGGCAACGTGCGGAACACCTCCCTGGTCACCCATGTGCCTAGGAGCCATAAGGACTTGGCGGCCACTTCCAGGAGCCGTGTGGAGCTAGGACAGGCAGGGAGCCTGCCTTAGCCCCGGCTCCTCACTGCGCTGCTGACCAGACTTTTAATGGCCCAGTCAGCAGTGCTGACCGGAACTGCCAGGGTCCCTTTTCGACCGGGCATTCCGGTCAAAAACTGGATGCCTAGCAACCCTAATACTAAGTCTGTTTTTTGAATTCATCATAGACCTACAGGTCTCTCCAGCAAAAGGCTTAAGAACAAGGGGCTGTCCACGTCGCCTTTAGAAGCACTTCAGCATATGAGGGATGTGATGAATTACACATAAGCTAAAAAGCAACTATTGCTACCTACAGCAACTACTGATATAATTCCAGTTTTAAATTTGAATTGAAATTTTAATATGGCATGGATGGGTCCCAGTGCCCACAGGATTCTGTCCACCCAGAGCAATCTGCAGGACTGGGGCCTAAATTTGTACTTAAAAGAGGATACCTATAGCTACATTAGGGTAACTATGCCTTACTATTCTGTCATTGAGTCTGAAGAAAGATTTGAGTGTGACAATAAAGGTTAAAGTACTGAATAATAGGTTGAAGGATATGAAAGGAGGGAAACATTTTAGAGTTTACCCTAGATAACTACTTTCATTTTATTTGCAGATGTTTGGAGGGAACTACTCATCATTCTGATCAAAGCTTCTTCTAGGACTGCTCTATGATTTTAGAACTTCTCTGATTTATTGGGCAGAGCAGGGGGCCACTTCTCAGTTGGGAACCTCTTTTTCCAGTCTAGTGTTAGATGGAGAGACTTTGAGCTATTCAGTATTTCAAGTACTCGCTTGGCGATGCATGACCCTGACAGCATTATTAATCCACTTCAAGAAAATGCTCTAATTGTGCAGCCAAGCCTGGAGTTGTTCCTAGGGCTAAAAAAGGAATCAGTATTTAGGAGGGCTGATGCATAGAGGCTGTTTCCTAAGACCTAGCTGGCTGGGTCTGCTAGGGTGTGGCTGGCAAAGCTCACAATAGCCTGTAATACCGAATAGACAGAATATGTAAGTCAATTACTGTTTGTCTTAGCAATTGTAGCCATAAAGCATGATCTCATGTGAGGTGACAACTCTTCTTAAATAGTGTTAAGAGACCTTCTGGCAGTCCAGATAGAGGTTACTAAATAATACTTTATGGCATAAGAATAACTATTTTTCTGACTAGCTGGGCGTTACACTATCCCCTTATGAAAAAAAAAAAAGGCCGTTAATCTCTAAATTACTACTAGTGAAAAAATAAGGGTGCTATGATGAGTGCTGGAGTCACCTTGCAAGGGAGGGAGTCCAAATGTAATCTCTGGTGATTTCATATTACTGTTTTTTGCTATTGAATATTCCTTCAGTGACCTTTGGTCCAGATTATAACAAAGAAAAATCCTAAATTACTGACTTGATTAAAAATCAGTGCATTTCTGAAAGCCAGTTTCTTTTTATTTTGTTGTCGGTGTGCTTTTTAGGGTAAAAGATGCAGAAAACTAGGTAAGTGTTCTGAATAAAGACAAGATAGATGTATATAAAGTAAATACATAGAAACAAGGTAAGCAACAACACAACAAAAAGCACAGGTAAAATTAACCTAGCTGTCTCTTGGTTATTCTCTCACATCTTTATGTGCAGCAAATGTCACTTCTATGCACGGTCAAACAAATGAAACATTATGGAAACTATTATTGTGCAATCAGCTTTTCACAGAGCCAAGGAGTATCTCTGGCCTTATTTGGTACTTTTCTGACATATTTTGGCTAACTTTATTTGTTTAAATTATAGATTGTTTTAACATAGTCAGTCGTGTTCTGGTAGGAGCACTGCACTTCAGAATGTATATAACTACTGATTTTGCTATTAGGAATAAAAGCTAGAGCACTAATAAGTGGACTAAAGCAGCGGCTCCATTTTCCCAATAATTGATCTCTCCTCAAGCCATTACACCAGTAGTTATATTTAAATAGATACAAAAAGACAAATGTCATCCATTTTCAGGGCGGAATTGTTTTCTGAAAACTAAATTAGTGTATTAATCCACGTTGAGGCAAAACAGACATCTGTATTTATGCTACACTTCAGATTATACTTAAGAAATTTTTTTAAAAGCACAACACTGTCATTTTCTATAACATATAAAGCTTTGAGTAAACAGCACAACCAGAGGAATTCAGCTGCAAGTTAAAGTGACACAGCCACTTTAAATGTTTAAATAAAAACTGTTTATTAAATATCAGCTTCACAAGAAGAGAATTTTAAACATTATGAATAACCATTATGACATCATCCTACATCAGATTTAGGGTTGTATTTATAAATGCATCTGTCTAATCTACCTAATGCATCTGGATTGTTACTTATAATGCACTCATTACTTTGGTATCTAGCCCTCCTCAAAAAAACCACACCACCACCAGCCTCATCGCTGTGGAACATGATACAACAAATGCTGGTTATGTCAGAATGACAACTGCCAGCTGGTGCCTTCCACATTGCCTTTTCTCTCATCATGAGATGACCTAAAGAGCCACCATAGACCTAGGTTGCATCTAGTCTATAGATCCCTTCCTAGGAGCAGCTGGCATAATTAGCATTGTGCCATGCTGCCTGCTACTAAAGTTCCAGAATAGAAGTCAATTGGAATTTTGTCATTACTTCAATGGGAGCAGGACTGAGCCTTCAACAGCTGCTGTGATGTGGCCAAGATCCAAAGGATCCCATATTAATCTTCCTTTCCCTGTAATAAAGTCTCAGCAAACAATGGCAGTTGTAAAATTTAAGAACACATTAGAAGACAGACATGTCTGGCCTCTCTGGGAAAAAACAAAACACTTAGCATCTGACAATTTAAGAACAGTTTGTGTGTGAGAGAATATGAGCTGCTTAAACCAGTGAAATAAAAAAATAATCTGCCAAATTATTGGTAAATGTCACATAGGGCAGTTTAACTGTATATATCTAGTCATGTTCCCCCCCCCCCCCCCAAGATTACAGGAAAATATGAAAGGAGAAAATGTATATGGGACTTCCTCATTTGAGCACTTTAGGATGAAAAGCAAAGGCATGACTCTTTAAATGTTTATGTCTGTACCTAACTTAGTTTGGGACCACAATCTAAATTTTCAAAGATGCATACCAACTGCTAAGAAGAATAGTAATATTTTGAATCACACCACTTTTGTTGGTAGCAACTACACAAAAGTCACTGATACACAAAGCAGCACAAGACACAATGACTCCAAGTTCTGTTTTCAGTTGTACTGGTGTAAATCTGGAGATAAATCCATTGGTTCGATCCATTAACTTCATTTGCTCGGAAATAACAAAGTAGAATTTGGCAGTATAACATAATGCACCGTTTCTTCTCATGGGTTCTACTCCAGTAGTGATTGGCCTAGCTAGTGTTTGGAAAAGTTGGGTACAATGTTTAAAATATGCAGAGCAACTACATTTAAACTAACTTTAAAGAGTGTAAGATGAAGCCCTTAGGCTGATTTGCAATACTGCCTCTTATAAGTTGAAATATTAATTTCTTGACAAGTCACTCTGATTCCCTCCGCCCTCTTTGTAAATAGGAACAATTGACGCCTTCCTAGTTTACATCCACTTTCTTTACAAATTTCAAGAGTTCAGAGAGTAGCTATGACACACAAATGTTTTACTTTAAACAATCAGGAAAGGTGGAATATATTGCTTCAGACCTAAATAAACAGAACAGCTGCTTCCATGCCAAGAGCCTTATCCAAAACCCATTTTATTAAATGGAAAGATTCTAAGGGCCCAATCCAGTAAGTGTGCTCAGAGCTCACCTACTGAATTGAGCCCCTGTGAACAAGCTTACACAAAACAGCTGGAGGAGGAGAACTTCCCTCAGAACTTTTAGCCCAGTGATTAGGGAACTCATCCAGAATGTGGGAACCCCCCAGTTCAAATCCCTTCTGCTTGAGGGGGAAAAGGAGTTTGAACAGGGATCTGTCACCTCTCAGGTGAGTGCCCTCACCATTGGTCTATTCTGATGGGGAGGGCTCCCTCAATCTCTCCTGTTGAAGCTTTAAAAAGTCACTGTAGCAGGGGAACTCAAACCTAGATCTCCCACCACTTAAGCGAGTGCTCAAATCACCAGGCTACAGAGGCATTCATACTTGCTTTTTCTTCTTTCATTAATTATCCATAGAGGTACCTACCTCCAGGAGAGGGCTAGCAGCTGACAATCCAAACAAGGAGTCACCTCCCTGCAGTTCATACTTAGGCACTGAACTCTTTGAGAGATGTGTAATTTAGGACACAGCCCTCTCACTGGAATCCCCCACAGGCTCCCATGGGATTGTGTAAGCTACTGCCCAGGTGCCAGACTCAGGCTTTGTGAATCTGGCTGATTTTCTAGGCACCTAAAAGTTAGGTGCCTAAGTCTGGGATTTAGGCAGCTAGGGTGGAATCCATAAAGCTATGTAGGCACCTAGGTCCCCCACTACAACCCACAAAACTCCCACCAAACCCTGTAGGCACCAAAACTCACTTAGTGCCCAAGTTTATTTAAGAAAGAATAGAGACTCCACTAGAAACAAGTGACAGTGATGGAAACAAATGGTTACATCATATTTTATGACTTTGTTTTGTAAAGTAGGCCCTACACTTATTAACAGTTTCCTTTCCTATCTAAGGAAATAGGATTTCCCCCCAAAGTTCCATCTGTTGCAGTGCTGGCTGGTTTCACAGGAACCAGGATCTAATCTTTCACAAAAAACACTCCCACTCAACAATAGATCACCTCAGTGAATGGATATAGAGTGCTTCTTTCCACTCTCAGGAGAGTGCTCTAACAACTGAGCTCTGGGATAGTCTGATGCAGGGCTCTCTCAATAGATCCAGTTGAAGCTGTTCCACTGTGGATAAATCCTTAAATGGTCAATGGACCACAGAGAGAAAGAGTGGGAATGACTCTGTACTCCAGTAGTCCCAGGTATTAGGAGACCATGTGTTGAGTCTCCCCTGTGCCAATCACATTGTATTTCTCTCTTCACCAGGAGAGACTAAGGGAGCCCTTATCAGCCTAACCAAGAGCTCAGTGGTTAGAGAAGCCTCCTGAGAGGTGGGACACCCCTGTTCAAATCCTCTTCTCTGGCAGGGTTGGGGGAATTGAACCTGGGTTTTCCACCTCCCAGATGAATGCTCTAGCCACTGGGATAAAAGCTATAAGATAGGCTCCACCTCTACCTTTGTGTGGTGCAAAGCAGGCACATAACTCTTTCCCACAAGAAACTATGTAGGCACCTACGCACGGAGACTGGTCCTGAATATGGATCACTAGCAGAGCTAGGCACCTCCCTGCAGCCAGGATTTAGGTGCCTATTTCTGAGAAAGGGGCAAGGGTGAACACATCAGCATCTCCATTAGTCTGGTCAGGCATGCTCTTTTGTAGATCACATTTTCTCTCCCCATTCTATAGAGAGTCTAGGTGTCTAACTCTTCTTTGTGGATCACAAGGGTGTTCTTGTGATTTTGTAGGTGCCTACAAATTAGGCAAGTGTTGCAATGCCTAAATCCCTTTGCGGATTCCACCCCTAAGTACTTTCGTAAATCCCGTTGTTAATGGAATTTTTAGAAGTGCCCGGGTGTGTGGCTGCCAAATGCCAATGGAGTTTTATGCACCTACATACCTTGAAAAATCTTGCTCTAAATCCCTCAGTGCCTAACTCCCCAATTTTCTAATTGCCTCTAGGCACTACTAGAATACAAATTATAACAAATACAATAAACAAACCACAAAAGAGCAAAAAGTGATGCCCCAGCCAAGCAGCCTGCAATTAGCCAGATGGCCCAAACTGTAGCATAGACAGAGCCAAAAATCTAACCCTCTGACATTTTCTTTAAACATAGCTTGTGTCATCTTGACATTCAGTTGAGCTGCTTTGTCATCCTCGGACCGCAGTGATTTATCGGTGAAATTCCTTAGAGTGGGGCAAGTTGCCCAAAGGCAGTAGAGCTGAAGGCAGAGGAAATACATTTATCAAAGGACAAGGCAAACCCCAGAAAAAAAAACAGAGCCTGGGAAGTTATCGAACATGTGAGGGCAGTTTTAGAGAGGCGGGCACTGATCCAGTCTCCTGCCAAAATACATCACTAGATTTCAGGCCATTTCCCCTTCTTTGGGAGGAACCAAACTTCCAGGCGGATTTGCCCAAAGCTGGAGAGTTGCGCCAGCAAATACCTTCTCCATGACCTTATCAGCTGACTCAGTCTGTGAATGATTCAAAAGCCCAACTCAGACCCCTCTGCCCCCATCCAACTTCGCAGCTCCTCCCAGACCGGCACCAGGCTCGGAGCACGCTCGTTCTGCCGCTGCGGCTGCGCAGCGCTGAACCGGGGAGGCGCCACACCCCCTGAGTCGGGCCCTTTGCAAGCCCCGGGCTGCTGCTCAGCCGGCAAGCGAGCTGGAGCCCGGTGTGAGACTCTGATTGGCTCGCAGACCAGCGAGCCGCTACACCGGGATTGGCTGGGGAGCTCCTTTGTTCCCTTGCCACTCCGCCCGCGGCAGCCGCGGCCGCAGGGCAGCGGAAGTTTGAGTGTAAGAGCTACTCTGGCTGGGTGCAAGCAGGGGTGAGGCTAGCGCAGCCCTAACCACATCCGCGTGCCGCTGGTGAGCGTCTCCCGCTGAACCTCCGCTCGAGTAGCCTTGTTCCCAGCGGAGAGAGACAATGGACTTGGAGAGCAAAGTGAAAAAGGTACGGGCGGGGTTTGCTGTGCTGTGCTGCGCTGGGCTGCGCTGGGCGGGCTCCTGGGTTACCTGCCCCGGGCGCTCCTGGGGCGGACAACGCTCCAGATCCCCGCTGCTGCACCTCGTTGTTCTTTTCCTATATAGCAGCAGCCCTGTCTGCTCTCCTCGCTCCCCCCACCCCCTTCAGATCCATCGCAGCCGCTGTCCTGTCTGCGGTGTCTGATCGGGAGGGGATAGATAAGCTCACCACACACGAGAATGCATCTGTTTCAGTCATAGCTAACGGGGGGAGTATGGAGTGGGACCCCCACCCCCAAAAATCTTATGTTGGGCAGGATCTGCTTGAATTATGTTGACTTTTCCGTCAAACTGCTGCTGTCTTCTCAAGGGAGTGAGTTGTGCCAGTTAATTGGGGCTCTTTGAGTTGGATCCCATTAGAATATGAGGTGAAGCTCTCCAAACCCAGAGCATGATGCATGGCCCCTCCCTTGTTCTCGCTCAGGTTTGCTAGCTTTGCTGTTAGCCTTCAAAGACTTGTAAATGTGGGTAGTGGTGGTGGGTATGTGTGAAAGTGGTGGCTGGGAGGAAGTTGGTAATTTGTTTCTGTTTCTTAAAGTAGAAGATTATAGGAAGGGTTGTTTAATGTGACCAGATTAAACTTGCATAAAATGAGAGGCACCATCACCCACTGTCCTTCCCCAGCCTCTAAGCCAAAGAAGGCTTCTCTCCACCTGTAGTGGCAATTGTTTAAATACAGAAAATTGCTCTCTAGACCCCAGGCCTATGATCCTGCAGCCCATAATTTTTTTTAATCTGATAGGAAAAACCAAAAAGTTTAGTGCCATATTAGAACAATTGAACCCTGAAAAAATAATACCCGACATGCTAACCTGTGTTCATGTATATACCGTGTATAAAGGGCATCTTCAATGAAATCTTTAGAGTATCCTTAAACTATACTGGCTGAATTAGTTAAAGACCAATTGACTCATTTTGGGAAGAATATTCCATTTTGAGTCAGTTATGGATTTCATTTTCTGTATGTCTTGTCTATTGATGACCTTGTTTTATTGACATGGAAAACAGGCTCTTTGCTACGTGATATCAAACTTTGTTGTGACGTCACAATTATTTGTTTTGGAGGTAAGTAAGAGAAGCAGATGGAGAGTCAAAGTTCTAGTTAAATGCAAATTTCTTCAGTAATGAATTTTGGAAAGGCAGATGGAATATCATATGTGGAATTCTGTAACAAGGATGCCTTAAATAGATTTTTGAGGAGTTGTCTTTTTTCTAGTGTGGTTTCAACTTAACTGATCTATTTAAAAAGGAACCTTGCCATTTCATTTTATCTAGTTCAGCAGTTCTCAAACTGTAGGTTGGGACCCTAGAGTGGGCAACCCCATTAAAATGGGGTCATGACCAGGGCTGGCTTAGACTTTCTGGGGCCCAAAGCTGAAGCCTGAACCCCACTGCCTGGGGTTGAAGCCAAAGCCGGAGGGCTTCAACCCTGGGTGGTGGGGCTCAGGTTACAGGCCGCCTGCCTGGGGCTGAAGCCTTTGGGCTTCAGCTTTGGCCCCCCAGCTCACGGTGGTGCAGCTCAGGCTTTGGCCCCTCCTCCTGGGGTCATGTAGTAATTTGTTGTCAAAAGGGTGTCACCATACAATGAAGTTTGAGAACTCCAGATCTAGTGACAAATGCGTGTGTAATAAACTTAAACCTGGAAGAGTCTTAAATAGTTATGTCAAAACTTGTCTTGAGGAACAAAGGTTGTGTTAAAGTGTGAATGTTTTACATTTTTGCGGTACTGTATTTGGCTAGGTACAGAGATTTATAAATGATTTTATTGCTCTTATCCAAACCTGCAGACATCCAAAATGTTCTTTTGTTTAGAAAAAAAGTGGAAATGATGTTTAAGGCCTTGGCTACACTGGTGCTGTACAGCGCTGCAACTTGCTGCGCTCAAGGGTGTGAAGATGCCCTCTCCCCCCGAGCGCAGCGAGTGCAGCGCTGTAAAGCGCCAGTGTAATCGGCGCTCGCAGTGCTGCACGCTTGCTCCCCTCGGAGAGGTGGAGTACTTACAGTGCTGCGAGAGAGCTCTCACAGTGCTGGCGGCGCAACTACACTTGCGCTTCACTTGGCTGAATTGCCAAGTGTAGCCACGGCCTAAGATTTAAGAAATGTCTGTCTACTAGAAAGAAGCTTACCAAAATGACAAGGGTGTCATGGGACTGTAGGTTAACTCCTCATTTCTGACTCCTCAAGTATAGCCAATATGCCTAACTCTTAACCTTACACTGAGTTAGTGTGTGGTGATGTAATCTCTATGGAAAAATTGATTAATGTTGTATGCAGATTCTATAAAATCACTTAGGCCCTGATCTTGCATTTGACGGTAGATGGGTGCAGCCACACAGATCCATTGATTTTAATGGGGCTGTACAGAATGGCAGAGATGTGCCTGCACAGTCTCTTATATAACTGGAACCTTAATTAGTAAAAAAACCCTCAATTCTTTTGAATGCAGTTATGAAATGCACTCTAAGCCCCTGTAAAATATTTAGATGTTTGACAACCTCAGGGTCCCCACTCTTTCTGAAATATTTCATCTTTGTACACAATGAAGAGCTGGGGAAGAGTAAATCTAAAATTTAAAGTTTCAGACCTGTGTTTTCATAGTTTAGCATATCAGTTATGATGACCGATAGAACCTGATGACACCTACTTTTGCTTAATAGTTTGGTATTGGTTTGAGCAAAATGGTCATGGGTGAACACCTGCTTTAAATCATACAATAGGTAATGGAAATAGTGAAAGATAATTACACACAGGGCTTTTCTGTTTGTTCTGTCTTGTTTTTAACCCAACTTTCACTTCTCTCAGACTCCAAAGCTAGTCTTTCACCAAACACTTTTCTGCAGATATCCGAGACCTACAAACTTTGAAGCTGACACAATAAGAGCAGCATGCTGCATTTTCATAAGTTAACCTTATGAAGTCAGGGATATGGAAGACTCCTCCCAAACATTAATAAGAAACTCTCCATAGTTTGGTTTATCACCTCTCCTCCATTTTTTTAAAACAAAAGAATATATTTACATTTCTCAAAAGAAAAGAAAGTAGCCCTCTGACAGATCAGCAACAGGATGAACTGAAAGCTTCACGGTGTGATCCTGTGTTTAGAAGTAAATCACCAGCCCTCATTGTACAACTGCTTTTCTTTCCCTAATGGGGGGTGGAATAGTGTTTTGATTAAAGTTGTTTTATACTGCCATGAATTTACAAAAGGGCCACAGCCCTGAATTTCCACATTACACAACAAATGAATCCCTGCTGTCTTTCTTACTAATGCCTTCTCTACTCTTTATTTAACCCTGTTTTCTTTTCTCCCATTTCTCTCCAAGTCCCTTTTCACTTTATTTTCTTAACACTTTTATCCAACTGTTTTTGTCTAAAACAATTAATCAAAATTATCAATAATGTCTGTCAGGTTTGCCACCCCAGAGTTGACAAGATAATTGAGTAATCACTATGTCCAGACTGCAGAACATTCTCATTTTTGTAGGGAGAAACTTGGCCTGGTGTCTAGTCAGAAGTTAGAAATGGATGTTTTTGTATCTGGTGCCCTAAATCTACTGTGTAGTTGGTGCACAACAGTAATTCATTGTCCTGAAATAGTTCAGTTCTAAAAAAACAAGGGACAATGGACTGAGCAGAGTGTGGCATGAAAACTTCGAGATACAATGTTGATAGACACTAGAAATGGAAAAGAGACATCCCTTGACAATTCAGTATTGGTTTTTCTATAATATATTGAGTATCTTGTATTTAGTAGCAGAGTAAACATCAAGTGATGAAGCTAAGATGATACTTCTAGGTCTCCTTTCAAGCTCTAAAGAACAAAATCAGAGCCTATAATTCTTCTTCCCTACTCCCACACACATTGTCTTTCCTGTCTGTCAATAGCTATTAGGCAGGAAAGACAGGGATGCAAACCCATGCTCTGAAGTGTCCATAGCCTCTGTATGCTGGAGGCTGGAAATGGATAATAGGGGACGGATCACTTGATTACCTGTTCTGTTCATTCCTGTGAAGCACCTGGCATTGGCCACTGTTGGCAGACAAGATACTGGGCTAGATGGACCATTGGTCTGACTCAGTATGGCCATTTTTATGAAATCTTTCATTGCCTCATTGGACTAAAATAATAAAGCAAATGCTTACTGAATTGCCAAATTGGTTCAAGTATGGGTTTTAATTTTTTAACTGGTTCAAACACTATTTTAGGGATTTGCTTTGCTGTAACTGGATCCTTTTAACAATAGGTACACTGACACAGCTTTTTTAAGATTATATCTATGCTGGACAATTAACCAGGGCTCTTACCCAGGTTTTAGCCTTAACCCCTGTACCATCTATCCAGGTTTGGAGGTGCTTTAAGTCCAAGCTGGCTGTCTGAGTGGGGGCCATGGGTTGAGCCTGGGCTCCACTTTAAGTTGAGCTGGTACCTGCTCACTTTCCAGAGAGGAACAGGCAAAAATAAATAAATAAAAAAAATCACTGAGTCCTATGCACTTCCCAGTTTCTCTTCCCATCTCCTCACCCCCCAGGATAGGCAAGTGTTCTTACAATTAACTGGGAAAGTTCCTAGTGCATCTCAGAACAAAGAACCATAGGATGTTCCCCAGACACTCAGGCAAGTGCACAAATGGTGAGGATGCATTAATGTGGGGTGTCATAACTATAAAGGGAAGGGTAATAGCTCTCCTGTGTACAGTACTATAAAATCCCTCCTGGCCAGAGACTCCAGAATCCTTTTACCTGTAAAGGATTAAGAAGCTCAGGTAACCTGGCTGACACCTGACCCAAAGGGCCAATAAGGGGACAAGATACTTTCAAATTTTGGGGGGCGGAGGGGAAGGCTTTTGTTTGTGCTCTTTGTTTTGGGAGTGGTTTGCTCTTGGGACTAAGAGGGACCAGACATCAATCCAGGCTCTCCACATCTTTCTGAACAAGTCTCTCATTTCAAACTTGTAAGTAAACAGCCAGGCAAGGTGTGTTAGTTTACCTTTGTTTTCTCAAATTGAGAATGAACCTTTTACTAGGGTGTTTACCTCTGTTTGCTGTAACTTTGAACCTAAGGCTAGAGGGGGGTCCTCTGAGCTCTTTAAGTTTGATTACCCTGTAAAGTTATTTTCCATTTACAGAGATGATTTTTTACCTTTCTTTAATTAAAAGCCTTCTTTTTAAGAACCTGATTGATTTTCCTTGTTTTTAGATCCAAGGGGATGGATCTTGATCCACCAGGAGTTGGTGGAAGGGAGGAGGGGGGGGGGGGGATGACTAATTTCTCCTTGTTTTAAGATCCAAGGGGTTTGGATCTGTATTCACCAGGGAATTGGTGAAGAGTGTCTCAAGGCTACCCAGGGAAGAGAATTAGCATCGGGAGTGGTGGCAGCGGAGCAGATCTAAGCTGGTAGTTAAGCTTAGAAGTTTTCATGCAGGCCCCCACATCTGTACCCTAAAGTTCAGAGTGGGGAAGCAGCCTTGACATGGGTAGATCTTTGAAGTGGGGAAGATCACACCCAGGCTAGACTAAAATTCAGGTGTGCTTACTTGAGTTAAGTGTGCTGTATAGATATAGCCTAATATACACAAGCCCAGAGACTACTTCCCCTCCAAACCAAGAGCTGAGATGGAGGATACAAAGTAGCAGGAAGCTGTGCTCTCGATCCACGCCCTTCTCTTTTAAAACTGTTCTGTAGTTCAGTTATTTTAAAATCCTTTGAGGAGAACTGCAGTGGGGGAATCAAGGGGCACAAGCAGTTCAGGATCAGGCTCTGGCTTTTTCTTCTTAACTTAGTAATGAATCTGCCTGCTCTATAGTACTCATTTTAGCTCCCCCTGAACACTGTAAAATCCTTCAGCTGTCTAACTCATTTGGCAATCACTAACTCAATCTTCTTTGTGTGTGAGATTCTGTGATATTACCAATCCATGAGCTCAGACTGAATCAGCACCCCAGAATTCAAGAGATTTGCCCTAAAAATCATGAAATTTACAAACAGAATATACATGGTAGGGTTTTTTAGTCTGTATCCTATTTTCTGAACTACTCCCATTGTGTGTTTTGTGACAATTGCAAGCTAAATTTTCAACCTGTAAACCACAGGTTGAATGTGAGCATACAAAAATGCAGGTCTCTGCTCTCCCCTGCTCCCCAGTGCCTTGTCTTCTCCAGCAGCTGCCATCCAGGCTACAGGGGAAGGGACTTCCTTTGGGCTGTTACCTCCATTAACTCCTCCTCCCTGCACTGTGTTGGGGGAGGGAGCCACTGCTGTCCAGTTAAGAGGAGTTCCTGAGCTAGCTACCTGTGTACTCAGGAGATTGAGAGTCCCCCAAAACTGCCCTGAAATTGCAACACTGACAATATTAACAGTACAACAGTAGTTGGAATAAGTAAACTTGATTCTTCTTTTTAATTTTAATTTCACTTTATAAATATATAAAATGTCCTCTTTCCACTCTACTCCCCACAAAATTACTTTAATTCAATGATGATTTTTTTAAAAGTGTTATTAGACTAGGGATAATGAAAATGCCTTGTATCTAAAGAGGGGACGGAAGATTATACAATAGAAGTAACCTAAAAAGTACAGTACGCTGAATATTTGAGGACATGTTAGGCATATATTGTATTTGCTAGAAATAGTAGTTTGTTTAGTCTTGTTCTACAACTTTAATTAACTATGGGGACATAAGAAAACTGAACAGTTACACTTCATTAAACTCCCTGTTAAGACCTTTGTTCTAAGGCTTTGTCTACACAGGCACTTTGCCAACAAAGCTGCTACGCTCGAGGGGGGGAGGAGGAGGTGGAAGTTGTGTCAGGGGGGAGCTCTCTCCTGCTGACAAACAGCAGCTACACTGCACGCCTTTTAGTGGCACCTCATAGTGTAGCCATAGCCTAAGTCTGAATTGGCTTTGCCCTGTCTGTTACATTGGTGAACTTCATAAAATGAGTCAGTAGGTCATAGTCCATCCTGCATTACAAACAATGTGATCATGCTGTAAGCATGGCTTTCCAGAGGAAAGGAAAAGCGGTCAATGAGTACTATTATTCTGTACATCTTCCATGGTATAGTACTTGCTTTGTAAAAATGTCCACATAGTTTGATAGAAAAAGATCAAAGCACTGCTCTTAAAAATGTGGAATGTCTGCTTCCTCCCCATAAATAGAATGCCAAAATACTCCAGTATGTTGTAAAACTGAATGCAAATGGAGAAACAACTTTGGAAATCTTTAGTAAAGGTATTTGAGAAAAAGCTCAACACTAACTTGACACTTAAAGTACACATGGGAGCAGTTTACTTTGTGTTTTGCAGGGCATGGTTCAGTAATTGCTCTTGAAATACACTTCCTGTTTGTGACACTTCTGTTTGGTTACTACTGCCATGGAAACCAGTTACAACAGAAAGCTCAGCCCAGTCACTATCAATGTAGTGTTTAAAAAAAAAATTAAAGGAAAATCCATTTAACTTTTCAGTACAAATTAACAATTTTGCCTGCAAGGAAAAAAACCAAACAAAGGAGGTGGAAGGGGATGACTAATTCCATTTTTTGTTAATTGATCTTAGAACAATTTCTTTTCTTCATTTGAAGAAAATAAAAATGAAGAAATGCTCACATGGTGCATCCTGACTGGCTGTCTGAAGTGTGTTCTACCGATCAGCAAATCGCTTCTGAAGTGAAAAAGTTGTCCTATGTTTAGGCTAAGATGCTAAATGATTATCTTCAAGTGTGTTTGGAAAAGATAATGAGCAGTTCTTGTTGTTTGGGCCTCATTACTTTTGCTTGTAAGGAAAGATCACTAACAATGTTTGGTGCTGAGATTTGTTAAGAATAATGGTTAACATCCTCCTTTGTCATAAAGAACAGCTCTGTCAGATTCATAATGTTTTTTACAGTTACTGAAACAGAACAAAGCATGAGGGGAACTTGAAAGAATATTTTTCCTTCTTTACTAAATACACTGTTACATCAAGCACCCCCCCCCTTTAGGATTGTATTTAAAAAGTGTCTCCTGACACAATTGTCCAATTTCAATTGATTGCATAAATGATTGTTGTACAAGATGCAAGCTACCAAACTTAAAGTGGGAATAGACTAAAATAAACTGTTGACAGTGATGCTTTTTCTGTATGTGACTAGTTAGTTTTTTCCTATGCCCCCTCCCCACCCTCTCAAAGAGGAGTACTCGGAGAGAAAAAAAAAAATCGCTAGGATCGAATTGAAAGGTGGACAATGGTTTTGTATTGTGTTATGATCATGGTTGTAATTCCCATCTCTCTGACAGCTGGATGTGTATGCAGCCAGCAAATACTTGTACAAGTTGAATAAACACGACTAGCATTCTTTGACAATTTTAAGTAGTAAGTCTCCTTAATAGCTTTAGGCTTTATCACCAGGCAGTGTACCAATGCCTTAATGTTTACATTCTGACTCTTGCATACAATTTTTAGCTAGAGAACATTGTAACAAGTGAATTTTCACTACTTGTATACTAATCTTTTTTCTGCTGCAGCCAGCTCCATGATTTATACTGTTGTCTGTGCTGCTATGACCATCCTCACTAATGTTCTCCTTAGATACAAACATTTTTCTGGCATCTCTTAATATTGTTAAATGGATTTTCTTCTCCCACAAATGCTCCTAAATCATAAGAGTGTAGGACTGGAAGGGACCTCAGTAGATCTAGTCAAGTCCCATGCACTCAATGTAGAACTACATAACTAGACTATCTGACAGGTGTTTGTCTAACCTGTACTTAAAAACCTCCAATGATGGAGATTCCACAACTTCTCTAGGCAATATGTTCCAAAACTTAACCATCCTGACAGAGTTTTTCCTAATATCTGACCTAAACCTCCCTTGCTGCAGTTTAAACTCCTTGCTTATTGTCCTATCCTCAGAGGTTAAGGAGAACATTTTTTTTCTCCCTCTTCCTTGCAAAGTACCTTTTATGTACTTGAAAAGGTATGTCCACCCCTCAGTCTTCTCTTCTCCAGAAGAAACAAAACCCAGTTTTTTCAATCTTTCCTCATAGGTCATGTTTTCAAGACCTTTGATCAATTTTGTTGCTCCCTTCTGGACTTTCTAGTTTTTTCCACATCTTTCCTGAAATGTGGTGCTAAGAACTGGACACAATACTCCAGCTGAGGCCTTATCAGTGTAGCGTTGAAGATATTGAGCAGAACTGGACCCAATCTAAATCCTTGGCAAATTTTTGGTATGTTTTATTTTTGCATACCTCTGTAAAACCATCCTATTTTAAGACAGATTACAATAATAAAACTGTGGCATGTACTGGGGGGCAAGGGTGTAACATGATGCCCTTATTACACATTGTGACAAAGTCCCAAGCCTGTATTGGTGGGTCCTATGCTTCTGGGCAGTTTCAGTGGCCTCAAACTCAAAAAGGCCCCAATGTGACCTCTCTTTCTCCATGTAGCAGCAAGAGTCTCAGCCTTTGGAGTTACTTTCATCACCAGCCAGTATGGGAGATTGGAAGGGAATACCCCACAGTCTCTGTTGCTCTATAGAGCTCAGTAACCACAATTCAGCCTCCTGCCTGGACAGAGTCCTGCTTCCCTTCTCCAGGTGATCTCTGTAGGGTGGGGAGGGAACCCAGGCCCACCCTCTACTCTAGGTTCCAGCCCAGGGACCCTAATGGTAGCAGCTGTTGGCTTTCCCTTCACCACTGACACTGCTTTGATTCCCTGGGCCACTTCCCCCATGGTCCCCTTTTCCTAGTATCACCCTTACCTCAGGATTCAGCAATGCTTCCTCTCCTCCAGCTCCTTTCATCTCAGCCTCCTGAAGAGCACTGGAAGGAGAGCTTTTAACCAGTATAAGTGGGACCTTGATTTGTTCCAGCTATCTCCATTAGCCTAATGGCCTTAACTGGTTAATTGGCATCAGGTGTCTTAATTGGCCTGGAGTAGCCTTTTTTTGGCTATCCAGGGAACAAGTGCCTGCTCATTCTGAAGACTGATATACCTGTCTTCCAGCACTCTCTTATATTCTTCCTGTCTGAATCTGTCACAACATATAGCTGCCACTAAATTTCATAGGCATTGTCTCGGAAGCCTACACCTACGTAGGAAAGCTCTACATCAAGACAGTAACTCTTTCTATTGGTGGGTTGCTCATAAATTGTAGTTATAACTTGCAATCATAAGAAATGGAATGTGAAATCTAACACAACTCTTATCTGTTCCTTGATTTTATTTCAAATTCCATTTCATTAAGTTTATCTACTGTAAAAGCCAATCCAACAATGAGGGTAAACATAATCACCTGATCAAAATAGCATCAATATGGTACTCCCAGCAGCTGAATCTCTTGTGTGGATTTTGTCCTCTTTGTCCATGTCTTTACACTTATTTTAGACATTCCCTAAACTAAATTAGGGTCTGTCAGTGATTTGTTTGTTTTTGTGTGACTTTTTCTACAGTGTTGTGGGGCACTGTGGAAAGTATTTTTTTTTCTTTTTCTCTTGACTCTTCCACATCCACATGGATGAAAAGTTGATGCTTGAAGCAGAAGAACTTATAGTTTTCTACAAAGCTCCCAAGGACGCCTGTATAAAAGAATGAACTTAAAGTATGTTCCCTCGTGTTTGCTTTGAAGACTTGAATAATGTGGATGATTCTTCTCTTAAGAGAAAGCAAAATAATATATCCAAGAATACAGCATATTGCATAGTCTTCCAACATGAAGTATTGTGTACCCTAACGTGACACTTCTCCTTGTGTGGATGCTTTAAGAGTTGAGAAAAAACCTCTGTTTTCATTGGGTTGAGAACTTTGGAGAACGTCTTGTACAACTTGTTAAATTCTGAAGAGATCTGAAAACAATGGAAGTATTTAGGTACCCTTTGTTTCTGGAGATTCTGGAGGTTGAAATTTTCATGGAGCTAGTTTAGTTTAGTTTCTGTGATTCATGATGGCAGCCAAATCAAATAGGCCTCACTGGCTCCAGTGTAAGAGGAGGCTTTTAAAGGAAGAGAGGCACTCAAGAGTGAGAAAGGAAACCTTGCAGTAGAAATTCTCTAGAAATGACATTTTAAGTTATGTCTCTTCTGTCCTTTACCTCCTTCACCTAGCTCTTTCTCTTCAGTTAAGCATAAAGGAAAACAAAAGACAGCTCAGAATTCTGAGCGCTAACCCCTAGGTGTGGGTACTATGTTGGGAAGAGGGTGTGACTCTGACTATGTTCATCTTTAAAGACACTTCCTAATAGCTTGTGCTAGCATTCTGGTGGACTATCTCGTCTCAAATTTTTATTTGTAATAGAAATTTTTAGTTAAATTTCAGGTATCTTGACTACACCTCCTCAGATGAGGTACCACTGGATGATCTGTTTTCTTCTAAGGTAACTTCTATCTCTTTTGTACCCAACTTTAGAAGTGATAACTCTTGGGGCTTGTATTTCATAAACATAAAAAACAAAAACAAAACTAGTAGAGTGGTTACAAATGACTTCTTTGTTTCTAGCACTATGCTACATTGGTCATCCATATTGTGGTGGGTAGGAATAATTACAAACAGCAATGGCAACTGAAAGTGATACTCGATGGTAACAATCTATTTCAGGTCTTAGCATATCACCAAGGCAGGCGCGTTATAATGTATATGAATCCGGAAATGTCAGGATGTTCTGCACTCTAACTTTACCCTTTCATTAGTGACTTTGGTTTATAGGCTACAGATTGAATGGTCACAGAGACTAAACTGCTCTTTTGCCTGTTATGGTGGGACTACCTACTTAAACAGTGAGGCACTGGGGAAACAATGTGGGGAAGCATCCACTGTCCATACTCCTAACTTTGTTTTTAAAAACAAAAGACCTCGATTTCCAGTGTAGTGGCCCTTTTGCAAGTGCTAAAATCTCTTTAAAATGCTGTCAGCCTGATTTAAAATCATATCTGATAAAAAGTCGGTGGGGAACTCTGAAGTCTTTTATGCCAAATTACAGCCTCAGTCAAATATTAGCGGTCTAGTTATAAATCCCTGATAATCCAGGTTAATAGTAGACATTCAGGGCTGCTATAATATATCACGCATATGAACAAACTATTAAAAGCTTGCATACAGCCACTGGGGTTATAGAGTAGCAGCAAGCTTTTGCTAAAAGTTCTGAAATATATAGATGGTCAACTGTGACAGTTGGTTCAGCTTGGAATGGAGTAGAGTAGTCTTTTAAGACCATTGCGTTGTGTGAAGAAATACTTCCTTTTATTTGTTTTAAACCTGCTGCTTATTAATTTCATTTGGTGACCCGTAGTTCTTGTGTTATGAGATGTAGTAAACAACACTTCCTTATCTACTTTATCTACTTTCTCAACACTTCCTTATCTACTTCTCTACTTTTGGTAGCACTTGCTTAGCTGTAACCATTTAAAACACTGTGCCCATGAGTCATGAAAAGGAGCATGAAGCAGATGTTCATTACATTTATACTATCTTCCATACCCAACCTGTCCCTAAATCAGCAATCTTGTTTGAAATACCAGATTTTTTTTGGATAGCTTTCTTAAAAAACATTTTCTTTAACAGCAGTTGACGTGAAGAAACCTTCCTCTGGCAGCATTTCATTTGACCTATCTATCCAGTTTCTTCCATAATTCCATTTATGGAGAAATTGATTCCATCCTCTTTTCAAACTCTCATTCTCTACTTATGTGCATATTCAGTGCACTTTGTTATATTTTTGGATACACTGACAGGCTAGTCTGGCACAGAGTAACAGCGCCACAGGTCCAACATAAAGTGCTATTCAGAAGGTTCAGAAGCATGCCATTTTGAGAAGAGGAATGGAGAAAATGCAATGCATTTCATTAGCTTCCCTGCCAATTTGGGGACTGTTTGAATGCACTGTCATAACTATAAAGGGAAGGGTAACAGCTCTTCTGTGTACAGTGCCATAAAATCCCTCCTGGCCAGAGACTCCAAAATCCTTTTACCTGTAAAGGGTTAAGAAGCTCGGGTAACCTGGCTGACACCTGACCCAAAGGACCAATAAGGGGACAAGATACTTTCAAATTTGGGTGGGGGGGGAAGGCTTTTGTTTGTGCTCTTTGTTTTGGTTGTTGTTCGCTCTTGGGACTGAGAGGGACCAGACATCAATCCACGTTCTCCACATCTTTCTAAACAAGTCTCTCCTATTTCAGACTTGTAAGTAAATAGCCAGGCAAGGCGTGTTAGTTTTCCTTTGTTTTCTCAACTTGTAAATGTACCTTTTACTAGAGTGTTTATCTTTGTTTGCTATACTTGGAACCTGAGGCTAGAGGGAGGTCCTCTGAGCTCTTTAAGTTTGATTACCCTGTAAAGTTATTTTCCATCCTGATTTTACAGAGATGATTTTTACCTTTTTCTTTAATTAAAAGCCTTCTTTTTAAGAACCTGATTGATTTTTCCTTGTTTTTAGATCCAAGGGGTTTGGATCTTGATCTACCAGGAGTTGGTGGGAGGAAGGAGGGGAATGGTTAATTTCTCCTTGTTTTAAGATCCAAGGGGTTTGGATCTGTATTCATCAGGGAATTGGTGAAGAGTTTCTCAAGGCTTCCCAGGGAAGGGAATCCACTTGGGAATGGTGGCAGTGGAGCAGATCTAAGCTGGTAGTTAAGCTTAGAAGTTTTCATGCAGGCCCCCACATTTGTACCCTAAAGTTCAGAGTGGGGAAGCAGCCTTGACATGGTGGCATAGCAGTGGGAATCATTTTAAACCCAAAAGCCAGTAAGATTTTTTTTTTTTCCTTCTAGCTGCTTGGAAAGCAGAGCTGAAGGTAGATGCATATCTTATCTCTCCTTGCCTGAAGGCAGAGTTGTTACGTTTTTTTAACAAGGGCCTTTGTTAACAGAAGTGTTCAATTTATGAGCAAACAGTTGGTAAAAGGAATTTACAAGCTGAATTGTTTTTTTTTTTTCTTTCTACCTCCTCGGGAGTAGCTAGTTAGAAAGTCTCTGTTAACTCAGCAGCAGCCTGAGCTGAGTGCATCCCAGTTTCAGTCAACTGCAGAGGGGTGTGACCCAGCACAAGAAAACAGGAAAATGACTACCAAAGAAGAAAAAGCCAAAGAGGAGGCCCACAAGAGAGCTATGGAGCTGAAAAAAAAAAGAGATGGAGGAGAGAGAAAAAGAGAAGAAGCATGAGCTGGAAGTAGCAAGGGCTAGGCCGGATACATCAGCCAATCCTAGCAACCCCTCTCCAGGTACCCCTTCCCATCCCAGAAAATTCCCCACCTACAAGGCAGGCGATGATATTGAGGCCTTCTTAGAAAATTTTGAAAGGGCCTGCCTTGGATACAGCATCACTCCAGACCAGTACATGGTAGAGCTGAGGCCGCAGCTCAGTGGACCCTTAGCAGAGGTGGCGGCTGAAATGCCTAAGGAACACATGAACAGTTATGAACTTTTTAAAAACCAGGCCAGACTCAGAATGGGACTAACACCTGAGCATGCCCGTCGGCGGTTCAGAGCCCTAAGGTGGAAACCAGATGTGTCATTTACCCGGCATGCCTACCACATTGACAAAAATTGTGATGCCTGGGTATCAGGAGCAAATGTTAAATCTCTGGAAGATCTGGTTTCCCTAGTAAAAATGGAGCAGTTTTTAGAGGGTGTTCCTGAGGAAATAGAAAGGTACATCCTAGATAGGAAGCCCAAAACTGTAACCAAGGCAGGGGAGATTGGAGCCAAATGGGTGGAGGTGGCAGAAAAGAAAAAAACTAGTAGCAGTTGGAGCGAATACCAGAAGGGGCAAGCCGAAACAAAACCTTACCACTGGGGACAACCCAAGGCCCCACCCACATCCCAAGGGAAACCCCAGACGCCTTCTCACCCCACCCCACCAGTCTCCACCAACCAACATCGCCCCGGTGATACCTTAGCAAGGCGATGTTTTAAATGTAATGAACTGGGACATATAAAGGCTCACTGCCCCAAGAACCCCAACCGATTACAGTTCATTACACCACAATCACACCAACAATCCCCAGACCCAGATGCCTCTCTCATACCCTCGGAGCAAAGGGAAACCTTGAGAGTGGGCGGAAAGAAGGTTATCGCTTGGAGGGACACTGGGGCACAAGTGTCAACTATCCACCAATCCCTAGTGGACCCCAAACTCATCAACCCGGAGGCTCCAGTGACAATTCAACCCTTCGTGTCACAGTCTGTAACCTTGCCTACAGCCAAGTTGCATGTCCAGTACAAGGGCTAGTCAGGAATGTGGACTTTTGCAGTCTATGACAATTATCCCATCCCCATGCTGCTGGGGGAAGACTTGGCCAACCATGTGAAGCTAGCCAAGAGGGTGGGAATAGTCACCTGCAGCCAGGCTAAGCCAGCTTTCACCCCCATCCCTGTTCCTGAGCCGTCCACCAGGGCCCCGTCTGTGTTACCAGAGACCCAGACAAAGGTGGTGGAACCGGATCCCCTGCCAACGACTGCAACAGCCGTAGCGGTTCCAATCCCAGAGACCCAGCCAAAGCCAGTCCCAGAACCGGAACTGGCAACGCAACCAGCACCAGAACCATTGCCAGCACTGAGTCCAGCGCTTGCAAACCCGTCTACAACTCCAATGCCAGAGGGCACAAGCGAGCCTGAACTGGCGGAAGCAGCAGATAACCCTACCCAAGAGGCTCAGCCAGAGCCCTGAAATACAACATAGTGCACCAGCGGACAGCGGTTCACAGTCAATGGAAACAGCCCCAGAACCTGCATCGCTTCCAGAGGGACCAAGCCCAAGTGCACAGTCCAAGGAGGAACTGATGTCTCCAGCATCAAGGGAACAGTTCCAGGCCGAGCAGGTAGCAGATGACAGCCTTCAGAAAGCTTGGGCGGCGGCACGGAGCAACCCACCGCCTCTCAGCTCTTCTAACCCAGCCCGGTTTGTTGTAGAACAAGGACTTTTATACAAGGAGACTCTTTCTGGTGGGCACCAGGAAGACTGGCATCCTCAAAGACAGTTGGTAGTTCCCACTAAGTATCGGGTAAAGCTCTTGAGCTTAGCCCATGATCATCCAAGGGGCCATTCTGGGGTGAACAGAACCAAAGACCGGTTGGGGAAGTCCTTCCACTAGGAGGGAATGGGCAAGGACGTTGCTAATTATGTCCGGTCTTGTGAGGTGTGCCAACGAGTGGGAAAGCCCCAAGACCAGGTTAAAGCCCCTCTCCAGCCACTACCCATAATTGAAGTCCCATTTCAGCAAGTAGCTGTGGATATTCTGGGTCCTTTCCCAAAGAAGACACCCAGAGGAAAGCAGTACATACTGACTTTCATGGATTTTGCTACCCGATGGCCAGAAGCAGTACCCTTAAGCAACACCAGGGCTAAAAGTGTGTGCCAGGCATTAGCAGACATTTTTGCCAGGGTAGGTTGGCCCTCCGACATCCTTACAGATCCGGGAACTAATTTCTTGGCAGGGACCATGAAAAACCTGTGGGAAGCTCATGGGGTGAATCACTTGGTTGCCACTCCTTATCACCATCAAACTAATGGCCTGGTGGAGAGGTTTAATGGAACTTTGGGGGCCATGATACGTAAATTTGTAAATGAACACTGCAATGATTGGGACCTAGTGTTGCAGCAGTTGCTTTTCGCCTACAGGGCTGTACCACATCCCAGTTTAGGGTTTTCACCATTTGAACTTGTGTATGGCCGCGAGGTTAAGGGGCCATTACAGTTGGTGAAGCAGCAATGGGAGGGGTTTACGCCTTCTCCAGGAACTAACATTCTAGACTTTGTAAGCAACCTACAAAGCACCCTCCGACACTCTTTAGCCCTTGCTAAAGAAAACCTAAAGGATGCTCAGGAAGAGCAAAAGGCCTGGTATGGTAAACATTCCAGAGAACGGTCCTTCAAAGTAGGAGACCAAGTCATGGTCTTAAAGGTGCTCCAGGCCCATAAAATGGAAGCATCGTGGGAAGGATCATTCACGGTCCAGGAGCGCCTAGGAGCTGTTAACTATCTCATAGCCTCCCCCACCTCCAACATAAAGCCTAAGGTATACCACGTTAATTCTCTTAAGCCCTTTTATTCCAGAGAATTAAACATTTGCCAGTTTACAGCCCAGGAAACAGATGATGCGGAGTGGCCTGAAGGTGTCTACTACGAAGGAAAAAAGGATGGTGGCGTGGAAGAGGTGAACCTCTCCATGACCCTTGGACGTCTGCAGCGACAGCAGATCAAGGAGCTGTGCACAAGCTTTGCACCAATTTTCTCAGCCGCTCCAGGACGGACCGAACTGGCATACCATTCCATTGACACAGGTAATGCTCACCCAATTAGAACCCCACCCTACCGGGAGTCACCTCATGCCCAAACTGCTATACAAAGGGATACCAGGACATGCTACAGATGGGTATAATCCGCCCCTCTAATAGTGCATGGGCATCTCCAGTGGTTCTAGTTCCCAAACCAGATGGGGAAATATGCTTTTGCGTGGACTACCGTAAGCTAAATGCTGTAACTCGTCCTGACAACTATCCAATGCCACGCACAGATGAGCTATTGGAGAAATTGGGACATGCCCAATTCATCTCTACTTTAGACTTAACCAAGGGGTACTGGCAAGTACCACTAGATGAACCCGCTAAGGAAAGGTCAGCCTTCGTCACCCAGGCAGGGGTGTATAAATTCAATGTACTCCCTTTCGGGTTGCGAAATGCACCCGCCACCTTCCAAAGACTTGTAGATGGTCTCCTAGCGGGATTGGGAGAATCTGCAGTTGCCTACCTCGATGATGTGGCCATTTTTTCTGATTTATGGACAGAACATCTGGAGCACCTGGAAAAAGTCTTCAAGCGCATCCGGCAGGCAGGACTAACTGCTAAAAAGTGTCAAATAGGCCAAAAGAGAGTGACTTACCTGGGGCACCAGGTGGGTCAAGGAACTATAAATCCCCTACAGGCCAAAGTGGATGCTATCCAAAAGTGGCCGGTTCCAAAGTCAAAGAAACAGGTCCAATCCTTCTTAGGCTTGGCCAGATATTATAGGCGATTTGTACCACACTACAGCCAAATCGCCGCCCCTCTGACAGACCTAACCAGAAAGAAACAGCCAAATGCAGTTCAGTGGACTGATGAGTGTCAAAAGGCCTTTAACCAGCTTAAGACAACACTCATGTCTGACCCTGTGCTAAGGGCCCCAGACTTTGACAAACCGTTCCTAGTAACCACAGATGCGTCCGAGCAAGGCGTGGGAGCAGTTTTAATGCAGGAAGGACCGGATCAAGAATTCCATCCTGTTGTGTTTCTCAGCAAGAAACTGTCTGAGAGGGAAAGCCACTGGTCAATCAGCGAAAAGGAATGCTACGCCATTGTGTACGCGCTGGAAAAGCTACGCCCATATGTTTGGGGACGGCGTTTCCAACTACAAACAGACCATGCTGTGCTACAGTGGCTTCATACCGCCAAGGGGAATAACAAAAAACTTCTTTGGTGGAGTTTAGCTCTTCAAGATTTTGATTTTGAAATACAACACATTTCAGGAGCTTCTAACAAAGTGGCTGATGCACTCTCCCGGGAAAGTTTCCCAGAGTCAACTGGTTAAAAATTGTTCTTGGAATGGAACATATTGTTAGTTTTTATATAATCAGTAGTATGTCTAAAGATACATGTGTCTTATTAACTCTGTTTTCTCCTAGAGCTCCAGGAAGAAATCACAGCCAGTGTGGAACCGGACGTCCAACACTATCTGTGATTTGGGGGGGGCGTGTCATAACTATAAAGGGAAGGGTAACAGCTCTCCTGTGTACAGTGCCATAAAATCCCTCCTGGCCAGAGACTCCAAAATCCTTTTACCTGTAAAGGGTTAAGAAGCTCGGGTAACCTGGCTGACACCTGACCCAAAGGACCAATAAGGGGACAAGATACTTTCAAATCTGGTCGGGGGGGGGAAAGGCTTTTGTTTGTGCTCTTTGTTTTGGTTGTTGTTCGCTCTTGGGACTGAGAGGGACCAGACATCAATCCACGTTCTCCACATCTTTCTAAACAAGTCTCTCCTATTTCAAACTTGTAAGTAAATAGCCAAGCAAGGCGTGTTAGTTTTCCTTTGTTTTCTCAACTTGTAAATGTACCTTTTACTAGAGTGTTTATCTTTGTTTGCTATATTTTGAACCTGAGGCTAGAGGGAGGTCCTCTGAGCTCTTTAAGTTTGATTACCCTGTAAAGTTATTTTCCATCCTGATTTTACAGAGATGATTTTTACCTTTTTCTTTAATTAAAAGCCTTCTTTTTAAGAACCTGATTGATTTTTCCTTGTTTTTAGATCCAAGGGGTTTGGATCTTGATCCACCAGGAGTTGGTGGGAGGAAGGAGGGGAATGGTTAATTTCTCCTTGTTTTCATATCCAAGGGGTTTGGATCTGTATTCACCAGGGAATTGGTGAAGAGTTTCTCAAGGCTTCCCAGGGAAGGGAATCCACTTGGGAATGGTGGCAGCGGACCAGATCTAAGCTGGTAGTTAAGCTTAGAAGTTTTCATGCAGGCCCCCACATTTGTACCCTAAAGTTCAGAGTGGGGAAGCAGCCTTGACATGCACCATATGTGGTCTGTTGTAGTCAGCTAATGAATATTGACTACAGTTCTATGTATATAGTCCGTCCTTACTGCTGAAGCAAAAGACACATCTACTAAATATTCTTTGACTATATTACTTGACACATGCTGGCAAGTGCAGAGTACACGTGAAGGACAAAACTCTGCAACAGTTTTGTTTATGGATGCTAAATAACTATTTTGGGAGGTGGAATGAGTAGTTCTACTCTCAACAAAGGCAATGAGTATGACCATATAGTGGGGTAGAGACTAGTGCATTTCTGAACATGAATGGAAGTTGTAGCTAGACCAATTCAGAGTGGAAATAAGGCACACATTTTTAACATTGAGAGTGATTAACCATTGGAACAACTTTCTACTCGCTGACCATTTAAAAATCAAGATTTGATGTTTTTCTAAAGGATCTGCTCTAGGAATTATTTTGAGGAAATTCTATGGCCAGTGTTATACAGGAGGTAAGAGTTGATGATCATAATAGTCCCTCCTGGCCTTGGAACCTGTGAATCTATATGAATTTACAGGCTTAACCTCTTTACAGAAACTTCAGAATTTATTTATTTTTTTTGGCCGGGGGATGGAAATGGAGATGGGGTTAAGTATCAAACAACTCAAGCTCTCTAAAGTAACTAGTTCATGAGGACCCTAGGCTGTCCCTATTTAACTCTTTCCATATTTTTATCCATAAAATTGCCTTGCTACTCCACAGGTTATATATCCAAAGATCTTATTAGCCCTTTTTGCCATGGCCGTGCACTGGGAATTCCTATTGTATGGCTTGTTCACTATAACCCCTAAATCCTTTTCAGAGTCACTGCTTTCCAGAATGCAGTCCCCTATTTTGTAGGTATGACCTTCATTACTTGTTCCTAGATGTTTAACTTTCATATAACTGTGTTTTTAAAAAGCATATTCTGTTTCAATGGGCCCATCTCACCAAGCGATCCAGATTGCTTTGTATGACTACCCTGTTCTAATAATTATTTACCATTCCACCAATCTGTGTCATCTGCAGATTGTATCCCCAGTGATTGTGTTACCCTACTAGAAACACATGCTGGCAAGTGCAGAGTACACGTGAAGGTTGGTTGGTTCCCAATTAATGTCTACTTTTTGAGATCCATTACCCATTTCGTTATCCATTTAATATGTGCTTTATTAATAATGCATAGTGCTAATTTTTTATTCAGAATGTCATGCAGTACTAAATCAAATGCCTTACAAAAGTCTAGGTATATTAAATCCACAGTTTTCTTTATGAACTGAACTTCTGATTCTATACTTCGGTAGGTTTTGTCAAACATAATCTTATTTTGCATAAAACAAATGCATAATGCAGCAGAGGTTTGTGAAATATTGTAGGCACCCAGCAATGAGGTGGACTTTGGGTGCTTAAGTTAAATGACTCTCTTGATCAGTGGTGGGCAACCTGTGGCCCACAGGCATGACTCAGGCCATCAGGGTAATCCGCTGGTGGGTTGCCAGACAGTTTGTTTCCATTTGCACGGCTGCCCGCAGCTCCCAGTGGCTGCGGTTCACAGTTCCCAGCCAATAGGAGCTGCGGGATGCGGCGCGGGACACAGGGACGTGCTGGCTACCGCTTCCCGCAGCTCCCATTGGCCGGGAACTGGGAATTGCGGCCACTGGGAGCTGCGGGCGGCTGTGCAAATGTAAACAAACTGTCAGGTGGCCCGCCAGCGGATTACCCTGATGGACCGCAGGTTGCCCACCACTGTTCTTGATCTTTGTTTAAAACTGGGTTTTTCCTTCATTGACTTTGTCTTTCATCTATGATGGCTGATAGTCGATGTGGTGTTTTGTGTAACCATGCTTGTTGGGTTCTGTTTGGTTGGACATGTTAGACTAGCACTAGAATAAGTTATTAATCACAGATAATTCTGATTAGCTGGTCAAGATAAAATGGAGATAATCATGGCTCTATAAAGAATGGTTTGTCCATTTATCGGGTCATTGAGCTATGCAGGAAACAGGGATGATGTAAGTGACCTTTTTTTAAATCCTAAATTCTTTTCCTCCGAGACCGGGCAATCTTCAATAAGGAAATCTTTCTCACATATTTTTCAGATGCATCTATTGTTCATGTCTGCAATATTAAGGCTTTCTTTCAGTGTACTATGTAAACAAAAATGACATGCAAGTAAATGATACTAGATATCCTCTAAAAGCTTCTAATATGAAGGTAAATAAAGTTTATTGGCATTCTGTTTTAAAGCAAGAATAATTTTTGCCTATTTGTAGCATACAGGGAAAGTGATCTTGCTTAGCATTAGTTTGCATTCTCTGCAGGCAGTCTGAGTTAGGACTGAGAAGAATTGGGAGGGAGATTATCAAATATTCATGAAATTGTTCAGAGTTTATTTTAAGTGGTTTTTAAATCCTCTTACTTTTGGAGAACTTCAGTAGTCCAAAGCCACGTATTTCCAAACCTCTCCCTGCCCTCAGGTTGGCTTTCGAAATCCATTTAAACATAACCTAGAGTCACCCTACCTCCCCATCAGACAAGGGCTAGGATTTGCCAATTAAATGATTAGTGAGTTTCCCATCAGCGTGTCTTATCCCTGAACCCCAGTTGGAAGGCCCCCTGCAGGGATCTGTTTTTAGCCAAGTGAGCTTGATGTTAATTTGTCACATTCCTATTTAATAGAGTAGAATACGGTTGAGAGAAGTCCTGTCTATAAATCCATTATCTTCTAAACATTTGCTGAGCTGGGTTCAGGTTAGCACATCCAGCGAGGGGTAACTGACCGTGCAAACTAGGATCCATCACCTTGAACCTTCAGGGTGACGAAGGTGCAGCCATGATCTAAAGGATGCACCTTTGAAATGCTAGTTTTTTGGGGAAAGAAGTAGGGAAAATCACTCCGGAGTTTTGCATAGGAATGTTAAGTTATGGGGCAGTAGCTAACGGTAGAGGACAAAATATGTCCTCTCCCATACTATGGATTCATGGGAAAAGCCCAAAGACCACAGATCAGAAGAGTTCAAGGGTAATAAGGTGACACTAATAGACATTTGATTAATCTTTCAACTGCCAGAAATGGCATTTCCTGTGACATTAGTTTATTTAGCTCCCTCTTGGAAGGCTTGTTCATCAGTCTGACATAAGTGCAGATTTCTCAATTCTAGATATGTTACTCATATCACAAATACTGCAGTAAGAATAACTAGAGCTCTATCTAAGATGGCAAACTGCAACATAAGCTGCTGAATAATTAATTTGAACCATCGACTAAACTGGCGGTTCTCAAACTGTGGGTCGTGACCCTATTTTAATGGGGTCGCCAGGGCTGGCTCAGACTTGCTGGGGCCTGGGGCCAAAGCCAAAGCCCAAGCCCTACTACCCGGGACCAAAGCCAGAGCCAGAACCCCACCGCCCAGGGCTGAAGCCAGAGCTCAAGGGCTTCAGCCCTGGGTGGCAGGGCTCAGGTTACAAGCCCCCTTCCTGGGACTCAAGCTCTTGGGCTTCGGCTTTGGCCCTCCCCCACCCAGAACATTGGGGGTTGGGCTTTGGCCCAGTCACCTAGGGCAGCTGGGCTCAAGCTTCGGTCCCCCCCACTCCTGGGGTCATGTAGTTATTTTTGTTGTCAGAAGGGGGTTGCGGTGCAATGAAGTTTGAGAAACCCTGGACTAAACTATAAAAAGATTTGCTTTGCTTCATTGTTTTAGAGGCATAAGAAATACCATATTACATCTAACCAATAATTTAGTCTAGTCTGATATAGTGGTATTTGACACCACTGCTTCCTTTCTTCCCACATCAAATATACTGCTGGCAATCTGAAGAATGGTGTGTGCACACATGCATTCTAGTGGGCGGAGAAGGAGTATTTTTTGCACTGTATGACAATAAGGATTGATGGTCATTGTCATTCTAGCAAGTGTAAATAAAAATTCTGTTCTTTCAAGTGTCTAGTCCTTTTTTGGAATCTTTAACTCCTTAGCAGTAATCTATGTTGATGATTCCATGAATTACCCTGATATACCTTTTAATTTTTTTTGATAGCTGAAAAATTATTCGACCTTCTAATTTCACTGCTACGTTGCTGTATTATGCGAATGGCAAATATCACTCAATTGTTGGCTTTTATCATACCACTTATTATACTCTCTCCTGTTCTTCTGCATTCCAAATTAAATACGAGCCACTTTTATTCTCTCCATATATGAAAGCATTCCCCTACTGTTTACTCTCATTGCCCTTCTCTAGATATATTCTGTTGTGTCAGAGAAAGGTGGGCCAATGGTAATGATTGAGAACAGAATATGCTACACTGATTACAACATTATTGAGGACGGGGTACGCCGCACTTTTAGCTATTCAGTGGCTAATAACATCTAAGCAATATCCGGCATTATCCTCGTGATGTTGTATTCTTTTATTCCTGACCTCTGACTGAAGTTAATGCATATAAATGTCTTGAGGGAGTTCTTGACTGTAGTTTATATCCTTCATTTGAACATATGTACAATTTAAATGTTTTCTGTATTTACCTTTAAAACTAGATGGAATAGCTTTTATGGCTCTGTTCTTGGTTCAATGACTAAAATGTCATCCTCCATAAGCTGTCATTTGATTATTCAAACTTGTTTTCTTTGACACTTAAGATCTTGATCATAAAATGTAAGGGAAAAATAATGGAAACTGAGATGCAAAATATAATCTCTTTAAAAATAATTTTAAGTTTCATAAAAGCTTTCACTTTACTTTTAAACAGATGGGCTTAGGTCATGAACAAGGATTTGGTGCCCCATGCTTAAAATGCAAGGATAAATGTGAAGGATTTGAACTACACTTCTGGAGGTGAGTACAAGTGTGACTTGGCTAAAATATAAGGCTTGATCCTACAAACACTGATGCATATACTTACTTCTGGGGTATAAGTATAATAATGCTGTTGTCTTCAATCAGACTGCTCAAATACTTTATTGTTAAAGCATATGCTCAAGTGTTTACAGGATGAGGGCCATAATTTGGCAGGTACTTGAGCTGTGCCTTGTAGAGCTGTGCAAATAATAGCTTTTTATTTTATTTTTTTTTTCTTGCTGACTATTTTTTAAAACCAAATATATTTTTTTTAGGTTTATAAAAAATTTGAAGTAAATTTTGAAATGAAAGCTTTTTTGAATGGAAAAATCCAAACTTTTTTAAAAAAATGTCTAAATAAAATGTTTCAGGAGGCAGTTGGAACAATTTTTGGTAAATTCAGCACAACCTCATACTGTTTTGCTTGACCTGAATTTTTGAACTGGGGAAGAAAGGAATTTTGGCTGAAAGAATTCACTCTGCTCTAGTGCCTAGCTTCAGGCATGTGAGTGGTCTTCAATGGGGACTATGGGATTATTTTTGTGTTTAAAAGTTAGGTGCATGCTTAAGAATCCTGCTGAATCAAGGCCATAAATAGGAACTCCATTCCTCTATTTTATACAATGAGAGAAATGGGGGGAAAAAAACACTTCATTTTGATAACTAAATGTTTTGTGCCCCTGCTTCCAACAAAATACATAAGCATTTGTCTGAGATCAGCTGTAGTTAAAATGATTTTAATTTACGTTGAAATTGAGTTAATGTTTGTGGAGTATTATACAATTGCTAACTTAACTTTTGCCATGTTCAAGTAATTTATTTGAAATATTGCTTGAACTTTGATGGTATGCTGTTCCTGAATCCAAGATTGGCTATGACCTCTATTTTCTGTGCAATAAACAGATAGTGGCTCATTAGTGCTTTATGAGGTTTTTTTATAGCATTAGTATTCTGTATTTCTCCTGCTCAGCAAAAAAACTTCCACTTCTCCCATATTATCATTTCCACCACCCGCACCCACCCACCAGAGTCTGGGTTCCACTAAAGCCTGACTACACTTAAATTTTACTGGTATAACATTGTCGGTTAGGAATGTGGATTTTTCTTAACTGAAATAGTTATACTGGTAAAAGCACTAGTTTGGATGCAGAATACTGGTCTTGCATCAATATAGTTTAGTCTACTTCTTGAACTGAAATAAGTGCTTATACTAGCATAGCTTTTGTACTATATAACTATATCACGCTGGGTGGGTCTCTAGGGTAGACAAGGTCTATGACACATTCACTCTCTATTTAGATATTCTGCTGCAGCAGAGAGTAAACTCAGTATGCTGGATTCTGGATCCAAACTAGGGCTTTTACCAGTATAACTATTTCAGTGTATTGCCTTTAACTACTGACCCATCCTTCCTCTCTTGAATGGTCTTAAAAGTGAAGCAAGTAGTCTGTAAAGTGAATCATGCTGTATAAATGGGTACTGAAGGGGGAAAAAAGTCCAAGTTTTGCTGGTAAAGGAAATGCAGACCTCTGAGTATGTGTTGCAGCAGCTCATCAGTCAGGAGGAGGAAACACACCTGAAAATCCATTCAGTTGATCATACTAGTTTGAAATAAAAATGCTCATATTTTAAATAGGATGTAACCACAAATGGACAAAATCTTAACCCGATCAGCTTTTCATTTATGTTAACCTTGAATTTACTAGTTCTCTTTTCACTGAGACAAGAAAATGTGGGCAACAGGAGTGGTGAGGATTGCAGTCTGAGTTGCTGTTAAAGTTGGGAGGCTTAAACGAGATCTCTAAACCCAACCACTCTGTTTTATTCTGCTTGGACGTTTTTAACATCTGTCTGCTCTACTGTCTGAATACATTCAGCATGATACCAGTGTAGTACTACCCTCTACTGGATGGAATTGAATCTGCTCTCCAGTGTTTCAGTTTTAATTGGCTTCCCTTGGTTTCTTGAGCAAGGGTTCCCAAATTTTTTGCTGTGTGACCCCATTTTAATGAATTCCTCCCAGGACCCCAAACAGCATGGAGGACACCATTTTTGAAGAGCAAAATGGCATCCTCCACACAGCATGACCTTGGATGCCCATATTGTGAGGTCATGCCACATGGAGGATGCCATATTGCTCTACAAAATGGCATCTTCTGCACAGCGTGACCTTGTATGTGTGTTATTTGCAAGGTCAGGCTGTGTGGAGGATGCCATTTTGTAGAGCAAAATAGTATCCTCCATGCATCATGATCTTGCGCGCACCATACATAAGAGGTCACGTTGTGAAAAGCAAAAGATACTCACAATGTGAGTATCATCCACATACTAGGGATTGCAGCCACCCCAACTGCTGATGGTATGACCATAGTTTGGAAAGCCCTGCTGTAGTGTCAGGCATGAAAACAATATAACACGCTTCAAAGAGCTGCTGGGGATTCTCCTTATGCTTGTGTGAAAGACCCCATAGGCTTTCTGGAGAACAAGATTGAGAGTTGTATGGCTAGCTGGTGGCAGGCCATTTCCCTTGTGTGGAACAGACCAGGTTTGGAAACTATAAGCCTCTTTCTATCCAGAGCACAGGATGGCTTGGAAGACAGAGGTGAACGGATCTATGTCATAAATAGGGCCTCGTGTATGGTGTGATTGTGAAGCCATGTAACTACAGGTTATTTTCGAATTACTACAGAACTATTTGAAAGTCTAAGCTTTTAAAAAAAACAAACTGTCTAGGCTTCAAGGTTATAATAACTAAGTGTAAGTCAATGTAGTGGTGTCTGCAAATAGCCTACAACAATACTCTTTGTGGCGGGGATGCACCCACTTCTTCTCAGTGGGGTATTAATACTGTATAGTTTTAAGACTTCAAAATTGTCCACAACACTTATTTTTCTCTGAGCAGTTTAGCGTTATCAGGCTAATTGTTTTGGGTTTTTGTTTTGTTTTTGTTTTGGCATTTCTGAACCACTATCAGCATCAGGGTTTTTCTTTTTAAGAGATAACTATTAAAAACCATAGGTAAAATAAAGACTTAGGGTACATCTACACTACAGGGGGGAGTCGATTTAAGATACGCAAATTCAGCTACGTGAATAGCGTAGCTGAATTCGACGTATCGCAGCCGACTTACCCCGTTGTGAGGACGGCGGCAAAATCGACTGCTGCGGCTTTCTGTCGGCGGCGCTTACTACCACCTCCGCTGGTGGAGTAAGAGCGCCGATTCGGGGATCGATTGTTGGGACGCGATAAATCGATCCCCGAGAGGTCGATTTCTACCCGCCGATTCAGGCGGGTAGTATAGACCTAGCCCAAGAAACTGTTAAAGTAAGGCAGCATGGAATCTACTGTTCAAATTAAAATACAGTGTGAATTGATGATAGACTCATTCCTGCAGGGTTTTGCCACTCCTAGAAGGCAAGGAAATTGTGTTGAAATGCAGACTTCTATAAACTTGGCAAAACCTCCCTGCAAGGGGGAAAAAAACTTTATACATTAACCGGCATTCTCTTATATTAATCTTCTTCAGCACTGCTTCTCAACCAGGGATGGGGGGCATGAGCAGGTTTCAGGAGGTCTGCCAAGACTCGGGCTCCAGCCTCGGGTGGCGGGACTTGGGGAGGAAGCGCCATCTCCACCTCCAACTCACCCCAGCAGGTCACCCGGCCTGTGTGGGTTGGGGAGGGGTGCATCTGGGATCGAAAAACTCTGTTAGTCACTCAGGTTACTTTAATTAGGCATGTAACAGCTCAAAAATTTCAAAATTACTGCAGAAGAAAGATCTCCCCCTGCTATCAGAAGGGGTTGCCTCACAGCCACTGGCTCCACAAGCAGGCAGCAACTAGCCAAGGAGATACACCACTGCTCTGTCCTGCTACATCAGCACTTCAGGGAGCAGGGCCAAATGGAAGGCAGAAATCGGGAGAAGGGGGGTATGTTGTCCCACGTGCCCCACCCGCACGTGTTGCCTCTGGTTGGGGGGTCTGCAGGTTTGCCTATTTATGTTTTAAGGGTCCCTCTCTCCCAGTGCTCTGCCACGACCACACAAGCCACGTTAAGGCACTGCTGAGGCTTGCCAGTGTAGACTAGCCCTTTAAGTATGATTACATACTTTCCCACTAGATGGGAGAGTAAGACTGGAGTCATGTAACATAACCTATTACAAGCAGCAGGGGATGTTCTGACTTGCCTTTTGAAATGCAGTCTGAGAATTCACAATGCTGTGTGAATACCAAAAGATGCTAATAGCCTGCCAAGTTCACAAAAAAGCTATTTGGGACCAGTAGTTTCCTCAAGGTCATCTAACCCTTCAGCACCTGGTACAGCCCAGGGTGGGAAATATGGTGGTTTAAGCCACATTTCATATTTTCCCTCATTCTGGGGCCAAAAAGCAGATCCTGAGGCACTTCTTGCAGCTGCCCTGAGGATAGGGTGACCAGACAGCAAATGTGAAAAATCGGGATGGGGGTGAGGGGTAATAGGAGTCTATGTAAGAAAAAGACCCCAAAATCAGGACATCTGGTCACCCTACCTGAGGATGTTTTAAATTGCACCGGCTCCAAGGGTCTATACCAGTAGAAGGGGAACTTCAGGATTTCCTTCGAGACCTTTTCCACTCGGCTTACCCAGAACATCTCATCCAGTTCTAGGAGAACATTTCATCTTGTTTTCTGGGATCGAAAAACTCTGTTAGTCACTCAGGTTACTTTAATTAGGCATGTAACAGCTCTATGCCCACATTGGCCGGGCCCAGACCTGGGGTTTGCATACAAGGTGATACCATAATACCAAATCACCTGTGTCACTGCACCGTTTATATATATTTTTCCTAGCTCAGAACATCTATTCTTGATTCTAACTGGTTTGGACACTGGGCAGATTGTGTGATAATTGCTTATGTCCTCGCCTTATCTACATTTCAAGCTTATCAGTTCAAGGTGTTCCCATTTATCTCAACTAGCCTGAAAACACTATCTCTAGCACACAGCCTGTCACACCCTTGTTTACAGTCTAACCTTGCACTCAAGTTTACTCATGCCCGGCAAGATCTATGCCTACAGGGGGAAGGGGTGTGGAGTACCTGTATTCCCTTTATACTGAGGGCCAGGACCCTGAGATTTAGGGCTGTTAAACCAAACCTGTGCTAGTGAGGGGAAGTGGAGGGCATGCTATGGAACTCTTCTTGGGCAGCTGAATCTGCCAGCTTCAGGTTTGCTCTGTGCCAGGAGCCAGCACAAAGTGGATGTGGTAAACACCAGGATGTGGCCCAGAGTGGTATTAAAAGGTTGGCTTTCTCAACTTCTTCAATCCCCCCTTTCCCTCCACCTCATCCTAACACACACATCCAGGGATGGGGAAGGTGCTGGCAGAGGCACTGAACCTGTTCTTCATGAACTTTTAATTTGTTTTGATCTAATAAACCCATCCTCCATCCCCTGGGAGTAGAAGGGAGGGGAAACCACTTTCCGCAACATGTAGATCTGGTGGGAAGTATAAGAAGCTGATTTCCATTTCTCACACCTCCACTCCCAAACATACACACTGTAAGTGCTGCTGCCAGCTCAAGGATTAGAATCATAGGGTTCAAAGAGACCTCAGGAGGTCATCTAGTCCAACCCCCTGCTCAAAGCAGGACCAACCCCAACTAAATCATCCCAGCCAGGGCTTTGTCAAGCACCACCTTCCTAGGTAACCCATTCCAGTGCTTCACCACCCTCCTACTGAAATAGTTTTTCCTAATATCCAACCTAGGCCTCGCCCACTGCAACTTGAGACCATTGCACCTTGTTCTGTCATCTGCCACCACTGAGAACAGCCTAGCTCCATCCTCTTTGGAACCCCCCTTCAGGTAGTTGAAGGCTGCTATCAAATCCCCCCTCACTCTTCTGCAGACTAAACAAGCCCAGTTCCCTCAACCTTTCTTCATAAGTCATGTGCCCCAGCCCCCATTTTTATTGCCCTCCGCTGGACTCTCTCCAATTTGTCCACATCCTTTCTGTAGTGGGGGACCCAAAACTGGATGCAATACTCCAGGTGTGGCTTCACCAGTGCCAAATAGAGGGGAATAATTCCTTCCCTCGATCTGCTGGCAATGCTCCTACTAATGCAGCCCAATATGCTGTTAGCCTTCTTGGCAACAAGGGCACACTGTTGACTCCTATGCGGCTTCTCATCCACTGTAATCCCCAGGTCCTTTTCTGCAGAACTGCCACTTAGGCTAGGTCTACACTACGGGGGCGGGAGGGGGGTCAACCTAAGATACGCAACTTCAGCTACGCTATTCACGTAGCTGAAGTTGCGTATTTTAGGTCGACTTACCTGGCTGTGAGGACAGCGGCGAGTCGACCGCTGCCGCTCCGCCGTCGACTCCGCTTCCGCCTCTTGCCGCGGTGGATTTCCGGAGTCGACGGCAGAGCGATCAGGGATCGATTTAGACGCGATAAGTCGATCCCCAATAGATCGACTGCTACCCGCCGATCTGGCGGGTAGTGAAGACGTGCCCTTAGTCAGTCGGTCCCCAGCCTCTAGCGGTGCATGGGATTCTTCTGTCCTAAGTGCACGACTCTGCTCTTGTCCTTCTTGAACCTCATCAGATTTCTTTTGGCCCAATCCTCCAATTTGTCTAGGTCACTCTGGACCCTATCCCTACTCTCCAGCATATCTACCTCTCCCCCCAGCTTAGTGTCATCCGCAAACTTGCTGAGGGTGCAAACCATCCCATCATCCAGATCATTAATGAAGATGTTGAACAAACCAGCCCCAGGACCGACCCCTGGGGCACTCTGCTTGATACCAGCTGCCAACTAAACATCGAGCCATTGTCACTACCTGTTGAGCCTGACGATCTAGCCAGCTTTCTGTCCACCTTATGGTCCTTTCATCCAATCCATACTTCTTTAACTTGCTGGCAAGAATACTGTGGGAGACCATATAAAAAGCTTTGCTAAAGTCAAGGTATATCACGGTATATGGGGCCTCACCATTCCCCGGCTTCGTGGCACCGCTTGCCGGCAACCCAGGGTACTGCTCCGCCGTGGTCCTCCTACTCAGAGACCTCAGAGGCAGACTCTTATCACTCCAGCAGATCATGGAACAGGAGGTCCAAGTCTCAACGGAGTCACCAGCCATACCCGACACTGTGGCAGCAACAGTGGCAGCTGTCTGCTCAATGGCCCTTCTGGTCACCCTGGGCTTACCACCAGAGCCAGGGTCAAGTCCATGGTCCGTGATCCAGGACTGCGTCGGTGTCTTTGGCATCCTTCGTGCCACAAACAGCGCCGGCTCCGCCATCAGTGGCACCGCTGGCACAACCAGCTCCAGCACCGTCTCTCAAGGCAATGGCACCGCTGAGGGCTCCAGCTTTGACCCCACCAGCACTATCAGGCTCAGCACTGCCGGACTTGTCGGCCCCGGCACCAGCCACGGTGCCGAATCCCCCATCCGCATCGGCACCACAGCTCGAGTACCATGTGCTGAGGGACCCCAGAGGGACTAAGGGTAGCAAGCAGGGTCCGCTACCGGTCCTCTCATCCTCGTCCTCGCCTGATGAAGCGGTCGTGGGGACATCGACGGCCCTGGCTCTCAAGGACAACAGTGTTCTCCAGCAGCTATTGAGACGGGCCACTCAAAGCCTGGGAATACAGGCCGAGGAGGTGGAGGATGAATTGGACCCTGCTGTGGACATCCTCACTCCCTCCGGCCCATCCAGGGTTGCTCTGCCACTGATAAAAACAGTAATGGACATGTCCAAAAATCTGTGGCAGAGCCCCCTTCTCTGGCCCCTACGGCCAAGAAAACCGAGCGGCGCTACTTTGTACCATCTAAGGGGTACGAACACCTTTATACCCACCCTCCCCTGGACTCTTTGGTGGTCAATAAGGCCAAGCAGAGGGAGCGCCAGGGGCTCCAAGGCTCCACCCCTAAAAACAGGGACACCAAGAAGCTGGACCTATTTGGCCGAAAGGTCTATTCGACCGGAGGCCTGCAGCTCCACATAGCCAACCAGCAGGCCATTGTAAGCCGCTACGGACAAAACACCTGCTTGGCAACGGCTAATTCATGGAGCTCCTGCCTCACGATTCTCAGGTGGATTTCTCCGCACTGGTAGAGGAGAGGAAGTTGGTCTCCTGGGCTTCTCTGCAAGCAGCTCTGGATGCGGTGACTTAACAGAGATGCTTTTTGAAACTTTGCACTTTTAGAGAGAGGTAAGGGATTGACTCTGTGTGCACAAATATGCAGAGGGACAATACGGTTGAGGTCTGTTATTTCTCACCTCTAGTTTGTTTGTTTATTTATTTACTAATTTAAAACATTTTTGCTGTAAAGAAGCATGTTATCTCTGGAGACACAAATCCACCATTTGAGAACTGCAAAACTAAGCATCTTTGATGGTATCTTCTAGACTGAGCACTGAATCCCATTCGGTAGATAGAAAGATTAACCTAAATAATTTATATAGAAGCCCCTGGAACCCCATAAGATTGGGTCCCTAATCCATGAATTATTGGAACTCATTTACAAAACTTTTCTTAAACATTACTTGAATATGTTGTCTCATACTATAGAATTAGAATTTATAATCTCTATTCCATATGAGATATCTTTGAGTTTTAATTAAGATAGCTTTAATGTATAATGTATCTTTAGATAAAATGCTTTTTGAGGAAAAACTTATCAAAAAATCCGATTTAAATAAAAAAAAATCATTGGTTTTTATCCACCGTGCTCTGCAATCACATCAGCCAACTCCCTCAGCACCCTCGGATGCATTGCATCCATCCCTATGGACTTGTACATGTCCAGCTTTTCTAAATAGTCCTTAATCTGTTCTTTCACCACTGAGGGCTGCTCACCTCCTCCCCATACTGTGCTGCCCAGTGCAGCAGTCTGGGAACTGACCTTGTCTGTGAAGACCGAGGCAAAAAAATCCTTGAGTACTTCAGCTTTTTCCACATCATCTGTCACTAGGTTGCCTCCTCCATTCAATAAGGGGGCCCACACTTTTTCCCTGACCTTCTTGTGGCTAACATACCTGTAGAAACCTTTCTTGTTATCCTTCACATCCCTTGCTAGCGGCAACTCTAATTGTGCTTCGGCCTTCCTGGTTACACCCCTCCATGCTCGAGCAATATTTTTATATGCCTCCCTAGTCACCTGTCCAAGTTTCCACTTCTTGTAAGCATCTCTGTTAAGCCAAGCTGGTCGCCTGCCATATTTACTATTCTTTCTGCGCATTAGGGTGGTTTGTTCCTGCACCCTCAATATGGCTTCTTTAAAATTTAGAACCGAGATCTAACCCAACCTTTTTCCACCAAAAGCATCAGATTTTCAGTCCCTTCATTGTGCTTTAGTATTGGAAAATAACAATTGCTATCCTCTTCCCACCCCTCCACATGTGATCTGGAACAAAATAGCCACTGTGTCATTTCTTCAAGTTGCTGGCCCTTGGTCGGGGCACATTTTCTCTCCCTTGCTAGAACCTGGGAAGAGGTTGATATCTGGCAGACTCTCAGATGCTAATTCCTCCTTCACCAGGGACTCAGGCTAGGCAGTCTTCATCCAAAATAAACCTGTTTTATTGTCTTCTGCGGACATCACTTCATGGCAGGGGAATGGGAGTGTCCCCTCAGTTGGCAGACTTTAAGCACTAGAACTATCTGCATGTAGCTGAGGGAACTGGTCTATAAAATCATGAATGGTATGGGGAATGTGAATAAGGAAGTGTTATGTACCCTTTCACATAACATAAGAACCAGGGATCATCCAATGAAATTAATAGACAGCAGGTTTAAAACAAATATAATGAAGTACTTCACACAACACACAGCCAGGGGATGTTGTAAAGGCCACAGTTCTTTGAACAGGATACAAAAAGAGATCTAGATAAGTTCATGGAGGATAGGTCTATCAATGGCTATTAGCCAAGATGGTCAGGGACAAGACCCCATGCTGTGGGCATACCTAAACCTCTGACTGCCAGAAGCTACGACTGGATGATGGGAGGGATCACTCGATAAATTGCCCCGTTTCATTCGTTCCTTCTGAAGCATCCGGCACTGACCACTCTCAGAAGAAAGGATGCTGAGCTAGATGGACCATTGGTCTAATCCAGTATGGCGATTCTTATGTTCTGTTTTTGTGGTAGCTACTTCAGATATAGATTTGCATTTGTCCTCTTGAGCGAATATTGCAATATCTGACCTTGTTTTTAAGCACTTATTAGTAACTCTATAATAACAAACCACTGTGGGCATGTTCAATAAAAGGGAAGTGTGGAAACTGGTAAAGAAATTACCACTTGAGCTTTATAAAGATTGGGTCTTTTAAGGGCAAAGAAGATTACTACAGGAACGATGGAAAACCTCTTTAATTTCAGAAGGGTCACCCAGTTTTTGCTCTATTCCTATTTTAAAAACACTAAATTATTATAGATGTAGATGTACATTTTTGGAAGGCAGCAGATGTGCTTTTTTTTTTAGTGGTTCACTTTGTTGCACGTAACTAACGTGAGATGTGGCCTGCAGTTAGGGTGCTAACTGCCTATATTCCTCCAAATTTATAGAAAAATATGTCGAAACTGCAAATGTGGCCAGGAAGAACATGATGTCCTCACAAGCAACGAGGAAGATCGGAAAGTGGGGAAGCTCTTTGAAGATACAAAATACACAACCCTTATTGCAAAGCTGAAAACTGATGGAATTCCCATGTATAAACGCAACGTAATGATACTGACTAATCCGGTGTCTGCCAAGAAGAATATATCCATCAATACTGTGACATATGAATGGGCTCCTCCTGTTCAGAATCAGACACTGGTAAGAAATGCAGAACTTACTTTCTGCTTAGTGATAACATTTTCCTGGAGTGTGGGTTTGTGGTTTTTTGTTTGTTTGTTTTCTGTTTTGGTGGTTGAGGGGGAGACAGTGGGAATCCACAGGAAGGGTCAACATTTATGGATCTTGTATAGGATCAAGTCCTTGTTTTTGATTTGATTGTATCTCTGATCCTTGTTTTATAGCTCTTAAAATTCCCAGTTGCTTCAAAACCTGATTCTCTCTCCCTCTTTCCCCCTCTACCTCTCAAATAAAAGTGTGCTGGTATTCAGCCTGCCCCACCTATGTCTTCATACGGATCTCAGTATTTTATAGTTTACTGCACACTGTCTGTCTGTGAGGTTTTTACTTTGGAAGTGGTGGGGAAGAGGCCATGTTCTTGTCTAATAGTTAGGATTAAACGTTGCATTAGGCATATGCCTTTAGTAATGGCACTTAAGAGAATTTACAAATGCCCAAATCTGTCCTTGCTAGAAGGACTGAAAGAAATGGGATGTGCTGTTTAAAAAAAAAAAAAAATACAATTTATGTCATTGTTTAAAGTAAACGGAAACACTCAATGCTGCACGTTTGTTACTGTATATGGTAAGAACAAGCTCAGTGTTGACATCTAAAAGAAAAGCTCCCTTCAGTTTTAGCAGCTCAACCAGATGAGACACTTGGATAGCCTTTTGGGGATTTTTATTTTACTTTTTAACTTGAATTGTTGACTTTATGTACTGGAGTGCAATCTGATCCATAGCTGGAGATTCTCTCTTTATGGCCTGCTTCGAACTATGCTAGGACACAGTATCTTTTTTCAGTGATTTGCTTAAAATTACATATGCTAAACCCTTCAGTACTTAACATTCATTTACAGATCGTATTTTTAGTTTTGTACTTGCTTTCCTGAAACTACATCTTCCTCTTTTGCTACAGTTATTTGTAACCAGTTCCGTGCCCTGAGCAAGCTGCCTAATGATTTTTGGTTCAGTTTCTCCATCTGTAAAATACTTAGCTACTTTACATACATGTTGACAATGTTTTCAGAGTGCTATATAAATATTAAGCATTGTTGGAGATTACTTACGGGAGTAAATACTACAATTTTTTTTAATGCAGTAATAGACTTGGAATCAAGCATGTCTTTCATGTTGGGCAGAAGTCAGTTAATCTACTGCATTCATCTTGATCTACTAAAATTTGGGAGCTTAATGTTTATATAGAAGATTTTGCTAGTGATTAATTTGACTGTTGCTGGTTTTAGCCACGTGTTTAAAAAGCTAGATTCCATAATTGAAGTGGCATCTGATATCTAATTCTTCCTGGTTTAGGCTAGACAATATATGCAGATGCTTCCAAAGGAGAAACAGCCTGTGGCTGGCTCAGAAGGTGCTCAGTACAGGAAGAAACAGTTGGCTAAGCAGCTGCCTGCTCATGATCAGGATCCTTCGAAATGCCATGAGTTATCTCCTAATGAGGTGAAGCAGATGGAACAGTTTGTGAAGAAATACAAGAATGAGGCACTTGGTGTGGGAGATGTCAAGTTCCCTAGTGAGGTGGAAGCTAAAGCCACTGACAAGAATAATGCAAATAATGGGGACAGAAGCACCTCAGCAGCTGTAGGAGCAATGGAGGACAAGTCATCAGGTCAAAAAGGATCCCAGTATGTAAGTATAAAGATAGCAGCAGGTAATAGCAAAGGCTACAGGTAGACTGCTGTCAGATACCATTCAAACTACTATTTTAACCTATTGAGCTTGTACATTGGAGGTATTTGAAATATCCTGAAATGCATGACTCTTGGCAGTATTAAATAAAAGTATACCGCAAATACCTCTAAACTTCCTAACTATGTAGACTATTATACCTTATTCTCCTAAATAATATAACAGTGTGGTTCATAAAGAGGTGATCATGGATGAGAATAGTGTTCTTTCTTTATGCTATAAACTAATCTCGTAAGGGGAAGGAATGTTCTTAGTAGTCTATTCTCTCTCTCCTCTTGCTGGGAAGGGAAGATTTTCTGAGGTAACTTAACTTGCTGACTTTTACCTAGAACTAAAAGACCAAAATATTATATATTCCTAATAAAGTAAGTTTCCTCACCAGTCAGACTGTATAACTGATTGATATTTTGACTTGTCAGATTTTCATGTTGAGAACTACATTTTCTATCTCTAGTATGGTCTTCAGTTCTATGCAGTGTTGAAGGGAAGGCATTCATTCCCAGTACTGGTAGTAAAATTTTATTGTCTCAACAAGATCTGAATAAGATCTCTTAGTTGACAGTTCCACAAAAATGAAGCAAATAAATACTACTCTTGTGTTCTTTTACATTCTTATACAAGTATGTTTTAACCATACTTGCTTTGTTAGGATTAGAGATTGCAAACGCCTGCTGTGTATATCTCTGATAAACTTCACTTCTTTATACACAGGTAACTGAGGGTTAGACTGAACCACAGGTGACTTGTTACCAGAATTTAGGACTTTACCATTTACTTTTTACTTATTGCCCCTCCTACCCTTGCTATTGGGGTTCAAAGAGTAGATAGTGAAATTTATTGGAATTCATATTATTCACCTCAACAATTTACAAGGGACTGCTACAACTGAATGAAAGTGTTTTTAGTAACTTCAGAATATCTCAGAAAAAAAATGGAATAATGCATGGAAGGCATGGGGCTGGTGGGGGAGGAATCTGTAACTTTAGAGTTCATTCTCTGTAAGTGTATCATAAGAGTTATTCCTAACATAAGACTAGATTCTGTAGCATTTTGTCTAGTGTTTTCAAAGCTTTTAAACTAAGTGTGGACTGATGCAATTAAGGAACTCTATCTGACCATCTCTGCAATCCTTATTCAACTGCTGCAGCAAACTAGATATTGGTAACTACTTTTTGAAATAAATAACAAGACTGCCATTGCAGTAATGGTTGCTGCTACCGCATGTTAAAATAACGTGCCCATGTGTAGCAAATCACTTATTGACAGGCCATGGTGAAATTAAGCCATAATACAACAAGATACGTCATGAGTCAGAACCTTCTTCTCGTGATACTGCAGCAGCAATATCTTTCGTGTTACAAAATAAACTCTCTAATATTTTCTTAGAAGCACCCCCGTGTGCAAAGTGTGATACCTTGCAACACACCCTAATGATGAACTGCTCTGGAAATACATTGGCTTAAGGGAAACATCACTCACAACCCACTGTGGAGGAGCATTTACAGAAAATGCCCTGCTGCCAGTTTTCTCCCATTTAAATCTCCTAGGAGTATGTAAGCTAAAGCACCTCAGTGTAGCATGATCTGCCCTGGTAAGAAGGAGTCAAATAGTGACATTATGACCCATATATATTTGTGTGTTTCCAAACTGAATTTAAAGGGGGATGGTTGGGACTCTCCCAATACCTTGATAAAACCAAATTTTTACCTATATTAGGGCACACCCAAATACATATTTTCATTAAAATGAACTTTTTGTTTTCTTATAAATAAGAAGTCTTGTAGAGCAGGGAGATTGGATAGTCAGGATTCAGTGAGTCAAACTTTATCTGTCTGGTGCAGGAAAAAATCTTGTGTGAACAATGCCCCTCTTTGTCCCACAAGGGCTAGTGGGTTGTAGGGGAGGTGGAGTACATGGAGGTCCTACTCTGGCTCAAATTGGAACTAATTGGAGATAGTGGCAAGTTTTCCTATGGGAGCAGAAGCAGGCCTGAAGTAAGGATATGAGCCAAAAGAATATTTATTACTTCTAGTGCTTTCCCCTTCAGCTGTTTCCCTGCCTTTTTTTTTTTTTTAATTTGGACTCTCCCTTTCATGTACACTTCCTGGAGATATTTTATTTGAAAGGAGTGAAAAGCAGAGTAGAACATTTTATTGACTTCAGTTTTGGGGAAAAAATGAAAGGAGCCAACCAGAATAGAGGGATTGCAGCAGCAGTGGAGAGTTTCATATTCACAGTATAGCTATTGGAGGGAGGAAAAGAGGCACACCGTGAAACAAAACCAATCAGTGCAGGCAAGTGCGTAAGTGATAAATAAACAGTGTAGCATACACCATCTCTAATGTCAAATTGGCGGACAAAACCACTTCAGTATAGAATATAAATATTAGTAAAACAATATGCCTAGACTTCTTGGAACCTATTTGTAGTATGATTGTGTTTATACTCTTCTCTTCCTTCCCCCTGCCCAAAGATAGATAATTGGACAACATCCCTGAGTGGCTCAGCAGCACAGGAGTGTAGGCTTAACACAAAGATTTTTGAAATAAGAACAATATGTGCCTTCTATGTTTGGCAGATACAGCCACTATTTTATAATCTCTTCTCAATACTTAAAAGTATATGGCCTTATTCTTATTTTATATGATCCAACTATTGGTTTCACTAGTTATTCCTCATTCTCACAAAGAGTTGGTCCATAGAATACTAGATTAGCTAATGCAATAATGGTCACTCACCTTTTTGGTGCTGTTCTTGACTCTGCACAGATTCATAGACTCCAAGGCCAGAAGGGACCACGGTTATCATTTAGTCTAACCTCCTGTATGACACAGCTTACAGAACTCCTGTAGTAACATGTACTAATTTACTTTCATACTATTCCATGAGCTGTGTGAAATTTTCTGGTGGTCTCAGTCCAGTTCTAGTGGATAAATATACACATTGCAAAAACCACCCTCCAGTGAATTAGCTTTGGTGCTATGCTAGCATCTTCTTGTATTATTGCTTAATTAAACCTATTGTTTGACCTGAGATAAAACTTTCTAACCTTGACCTTGGGAGTAACTCCACCTCCTTAATTTTAGGCTGGGAAGTTAGGATTTACTGAAATACAAATTGTGGGATTTTTTTTTTATAGATATATTTTATATATCCTTTTTTATATCTAACTTAATTTGGATGGCTTCATTGTAGTCCTGCTACCGCTGCAAATTAAACATGAAAGAAGGTGATCCAGCTGTTTATGCTGAGCGTGCTGGATACGACAAACTGTGGCATCCCGCTTGCTTTGTCTGCTGCACCTGTAGTGAACTTCTGGTGGACATGATCTACTTCTGGAAGAATGGAAACCTATATTGTGGAAGACACTACTGTGACAGTGAGAAACCCCGATGTGCTGGATGTGATGAGGTAGGGAAAGCCCCCAGTCCCCATCCCGTGTTCATATTTAGAATATAGTTTTTTTACTGCAAACCAGTCTTTTCTTCTGAAAATAATTGAATATTAACAAAACAGTGCTATACAAAGGGATGAATGATACATTTTAATTATCAATTAAATGAGAGATGACATATATGTGGAATACAATGCAGTTAGCTTGGTCTTGTTTAAGTCTTTCTTGCTAAGGACGCTAGGTGGAGTGCCTTGCTAAATTATACAAATATCTTAATGTAAAATGCAGAGAGCAGACTGATTAATGCCATTGGAATCTACTACATTAACAGCGTCATTAGAGGGTCTCTGAAACAAAGCCAAGCAAATGTAACTTTAAATGTGCATGGAATATACACTTAAATGTGCAGGAACAATCTGGATTCAGAAATAGTGGAATCAAATGACCAATTTTGGAAACCTGGCAGCATGCCTTGTTAGTGGTATAAAGTTTCCTAGACAGAAATACTGTTCAAATCATACATTTGTGGTGTTTTTCCCCCGTAGCTAATATTCAGCAATGAATATACCCAGGCAGAGGGTCAAAACTGGCACCTGAAACACTTTTGCTGCTTTGATTGTGACTGCGTCTTGGCTGGGGAAATCTATGTCATGGTAAATGACAAGCCTGTCTGCAAACCATGCTATGTGAAGAACCATGCTGTGGTAAGATACTTCACGTTCTCTTGATTTGTAAGAAATGAGAATGACTACAATAACTTCTGATGGTACAGTATACAATCACATTCTCATCCATGCTATCTAAGGTATGAATTGTTTCAATTTGGGTCAAAGTCCATCAGTTGTCTTCTACTTTCATTTGATACTGAAATAATTTTCTAATTTGTGTATATATAGAAGCAGTTTAAAAGAATGCAATATGTTAACCTACTAGACAACTTACAGAGCATTTAGTATGTAAACTTGAACCAAGACTTCCTAGAAACTGAAAGATTTGAAAATGGGCTAATGATGATTTTGTGTGTGAGGTAATATATCTTTTAATGGACCAGCTTCTCTTGGTGAGAGACAAAAGCTTTCAAGCGTACAAAGAGCTCTTCTTCAGGTCTGGGAAATATATTTAGCTTTGACACTCTGAGTACATTTCCCAGATCTGAAGAAGAGCTCTTTGTAAGCTCAGAAGCTTGTCTCTCTCACCAACAGAAGTTGACCCAGTAAAAGATATATGACCTTCACCACCTTGTCTCTCTAATATCCTGGGACCAACACAGCTACAACAACACTGTATACAATAATGACGACTTGTGTAACTTACTAGGATAGCAGGATGGTTTTAAGATATAGGAGACATTAAGTCATTTGGCTAATATAAACCATGGCTACTACCATTTTCACACTTTCACACTGTCAGTTTCATCACTACACCATCAGTGGCTTTTTATCTCAGATGTCGTCATTACCTTTCAAGTATTACTGATTACACATAAAGTAATAGTGCAGATCATCATGAAGTAGGAAGTGAGTTCCCCAGCAGGTCAGATTGACTAGGCAGCCCTGCTTTGCCTTCTCCTCTGAGGCTATAAACAGCAGAATTGCTCACAGTTAAGTTACTGCACTGCCCTTTCTAAGCAACACATTTATTCTTGAGGTGAAAGAACCTACACACATGCTAATAAGCTTACCAAAGCTCACTCCAGTTCCAACGAGGGGTGTTCTGTGGTCACAGGTTCATAACACCTGTTTGCTTTGACCAAGAATGTTCATGACTCTAAGTCACTCCTTTATACAGTTTGGGACTCTGATTTGTTCTCGTGTAACAGATGATCAGTTGACAAAGGCCCCCTCAGGGCGGCGTTGCCAAAGGCTGAGCTCTTGTATAACTGGAGAGGGTACATTGTTTTAAACAGTCCTCTGACGCTCCTAACACTTTCCAGGGTTTACATTAGTCAGGTCTCCCCCCACAGACCTTACATACAATCCCACAATAATACAAACTCATTTGCATTTGTAATACAATGAACTCCTAAGATACTTAGACTTAATTCAGTAAGGTTTGTCCAGAATACTGCAGGAAATTGCCATATCTGTCACAACAGGAGCTACTGACCATACTGGATTGTGTTACGGAAATCAGTGGGTGAAAAATGCAAGTAATTGCAGAGGTCAGTGATGGTGCGAGGTAACTTCCCCTACGCTGGCTATGCAATTCATTAGGTCTGTTAATGCTGTGTTGTCAGTGGCAAGCTGTTCCAATAATGACAATGACCCTGGACATGGCATTTAATATGGTGCCGTGTACAACATATAGCACAATGAGGACTTGTCCTGGTTGGCCCCTCAAGTCACCATCGCTATATAAATGTTTACATTTAGGCTCTATTGCAATGGGTTCTTTAATTTATTTTTTTATTTTAATTTTTAAACACTAGTGCTTGCTCGTACGCTTATTTTTTAACAGGTACGCTGACTACTTGAAACCATCTGATAGCCAAGTTAGCTTTAAAGCTTCCTTTTGGCCTAGAAGAGTTCTTACAGTATTTATTCCCCTTTGTGCATCTGTCATTCCCAGCCAGTAATTCCTATTGCCTTCCATGAGTCCTATCTTCTCCTCAAATTGGAGAGAGAATGTGTTTATAATTTGATTGCTGTTTTCACTCATCAGGTCTGTCAAGGCTGCCATAATGCTATTGATCCAGAAGTTCAGCGTGTAACCTACAACAACTTCAACTGGCATGCCACAACAGAGTGCTTCCTGTGTTCCTGTTGTAGCAAGAGTCTAATTGGCCAGAAATTCATGCCAATAGAAGGAATGGTCTTCTGCTCAGTAGAATGTAAGAAAAAAATGATGTCTTAAGAAGGGGAATATGTACATGAAACTAAGTATCCCCATGTTTCACAGTCATTGCATTTCTACTGTAAAATGCAATATCTGGGCATTTAAAAATTGGCATATTCCCAAAGACTCTGAATGAATAACCAAGAAACTTGCTCTGTAACTTACTTTCTTTAACTATGAGTAATACTTTGTGAAAGTTTCATATTTCTCTATTCTTTATGGTATTGCTTTAGAGCACTTAATGCTAACTTTTTCATATCCCAGATATGTAGAAAAATATGATGTGAGCTACATACCTGAAGAGCTGTCTTCACCAAGAAGACTTTCCTTTATCCTTCTCTTGTAAAATGTAGGATAGAAAACAAGCTTAGAACTAACAGAGCATATTTCCTGGGTGTGGCTCTTTATGTGAGTGATACATACAGGTTTCTCACTTCAGTTAGGGCAGTAAATTAATTTAATGGTTTTAAAAGCATTCCTGCTTTCATCAAGCAATTTGCTAAAGCCAAACATTTTGTCTAAAACAAAAATGCACCCAGATTTATAGAACAACTCAATAAAAGCGGAATGCAATCTGTCACTTAATCTTCTTAATTTACTCTCCCTGAAAACAACTTAACTTTTTAGTTGGTGTACATGAAAACTAAAAAAAACTGTTGTCAAGCTGGAATATATGAGTGAGGATTCATTCTTCTAGTTCAACAAGAGTAGGCCAGTCTGATTTTTGAGCATATCCTTTCTCCTCCTCTGTAAAGAATTTTAAACTGGCTTTTCCAGTATTTGTGAATGCCCTTTTCCTAACTTGTGCAGTTTATCAAGGGGCATGGCACAGAATAACACATCTATTTTATTCTGAGAATCTGGCATTCTACGAAAGGTGAATAACTTTACATTTTGAGTGATCTGAATTTTTATCCAGAAGTTAGTGGCATATGTTGTAAATTCTTAGCAGCAGCAGAACCAAATGGATAGTTTTCTACAAGACCCTTTCAGTATTTGTATTTGAACAAAAACTTTACAGCTGCATACTAACTTTACTTACTCTAGAACTCAAAATGGATTAAATATTGTGATTATTTTGGGGAGAGATCTGATGGAGAGGGGCTAAAATTTACATTTGTTTACTTTCTAAGAATAAATTCTATGCTGAAATGTCTTAATCTGTGTAATACAGGTGCCAAACATGAATGAAAGAGATGTTGGTCTTGTAAAGAACTATGCAAATTTTCAAATTCATCTCTTTAAAAATTACACATCATGTATGTACCTTAATGCTCACAAATAAAAAAGCTTTGCTCAACTTAAGTTGCATAATTTTTATTCCACTCTTTTAATTGCTGTATTATGCCTTTACTGCAGCAGGGGGAGTTAATGTCCAGGACAAAAAAAAAAAGTCTTTGGGTAACGATTTTAAGCTTCACACTGTTCTGAAGATAATACTTGTTCCTGTTGTCTTTTTATGCACTTTAGAATACAGAAGGGAAAGGTCTGTTCAAACCATGTACTGATCATGATCTTGATATGAATTTATACAACTTTGTTCAAATACCACTAGTTCCAATTTTGTATCAAAGGTCTTGTGCTTAAGGCACAGGACTGGGAGCCCTGAGGGCTGTGATTTCTCTCAGCTTGTCTGCTGAGTGAGAATGATGTGCTAGAACAGCACAAAAGCATTGAGGCCTTTGTAAAGTGCTTTGAGAGCCAATGAGTGTGCTGCAAAATACCACAGTTGGAACTACATGAACAATAACCAATTTAGTATTGCAGTCTAGCATAGGGGTTCTCAAACTGGGGGTTGGGACCCCTCAGGGGGTTGCAAGGTTATTACATGGTGGGTTGTGAGCTGTCAGCGTCCACCCCAAACCCTGCTTTGCCTCCAGCATTTATAATGGTGTTAAATATAGAAAAGTGTTTTTAATTTATAAGGGGGATCACACTCAGAGACTTGCTATATGAAAGGGGTCACCAGTACAAAAGTTTGAGAACCACTGGTCTAACAGGACACAAACATAGGTTCCCTGGACCCTTTATTATGGAAAATTGTACAACCGTCTCTTTGGGCTTGAGACATCCTAACAGCCCAAGAGGACATACCTAAAGTGCATGTCCCTGAACTTATACCACCGTGGACTGTGATCTTGCAAGCTAAACAGGTTCAGGCTGTGTCAGTAGCTAGATGGGAGACATCCAAGGAAAACACATGTGCTATAGGAAATGGTGAGGGTGATTCCCATGAACAACTCTTTGAATTAGTACTGAACCAAAGACCTGTCATGCTGGTGGAGGCACCATCTGTTGGATGAGAATAAAACAAGGTCCAATTGCTTCTAAAGATGTAACTGCTGCTTTTTTGCAAGTGTTGGGTGAATCTGCCGTGATGTCTGACCAAATTCCATTCTAGTAATAGCATGTGATCTCCCTAAATGATCCTTTAATTGGCCAAGATGTTCACTTTCTGTCCTTCAACTGTCGTGTGATTTTGCTGTTCCCAGGGTAATGGCAACATTCAGACATCCCAGAGGGACTGGTTGTAGTGATGATTAAATGATACAGTTTCACACCTTGAGGCTTATAGATGGCACTGTGTCTGAGTATTAGACAAAACTGCCAAATTGAGGCAATACACGTTCATCTTCTCATTGAGTGACTGACAGTCATTAATGAAATTTGCCAAGCTGAAACCCAGTGTTTTGTAGTAATGAGCTCATTGCTTTCTCAAGCATGCCAGCCTGGCTCTCTTCTCTAGATAGCCTAAAGGCATGCTGCTCTCTGATGAACCTACTTCTCTCTGCTTCATACTTCTGGGATGCCCATGCCCGTCTGGGTCCCAGGTGCTTCCAAAACATAAGTTGATCTACCTACCTGTTAGCAGTTTGGGTGTGTCTACACAGCAAAGAAAAACCCACAGCTGGCCTGTGCCAGCTGACTCGGGCTCAGGCTGCAGAGTTGTTTTCATGGCTGTGTAGACTTCTGGGCTCGGCCTGGAGCCCAGGCTTTAGAACCCTTCTGGGTGGGAGGGTCCTAGAGCCTGGGCTCCAGCTTGAGCTCAGAAGTCTACACAGCAATGAAAGAGCCCCACAGCCTGAGCCCCGTGAGCTATGCTGTCTAGGCATACCTTTTGTTGTATTCAGGGCTGAACTAAGCCGAGCTGAGGCTCCACTCCTGCATGGGACCCTTCCACTTCACTATAGCTATGCCCCCATGCACTGTGATCCAACCCCCATCCCATCCCCAGGAACAAAGACCTGGCCTTGTTGTTTGTGCCTTCGTTGGCTCTCAGTTGGACTACAGCAATTCGATATGCCTGGGCATGAAACTTCCAACACTTAGGAAACTACATCTAGTAGAAAATATTGCAGTTCATCCCCTCAGCAACTCAGGCTACCATGAGCCCATCACACATGGCCCACCACACTTTGCACAGGCTTCCGATAGACTTTTCAAATCAAGTTCGAGGTCTTAGTTCTTATCTTCAAGGCACTCCAGGGCCTGGGTCTAGGATACCAAAAACACTGTCTAAAGCTCTGGGACGAAGACAACAGTCAACAACTTCACCCTTCCGCCACAATGGAACTCAACCATAAAAGCCAAGTTCATCTGTGCAGGAGCTAGAACCTTCTCGGGAATGGTCTGAGACTGGAACGAACTTCCCCAGAACCTAAGGGCCATCACAAACCTTGCTACTTTCTGCTCCAAATGCAAGACGCAGTTCTTTGACCTTACCTTCTCTGTTATAAACACACAGCACCAGGTATATCTATCTAATGCATTTTAAAAATAAACAAACTGCTGCCAAAACAAGACTTCATTGCACATGCTTCTCCCTTGGGGAGGAAAGGATGAGAGAACAAACAACATATGACAGGTGTGTAGTCACAGTGCTTAATGTAGTAATGAAGGCGCTCAGACTACAGCCATGAGTGTGGTGCAAAAACCTATATAAGAATACAAGGCAGTAGCAGGAGTCACCTGTAGAGAGCCATCTGCTGGGTTGGTGGGGAAAGGGTGGGCCTCTCCCTTTCTCGAATACATTTTCAGGCAACCTAGGATCTGTCCTGGAAGACAGAAGATTTGGGCTCTGTCAAGTTCCCTGTATGTGAATGTCCCTACTGTGTAATGCTGGTGTGGCACCAATGAGGGCTCCATACAGAGTTCTCCATTGTGATGATAGTGGTGGGGCCCTCGGAGCAGTGAGTTTGAGATTGCAATCCAATAAAATACATCCAAGGCTAGGTTAAGCCGCATGCTATCAAATAACTATTTTAAGTAATGAAACCATCCGGTTTACTGGTGGTTAATGCCACATCACTCTGGCCTTGATTTTGCCATCCTTACCCCACAGTCATAAGTAATTACATGAGTAGTCCCAGTGGCTTCAACAGGAATACTCATGTGAATGGGTGCTTACTGATGGCACAAGGGTTGCACAGTTGGGACCCTTTGTGTATATGGTGGGTCCTGAATGGACAACTTACTTCTCTATACTGCGAAGAAATTGCTAGCTCTTGTAACTAACTTGTACTATATGCATGACTGTGTTCCAGCCGTACGCTATGGGAGAAAGTGCTCAGATTTCATGTTTTCTTGCCCTTGCTCAGGAGCACTGGTGCTGCCATCTTCCTTTGTAAGCTGGTTAGGTTAAGTGATTTTTTTTTTCCAGTGCTTAAGTACTGAATTGGCATCTGCTTATTCTCTTACTGGCTTGAATTTCTCTTACTTCCCCTCTGCAGGTCTCCTTAATGCACAGGCAAAGCTACTGATGCCTCTAGGCCTTGTGATTCTGCCTCTACTTAATTAGAGTAACAGTAAATAAAGTTCATGTGCCACCAATTAGGAGGACTTTATTTACTAAGAATGAAGCCAGATATTGTTCAGTTTTGACTTGAGGCTGCGCTTTGTTGTGGTTTACCTTGTATTCCGTGTGTGTGAGCATCTAATGAAGCTTGATGAATACACTAACTTTTCACTCAAAATAAAATTAAACATTAGGATAAAATACAAATCATACTCACTAGTTGCACTAGATGAAATAACAAAAGTTTAATTTTTCTTTTAACATTATTCTGGACCATGGCACTGTAAATTTCCCTGGTGTTCTACAATTGCGCAGCAAATACAAACTTCCAGGGTCCATTGCTCCAGGGCAGCCCACCATGCAGACTGCCTCAGTCAAGAACTCCAGGGCTTCCAGGATCCAGGGCTGCTTGCCAGGTGAGCAGGGGCTACTTTATATTAGCAGCATTTAAGTGGCACTATTATTTGTAAACACACTTGCGTAACAGTATATTTGACTGAAGATGATGACCACTCAGCCATATCCGCATTGAAATACAAAATGCACTGATTTAAGGGAGACAGTGTTATCTAGGGGATAGAGCACTAAGCTGGGACTCAGACTGATCTTGAGCAAACCACTTCAACATCCTGTGCCTCAGTTTCCCCATCCTTAAAAGGAGATAATGATGCTTACCTCCTTTGAAAAGAGCTTTGAGATGCATGGATGAATTGTACTATATCAGAGCTAGGTATTATTGTTTATTATGTGATATGAGGAGTTTGGCTCTAAATTTTAATTTTTCACTCTGGGTTTATATCCTTTTTGATACCCTTATTTATAACCTAATATGGAAAGTTAGTGATAATGAAAACATTTTTTTTTTAAATGGTGGTGCAAATAACACAACAGCATCTTTTGCTATCAAAAAGGCTTCACAGACTTGGAATTCCAAAGCCCTGATTTCTGTTGTTAATCATCTGGATAAATATTACCAAAAGGAAACGGGCTCCCTCTTGCTCATTACATTTTTCTCTCTTCCTTAAGTAAGCCTCCAACCCACAGGCAGAGGTGCTCAAGTTGGATCCCACTCATTATAGAGAAGGTCTACAGGCAAAGTGTTTTTTGAAAGGGCTGCTTGACTCTGAAACTTGCTCACACCTTGGTCTGAAACAGCCTGAATTTGTTGACTTCCAGGCATTCTGCAAAAGACAATAACCCTACCACCAATGACCCTATCCTAGACTTTGGGCCACCCGCAGAGACTTTCCCACACTGTGCTCAGTACATGCTGGAAAAAGACTGGAAATGTAAAATCTGTTGCTGATGGGTGCAGAGCACCCACAACTCCCATTGATGTTAGTTGGAGTTATGGGTGTCTCCGAACCAAGCCTTTGGTGAGCATTGTGTGAATATTTATGCAATGCAAATTTCATTAATCCATCTTCTAGCTAGCTATGTACCTCCCAGTAATCTGCAATGCCAGACTTACCTAAAACCACAAAATTTCATAGGCTGTTTGACTGCTCTCCCCCCAAAAATTGGTTAATTTCCCCTATAATTAATCCATGCAAGTTCTTGTCTTTTTAGTATGGTATGTGTAAAATATCTAGCACACTGGAGGTCTGATCCCAGACTAATAATAATGAAAGAGATGAGGTAGGTGAGGTATATTTTACTGGACTAATTTCTGTTGATGAAAGGTACAAGTTTTTGAGCTACACAAAGCTCTTGCTTCCTTCCCTAGATGGAGGAAGAGCTCTGTGTAGCTTGAAAGCTTGTACCTTCCATGAACAGAAGATGGGCCAATAAAAGATATTACCTCACCTACCTTGTCTCTCTCATATCCTGGGACCAACCTGACTCCAACAACACTACAAATAATAATAATGGTACACACTTCCATCTCTCTGCTATTTGCTGTGAGATAGTCTCTACTGTAATTAGGTCATCTTCACATGTATGAGATCTTGCCTATAACTTTCCAACATTTGTTATCTTAATATCATTTGAGTTTATAAAGACAAACACTTTAAAGATGGTCATGGTTAAATGCAGTTAAAAATGGGGAGAAGGAGGGAATCATGAAAAACTTCAAAATAATTTTTGTTTCACTAATTTTCAAGAGGAAATTATTTCCTGTTTATGGAAAGGTTTCTGAAAACTTTTATCATTTTTTTGCAGAAAATATATTTTTAATAGGTAAGTTTTTGAAAGATTATTTTTTAATTTTTAAAATAAATCCTATTGTGATTAAACTGACCAATCAAAAGCTGCAGTAGCAAAGAATTCACCCCTTCTCCACTCTTTTTTTTTTTTTTTTTTTTTTTAAATTGTACTACTGTATAACTTTGGGTCAGTCACATAATAGGATTTTGTTAAAAAAACCAAGCTCTTAAAAAATCCTGCTTCAAAATAAAAGACAACTAAAAATAAAAAGTTTCAAAAATTGTTTTTCTCAAAAATGTTGATATGAAAAACTGCAGGTTTAACCAACTAACTAAATAAAAAGCATATGGTCCATCATCTCTTGTCAGACTGTGGGAAATTCTGGCTCCACTGCTGTCAATGGGGATTTAGCTATTGTTTCCCATGGGGCCAGCATTTCACCCAGTATATATAGAGACAAATAAAAACACGCCTCTTTAAAGTTCCAAATGAAGCATGTAGTGAAGTATTTTGAACAAATTTTAAAGCAAGTTTTAAAAAAACATAATAGAGGGACAAAAATCAGGCATAATGACAAGTAACTAGGAAATCAATAAACTGTTAATCAGTTCTTTAGAAAATATTTAAATAGCCTTCCAAAATAAAAAGCCAGCAACACGGTGTGTAAGAAAGAAATCTGCATCTCCCTGCATTCCAGGAAAGTGATCAAATAGAAAATTTGCTTTCTATTTTATATTTAGCTTTCAGAAGACTTTTGTAAACCTAAAGCTGTTCCATGGCTTTAGTTTGCTAATGGTTTGGGGAATACTTTCTAGCCAATGTTCCCTCTAATTTTTCCCATCCAGGTGTGGAATGAATTTTGTTATGTGCACCAATATGGAGGTGATGTGTGGCGGGAGTGGGGCCAAGGGGTTCGGAGTGTGGGAGGGGGCTCAGGGCTGGGGCAGAGGGTTGGGATCCAGAGGGATAAAGGCTCCAGCTGGGGGTGCAGGCTCTGTGGTGGGGCCGGGGATGAGGGGTTTGGGGTTCAGGCTGTCCCGGGGCTGCTGTGGGGAGAGAGGACTCCCCGGCCCTCTCTCCCCACAGCAGCACCAGGGCTGGGGGAGAGGCATCTCTCCCCCTACCACTGCAGCTCTGGGGCTGGGAGGGAGAGGTGTGTCTCCTCATCATGCCCAGGGGTGGGGGAGTTAAGTGTGTGCCCCTCGGTGGCCTCCTACACAGGCACGCACCTTACAGGGAACTTAGTTCTGGATGCTGGTATTCATATCTTAAATCCCTTATTTAAAAACAAAATGAAAATCCTAGCCTATTCCAACTCAATCTTCCAGAATACTACAGTAGCATTACTGGAAACTGAAGCCTTTGGATCATTACTGTAGAGTACTTTTTTTTAAGAGCTAAGGAATGAGGTGGCAGCATGGTTTTAGTAGAGTAAGCCAGTGGTTCTCAACTAGGGGTCCACATACCCTTGGGGCTACGCAGAGGTCTTCCAGGCGGTACATCAACTCATCTAGATATTTGCCTAGTTTTACAACAGGCTACATAAAAAGCACTAGCGAAGTCAGTACAAACTAAAATTTCATACAGCCAAAATTAGAAAGCAAGCAGTTTTTCAGTAATAGTGCGCGGTGACACTTTTGTATTTTTATGTCTGATTTTGTAAGCAAGTAGTTTTTAAGTGAGGTGAAACTTGGGATATGCAAGACAGATCAGACTCCTGAAAGGGGTACAGTAATCTGGAAAGGCTGAGAACACTAGATTAAGCAGTGTGACTGGAAACCAGAACTCCTGACATCTAATCCCATGCCCCCCTTCACTTCCTGTGCTAACTCCCTGTTCCTCAGTTTAGCCCTGTGTAAAATGGGCATGATAAATACATCACCTCATTGTAATGATTTGAGGCTTGATTCACTAAAACCTGTAAAGCTTTCTAGAAATATACAAAATTGTAGAAGTACAAAGGATTATTACTATTATTAAATAGGGCTCCAGTCCTCTTTTACATGTTGTTACCTTCATTTTTGCATTTCCATACATAACCACAAAACAGAATCTGAGGTTTATATTTATAAAGCCTTGTAATCATTCCGTGAAGTTCAACAAGTTTGGCAGTGCTCTGGAAACTTAAGAGGTAATGAAAGGTTACCAGCAGGAATGCAGAGCTTCCTTGTATGGTAGTAGAGCGTAGAACCAGTACATTCTTCAATAATACAGTACAACTCTTGTCTTTGGGGTGGGCCTTGATTGTGTAGCTCGGACTGCATTTGAAATGCTCCGTGGTGTAAACATTCTAACAACACAGAGGTTCTCTTAAGCATCTGTAAATAGGCCAGCAATTTTGAGGAACCGGGTGGAGTCTGGGGAAGGAGAAAGAAGGAAAGCTTATTTTGTTCTGATAGTTGTAGAATTTACTGCCCTAAGCTCAGTTCTGCTATTAATGTAAGCAGTTTAAACTTGCCTTCATGCACAATTATAAAATGTGCACTTGAACAAACTTGGAATGTACACTGTGTTCCAGAGTGGTACAGGGTCACGCCACGTGCAAACCTTTCCAAAACTGGTATCCTAAACAGCTGGTGATTTATTACCACTCAGCAAGGAGGGTTTCTATAGTAATCACATTGTGAGTGTGTTTGGTGGAATTACTTTTTTAACTGGATTCTGCTTATAGTGGAGAGGGGAGGAAAAAATCCTTATAGAGCAGTGTTTCCCAAACAGAGGGTCCTGACCAGACTCTAGATGGGTTGACAGCCCAGTGTAGAGGGCAGGCCCCTGAGAGGGGTGGGGGTTGGAGAGCAAGTCCACCCCACACTCAACCAACAGTCCTGCAGGGCTAGGCCTGGCTTCCTGGTCCAGCAGTTGTGACCTGTGCATGGGGTGATGGAGGGGCAGCCAGGCCAAACCTGAGTGGCACTGTGACCCTGTGTGCTAGGTTGTAATGCCCCTTGCTCACATTTGGCCTGGCCTCCCCTTTGTCATGTCCAGGTGGCAATTCGTGGAGCGGGGAGCTAGGCCCAGTTCTGAGAGCTAGAAGCTGCCTCTGCAGGGTGAGTGTGGGGTAAGCTCTCTCTTTAACATCCACACACCCCCCAGGCCTTCCTTCTGGGCCAGGATTAGGGTTGTGGTGCTGGGGCAGAGCGTGCTGCTCAAGGTTGTTGGTGCCCCCTTGACCTTGCAGGGTGAAGAGGAGGTGGCAGTGGTGGTAGAGGAGAAGGTATACAGTATATATATAATGGTGCATTGCAAAAAAAGACAAAATGCAGTTGATGAGCCACTGCAAAAGTTTGGGAACCATCGCTGTAGCGTATAGCTTAATAAGGCTTTTACTAAGGGCTTGTCTACACTTACTGGGGGATCAATGAGCGGCGATCGATGCATCGGTGGTCGATTTAGCTGACCTAGTGAAGACCCGCTAAATCGACCGCAGATCACTGTCCTGTCGACTCCTGTACTCCAACTGATCGAGAAGTGTAGGGGGAGTCAACTGGAGAGCATCTCCCATTGACATCGCGTAGTGTGGACCCCGCGGTAAGTAGATCTAAGCTACATCGATTTGAGTTATGCTATTCTTGTAACTCAAATTGCGTAGCTTTGATCGAATTTCCCCTGTAGTGTAGACAAGGCGTAAGTTTGGTCATCAACCAAAAAGTAAGTTCAGTGGTAGTGCATGAGGCATATAGAGGATAGGATTTTTTTTTTAAAAAACTCAAACATACTTATTGCAAGCGACTACAGCATTAAACTTTGAGGCATATCAGATGTGCTTATGTTGGCATAACAGGCTAATTGGTCACTTAAAGAATTAGCAGTGTGAGGACGGGGGGAACCAGATACTCTTTGGCTCTGTCATTAACCCCTTTCACCACTACCCACCTTAGAAAACCTTTCTTCCTTAGTGTCCCCATTTTAAAAATAGGGATGACAACACTTAATGGAATCTTCTGGAATTAATTGACATTTGTAAAATACTTTAAAGATGAAGTGTTGGGTATTATTTAATTATCGGCAGAATGTGTGCTAACACCTATCATTAAAGCTGCCCAAACATTTTCATTTTAGAGGATCATTTTCAGATGTTTTAACTCTTCATGCTTTTATCTTTCTAGATGAAATTTGCTATCAGAACAGGTGTGAATTTGAACAAAAAGTTCTGCAGTTTTTGCAAGCAAAGAGTGAGAGAATTCCTGTTGCCATTGAAAAGAGAATTTTTAAAAAAGATCTAGTGCCTCACTGTCAGGGACTGATGCTATAAGTTCAGAGATATGCCTATGTGCCTTTTAGTGCTCTGAGAAGATTCAGTTCTGAGATTTAGCTGAGTTATGAAGGGTTAAAAATGTACTTCATGCATGTCAACTATATTTGTTTTACAATAACCTAAAGATGTGCCAATGTTCCACTGGCACAGCACATGTGTGCATAGATCAGTGGAATGGAAACTTCCGATGAATAAGTGATCTCTCAGTATTTCACCAGATTTCTACATGTGTTTATGATATAGAGGGGTCTGTGGGAGAGTGAAGGGGTCCAAAGGAAAACAGCCTTTTTCTAAATGATGCTGCATGCGGAAGGTAGCAGGCCTCCACCGGGTCCTACCTTCTTTCAATCAATGTGTGAAGGTGTATAGGGAGAGGGAGGCAGGGGTGAGAAGAAACTCTGCTTCACTACACACAGTATGTAGAGTGCATACAGTGGTCTGAGAAAGTGTACTACCTCCTCCTATGGAATATTTGAAGGTGCATAACGAAGGAATAGAACCCTTCCCTGACTGAGTATACATATGTTAGGCCTGGTCTACACTACGTGGTTAGGTCAAATTTAGCCGCATTAGGTTGATTTAAAAATGCGTTCACACAACCAACCCCATTCCGTCGACTTAAAGGGCTCTTAAAATCGACTTCTGTACTCCTCCCCGGCAAGGGGAGTAGCACTAAAATCAACTTTGCTGGGTCGAATTTGGGATAGTGCAGACGCAAATCGATGGTATTGGCCTCCAGGAGCTATCCCAGAGTGCTCCATTGTGACCGCTCTGGACAGCACTTTGAACTCTGATGCACTAGCCAGGAACACAGGAAAAGCCCCAGGAACTTTTGAATTTAATTTCCTGTTTGGTCAGCTTGGCGAACTCAGCAGCACAGGTGACCATGCAGAATCGTAGACCCCAGAATCGTAGAGCGTAGAATGTTTCTATGCTCCCCCTATCATCTCCGTTCCTGAGGTTATCACAGATTTGAAGGCGAAAAAACGCACTCATGATGACATGTTTTCTGAGCTCATGCAGTCCTCCTGCACTGATAGGGCATAGCTTAATGCATGGAGGCATTCAGTGGCAGAGGCCAGGAAAGAATTAAGTGAGCACGAAAAGCGGAGGCAGGATGCGATGCTGAGGCTAATGGGGGAGCAAACGGACATGATGAAGCATCTGTTTGGGGAGCAAACAGACATGATGAAGCGTCTGTTGGAGCTGCAGGAAAGCCAACAAGAACACAGACCCCTGCCTGCATCCACTGTATAACTGCCTACGCAAGAACGCGAGGGAGGCTCCAGGCACCCAGCCACTCCACTCCAAAGGATTGCCCAAGCAACAGAAGGCTGTCATTCAAACAGTTTGATTTTTAGTGTGGCTACAATAAGCAATGTGGCCTTGTCCTTCCCTCCTCCCCCACCCCACTCGGGCTACCTTGTCCCTTCTCTCATTTTCTTTTTAATTAATAAAGAATGAATGCATGGTTTCAAAACAATAATTATTTTATTTCGAAGGGGGGAGAGTGGTTGGCTTACAGGGAATTAAAATTAACAAAGGGGGCGGATTTGCATCAAGGAGAAACACACACAATTGTCACACCAAAGCCTGGCTAGTCATGAAACTGGTTTTCAAAGCCTCTCTGATGCGCAGCACACCTAGCTGTGCTCTTCTAATTGCCCTGGTGTCTGGCGCGAAACAATTGTCTGCTGTAGCTTTCACAGAGGAAGGGGCAACTGACAACATGTACCCAAAACCACCCGCAACAATGTTTTTGCCCCATCAGGCATTGGGAGCTCAACCCAGAATTCCAATGGGCGGTGGAGACTGCGGGAACTGTGGGATAGCTACCCACAGTGCACCGCTCCGTAAGTCCATGCTAGCCACAGTAGTGAGGACACACTCCGCCGACTTAATGCGCTTAGTGTGGACATACGCAATCGACTATATAAAATTGATTTCTAAAAATCGACTTCTATAAAATTGATCTAATTTTGTAGTGTAGACATACCCTTATTATACAGGCAGAGGGAACTTCTGTTTTCTAGCAAATAACTGCACATCATGGAATCTGTCTTAATTTTGTTGTTGTTGTTTTTTAAAAACCTAGTAAATTCCACACACAAACCTAAATTAAGAGTGATAAAAAGTGACGTGCTCAAAAGTCAGGCAATGACAAAGTTGCATTCTCCTGCGCAAGACAAAATCATTGAGAAAATGAAAGTGAAATTCATTTTAATTTTTGTCTAGTTTTCTTGTCATCTTAAAAATCTAGAGTGGCCACCATAGGTGCTGACTTCCTCTCTGCCCAGGGGGTGCTCAACCCCCTACCCCCTGCCCCAGGCCTGCCCCAACTCTATCCCTTCTTCCAAACCCTGCCCCGCCTCTTCCCTGCCTCCTTCTCCAAGCTCACCCCATCCCCATTCCTTCCCCTCGCTCCCAGCACGTCCTGCAAACCGCTCAAGAGCTGTTCTGCAGCATTCAGGAGTCGCTGGGAGAGAGGGGGAGGAGTTGATCAGCGAGGTCGTTGGCGGGCAGGAGGTGCTGGGGGGAGGCAGGAGCTTGGCTGCCGGTGGGTGCTAAGCACCCACTAATTTTTTTCCATGGGTGCTCCAGCCCTGGAGCACCAATGGAGTTGGCGCCTATGGCAGCCACATTTCTGCAGGGCACTAGGAAGTCTGGGATATGGTTGGTTGGACGCAGGCCTGTGTATGCAGTGTGGACACTGGCACCCCGGGTTGGGGATCAGCGTCAGAAATTCTCAACCAGGGCTCAGCAATCAATGTAAACTCTCAAACCCAGGGTTGGTTGACTCAAGTTCCACTAACCCTGGGCTTACATTGCAGCGTAGACATACCCTAAGACAGTTTCTTTTTTCCTCCTTCAGCCCACTTCTCCCTATAGGCAGACCCCATTTATTTGACTGATATACAGTTACTGTGGCACTGTAGCCTGTAGATTGTAAAGCGGTGTTTTACATAAGATGTAAATAAGTTAGCATGTAACCTAATATTGAAAATCTGAAGTGTTTTCTTCACTTTGTTTTTATTAGATCTGTAACAACTCAAACAATATAATAAAAATCAGAGCAGTGTTGCTTAATTCAGTCCTCCTCTTGGCCTAAAACAATGATATTGTTGGAAAAGAGGTATTTTACTCTTTCGTGCCATTTTGAAAACTAAACCAGGCAGCTAAATAAATCAAAGTCATATTTTCTAGAGCTTTGTCGCAAATGCAGTGTGCTTGTTGTAGCACAACAGTAACGTTTGTGCCATTTTAATCATGCTCAAAACCCAGACATTAAATTGAGCAAGTTAACAATGTTATCATCTGTCTAATGTGTATAAGGTCAAAGTGCTACATATTTTTTGCATAACACTTATCCAGATTGCTATGTAACAAAAAGCATTGGGGATGAGACTGTGATTGTAAGTCGACACATGCTAAAATCAAATGTATGGAAAATACCTGGTGACAGATAATTTTGTGCTTCTTAGCAGCCCAATCCGGTGTGAGGACTTAAATGGAAGTTATGGGGGCTCATCACCTCACAGAGTAGTGGAATGGGAAAGAGTGTGTGTGTGTGTGTGTGTGTGTGTGTGTGTGTGTGTGTGTGTGTGTGTGTGTGTGTGTGTGTGTGTTCTCCTCCACATTGTTCAAATATCTATTTTTGCCCACTTGTACTTTATACCAGCTCATTAGACAAATATGCATCAGTGCTACTGGTGAACATCAGGTGAGCTAATGATGGAGATTATGTCTCTGCTCTAAATATTCTTGTCTCTGTAGATTTTAATCAAAACCTAACTGAAAATACTATTTGGTTGTTTAATATTCAGCCATTCATTAGTTCAGCGCCAAATCGCAAGAGGTGCAAGCACTCAGGGTACTCCTTCAATTCCCATCACTATGGAAAGCGACATGGACAAGAAGTACACAAAGCTAGATGATTTTGGCCTAGAAATGTCAAAGCAATTAGTGTGCATAAAAGCAACCATTTCAATAAGATTTGCAGGTGCTAGGCATCTTTCAAGATTTAGTGCATGATCCTGCAGTCCTGTTGACATCTATGGAACTTCTCACACGTTTTAAGTTACGTGTGTGCTCAAGTCTTTTGCTGGATCGGGGCCAGAGTGCTTAGCACCTTGCAGAACTGAGCCCCGAGTCTTTATTCTTCTGTAAAATTCTGCAGAGTACAAAGTGGTTCAAATTTTTTCATGTATGTCATTTAGAGTTTAAACTTAAACTATTAAAAGTTATCAGTTAAGACTACTATTATAATTATAGATAAATAATCTATCAATTTAAAGGTCTCTATTTCTCTATTTCAAAGTACAAGAGTTAGTCAGAGTTCCAGAGAGTAGATGGCAATAGTAAATAAATGCTACTTATCTCTTAACTTCCCCTTCCTTTTTTATTTTTACAGTAAAGAAAGGCAAGAAGAGGAATATTTTCATAACTTGCTCAGGTTTCCAAACTTGTCAGAAAAGAATTAATGCTTTTCTTCTCTCGCTTATTTATTTTACACAGAATTTCTGTAACATCTGTATAAACAAAAAATAAGACATCTATGTCACGATCCTGCAGTTGAAAGCATTCTGGCAGACTGCTGCACCTGCATGCTATCAGTTCCAGGGTTGGATCCTTTATCCAGAAGTGTAGTCTAATGTGCTACATCTCCATATAATTAATTAATAACCTAATGGGATTTTATACCAGATCAAACAAATGCACACATATTAAAATATATTTGAAACTAATTGGTTGTAGCTGAAGGTAGGGGTTTGCAAAGGGCTCCTAAAAAGCAGCCACCACATACTTTAGATAACTATGTATTTGGTATTTGCCAAAGAGTAGATCCTTCAGTTCTTTTTAATAAAAAAAAATTCCTAAAAATCATGTGTATATATTTACTAATTATTTTCTTTTGTGAGTACAGATAGTAGTGGGGATGAGATGCAGGAGAGCATGCACTGTGAGAGAAGGGGTTACACATTGAATAATGTATGGATTCTGGAAAAAAGTTAAATTTCACCCTTACTGCATTATTGTACATATTTATTAATACATTTAATAACAATAAAATAAAATAGCATATAGCACCTTTCTTACAAAATATAGCATATAAAATTGATATTTTTGAATGCACTTAAATAAAACTAGATAGAGACAGATTAAGACTAATGGGGGTAAGAAAGAAAACATGTGGGTTCAGATTATTTTAAACTAGATAGTCAAAGAGGATCAGAGATACAAGCAGAAGCTATACCACAGGAGACACTTGCACCATCAGGCTAGACTGAGAAGAAAAAGAGAAGAGTTTTTTTTTTTTTCATTTGTTATGCCTTTTTCTCTATGCTGTTAAGATATATTAAAAATGTAGCTATAAACTGAAGGTCAATCCAAATAACTGGATCAGATTGTGTACCCCTGAATCTCACTGAGGAAGAACTCTTTGAAGTGTTTCCATAAAAATCGTGGGAGCTGAGACTGAGGTATGCACTCAGATAATACATCTCATGTTGATGAAAAGTAAAGGTATCAATTCTGCAACTGGATTAGCATGGGCAGGCCTATGGACCCTCATGGACTGTGGATGAGGGACAGTCCATATAGGGTACGTCTACATTGTAATTAGACACCTGCGGCTGGCCCGTGCTAGCTGACTTCAGCTTGTGGGGCTTGGGATGTGGACTGTTGATTTGCACTGTAGTCTTCTGGGCTTGAGCTGCACCCCAAGCTCTGGGACCCTCCCACCTTGCAGGCTGCAGCCTGAGCTCAGAAGTCTACACTGCAATTAAACAGATCCACAGCCCAAGCCCCACAATCTGAAGACATCTGGCACGGGCCAGCTAGGGGCGTCTAATTGCAGTATAGACATACCCATAGGTGCAGGGATCAGCCCACATAAAGCTCAATACATGACTGGGGCCTAAGCTCAGATCCTGAAAGGTACTAAGCTTGTAACTTCCACTGATTTCAAATCAATGGAAGTTAGGAGCCTAACCTTTGAGGATCTGGGTCTTTACCTGTTTGCCTAGGAAGTGGGTTCAGAATATCACTGGAGTGCTTTCAGGCTCTCTACCCAAATGAATATGTTCCACATTGATGGTGAACAATGCTGATAATATACAGGTGGTTTTTATTTGTGGAAACTAGTTTTAGATCCTATCTTAGATTCTGAGTACCATCAAGTGTATATTGTGGGAAAAATTTTTCCAGTGTGGTTCAGTCTTCCCTTGCTAATGAACAGGGCCGGCTCTAACTTTTTTGCTGCCCCAAGCGAAAAAAAAGAGTGCCGCCCTCCATAGCGCCGCCATAACACACACCCTCAGCACCGCTACACCACCCTCCCCACCCTCCTGCAGAGCGCCGCGACACCGAACCCCCCCAGCCCCCGCCGCCGAACCCCCCAGCACCCTGCGGAGCGCTGCCGAACACCCCCCCCCGCCCCGTGGAGTGCTGCGCCACCGAACCCCCCTGCTGAACCCCCCAGCCCCCCGCGGAGCACTGCGCAGCCGAACACACCCCCCCCCCGCGGAACGCCGCTGAACGCCATGCTGCTGAACACCCCCCCCCCCCCGCAGAGCGCCACCGAACCTCCCCAGCCCCCCGCAGAGCGCCGTGCAGCCGAACAGCCCCCCGCTGAGCGCCGCGCTGCTGAACCCCCCCGCCGAGCGCTGCCGAAACTCCCCCGCTGCTACACACACCTTCTGCTGAGCGCCATGCCACCAAACATCCCCACTGCCGAGCTGCGCTGCTGACCCCCCCCCCCCCGCGGAGTGCCGCTGCCGAATCCCACCCCCCAACACCCCCCGCGCACCCAGCCACCGAAACAAAAACAACCCCCCCCCAGCGCCGCCTGACCGAACCCCCCCCCGCAAAAAACCCCCTGAGCGCCCCCCCCGCCCCCTAAGATTGGCTGCCCCTTACCAGGTGCCGCCCCAAGCACGTGCTTGGTCAGCTGGTGCCTGGAGCCGGCCCTGCTAATGGAGCACTTGGCCCTATCGCTGATGGCACCAGCTTCCATATGCTACATTCCAGAAAACTGATTCAGAGATAGCATAGCCAGATATGGGTGAAAGCACGCAGCCTTGGTTTGGTTGTAAAGCTGACAGATACTGGCAAGGGAGAATCGTTGAGATCTTGTTTGCAGCTGCAGCAGCTACTTGTCATATGAGTAGAATCGCAATAGCCTATGGGTCAGATCCTTCGCTGATATAAATTGGCACAGCGCCATTGACTTCACTGGAACTGCACCAGCTGAGAATCTGGCCCCACGTTTTCTCCTAATTGGAAGAATACAAAACTCTTCTGAATGACAAAATCAAAATGACTACAAGCCTCCTATAATACATTTGATTAATTTATTCTAATCTCTACAAAAAAGGATAACAGTATTTCTTCATGGCCCTACGTGCCCTTGCCAATATTTTCAAATACTAATACAAATTTGGAAATGGCAGAGATGCTTAATGACTTCTTTGTTTCGGTCTTCACTGAGAAGTCTGAAGGAATGCCTAACATAGTGAATGCTAATGGGAAGGGGGTAGGTTTAGCAGATAAAATAAAAAAAGAACAAGTTAAAAATCACTTAGAAAAGTTAGATGCCTGCAAGTCACCAGGGCCTGATGAAATGCATCCTAGAATATTCAAAGAGCTAATAGAGGAGGTATCTGAGCCTCTAGCTATTATCTTTGGAAAATCATGGGAGACAGAAGAGATTCCAGAAGACTAGAAAAGGGCAAACATAGTGCCCATCTATAAAAAGGGAAATAAAAACAACCCAGGAAACTACAGACCAGTTGGTTTAACTTCTGTGCCAGGGAAGATAATGGAGCAAGTAATTAAGGAAATCATCTGCAAACACTTGGAAGGTGGTAAGGTGATAGGGAATAGCCAGCATGGATTCGTAAAGAACAAATCATGTCAAACCAATCTGATAGCTTTCTTTGATAGGATAACGAGTCTTGTGGATAAGGGAGAAGCTGTGGATGTGGTATACCTAGACTTTAGTAAGGCATTTGACACGGTCTCGCATGATATTCTTATCGATAAACTAGGCAAATACAATTTAGATGGGGCTACTATAAGGTGCGTGCATAACTGGCTGGATAACCATACTCAGAGAGTTGTTATTAATGGTTCCCAATCCTGCTGGAAAGGCATAACAAGTGGGGTTCCGCAGGGGTCTGTTTTGGGACCGGCTCTGTTCAATATCTTCATTAACGACTTAGATATTGGCATAGAAAGTACGCTTATTAAGTTTGCGGATGATACCAAACTGGGAGGGATTGCAACTGCTTTGGAGGACAGGGTCATGATTCAAAATGATCTGGACAAATTGGAGAAATGGTCTGAGGTAAACAGGATGAAGTTTAACAAAGACAAATGCAAAGTGCTCCACTTAGGAAGGAAAAATCAGTTTCACACATACAGAATGGGAAGAGACTGTCTAGGAAGGAGTACGGCAGAAAGGGATCTAGGGGTTATAGTGGACCACAAGCTAAATATGAGTCAACAGTGTGATGCTGTTGCAAAAAAAGCAAACATGATTCTGGGATGTATTAACAGGTGTGTTGTGAGCAAGACACGAGAAGTCATTCTTCCGCTCTACTCTGCTCTGGTTAGGCCTCAGCTGGAGTATTGTGCCCAGTTCTGGGCACCGCATTTCAAGAAAGATGTGGAGAAATTGGAGAGGGTCCAGAGAAGAGCAACAAGAATGATTAAAGATCTTGAGAACATGACCTATGAAGGAAGGCTGAAAGAATTGGGTTTGTTTAGTTTGGAAAAGAGAAGACTGAGAGGGGACATAACAGTTTTCAGGTATCTAAAAGGGTGTCATAAGGAGGAGGGAGAAAACTTGTTCACCTTAGCCTCTAAGGATAGAACAAGAAGCAATGGGCTTAAACTGCAGCAAGGGAGGTCTAGGTTGGACATTAGGAAAAAGTTCCTAACTGTCAAGGTGGTTAAATATTGGAATAAATTGCCTAGGGATGTTGTGGAATCTCCATCTCTGGAGATATTTAAGAGTAAGTTAAATAAATGTCTATCAGGGATGGTCTAGACAGTATTTGGTCCTGCCATGCGGGCAGGGGACTGGACTCGATGACCTCTCGAGGTCCCTTCCAGTCCTTGAATCTATGAATTATTTTAATTTACAGTGCCATCCATTTCACCCTCTCCTCTCCAACTTGAACAAAAATAGCACAGCCAAAAAGAGGCAATGAAAAATCCCTCTTACCATCAGTGCTCAACCTCAGATTTCTCTCCTCTCTCCCAAAGCCAGGGAGAATAGGTGGGCTTTGCAGCGCTCCTTAATGGTCACCATATTTGAGCTGTTTTGGAGTAAGGTGGGGAAACGCAAGTTTCAAAGTTGAGAAGCTGTTTTAGGGACAATCCTGCCAACAACCCCTCTTTCTCTGCACACCAAGGGAGCTCCAACTTGAATGTCTCAATGGATTGCAACTGTGAAAACGTGTTCAAGGGTGGCCACACAGGTAGATAGGTCACAGGTTCTAACTGGCAGTTAGTGAAGCACACAGAGTAGCTGTGTAATATGCTCATGATGAATCATACTACTTAGCCAGGGAGCTGCCAAGATTCAATTACTGGATGGGTTTTAAGATATAGCATAGGGATCAGCAACCTTTGGCATGCGGCCCATCAGGGAAATCCGCTGGTGGGCCAGGACAGTTTGTTTACCTGTAGTGTCCACAGGTTCGGCCAATCGCAGCTCCCACTGGCCGCGGTTCATCGTTCCAGGCCAATGGCGGCTGCAGGAAGTGGCAGCCAGCACATCCCTTGGCCCACACCTCTTCCCGCAGCCCCCATTTGCCTGGAACAGCGAACCGCGGCCAGTGGAAGCTGCGATCAGCCAAACCTGTGGACGCTGCAGGTAAACAAACCGTCCTGGCCCGCCAGCAGATTTCCCTGACTGGCTACATGCCAAAGGTTGCCAATCCCTGATATAGCACTATGTACAATGCACTGCAGAAGAAAAATGGGATTTAGGGACAACTCTACTAGTACCTGGCAGATAGTCTCCCATCAGAAGAACTGAGTTCAAATCCTGGCTCTGCCACAGACTTCAGGGTATGTCTACACCAGAACCACTACAGCAGCACATCTGCACTTCTGTAGTGCAGACACTTATTACAGCAACTGGAGGGATTCTTATGTCTCTGTAGTAAATGCAACTCTCCAAGAGGCCATATCTAGGTCAGTGGAAGTAACAGCATCTACATCAAGGCTTAGGTTGGCTTAATTACATTGTACTTTTATGAGCGATGTAGGTTAGCTGACCTAACTTTGTAGTGTAGAATAGCCGTTCCTATAAGACCTTAGGCAAGTTGCTTAGGCCCTGACTGTAAACATATGGGTAAGTGTTTGCAGGGCTGGAGGTTAAATCTCTCTGTGCCTCAGTTCCCCATCTGTAAATGATAATACTTTCCTACCTCACCGGGGTGCGATGAGGACAAATACATTACAGAGTGTGAAGTGCTCAGATACTATGGTCATGAGGGCCATATAAAGCACCTAAAACAGAGGTGGGCAAACTACTGCCCATGGGACTGTCCTGCCTGGCCCCTGAGCTCCTGGCCCAGGAGGCTCGCCCCCGACCCCTTCCCTGCTGTTCTCCCTCCCCCGCAGCCTCAGCTCACTGCGCCACCAGCGCAATGCTCTGGGCGGTGGGGCTGCAAGCTCGTGCCAGGCAGCACAACTGCAGAGCCCGGCCTGACCTAGTGTTCTGTGCTGCTCAGTGGTGTGGCTGGCTCCAGCCGGGCGGCATGGCTGTAGCGCCGCCAGCCACCTGTGCTCCAGGCAGCGCGGTAAGGGGGCAGGGAGCAGGGAGGGTTGGATAGAAGGCAAGGGAGTTCGGGGTGGTGGTCGGGAGTGGGGGTGTGGATAGAGTGCGGGCGGTTAGAGGGCGGAACAGGGGTCCCGGGGGGGGGCAGTCAGGAAGGAGAGGGGGGGTTGGATGGGGCAGCGGTGGGCAGTCAGGGGCAGGGGTTCCAGGGGCGGTCAGGGAGAAGGGATGGTTGGATGGGGCAGGGGTCCCGGCGGGGGCAGTCAGGAATGAGAGGAGGGGTCAGATGGGGCGACGGGGCAGTCAGGGGCAGGGGGCCCAGGGGTAGTCAGGGGACAGGGAGGGGTGGATGGGGCAGCGGTCCCGGGGGGGGCTATCAGGGGACAGGGAACGGGGGGGTTGGATGGGGCAGGAGTCCCGGGGGGAGGCATCAGGGGGCAAGAAGTGGGAGGGTCAGACAGGGGGTGGGGACCGGGCCACACCTGGCTGTTTGGAGAGGCACAGCCTCCCCTAACCGGCCCTCCATACAATTTTGGAAACCCAATGTGGCCCTCAGGCCTAAAAGTTTGCCTGCCCTGACCTAAAATGTGTAGATGGATAGAAAAAGATGTAGAAGGGACTATGGGTTTGTGTTCTGTGTGGCATGGGATGAGGCCTAGGCAGTTCCTTATGTGGTAGCTTGATGGAAAAGTTGGGCTAGAAAAGCATAAATAGTGACCCATATATAGTGTCTGTGGTACTCAGGAAAAAAGTTTTTTGTTTTTTTTAAAAGACTGAATACCTCAAATGGTGATCTAAATCTTAATGCACAATTAACACCCTCCAAAATATTACATAGCAAATACCTGATATCTTGTTTTGAGATGACTTATGTGGTTGGCCTGTTACTCATTCTATTTATAAGTAATCCACCCCTAGGAAAGAAAATGAAAATCAGTTATTATATAGCATTTCATATTGCTTCCTTAAAAACAATGGAGCTTTAGTAGAGATTGTCAAAGAAACACAACAAAACAAAAACAAACACTCACCTTTTTCTCCCTTACCAAATTCCTTTAGGAATTATCACAGACATATCAGACAGGGGCCCTTAGAAATCTTGACTATTTTGCAAGCATTTTTCCTTGTTCTTTGTTCTTAAATGCCATATTTTATATGTACTGTCATGTTGTTGGAAAGTTCATGATTCTGCTGATCAAATGACCAATATACCCAATAGCTCTGGGTCACACAGAAAAACAGCAGCTACATAGTACACTATTGTACATCATCCATCACAAACAATTGTCATTCTGGGTTTAATCCTGTTCTTAATGAATCCAATAGGACACATCCTGCTCATTTTACTAATATGTAGACCTGCTGGGGTCCATGTGAACATGGGGATAGACTGAGGGATTCAAGAGGCTCCATTTTTATGAACGATTCAGTTTATGGACACAACGGAATGAAAACATGATCAGAGGATGCTGTTGGGAGACAACTTAACTTTAGTACCCGGGAAAGGGCTACAAAGTCTAACACTCTGTGGATAATATTGATTGACGTAGCCCTTAGGGTGGCCAGGTGTCCGGTTTTCAACCAGAAAGTCTGGTCCAAAAGGGGATCTGACAGTGTCCAGTCAGATCTACTGACTGGACACCTGAAGTCCAGTTACTGCAGGCAGGGGAGGCACCAGGTCATCATCCGCGCCAGCCCTTACTCAGCCAGAGCTGCCTCCTACCTGCATCGTGTGGCTGCAGCTCCCAGCCCCAGCTGTGCAAGTGAGACCCTCCCGACCCAGGTAGAGGGAAGGGGGGAGCGGGGAAAAGCAGCTAGTGATGGGGGGAGAAGAGGAGTGAACGTGAGCAAAGCCTATGGGGAAGAGGTGGAGCAGGGTGAGGCCTCGGGGGAAGAGACAGGGCAGGGGAGGTTCTAGCACTCCTGCTGGAGTGGCCAGTTTTTAAATATTACAAAGTTGGCAACTCTAATTAGTCCCTAATTTGGGAAAGCACTTAAGCAAGGCCCAGATTCACAAACTCCCATTGATTTCAATGGATGTTAGGTACCGAAGCACCTTTGTGAATCTGACATAGCTGTGCTCAGTGTTGTAAGGCCTAACTGATTTAGAAGCCAAAATCTCATCTTCAAAAGTGATTTAGGTTCTTAAGAGCTTACATCGCATCAACTGCTGAGCACAGCTACATCTAAATACCTTTAAAACTCTGGGCCCAAGTGCTTAACTTTAATGCTGGCCCCAGTATAATCAATGGTAAAACTCCTGTTGACCTCAATGGAGCCAGTATTTCACATTCAGCTCATTTTCATATTGTTCATCTTGTTAGTTTCACTAAGTACCAATATTTTAATTGCCTTTTAAAGCATTCTCCAATTCAAACTGGAGAAAGAAAAGGCCACGCAATAAACACATCTGAAGCAATGAAAAAAATGTTAGTTGGATTTCACAGAACTTATTGCAGATCATTTATCAGTCTCAGTAAAATGCTTACAAGATTCCAGCATTCAGAAGTGGATTTGTGTACTTCATTCGGGTTACGTTTTTCTTTTAAAAAAATATATTTTTGGAGCTTCATATAATTTTCTAATATTAGTTCCTCAAATTTTCCTCATCTGGTTAAAAAAGCACTGAGCAGTTAATTATTTCTGGATAGTTTCTTCTTAGCCTCTTCTAAATTCTTTCACCTCCAATGTCCTTAAACAATCTCTGTACACATTTTAAGTCTGTTATCCACATTGCTTCATGGCCTCAGTAGTACTGTCCATGAACTGGTGTCAACTTTCCTCTATTGAAATCCAATTTTTTTCTCTATAATTTGCATGAGAAGTGTTCATAATTTGGCAGCAGCATTTCTGTCTAATAGCCATGTGTGCTGTAACCTTTCCTTATTATTGGCGCTCCAACAAAAACTCAATGGCAGACATTTGGGGAAACATCAATGCCTTATATATGAAAAGGCAATCCAAGTTACCAGAGAAGGGGAATAAGTCTGACACTGTTTTATGAGGTATGGAATCCCTGTTATTTATATACAAATGGTTGGTTTTGCTAATGGAAAATAATTTCTACAGACCAAGCGGAATAATGTGAGGTGCAGATATGCCCAGGCCAGTCAGCCAAATGAAGCACAGCCGTTTGTCTATAGTTTTGCATTGTTCTGTTAACTTTCTGATGCCAAAAAAAATCATTTGTTCCCTTTCACCAGCCTAGAAGGTCACACAACAGACAGTTCCTTTTGATTACTCTAAGTAAACACAAGTCTGATTCAGAGAGGGGAAACAATTATTTGCCAACTGTCAAACCCAATAAAGGGCAAATCTGCTTTCACTTTTTGAGCCAGATTGATGAGTCACTGCAACTATGACTAATACCCACAAATATTAAAATGTACCAAATAATATAACCTCCTTTAGTACAGCTAAAATAGTTTACACAGCGTAGGAACCCAATCAAACAGGTGTTGCTGTGGTGAACTAGACCATCCCAGCTGCTGCTAATTAGAACCAACGGCTTATTCTACTTCAGTCTTGTACAAGCTACTGACACACATTTACTGTACACACATATGTAAGAGCAGAGGCGGGGTCGGCTAATTAGATTCTTAGTTTGGAAAATTAGAACCTATGAAAATACACAACACCCTCCTTTCAAGCCTCCTTCCCCCAATCCAGCTAGCTTTAGAACACACTGTAACTTTAGGTTAGTGTCTGCAACCCTAATGAATTGCATTTGGAAGATAATAGGGTTTTAATCAGAAGTTTGGATAACGAGGGGTTTTTGAGTTAAAGAACTATTTGAAGATTAATCTAATTGGGAAAGCATATGCATTAAGGCCAATAAAAGTAGTATGAAGTGAAATGGTTGCTTAATATTTTTCTTAAATAATTTTAAAAATGTGTTAGGATAAATAAAATACAAAGTTATTAATTTATTTCTTTTGCTCCATTGTTTTATAAAAAAACAGCGTAATTGCTTTCCCCATTGAAGTCAATGATAAAGCTCCTATAGGCTCCAAAGGAGCCAGGATTTCACCAGCGGTATTCATTTTTTTTATTAAATCACCACAGTTGTAAATCAATCTATCTATAGCCCCCATCATAGTACCTCACAATCTTTAAGATGTTTATCTTCAGTGAGGTTGGAAAGTCCTATTATTCCTATTTTACAGATAGGAAACTGAGGCATAGAGAGACTAAGGCCCAAATTGTTTCATTTCCAAAGAGTGAAGTTGAACACAGGTTAAGTTGAATAAGTGGAACTTTATTAAGCCATGTGCACTGCTACATCCATGTGGCTGCATTGCTTCTTGCCTAACTGCCTGCGTCCCTGTTTTTCTGGTATCCTTTCAATACCTCCAGGGAACATAGGCCTTCTGACTCTAGTTCACGGCCAATGGGAGCTGCAGGGGTGGCGCTTGGGGAGGGGGCAGAGCACAGAGCCCCCTGACTGCCCCTAAAGGTAGGAGCCAGAGGGGAGACATACCGCTGCTTCCGGGAGCCACACGGAGAGGCTCCCGACCCCGCTCCCCAGCTGGAGCACAGGAGTGGGGCAAGCCCTAGACCCCATTCCCCAGCAGGAGCTTGAGGGCCAGATTAAATTGGCCCACGGGCCGTAGTTTGCCCACCTCTGTACTAGGGCACAGGCTACCTAAGCAGGTGACATGGGTTAGGCACCTTACTTGGGGAGAGGATCCCCTGAAGAAGGAGGTACCTATCTCTAGCCTGTCAGCAAGGGCACCTAAAACCGTCTCCTCTTCCCACCCCTTTACTCTTCATTTCACTCCTGGCTAGCCCAGGCAACTACCCCATTAGCTTCCTGGCTTCTGAGGATCCCTTCCTTAGGCACCTAACTCTTCCCATGCATTGCATGGGGGAAACTGGCTATCTAATTCAGGGCAGAGGATTCCACTTAGGGGGCAGGCCACCTAAGCATTAGGCATTGCAACACTGAGCAGAGCAAGCACCTTTGAGTATTTGGGCCTAAGTGACTTAGGGCACTACAAAATTAAGTAGACCTAAGTTAAGTCAACGTATAGCCGCTGCAGTAATTAAATCACTTCTTGTGTCATCAGTGTGTGTCCTCAGCAGGAGCACTTGCACCACTTTAACTGTCAGTGTGGGGCACTGTGGGACAGTTTTCAAAAGGCAGCAACAGTTGATATTAGCAATGCTGTGTCTATGCTGACACTATGTTGACCTAACTACATCAACTTAAGCACTGCGCCTCTCGTGGAGGTGGCGTTATTAAGTTGATGTAGTGGGTGAGTTACATTGGTGGGAAAGATATTTTAATGTAGATGCTACATCAACCTAACTCTGTAGTATAGACCAGAGCTTATTGAAGGTCACACAGCCTAACTCCCTGCATTCTGGAGGGAGTCAAATAGCAGAGGAGAGAACTGATATCTAGGATCCTAACAAATGGATCATCCTTCTCATGCCCTCCGCAGCCAACCTTAAAGAGACATCATCAACCTAAAACATAATGTAAAGAAATGTCAAAACAGCTTTTAGGTACTATACCTACCTTTAAATCCTCAGATAATGTTTGTGTTTTTACAATCACATACTGCTATTTAAAAAAATATGTCTTCCTCTTCCTTGTTGCTGTACGAAAGACCCCCACAAAAATGGTCTAAAATCCTCATTCTGTAATGCTCTCCACACAGGTGATCATTCTGATCACACAGAACATCAGAGTTGACAGTATCCTTTTAACTTGGCTGATTTACACCAGCTGAGTGTGTGACCTGCAATCTTCTTCTTCTACCATCCTCTTCCCACCCATCTATCTTATTCAGTCCCCCGCTTTTCTTTATTTGTTGGGGGGATTTTTTTGTTTGTTTGTTTTCTTCTAAAAATAAATCACCAGAGCTATGAAGTTCCACATTAAAACTACTTTATTTTTCAAAACGCCATCGACTGTAAAAGGAATTCTGTTAGAAAGTGGGTCATCGCATTTACTATTACAAACTGCATTTCACATGGCACAACATGTGGCATAGGATTTATAACACTTGTCTGCATGTACAGCACAACAGCAGCTGCTGTAGCACTTTAGTGAAGATGTTCCTACACTGACAGGAGAGCTTCTCCCATTGGCAGAGTTAATCCACCTCCCTGAGAGGCGGTAGCTATGTCGGTGGGAGAAGCTCGCCCATCAACATACTGCTGTCTGCACTGGCGGGGGGGTAGGTTAGTATAACTATGTCGCTTAGGGGTATGGATTTTTCACACCCCTGGGCAACGTAACTATACCGATATAGGTCTGTAGGGTAGACCTGGCCTAAAGTAGTACTCTATGAAGATATATAGCTATATAGGCTATATCTACACTACCACTTAGTCAGCAAACTTAAGTCACTCAGGGGTGTGAATATTCCACCCCCGTGAATGACACAAATTACGCCAGCATAAGTGCTAGTGTGGACAGCACTATGTCAGCGGGTGAGCTTCTCCTATGGACATACCTACTGCCGCTCATTGGGAGTGGATTAATTATGTCAACAGGAGAGCTCTCCCCCGTCAGCATACAGCTGCATCGGTACAGCTGCACCACTGTAAGCTCTCTAGTGTCGACATAGACTTAGAAGGATGGAAAGATCACCCATCAACCCAGCATTAGTTTGGATACTGAGTACCTAGACTTTATTTTTATTTTTATTTATTTTTTTTTGCTGGAGATCCCATCAGAGAAAATGAGTAGAAATCCCTGAGGAGGTTATAAACTGCAATCTGTTCAGTGACTACCAAAGCTGTGAGCAATATGTGTAAGTTGTGACTCATATGCAAAGAATTCCAATTCTGTGTGCCATGTTAGCAGCACTAAGTTGATGTTGAGCTATACATAGGATAAGATAGACTCTATGTGGGAATGCTAAGTGCATAAGCAGATTATGGTATCCATGCGCAAAAGGGATGTAATGATAAATAACTTCCCAATAGAGGGCGTTATGGTGTGGTTATGTATAGGAACTTGGAGAACTTTACTTCCAGGAAATGCTTGAGGAGGACGACAGTATATGTAGGGGAAGTAATGCAGTCTGAATGTTGCACTGTCTTGGCTCTCTATTGTTATTCTCATACACAGAAAATCCCCATTCTTCTACTCTCAGTTCTCTCCTCCTTGACTTGCATTCACATGAAGTTCTTTCCTCATGTTTGTTTATTCATGCATACACAAACTAGGCCATAAGCTAGTGGTAGGTAACCTGCGGCCCGCTGTTTCCCACATTTCCCATTGGCCGGGAATGGTGAACCACGGCCACTGGGAGCTGCAGGGGGGCCGTACCTGTGAATGGTCAACATCCACAAAATGTCTCACGGCCCACAATCAGCTTACACTGATGGGCAGCATGCAGTCCGCGTGCCACAGGTTGCCCACCACTGCCATAAGCTTTCAGAGGTACTGAGAGATATAATGTGCCAGAAGTATACTGTTCATCCTCTCTCCTACCTGTACCTCCCCACAAAGTGTCAGTAAGGCCAAGTCATATCAATAGCACTGGCCAACAACCACGCCCTCCAAAGGATTCAGGAAAACTTGGATTGCACATTTGTTTTAGCATAGGTGCCTAGGTGTCACCTATCATCCTATATCAAACAGTTTCAGCCCATATTTGATTTCCTAACGGAAATCTTTCCTGAATCCTCTTCTTCTGGCCTTCAAACACCCCAACCTCGCAAAGCTCATCATCAGAAGGAAGCTCCCCAAAGACAAAGACACACCAACTCAAAGCGGCCTCAGACCCTGCCAGAACAACAGATGCGAAACTTGCAGACATATCTGCACTACTACGATGATCAATACACCTGACAACACACCTTCCAAGATGCATGGGTCCTACACATGCCTATCCCAACAGGTGATGTACCTCATCCAGTGCATCAAAGGCCCAACAGCTATGTGAGTGAAACCAAACAAACACTATGCTCTCAAATGAACTCATATCGAAAAATGACAAAAGACGAAAACACTATATCACCAATGGGAGAATACTTTGCACAAAATGATCAGTCCATATCTGATCTTTCAATACTTGTCTTCAAAAGAAATCTGCACAACACCTTCAGAAGGCAAGCTTGGGAACTTAAATTCATAATGTTGCATGGCTATGAGCTTATCTACACTTGACATGCTGCAGTGGCACAGCTACAGTTGCGCTGCTGTAGCACTTCAGTGTAGACACTACCTACAGAGACAGGAGGGGGTCTCCCGTCGCTGTAGGTAATCCACCTCTGTGAGAGACAGTAGCTAGTTCAATGGAAGAATTCATCCGTTGACCTAAGGCTGTCTACCCCAGGGGATAGATTGGATTTTTCACACCCATGAGAGATGTAGCTACGCTGATGTAACTTTTCAGCGTAGCCCAGCCCTAGACATTAAATATCATGGACTCAAGAGGGACACTGGTTTCCTGGCTCATAATAACAATTTGTAACACACATCTTCATGCTAATCCTTAATGGCCCATTTCATATCTTTTTGCATAACAATATAATCCCTATTGCCCACTCCATTTCAAGTGGCCTACAGCATGTTACCCCTTACGCTTAGCAATCTGTCCCAACTTGTATTTAGCTGAGACTCTCTGATTTCCTTCCCCAGACCTGAAGAACAGCTTTGTGTATACTCCTGGGGCAATTCTGAGCCACTGCGCATGCACAGAATTCATGTCCCCTGCAGATTATTTTTCTCTGCCGTATTTAGATTCTGCTGGCGAGGCACTGCAGTTACACCTTTCACCACCAGGGGCTGCTGTGGTGCTAGAAGTGAGGGCAGACAGCCAGAGGAGAGGCTGTTTTCCTCACAGTAGGGCCAGGTGAGGAGGTACTGGATGGCTAGAGCGGGCCACACAGGGCTGCTGAGGGGTCACAGATTGGGGTTCAGAAGGGCTAGTGGGGGAAAAGACTGAGGCATGGGCTCAGGATGACAGCATTGAGCCAAGGGCTGAATGGGAGGGTGGCTGCAAGGCCACATGGGGATGGGGGTAGGGAGTCCAGGGACACATGGAGGGGTGTGTGCAGGGACACATAGGGCATGGTGACCAGATGTCCTGATTTTATAGGGACAGTCCTGATTTTTGGGTCTTTTTCTTATATAGGCTCCTATTATCCCCTACCCCCATCCCGATTTTTCACATTTGCTCTGTGGTCACCCTCACATAGGGACAGGGTAGGGGGTGCAGGGACGCATGGGAACAAGGGCAGACATGCCTGATGAATGGGAAAAGATAGGGATCATCCAGGGTCTGCATGGGGGAAGCTCCCCAACTCCCTACAATCCCTCCCCCAAACCCTCAAAAAACCTGTTCCATACTTCTCCCACCACACCAAACAATCCTCCAGGTTCACTTCCAGGTTCCTTTCCACTGCCTCAGCTCCTCCATTTCCCCTGACTCCCCCAAGCCTTTGCACTGCTTCTGAGGGGTTTCTGTATTGTAGTTTAAATTAATTATAACTCAAAGTTCTGTATTAACGTGGCTAGTAAGGAATCTATTTGTCAAAAAACATTTCCTGGATTTTTTTTTGTCTGTATTGTTACAGACATACTTGCTGATAGATAATTTGAAATAAATTACCAAAATAATTGAAACTGGTGTTATTATCTTGTGTTATTTTGACAAATAAAATATGCAGAATTTTGCAGAATTGTTAGCAGTATTTTTAATTTTTTGGCACAGAAGTCCCCCAGGAGTATGTGTGGCTTGAAAGCTTATACATTCCACCAACAGAAGTTGGTGTAATAAAGGATATTATCTCACCTTCCTTGAGTTTTGTTCTATCTAATCTATATTACCCAATCTCTCTAATTAATGTAAAGTGCATATCATTTTCAGTTTCAGTCCTGTTTAAACTCAAATGCTTAAGGTTTGTTCTATCTAATCTATCCATTGGAGGTACTTCTGAGGTGCCTACCATCTTGATATGTAAGTGCCATGTTATCACTGGTTTCATGAAAGAACTGGTGGATGTAAAATTGGAAAATAGAAGCAGGAGGCAAAATAATGTTTTTATTAGGAAGGGCCTGATCCAAAATCCAGATCCAATTGCGTTCTCAATTTGGAAGGATCAAAATCTGGATTTGAATTCTGCAGTTCGGGCCCTTATCTATCTTTTATTGTTCACAGGAGGAAGCAGGTGAAATACTTAGAATGATCTGAATAAAATAGAAACACTTCAATAGAAAGTTAATGGAAAAGTAAAAAATCAAATGCTGTTGCTATAAATTAACGAGGATTTGTCAAACATTTCTGAATGCAAGAGTAGCACCCGAGAGGGTTTGACTGATATGGTGGCTATCAGCAAACATGTCTTTGATCTATGGGCAATCACAGACCTTACTGAAGCTGATGGGCCTGCTAGCTTCCTTTCATTTAGGCTAAATGAGGGAGCAAATAAATGCCCATTTGTCCAGAGATAGAAACAGCCATGATCCCCAACCTAGAACACAGGAAGGGAAGAGCTGCTGAAGACTCCTACATTTTTAAAAATAAGTTAGTAGAGCGTTTATGCAAGGTCATGGCAGGCTGTAAACCTAGGTTTCTATCAGGGCATATCTCAGGCTTAGCTACTGAACCATACTACCCTGTCAGACAGATCAAGCCAGTTTTTATTAGCCTATAACTGGCCAATATAATTCTTTCCCAGAGCTGGGGAAAGAATCTAGGATTCCTGATTACCAGCATTTTACTGCTAATTAGTAAATAGTTGTATAACCTACTATGAAAGTTTGTGTCAAGTCCTACTCCTGTGGCTTGTCTACAAAGGGGTTAGCAATTGATCCTTTAGGAAGGGCCTACAGTAGGGATCTGAAGGTTAAGAGGTTTAATGCCAGCTGTTTTATCTATGTGGAGGGATGGGCTGTTTACATGTGTTTCTAACAATGAAAAGATCACTTTAAAACAGGTTTTATACTTAAAAACGATGATAATCTATAAATTATGGTGTGACTCACCAAAACAGATTCACATTTCAGTCATTTCTCATTGTCACTGTTAAGGTTTTATGTTAAAGTGCAAGTTTGATGAAGCTGGGATATGTATTGCTTTTGGGTATCTGTTGGAGTTGGAATTGAGAGCTTTATGGAGCATTGGAGTGTTATTGAGTGTTATAGGATATCGGAAAGAGGAAGGGAATGCATAAGTCTTTCCCCTTCTTATTTCCATGATTTGAATATTTTTAGGCAGATAGGATGTGTCATATCACAACCTTAGCTCTCACTAAACATACTTTAGAACATAAGACTGGTCATACTGGGTCAGACCAGAGGTTCATCTAGCCGAGGATCCTGTCTTCTGACAGTGACCAGTGCCAGGAGCTTCAGAGGGAATGAACAGAACAGGTAATCACCAAGTGATCCACCCCCTGTCGCCCATTACCTTTGTGCTTGCTAAGATTAATATATTTGCATATGAGATCCCTAGTCAAAGGAATAAGGAATGTCCACAGAGAACTCTAATGAGCTATAGATTTAGAAAGGTCTTGGAAAGACGAGTGTCTGACCAGCAGATCTATTTAAGGTATCCATTATCATAATATCTGAGCATCTCATAATCTTTAATGTATTTATCCTCACAATGTACCAGTGAGGTAAAGAAGTACTTTTATCCCCATTTAACAGCTGGAGAACTAAGGTACAGAGAGAATAAGGTCTAGATCCACAAAAGGAGTTAGGCATCTAACTCCAACATTCAGACATCACTGAGTTCTTCAAAGCCCCTGCTCAGCTGCTGCATAATGCTGTAGGCACCCAAAGTCCCTGAGACCCTAAATTTCTACCAATAAGTCCCCTCAGTGCCTCAGTTTCTACCAATGAGTATGCACACAGCTGTCTCAGTGTAGGTGCCTAGGTGCCTATCTCAACAGGATTCTCAAACTAAGTGTTCCTGTGCCTATCTTGCCTGTGGGACCTGATACAGTAGGCATGCTCTGAGCATGCCAAACCCACATAAAATGGCCAGAAAAGGCCCCAATAACCTTTAGCCCAGTGGTTACAGCCCTCACCCTGAAAATAAGTGACCTGGGTTCAATTTCCCCTGCTGCCTGATACTGTGAAAGGATTTGCACTCGGGTTTCACCTCCCACTACCTCAGGTGAGTGCCTTATTCATTGAGTTAGGGAACAGTGTGGCATAGGTTATTCTCAGTCTCTCCTGATGAAGCTGTCCCATTGTATAAATAATTAAATATGCACTGGGCCACCAGGAAAGCATGACTGACTCTGTAGTCCAGTGGCTAGGGCATTTACCTCAGAGGTGGGGAAACCCAAGTTGAAATCCCTTCTTCGCATCGGGAGAGGGGGAAATTGAACTTGTGCAAGTGCCCTAACCAGTGGGGTAAAGGTTATTAAAAAGGGCCTCTTCCTTTGCTGATGCTACTGCATTTCTTCAAAAAAAAAAAAAAAAAAAAAAACAGCTTACATGCCTATCTCCAGAAGAAGGTTCATGGCTGTGAATCACATGTGAAGATAGATGGCTAGCTCCCGCTGAGGGGGTGGGACTTAGACCACACCCTTTTTTTGGTATTTCCTATTAGCTAGCTTAGTCAGCTCCATCCTACGCATGCTGTCTTTTGTGGATTCCATTCTTGGACCTTGTCTACATTGGCTACACTTGTGACAGTGTGTAGAGTATGTGTAGCTACATACCGCAGTGAAAGGCAGCCTGTATCCACACTCACTGCAGTGTATAGCTATACTCGGCAGTGAAAAGTTCTGGTGGGGAGTAGAGAGGGAAAGGTTCCAGCAGTGAGGAAATGAGGGAGATTTTCCCCACTGCCTCTCCCCTTACCAGAGTCTTTCACTGCAGTGGGGAAAGGGTCCAGCAGTCAGTAGGGAGGCAATGGGACTCCACACTGCTAAACATAGCAGTCTAGATGTCAGAGGCACTACTTGGGTATGAAGAGTAGTGCAGGATACATATGCTAAGGTTCAGGTGTTTAGGACACTCTGCGCTACTCTATTTGCCTAAGTAGTGTCTCACCATCTACATGGCTATTTATATCTGTGCTAGCTACTCATGCAATGTATGTGCTCTGCACACCACCATAATGTAGACCTACCCTTAGGCACTTATCTCTCGCCATGCATTGAATAGGGAGTATAGGCACCTAACTTGAGGCTGTGGATTCCACCAGGTGGCAAGGGGGCTAAAAGTTAGGTGCTGCAACGCTGAAGTTACTTTGTGGATTTAGCCCTAGGTTAAACAGGAAGTCCATGGCAGAGCAAAGAATCAAAAACAGCTTGACGATTCATCCTCTCCAACAGGTATTAAACTTGCAATTGATAAAACATCTTTCATACAAACTAGTTTCCGGAGCAAAATACCTTTCTGGGTCTATGCTCTCTACTCCCTGCTGACTTCCTCTTCTTAAAGCAAGCTGCAGGCTGGCTAACTGCTTTCAGCTGTTTCCCAGTCCTATGTGTTAAACCTTGTCTTTTCCTAGAGGAATTCAAGAACTTCCTGCTCTCAACATACATTGACCCTCATTGGGCCCCAAAGAGATGATCCAGTCTTACAACATGGGAGATGAGTAGGCCCATGCAGTATTATGGCAAACAGTGTTTTCCGTACACCACCTGATCCTGCAGCTCCTCTGACTGGCGCTGCACAATCCACTCTGCTTTATACTGTATCAGGCAACATGGAAAGCAGACAGCTGATCAAAGAGAGACACTGCAGGTGCAGATCCATGGGGTCAGAAAAGTGGCAGAAGCTCTCAAACTATGGGTAAGGGGAGATGGGGAATGGAGAATTGGAGCAGTAATTCTTCTCCTCCCCCTTTAGCTCTATGGTTTTTTTTTTAATATTTAACACTCATTAAGTCTCCCACACTAACCATGTGCTCATCCAATTCAAACATGTTTCAGAAAAATACAGATTCAGGCTCTGACAAATGAGTGTATGAAAGAAAACCACAATAGTTAAGAATAAGAGGAAAACTATTAACTGGTGGCAGGAACTACTAACTGGGACATAAAGTTGGCATATTGAGCTGAAATCCTCTGCCATTTGTTGTAAAACTCAAACCACAAGCATTTCCCCAAATATTCTATTTAGCATTCTTCACCAACCATTGATACGTCAGCTAGTGGGTGTGAGTCAATGATCCAAACACCAGGAGGACTTGTTGGAATGAGGATCTGAGCACTGACTGGAATGCACATCTAGCAGAGATCAAGCACAAACTGCAGGGAAAGGAAAATGTGTATGCCTAACATCATCTTCTAATTTATTCACCTTCTAATTTAAATGATGTCATAGGAATTCCAGCCTACCAGCCTGTACAATTCATTAACCATACTTCATTAGTCAAATCATATTTAAGTAATTATCAAACCTGGGCAGATATTAGAAAAGCCAACAGTTTCCGTCATAGCTGTGACAAGAATATGTGAATGTGGGGATTGATGTAGTCTTGATGAATGAAAGAAAGAGGGTGAAAAGAAGTAAGATTCTATTATTTTAATCACTTTGCGGGCTACAATAGTAGTATCTGGCAGAGCTGGCCTGGTGCTTTGTGAGGCCCCAACCTGCCAGTGGTGTGATTGAGTCATCATGAGTTGTCTTATTCATTTCTCCTGCCAGAGGGGGAGACCAGACAGTGAATTTCCTCCAGCTCTGGTTCTGCTGCCAGAAGGTGAGATTGCCCAAGCAATCACAGTCACAGAGGGGTCCCCCAAATACATGAGCCCCAGGTTGTCTTACGTTCTTAATGCTCAAGTCTGGCCATGATTTTTTGGACAAAATGTAAACTTCTACTGGCAGATCCTCAGCTGGTTTAGTTCCACAGAAATCAAAGGAGAGATGCCAATTTGTACTAGCTGCAGATGTGGGCCTAATGTATAAGCTATAGCTATTGCTACAGGCAGAGTTTTGTCCATTTAATTTCGGCCTTGGAAATCAGTAAGTTTTCCATGGAGTAATGAAAACCCCGTAAATGAGGAGAGTGCATCTCAAGAGCCATATTGGTAGAAGTTGTTATTTAAGAAGGAGGATGGATGTGTATGATCGGTTTTCAGGTACTGCAATTTGCCATGCCATGCAGCACAATCTAATTACACACATTGAAATTCCAGTAGAGTTTATCAGGAAAAAAGCTGTAAGGGATACATTTAATAACTTCAGTGACTAAATTAATGGTGCCCTAATTGCAGAAGCATTTATCTTAGCAACTAATGATAGATGTACTGTGTACTTTGGAAAGTAATCTTGATTTGACTTCCTTCCATTTTTCCATTCTTCGCTGTTGCAGTTTTGCTTGCTTATTTCATCTTTATCCTCTCAACCTTTCCTAAACATATACAGCAATTAATTTTTGTTCATGGTAATATACATAGTTAAATACACAAAATACTGTATTTCTTATACAAAAACAATAGAAAAAAGTTACCATTATATTGGTTATTGCATTGTTAATGCACGGGTAGCTGTGAGCTGGGACAGAGATTAAGTGCTGATAACATATGCTAAACTCTACAGTCCTTTGGTTAGGGCCCCATGTTACCCTTTGTGCCCACATGTTGGGAGGAGTCTGTTTCTGAGGAGAGAGGAAATTAGCGATAGCCTTTGCAGCAGGTTCCCTTCTCCCAACCCGGTAGAAGTTACTCCGCAGGATTCCAGCTCCCAAGAGTGGGAGGAAGCATAAGCATCCTATAACATAGGGTAAACTCTAGACCCGTAGAAATGTATCCATTACCTCCAGATCAGATCAGAACAGCTAACCAAAACAACTAAGTCTTGCAGTGACAAGGAGACTTATAGAGGCAGCACATTCACTTCCTAGAGAAGATCTTTGTTAGTCAACAGTGATCATGCAAGCCACTTAAGACCTGATTGTATAGGGCCTTGTCTACACAGGAAAGTTTTACCAGTTATAACAGTTCAGTGTCTGGGCACTCTTATTCCGGTATGAGAGTGGCATTTTTTGGTTTAGCTTAAAGCCCTTCCTTTCAATGGCGTTACAGTAGGGATGAGTTTGTTCAAATGGTTTCAGTAACATCTTGATGACATTGGAGGATGAACACCAAGGTTTAGAGTTCCATATCCAGTAGTTCATTTTTGCACTGAATGCAATCTTATAATTAGAGGTGGTTGGAAAAACTTAACTGGGACCATTTTTTTTTCCATTGGAAAATGCAGTCCTGCCAAAACTGAAACACTTTGCAAAATTGTGTCAATTTCACACACATGACTCCACATGCCCCCCCTCCAAGTGTCGCCTCTGTCGTCTCTCTGAGACAGCACTAAAGTCCACCTGCTTATCATCTTCTATGATGTAATCCATCCATCACTTCCCTTGGCTTTCCTCAGGGTCTTTTTCCTCCCTCCCTCTCCTGGCATGCTATCTTCATCAGGGCCTCTTCATTCATCCTCTGTATATGTCCAAACCAAAGAAGTCGAGCCTCCTGGATTTTATCAGCCACATCATTTCACATTATGTCAGATGCCTGCTTCATAATAGTAATTAATCTTAATTTGTACTTCTGTAGCACTTTTCATCCAACACTCTCACATTGCTTAAAAATTTTAATGAATCACAGCTCACAAAATTTACTGTGTCCATTTCACAGTTGGGGAAAGTGAGGCACTGTGAAGTTAAGAGCCTAAGATGGCATTGAAAATAGTGGCTGACCCAGGCATAGGGTCCATGAGTGCTGAATCCCAATCCCAATGATAGCAAACATGACCTAAACTCCATCAACCTTGCTAAACCACAAACACTATTATTTTTGCTATTATTTATTATTCATATTGCAGTGGTGTGTAGTGACCTCAACTAGCTCAGGACCCAATTGTTTTTAGACACTGTACAAACATATAATTAATAAAAGTCCCTATCCAAAAGGATCTGCCGTTTAAAAACATATAGAGTAAGAGCTTCCCAAATGTCAAACAGACCATAGGGGCACTAAGCCTTAACCCAACCCTTATACTATCATCATGCTCTGCTTACAACTACCACCATATTGGACCTGATTCGCCTCCTGACTTCGATGGAATGACTCCTGTTTTACACAAGTGTAAGTATAGGAGACTCAGGCCCCTTATTTGTAAGACCAAAAGATGACTGATGACTCTTCTAGACAGCAAACAAGGAAATCAGGATTGGATGTTGAGATAAATTCTATGTAAAATTCATAAATTAAAGGGCATTTTATTTCCTTGTGCATTTTCCCCTCTGATTTACAACTATTCCTTTTTGTTTGGCCTTCTAATGGCTATTTCATGGGACACATTATTCTTAAAGGTTATATTGTTAGTCTTGAATAATACTTCAAGGTTAAGAAGTTGAAGTAGTTGCAGAGACTTCCTGTTTTTGACAGCTCCTTTTTCCTTTCCACAATTGTGTTTTATACATTTTTCTGCCTTTTTTTCCTTTTTAACAAAAATTATTAGTTTCTTGCAGAGGCAGTAATGAATAGAGAGTTTAATCCCAGCTCTGCAAATGTACCTGTATATTTTGGGGAGGGGGAAATGAGGAAATTGTAGGTATCGTTTATTATTTGTTATGATTCTGATGGCAGAGCTAAAAGTTTAACTTTTGGAGGGCAGGCTGATTGGCAAGACAATAACAATCCTTCAAAGGAAAGCTGATCTAGTGTAATACCACACCACGTGCTCCTTCTGGCCACCAAAATATTAAAAGGAGGGCTCCTTCGTTCCAGTGAAGTTGTTGATTTAAAGTCTGAAGCCTCAGAATAAGATCCTGTAATCTCTTTAGTGCTGGTACCACCCCTTGTGGTATTACTGAAACATCTCTGAATTTCATATCTTGCAAACTCACTGGTATTTTCAGGGTATAACGCTTCCATAGTAGCTATGAGGCAGTGATGTCTAGGAGTTAGAGCAGAGTGCTGTAGGTCATGATTCCTGGATTTTATTCCCAGCTCAGCCACACAGACATTGTATAATCCTGGGCAGTTCACACAGGCCAACATTTTCAACATTGGTGCCTAAATATTAATCTCATTTATTCATAGACTGTAAGGGCAAAAGGGACCACTATGTATATCTAGTCTGAGTCTGACCTCCTGCATGTGGTGATAAGTGCAGTATAGAATCAGTATATAATAGAACAGAATGAGAGACAGAATTTCACCATGATCTCTGCATCAAACATTCTAGTTGAACCATGAGTTGTTGAGTATCTTTTCAATAGAGAGACAAGGTGAGTGAGGTAATATCTTTTATTGGACCAAATTCTGTTGGTGAGAGACAAATTTTTGAGCTACACGAAGCTCTTCCTCAGGTCTGGGAAAGGTACTAAGTGTGTCACAGCTAAATACAACATGGAACAGATAGTTTAGCATAAGTAGTTAGCACATATTCTAAAGGGACCATTCGAGGTGAAGTGGCCCATTAATACCTCTGCAGTCATAGGACAAAAAGGGGGTGATAGTGGGTTACAGATTGTTGTAATAAGCCATAAATCTAGTGTCTTTATTCAGGCTATGATTTTTAATGTATAGCAAAGTTATGAATTTAAGCTCCCAGGTTCATCTTTTGAAAGTGCTTTGGAGGTCTCCTTTGAGGATGGGGACTGATGGGTCAGATATCAAGTGATCGCTTTGTGAAAGGGTGACGGGGTGTTTTTGTCTTATCATTTTCCTGGGTGAGTTCATTCGAGAGCCTAGTGATTGTCTGGTTTCACCCACATGTTTGTTATTGGGGCATTTAGTGCACAGGATAATACGTTGTGATAAGCATGTGTAGGAACCATGGAGCTTATGTTGTGGTGTGTGGATCATTGTAGCAATGGAGATATGTCTGCAGGTTTTGCATTTGTTGTTCTGGCAGGGTCTGGTACCGCTTTGAAATGGTGTGTCCTGGTGTGTGGAGAGCTTGCTTCTGATGATGACCTTGGAGAGGTTGGGAGGCAGGGGGTTGTTTGAAGGCCAGAAAAAGGGAATTTTCAGTGTGTTAAACTGTATATCCTGGACTTTCTCCTCAAGCTTATTCTATGATATCTGAGTGCCTGGCTGTAGAGAACAGATTTATGACTGTCAGTGGGGATGTGATAATTGTGAGTGGTGTTGTCATTGTTGTGAAAGAATTCTCTGAGGCAGAGTCGGTGGAAGAATTCTTCTAGTTCTCCATGTTAGTATGGTATCAGGTTCTTTGGTTGGGCAGAAGTTCAGTCCCTTAGAGCAAACAGATAATTCAGCTCCAGTTAGGGGTAGTCTTGATAAATTGAGGATGATCGAGTGTCATGTAGTGTCCATGTGGTAGGTATTGGTGCCATGGTTTCACCCAGAGGTGGTGTTTTGTGGGTTGTGGAGTAGTTGCAGTTGGATCCACTTTTTGTTTTTGTGTTCGATGGCTGTCATCAGGTTTTTTAAAAAGATGTTTTGGATTTCTTGCAGTTGTCAAGTCTGGATGGTCACGGGGTGGAGGGACCCCACCCTCAGGATGCCTGGATTGGGAGAGGTGAATTGGGTAATTGGTGAGGGAAGGTGAGGTGCAAGTTTGACCAAGTAGGGGCAACACTCTGAAGATCCAAGCCCTCTTCCACCCTCCCACTAGGACTTGGCCTACCATAACCCTTCTCATGGTGAGAGTCAGAAACCAGTGCCAGTTGCGGGGCTGAGTTCAGAGGGTGACCCTCTCCATAGGTTGGGGGGCTGGGGATTGGGGTGGGCAGCCCCATGTACATCTGCCTCTCTGGAAAGGGTAACCTTCCCCAGGCATGGGTGCCTCCCCATGATAAAGGTTATACTTTAAAAACTATGGAGATTTTAAATAATATTTTTATTTCTAGCAGAATTGCACTGGATCAGATTAACAATGTCCCTACTGCCAGCTTTGATGCACTAACCAACAAATACGTTGCGGGGATGATAGAGGTTACAGGTCCTATTCATGAAGACCTTTGTCAGACTGTCTGGAGTGGCTCACGACTGTGAGTGCCCACCTCAGGGAAGATTGTCGGAAACAGGGCAGATAGACCAAGCTGGTGGTGTGTTCTATACTTAGATTTCACCAAGCCAGTAACAAATGTGAACTCCTGGATCACTATACCAGTCTTACCATAGAGTCACAGACAGTCCCCTTAAACTCACCAGTTTATTTTGCCATCCAGACAAACTGAACTTTATGATAAAAGGTCACTCAAACCAAAAATCACACCGTAGAATCATTGAAGATTAGGGTTGGAAGAGACCTCAGGAGGTCATCGAGTCCAACCCCCAGCTCAAAGCAGGACCAACCCCAACTAAATCATCCCAGTCAGGGCTTTGTCAAGTCGGGCCTAAGAAACCTCTAAGGATAGAGATTCCACCACCTCCCTAGGTAACCCATTCCAGTGCTTCACCACCTTCCTACTGAAATAGTTTTTCCTAATATCCAACCTAGACCTCCCCCACTGCAACTTGAGACCATTGCGCCTTGTTCTGTCATCTGCCACCACTGAGAACAGCCTAGCTCCATCCTCTTTGAAACCCCGCTTTAGGTAGTTGAAGGCTGCTATCAAATCCCCCCCCCCCCCCACACACACACACTCTTCTCTTCTGCAGACTAAATAACCCCAGTCCCCTCAGCCTCTCCTCATAAGTCATGTGCCTCAGCTCCCTAATCATTTTCGTTGCCCTCTGCTGGACTCTCTCCAATTTGTCCACATCCTTTCTGTAGTGGGGGGCCCAAAACTGGACACAGTACTCCTGTACTAATTACTAATTAAAGGTTTATCAGCTAAGAAAAGGAAGTGAGAGTTATTGAGAGGTAAAATATATGCACCGGGGAGTCACAGTTTGTAATTCCAAATGGTGGTAGTGATGTAATAAAGTACCAGTTTCCCAAAAGTCTTTTCAGGGTTCCCAGATTGTCTCTGGGAATCTCCGCTTTGTATCTGGTACACTTCCCTATAAGAGTCCAAACAGTCCAGATACAAATGAGCTTTCCTTGAGTCCATACTTACAGCTTCTCACAGAAAACAAGTTGACAGTGTTACTACCCATTGGGCTTTTCCTTTGATGACAGAGAGTGAGGAATGCATTTTGACCCAATCATCAAACGCAGTGACCACTTGCTTTGAAATTAGCACTTTTCTGTTAAAGTTCTTCATTTGCATTCCTCCATGCTTCTTTTTCCTTTGATGGGTTATTTAGTTACAGGGGTATATACAATGCAAATGTTTGCTACTACATTATAACGGGATACAAATAAGTGAAAACAATGCAAGTAACATCCCACTAGTTTCCATGAAGTTTAAACACCAAACACTCTTATTCATTTAACATTTACACTTTGATCTATACTAATACACAAGTGAATTGGCCTGAGACTCTGGCATGAGTTGGTTCCTGGTGGGTCTGCCACCATCACAACCTTCTTCTTGAGTGGAATGCCTATGAGAGAAAGAATACAATCGCCTATAAGGAGAAGAGTATCAAGACTGTATTGACAACGGTGAGGTGAGTGATGTTTTGTCAACCATTTTACTACTGGTTTTTCAAATGGCCTTTTTAAAGAGTTGGAATGGGATACCTCTAAGCCTAGTTTTTATTGTAAGAATTTAGCTATGTTAGATGATCCATATTTGTTTGAGACCGGTTTACCTTACATTTGCCCTATTTAATCCTGAGGAAAATAGACATAATAGCATCATAGCCTGGCCACCGCTTCCCGCAGCTTCCATTGGCTGGGAATGGCGAACTGCAGCCACTGGGAGCTGCAGGCGGCTGCACAACTGTAAACAAATGGTTTGGTGCCCTGCCAGTGGATTACCCTGATGGGCCACGTGCAGGTTGCCAACCGCTGTTCTAGGGTTTTGTCACAGGAAGAAATTGAATTTTTAATCCAAAGATAAAATATGCTAGTGTGAGGAATATTAATAGATGTATTGATAGCCAATTAAAGACCCAAACCAATAAACAGATAGCAGATTAAAGGAGGAATTTAGCTTTAAAAAGGGTTAAAGAAGCATCAATGAGTGTGGTTCAAGTTCCTGAGAATGACCTTGTTGGGAGCATATTGGGAAGTCCCATCACTACACGAGAGCATTAAATTATTAAAGGAACATCCTAAAATCAACATGCTTAAGGCTCTTAATAATGACAGCAATGCAGAACAGATCTTAAATCTATTGAAAGTGATAAAAGAAAGCCTTTGGAGATTGCAGATGACTTCATTTGGTTGGGGAATGATGGAAGAGCTGTGTAAATCCTTGATGGAAATTCCTAGAACTGTTCATTCACCTAATCGAGCATCCCATTAGGGCTAGAAATAATAGTAATGGAAATAAGAATATCTGTAAAGGGAAGAGAGTGTAAGAACCGACAGTGATGAGGGTTCTGGGCCACTTTTGCTTCTTCGTTGCCATTGGAAGCTTTGGCTGGGTTTCTGATGGAGAACTCCATGACACTAGGGTCTGCAGTGGTGGCCCTGCACAGCCCACTGATTGGCTTATGCTGGTATTTAAACCTGGAAGCCATCATGGGAAGCACTCTGCGCAATAATGCAGGCTCCCTGCTTGCTTCTGCACCAATGTTGCTTTGCTGTAGACCCTAAACTCTGCCTTCTGACCCTGGTTTGTCCCTGACTCTGCTGTTTGTCTGCTGTCTATAACTTGGTGTCCAGGGCTGTCCTTACCCATACACAAAGTACACAGCTGCATAGGGCACCAGGAAATTTGGGGCAGCAAATTTCCTGGTGCCCTGCGCAGCTGCGTGCTGCCCCAGCCCCTGCTCTGGCTCTTCCCCAGGGCCCCCACCCTGCTCTGCTCTTTCCCCACCCTGCTCTGCCCCTTCACCACCCCAGCCCCACCTCTTCCTGCCCCTGCTCTGCCCCAGCCCCACCCCCACTCCTCTGAGCTCTGCAGCATGTCTAGGCCTGCACTCACCGGCAGTGGGAAATGCAGACCCGGCCTCAGCCGCGCCGCCAGTGAGTGCTGGGGGGTGGTTCTCCCCTGTCCCGCAAGCCAGCCCCCCCCAGAGGCCTGGGGACAGCCTCTCTGGTGTCCCCCCCTCCCCCCCCCCGCAGAGGCCTTGGGCCCCATGCACACACCCCGCGGAGGGCTGGAATAGGGCCCCAGAATAGCTAGGGACGGCCCTGCTGGTGCCTAACCCTGACTTCCTGATATCTTGACCTGGCTTGACCCCATCTTTGCTATTTGTCCGCAACTTGGTGCCTGACCCATCTTCCTTGTATACTGACCTGGCTCGACCCGACCTTGCTATTCATCTCCTTACCACAATTTTGTAGCTGATCGGTGCACACAGGCTGCCCATTGTCTGGCCCTGATAGAGATTAGCACATATTAGTACGTGTGAGCCTGATAGGGCTAAACGCAGTATGTCTATTAATGAGATTAAGCAACATTATTTAGAGATTTTGGACAACTTTGGGCATTGTATAATGGTAGGATGGCCCCAAGCTGAAGAGTGGACAGATAGCAACCTCCTTATGAGGCCAATATCAGCTGGTGTAGTTCGAGAGGCATTAGAAGCTATAGTGCCCCTAGTCCCAATCAAGTTACAGTTAATGATCTTTGAGATATTTTTAATTTAAATTCTACCATAATTACAACAATTTTATAATATACACAATTTACAAATCCGAGAATATTTAAAGGAAAATAGGACAAGTTTAATCCCCAAATCTGAAGATCCTGACAAGTTTGCTCATCTCTCTTCATGGAAACCAATAACTACTGGATTAATTTGGCTCAGAATAAATTCTAAATGTTAGTGACCCGACTAACTTGCACAATTCAAATATGTCAGAGACAAAAAGGTTTTATTTCAGTTCTGGGATTTGGGGAAAATATATCTATTTTTAATAATTTAATTAGAGGAGCTAAACACAGAGGGGATGAAATTGCTAGTTTTTGTCAATTCAGCCAAAGCCTCTGATTCAATAGGCCATGGACATATTATTTATTGTTTTAAGAAATTCAGCATTAGTGAAAGATTTATAGACATTATCAAAGAGCTCTATATTAACTGCTCTATAAAAATTTATGTAGGTGAGGAACGGTCTGAATCTATCCCAATTCACAGTGGGGTGAAACAAGAGATCCCTTATCTCCAATATTATTTTATATTTCTTTGGATCCCCTTTTGAGGGATGTGGTTTTATTTCAGTGGGAAAAAATCACGACTTTGGCATTTGGCGATGATGTGGCTATCCTTAGTGGATGCTATAGGGATAAGAAGGAAAATTTAGAAAGCTAAAATCAATTTTTTACCCATACGAGTCTAAAATTAATATCAGGAAGATTAAGGGATTCCACATTGTACTCAAACATAAAATTTATATTATCAGCCCAAATTATAATTGGAGATTAGACAGTGAATTAATAGAATATGTGGAGCCCGGACAATCTGAAAAATATTTGGGTGCCAAGGTCACCTTGGACTGGAATTGTTGATGCATCATGTGAAATTAAACTGGTGGACTGGTGTCACAATTTCTAAAGGGGTCCTCTTAAATCAGTTGAAAAATTGATCATTTAAAAGTTGATATTTCATGCAGATTATTTTATAACTTATTATTGAATGTGCCTTCTAAATGTTTTAAATTTATAAATGTATAATTTAGATATGTTGGTTAGAAAGACAATCACAAATATTTTTAATCTCTCGTAATGTACTACTGATGGGCTGTTTTATCCCGACATTAGGGATGGTGGCCTCGTACTTACTAAATTTTTGGTATAAATTCCTAATATGTTAATTCAAAAATGGAGAAGACAAATGGCTTCCAAGGACAGCTGGGTAGATTTGTAATTCATTTATGCTGGTACAGATCTAGTGGGAAAGATTTTAAATGTTAGTGCCTCCACGCCCAACCTCAAAACATGGAGAGTCGAGGAATTTAATAACAGGAGAATTTAAAATGCCAACGAATTGGTATTGACTATTTTAAGAACTATCTTACAAGTAGTGCTTTCTAAAAAATTCCTTTTTAGATAAATCTTCTACTCTGATAGCAACACTTCAATTAAGAACTAACTTGTACCCTACGAGGGAAGCACTGGCCAGAAGTTGGCCAATTGTTAATGCGATGTGTAGATGGTGTGGTTTGGTCAAGGAGACAATTCCCCATATTTCTGGGCAGTGTTTTAAAACTAAAGAGGCCTGGAATATAAGAAACAATAGGATAATTCATGCCTGGTTGATAAAATGATCAAATTGAGCTGGAAGTCAGTGGTTGAACCATGTATTAGGAATAAGGATGGTAACTTAAGAAAGCCTGATATTGTGTTTAGAGGGATAAAATGGGCAAGGTAATATCTATTATTGGTCCAACTTCTGTCGGTGAGAGAACAGAAGTTGGTCCAATAAAAGATATTACCTCGCCCACCTTGTCTCTCTAGTATCCTGGGACCAACATGGCTACAACACTGATACTGTATTTGTAAAAGACCGTGAAGCTGTTGTGGTTGATGTTATAGACCATTGGGAGGATAATTCTGTTAGTGTGGAGGCAGTCCATGGGGAGAAGGTGCACTACTACTCTGGAGGAAGAGATCAAAAAGATCTCTGGGTGTAACATCGTTTCATGGTTTTGTACTTGGGGCTTGTGGAAAATGGAGCAAAGGTAATCAGAACTACTTAAGCTCCTGGGTATGGAAAGAAGTAATCAGTCTAAAGAAAATCTGTGCAGAATTGCTTTATATTCCATGGCTGACACAATAGCTATTTTGAGGGTAATTAACCATTGCAACAAACTACCAAGGGAAATGGTAGATTCTCAGTCTCTTGCTATTTTCAGATAACGACTGGGTGCCTTTCCAAAAGATACGCTTTAGTCAAAGGCAACTTGTTGGATGAAAAACAGGAATAACACTGGTCTACAATTTTTGAGAAGTTGTCTGCTTCAGAGATAAAATGTGCTATTTATTATGTATTTTGATGTGCTGAATTCAAATATGACAATTAAAACAACTGATTGGCTACTGTTTCTAAGATATTTAAGTTTTTACATTTTATGTCTATGCATATTGTGTAGATAGTAGAGTTTTAATCATGAATTGTAAACCTAGGTCTTTTCATGTGTTTATGGTTGCTTTACATGATAATATTTCACCTGTCCTGTTTATGTAACACTTTAAAAATCAGCAAAAGGGTTATATAAATAAAATGTATTATGAAACAAAAAGCAAAAAACTATTATGTACGTAGTTTAATCCTATTCAATGTCTACTCGGCGCTTCTTGGCTTGTCTCTTGTATTCATTAAATGGAGCATCTCGTCACTGTCCAGCAATAGTCTGCAAGCATTGATGGGCTCCATTTGATCTGATAGCATTTATCCATTGTTGCAATGTCCTGGTGAAATCGCTCGCCGTGCTCGTCGCTCACTGCTCCGCAGTTTGGTGGAAAAAAATCTAGATGAGAGTGCAAAAAATGTCTCTTTAGTGACATGTTGCAACCAAGGCTTTTGTATGCCCTGAGGAGGTTTTCCACCAACAACCTGTAGTTGTTTGCCTTGTTGTTTCCGAGAAAATTTATTGCCACTAACTGGAAGGCTTTCCATGCCGTCTTTCCTTGCCACGCAGTGCATGGTCAAATGCATCATCTCGAAGAAGTTCACGAATCTGAGGACCAACAAAGACACCTTCCTTTATCTTAGCTTCACTTAACCTTGGAAATTTTCCACGGAGGTACTTGAAAGCTGCTTGTGTTTTGTCAATGGCCTTGACAAAGTTCTTCATCAGACCCAGCTTGACGTGTAAGGGTGGTAACAAAATCTTCCTTGATTCAACAGGTGGTGGATGCTGAACACTTTTCCTCCCAGGCTCCAATGACTGTCGGAGTGGCCAATCTTTTTTGATGTAGTGGGAATCTCTTGCACGACTATCCCATTCGCAGAGAAAACAGCAGTACTTTGTGTATCCAGTCTGCAGACCAAGCAAGAGAGCAACAGCCTTCAAATCGCCACAAAGCTGCCACTGATGTTGGTCATAGTTTATGCACCTCAAAAGTTGTTTCATGTTGTCATAGGTTTCCTTCATATGGACTGCATGCCCAACTGGAATTGATGGCAAAACATTGCCATTATGCAGTAAAACAGCTTTAAGACTTATCTTCGATGAATCAATGAACAGTCTCCACTCATCTGGATCGTGAACGATGTTGAGGGCTGCCATCAAACCATCAATGTTGTTGCAGGTTACAAGCTCACCTTCCATGAAGAAGAATGGGACAAGATCCTTTTGACGGTCACGGAACATGGAAACCTGCCAGGAGATTCCACTGCTGTAGTCTGGAGCCCAACAGCTCTGCCTTACTCTTGGGTAGTTCCAACTCTCTGACAAGGTCATTCAGTTCACCTTGTGTTATGAGGTGTGGTTCGGAGGAGGAGGATGGGAGAAAATGCGGGTCCTGTGACATTGATGGTTCAGGACCAGAAGTTTCATCCTCTTCCTTGTCCTCGTCTGACACAAGTAAGAATGATTCTGGTGCATCAGGAACCGGCAGTCCTTCTCCATGGGGTACTGGGTGTATAGCTGATGGAATGTTTGGATAATGCACAGTCCACTTTTTCTTCTTTGACACACCTTTCCCAACTGGAGGCACCATGCAGAAGTAACAATTGCTGGTATGATCTGTTGGCTCTCTCCAAATCATTGGCACTGCAAAAGGCATAGATTTCCTTTTCCTGTTCAACCACTGGCAAAGATTTGTTGCACAAGTGTTACAGCATATGTGTGGGGCCTACCTATTGTCCTGATCTCCAATTTTGCAGCCAAAATAAAGGTGATAGGCTTTCTTAACCATCGTGGTTATACTGCGCTTTTGTGATGCAAAAGTCACTTCACCACAAACATAGCAGAAGTTATCTGCACTGTTCACACAAGTACGAGGCATCTCTACTCACTTTGGCTAAACAGAAATGTGTCCCTTTGCAAAATCAAACACTGACAAATAAGAGAGCACGACACTGTATGATTTCTAGAGCTGATATAGGGCAATTTGTTCAGCAGAGTGATGTAAGCTTCATTGTGATTGCATCATCCATGACTTCTAGGAATAACATGATGCAATTCATATCATGTATGACGCAATACCAGCTTCAGATTGCATCATTCATTGTTTTGCCTAAAAAGCAAGTACTGTCCAAACCTAGTCATAGATTTATTCATAGATCCAGTCAAAGATGTATTTTAGTCATTTCTGGTTTAAATTGAGATCCCTTCCCTTTATAACTCACTTATCCTCCGCCATTCCCAAGTCAAGGGTCATATATACTGACCCAATAGCATATCTTGAAAACTAGAGCCAATCAACAATGTTAAGCATCATTTTCGTTCTCAGTGACCCAGAATTAGTAAAGTTTGACTACATTTATTTCAGAAGCATTTTGGCTGTAGAGCAGTGTAACTGGATGAAATTCTATGGCCTGTGCTATGCAGGCGGTCAGGTGAGATGATCTACTGGTCCCTTCTGGCCTTAAAATCTATGAATTTATTCTTTGTTATGTTGATTTCTAGATCTAAAAGGTGCTTATCCAAAACGATGGGTGTCCTGACATCACTTAAAACCACACTCAGCATTATACAATAAATGAAGCATCCCAGTCAGATGAATAAAGTAATAAACTAATTCCTCCTTCCATATATTCAATGGAGTTGTTGATCTACTTTATGCTTTCCTGGGCCTTTGAAATGGGAAAATGTAATATAATATGGAAAATATATAGAAACTAATCTCTGGCATAAGGCTGTTCACTTTAGTACCTAACTTCAAGGAATGAATTTGTCCTTCGTTGCCTAACTTTAGCTAGTTGTGCTTTTCGAACGCTAGGAGTTGGCAGTCCTGTACACACTGTGCTTTCTAGTGGGCTCATAATTTATTATCTTTGTTTACTTGGACTGTTGACATAATATAAAAGTCATCCTCACTGAGAAGTCTATGGTTGCTCTTTGTGGAGGGAAAATAACACTAATCACAATGCTTCTGCTTACTCCTTGGAGCTGCTTGCAGGGCTGGGAGAAAACAAGTGCCAGCCATGTGGTGGGGTGCAAATGCATGGTGTCCTGCAAGTCCATACTCTTAAAAATTACCAGATAGCATTCCTACCTAGTACCTGATGCAGGTCATAGTGTTTATGCTGGCATGGACTGTGGGCCTGATCACATCCCCAAACCAGTGACCATGCCCCTTGGAGGTCATGCTGCCTGACTTGAAGAGACTCACCTGAGTATTAGACTGCAATGTTGCTCTCCTAAATATATGCGTGTCTGTAGAAGAATCTGGACGGGAGGGTGTGACATACCAGGGTACAGTCCAGACCAGTGGGGGGCTGTGTCACCGCTGCCCTGCAACCTTGGGTGCCTTACAATGCCTTGCTGAAGTAACTTCCACTTGAGCTGATCACAAAAAACAAAACAAAAAAACCCAAAACACTTAAAGATTGTGCTGTCAAAGGTCAATCAGGCCTAACCATAAAAGCCTCTGAGTGTAAAATTGGAAGAGCCAGAGTTCCTTATTTGGAACGCGGGGTAGGGGGAGGTCCAATATCCCCTCATTGCTTGAAAATTGAAATCATTATAAACTGGCCTGTAGCCCAAACCAAAGAAACAGGTGCAGTCTTTCATAGTGCAGTCTTTCACTATTACAAAAGGTCTGTGTGACATTGTATCTGCAATCACAGATCTACATACAAAGACAAAACCTCATCTGCTGCCTCCAGGTCATCCAGTGGCTAACCTTACTGGAGTTTTGTAAGGGGAGAGTGTGACTGAATACACCCCTGTGTTCACACCCTACACACTACTGTAATAATTTTTGTATGAGGCATGTCTTGTAAGCTATCATTTGAAAACTCATAATTTGCAGGTCAGTATAATCCTGATAAAATATGTGTGGCAACATTGTATGAGAAGTTATAAGATTCCCTTGCATGGTGTTATTAACATGTGTTCCAAACCCCACAGCCATGCCCAAACAGAAGTTGGCAAACAGGTCTGGCTAAACAAAGGACTGTGTGCACTGCTTAATTTACATCTAAGCAGTAAACAGAGTCATCAGGCAGGAAGGAAAGACAAAGGAAGTTCAAACAGGTGAAAAAACAATCAAGGAATATCCTTCCACATAGACTTTTTGACTCCTGGTTCTCAGCTGGAAATGTTTTTCAAAAGGGGGGGCTGAAGCTACAAAAAGGAGCGACAAATACTCCAAGAGACCCCTCTTTCCATCCCAACCTATCACATTCACTGCACCCGAACAGATAATAGGAAGCATTCATTAGACTCTGGGAGAAGATGTCCCTGATCTACAGAGTTTGGTAAGTAAAACTGCTGAAAGCATGTGGTGAGAAACTCTGCTTAAATCTGATTGTGACAGATCCCCGGTGTACAACCTGGAACTCTGGGACTGCTGTGTCCTCTTAACTCACCAGCCTGGGCTGTCTCTCACGATGCTTTGCTAGTGACAAGCAGCAAACCCCTCCAGGTGCTGTGATCACTCAGTCAACAACATGCAGGGACACACCCAGCTAAGTTGCATGAATGCTTCATTCTTGAACTAAACAGAGGGAGACACCAGCAAATCCCTTCAGCCCCCAGCCTTGCACCCCCAGAAATGTACCATCTTACACTGCTCAAAACCTTCTCTTGAACAATGGAAGCTCATTAATTAGTTCATCACTTTGTCAAAGGATAGTGGACATGCACCAGCTTTTGTAATCTGAGCAGATTCCTCAAGAACTTTAGAAAAACTCACTGGTAAACATAAAACATTAAAATAAGTTCATTAACTAGAGAAAGATAAATTTTAAGTGATAAGTGCTAGGCATAAAGGTCAGAGATCATAGAATCATAGAATATCAGGGTTGGAAGGGACCTCAGAAGGTCATCTAGCCAAACCCTGCTCAAAGCAGGACCAATCCCCAACTAAATCATCCCAGCCAGCAATGTTACATAAGAAATAAAAAGTAAACACACATTCTAAATCCTAAACTTTATCACACTCGGTAAGGTTTGACTCAAACAGCTTTTCTCACTCCACTGGATGTTGCAGGCAGGTTACAGTTCTTAATACACAGGCTGAATTCCCTTCTCAGCCTAAATCCAATCTCCCCAGTTCAAAGCCTTTGTCTTCCCAGTGTTCTTGTTGTCTTCAGAGTAGATGTGGGAGGAGAGAGGTGGACTCATAATGCCACTGTCCTTTATTTTACACTCTCAATTCATGTCCCTGGAAAAGTACTGGCCCAGACATGCCGTGGTGGGCCTTGCTGAGTCACAGAGTTGAGCAATCCCCATTGTGTGGTGCTTGCGCAACTGTCTCTTACTGAATTGTAAATCTTCGTTTACAATTCCCCTGCTGGTCAATGGCTGGTGATGGTCATTTAAGACCCACCGGGGTGTGGGTCACCTCCTTTGTTGCCACTGGAGAGCTAGCTGTGGGTATCGTACCACAAATTTCAATAACAACCATATAGCAAAATCTCATAACTTGATACACAATAATTATATACATATTTTGACAGAACGATGAGTTTTGGCAAATCATGACCTTTCATATGGTACCTTACAAGGCATGCTTTGTATGAAATATCACAACCATATACAAATGATGAATATGCAGGTTACAGGATGCTACTTTGAGGTACAGTGCGTCACACTGATATAGTTTATTAAGATAGGCATTAGTGAGCATTTTATTTTTATTTTTCTTGCAACCATTTCTCACTTTTATGCCTCATTTCTTGTTCTCACTTAAAATCTCTTTGTAGTTAAGAAACTTGTTTTACTCTTTTATCTAATCCAGTGTGTTCAAACTGAAGTGTCTGAATAACTATTTGAAATAATAAAATGACATATTATTCCCTTAAAGGAATAACGGACTTAAAATATTTGTACTGTCCAGGTGAGGGCTGGGCAGTACAGGACATACATTTCTGGGGGAAATCTGAGATTGGAGGTGTGTTAGGGTTATCCTTCAGTATAACCAAGGCTGGTGAGTGTCAGAGTGTAACCAAATTGTGGCTGACATGCTGCAGTTACTCACAGATACTCAGGGCATGGCTTGCATGTTGGAAGGCTGTTTGTCAGCAGCCCAGCTGGGAGCTACTTCAGCAAGGCTTTGGAAAGCACCCAAGGTTGCATAGCAAAAGTGACACAGCCCCACACTGGTCTAGACTGTACCCTGGTGTGTCACAGAGGGCAGCAGAAATAGCCCTCCACTCTTTTCTCCTACTAGCACTCTGACATAGCAGGTTGAAGGATTTTGTGCTTAAGGACATATCTTCAGCCCAGAGCTGGGCTCTGTACAAAGGTAGGGGTAGAGCCAATGCTTCCCCCTCGGGCACCCAGAGTTGCTGTGGATCTGCTCTGCAGAGGCTGCTTCAGCCCTGAAGCTGAAATAGTGAACTCTAGCCTGAATACAATCCCTTACAGGACAGAGAATTGCAGCTGTATGCAGCAACAGATCTTCCCCTGCATGCTGCTGGGATTGGAATTCACATGGAGCAGGGCCCCCTCTGCGACAGCCCCCCAGATCAAGATCCTCCGCCCCTTGCACAGTGGAACCACACATTCTGCCACCAGGGGATCCTCTGCAGAATTGAGGGACTCAGAGGGCAGCATTTGCCCCTTAGTTAATATGATTCTCGTGGTCAGTGATATTTTTTAAACAAGGCAAGTGTCTGTTATGCTCCCCATGGCAGTGAGACATTTCCTGTCCCATGAGCAGAGGTTTTCTGTGGCAGCTGGTACTAACTGGATGGCACTACTGTAAATAACGCTTGTGCCTCACGCTATGCTATTAGAATAGCTACTCTCGGTCTGGAAGAGTAACCTTGAGCATCTAAATGTCTACAATTTCCCTAATGTGCAGGGAAATCTTTTAATCACACAGTGAATAATACTAACTTCAATCGTTGTTTTTTAAAATACACCCGCTGCTGTACATTCAAGGATCAAACCCACCCTTAGTTTGAAGACTGTTACAGTCTGACTGGACATTGCTAATTCCCTGAGTGAAAGTGCCTTGATGAGTGTTTAGGTTATTCTTCTTGCTAACATCTAAAGCTCTTCACCGAAATGATTTTAAAGAGCTTCACAGTTCTCTCCCCTTAGGATAGAGTGGGGACAGCTTGTGCAGAGTGAATCAACGCCATACGTCAAACAGTGTTTGTATATGTTTCAGTGTATCCAGGCAGAGTGTTTTAACTTTCCATCCTACCGCCCGAGCTGTACTTTCCTGAATGTCAGCCAGGAAAATTTTTGTAGATTTGGCAGCGAGACTGTGGGAAGCCTGGTTCAAGACCAGCCTGAGTGCTGTAGCAGAGGCTTTATATAAAGACAGAGGATCCAAACACCTTCCTTTGTTTCACACTGCAAATGAATACAAATGGAGCACTGAGATCACAATCAGGTCCCATTGTATAAGCTCCGGGTTTTCCATTACTGCATTACATTTTTTGGCATGTAGAACTTTATTATTTTTAAGCTGGAAAATCAATCTGAATTCTTTTTTTTTATCAGGGTGTTAATTCTACAGTTCTCCAGCACTCCGATGGCCCATAGCCACTTAATTTTGGTCCCTTGGGCAATGCCTGGCCAATTGAGATAAAGCCATTACTTAATGTTTCCCTTCAAAGAGAAAACAAAACCTATTTCCTTCTCTTATTAATTGGATGAAGTCAACTTCCATGTAAAAATTCAGCATAATCAGAGTCTCTGCACTAGGCTGTTATCTTACCACATACTGGTTCCTTAGTTGGAATGTGAGAGGGAGAAAGAGTTGTCAGGTTTCAACTACGCTTTCAGTCACTTAGAAAAAATCCTAACAATAAACAGAGACATTTGTCAAGTGTGTGGATTTTTACCACTATGAAGCCACCCAATTCAGTACCCTGAGCTTTTAAAGCATTTTTGCTTTCAAAGCCTTAGTTATTGTGCTTTGATTTACCTGGACATAAAAAACAACCCTAAATATTCCAGTCACGACAAGTGCATTAGTCAGAGCTGTGGAATGGGCTCTGCCCAGTTCAAGTACATTTGAAGGAGCCAAATTCTGCCATGTTTTCAATGTGTAGATAACCAAAGTTCATGCACCAGTCAAATAGTTTTTGATTAAGATGTTACATATTTTCCTCACCATCCTTCAAACACGAGGGCAATGGCATTTGTTTCTTTGCAGTCTTTCTTTATGACAAATAGCTTCTGCCATGGCAACACAACTTAATGCCATCCACTGAAAAGAATGCAAGGCCTCCTGTGAGCAAACAGGAGATGCAAACCACAACTTGGGAAAAGCTCCAAAATGATGCAAAAAGTTTTGAGGGGAAGTAGTAAAACAAATAAAGGAAACACAGCAACATGCCTACAGCCTGGAGCTCCAAACACACAGCAGCATTACTGTGTTTTCATCTCCATATGGTATCCTCGACACAAAACATACATCTCATGCCAGGAGCGCTCTGAACAGTGTTGCTTCTCTCTTCAGTGCTTCCTTTGTAAAAGCCTCAATTTTAAACAAAACTGACTCAATCAAAAGGCCAGCTAGATAGCAGAAGTCCCACCAAATATTTTCCTACAGCCACGTGGTTTAGGGAAGGACTTTCCTTAACAAGGAGGCTGTGTTATGAGTGCTGTTGAACTTATCTATGATTTGTTTGTCTTTTTTGGGCCTGCAAAGGAGACGCTGCAGCATGTCTGTTAACCCCATGAGAGTGGCACTTAGCCTGCATTCTGGGTCCACACCTAGCCTGGTCATTCAAGCAGAGCATGAGAATGTGCCATCTGCCTTCCTAGAGCTGGGAAAATCCTTCTTTGCTGAACACACTGCACCAAATTTTCAGAGTCAAAATTGTAGGCTCATGGCAGAGCGTGTGTGTGAGGGTAAGTAAGGGAGAGATCAATCTGGCTGGATTGCACTAGAGCCTCTATCTCTGCCCCCATCAACCCTCTCTTTTTAATATATTTAACACAGCATAAGACCAGTGTTTCACTGACACTCAATAGCAGTAAAACACCTGTCCCATTGCTGCTAACCCCTAGAGGACAGATCAGCACATCTACTAGAGCTGGGCAAATAAGTGATTTTTTGGTTTGCTGATAGTTCTGAATTAAAAAAAAAATAAAAAAAAAGTTTGGGTCAAACCAAATTCAAAATCATGATAAATTTTGGTGAATCAGAAGAATACATTTCAGGAAGAACAAATTGACCCAAAAATCCAAAATGGATTTTTCTGGGTGGAGGTGGCCACCTCCCATATAACTTTTAGCCCTGTGGTTAGGGCACTCATCTGGGGGGTGGGGAACTTGGGTTGAATTCCCTCCTCTGTCTGACATGGAGAAGGGATTGGAACTTGGGTCTCACACATTGCAGGAGATTGCCCTAGTCATTGGCTTATTGGGTATTCTGGGGTGAGTCTCTCTCAAGCTCTCCTGCTGAAGCATTCCATTGTGTATAAATAATTCAATAGTCATTGGAGCAGGGACTTTATGGGACTTTGTACTTTAGCTACAAGTGCTTCCCAGCAGGTGATGAAATTATGGACTAATAAAAACATTAAGTTTGGTACTAACTAACTAAAAACTAACATTTTTCTCCCCTGCTGATAAAAGCTCACCTTCACTGATCACTCTCCTTATAGTGTGTATAGTAACACCCATTGTTTCATGTTCTCTGTGTATACATATATATATCTTCTTACTGTATTTTCCACTACATGCATCCGATGAAGTAGGCTGTAGCCCATGAAAGTTTATGCTCAAATAAATTTGTTAGTCTCTAAGGTGCCACAAGTACTCCTGTTCTTTTTACATGGGGATGTGACACTTGCAATATGAGATCTGAGATAGTCCAGCACAGCTCTGAGGAGGAAAACACAGAAACAAAAAAAGGTTTGATTTATGGGTAAGGTTTTCAAACAGATTTTCAGCAAAATCATTTCATATTTGTTGTTCTCCACAGAAAATGTTGTAATATCCAATGCTGTATTACTGTGCATAAGTAGTAGTTATGGCTGTGGCACTCTTTTTCACTATGCATTAAGAAAAGCACTTAAAAGGTATTACCTTCTCGAAATTTCTTTGCGTTATAAGTGGCGAAATTTACCACCAGCATAAGCAGATTAAACTCCTGTGTTTTTATGTCAATAGGGAATTTGGCCCATTTTTTTAAAGTTTCAGCTAACATAATCCATCTGTTTTCCCCAAATGAGGTTAAGAGAAAAAACATTGTTTTGCACGTGTTAAATTCCTTACAGCTGTTTCACCGAGAAGCTTAATACTTCCATGCTATGGATCAGGGACTTGAAAATTGGCAGCAAGGTTAACCTGATATCAGGAAAGTGCCTTTTGCTACCCCCATGAAAATCTGCCCAAATTTGGCCAAGCTTATAAGCCTCTGGAAATCTCTATTTGCACATGCTCTGTAGAGACTTGTAAAGTTTAGCAGTTAAAGTCTCGAAAATTCCATCTGCACTGAGCATGCTCCATAGCCCCACAACTCTTCTGCATGACTGGACATGTACCATCCCCACAGAGTGACTGAACATGTTTCATCCTGGAGCCACAGCACTGGGCTTCACAACTGAAACTCTCTCTCCTATGCTGTCAGATCTGCCCATTGCAGGTACATAGGTAGTGTTGAGGAGAAGGAGGAAGCAACTTGACTTAAGTGCAGAGGGAGGAGGTGTGGGAGGGATAGGTGTGTGTGTCGGGGAGGTGCATTGGCTCTACATAGAAAAAGTTGTGGGGGGCAATGTCAGGGAAGGAGATAGAAGCTGTGATTTTACAGTTTTTTAGAAATTTACAGTCCAAAAAATTACCTTAAATGAACATTGATTGCAAAGTCAAGGACTCAAATATTAGGAGATGCCAGAATTCAGGTTGCCTGTGAGACTTTGATTTAATTCCTTGTGCATATGCATCACAATCCTGTGTTTAAATACATGAAATAGGGTCCCTGTTTCTGTGTGATGCTGGGCAAGTCACAAACCAACATTTTTCACTAGTGGTCTCTAACTCATCTGTGTGCTTAACTTGAGACACTTGTGGCCAGATTAGCAGAAATGCTGAGTGTTCACAACTGCATCTGAAGCCAACTGGTGCTGTGCTATAAAAATACTAAGCACTTTGAAAAAAATAGTCCCTAGGTTTCCTAAGTCAGGTACCCAAAGTTTGTGGGCACATGTGTTAATTTTTACCTTAATCACTCAGGCCCCAGTCCTCAAAGATATTGAAGTGCCTAACTCTCATAGAAATCAATGGGAGTTAGGTCCCTAAATAACTCTGAGAATCTGGGCCTCAATGCCTGAGTTTCCCCTTTGTAAAAAGGGGGGATATAGAGTACCCCCATTTACAGGGGTGTTTTGAAGTTTAATTAATGTTTCTGAAGCATTCCATTACTGTGGTGAGAGCACCATAGAAAAGCCCATGATGAAATAAATAAGTCTACATTCAGAGCAGGGTTTGGCTGGTGTACAGTAAATAATGCTTGCGGCTACTCACTAAATGATGCGGAAAAAAGAAATATTGAATAACTACCCATTCAATGAGCATGGTCTATTCAGTGTACCAAATGAGACAGCAGGGCTGTAGGAAAAAAGATTGTGTGATCATGTAATTAAAGACTACCATTAATGTATGTCTGTATTATTAATAAAGTGTGTAATCTTAATTTTCGCATTTCCTAATTTCTGAGTGCTTGACTTCGCTGCCTTAAAGTTCTTTTTTTCATAAATGTTGATGCTATTTTCTAATAAAAGTGACAATACAGACTTGATTCAAAATACCTGAAGGGGTGAATTTAGCTATTTGCATTCCATTTACCATCTATACAAGCCCTTTAAGAAAATATTCAGGCCTTGTTGAACTATCAAAATAGTGGCAGCTTGTCTATCAATCCTAGCCACTTTTAAAGGAAGTTCTATCTATGAGCATTCACAAAACAAAGGTTCTACATATTCCCTGATTAAATACAACAGAATAGGAGATTTGGAGCATACAAACAGTGTCTCTGTTTTGCAGTCTAAAAAAACTTCATAGCCTGAGGGGCATAATTGTCAACATGGATCAAATATTTTCACTTAGGATCAGATGTTCAAATGAGTCATTGCTTCTGCATTTGTGCCAGTTATAGACATCAGGGACATAAGAGACACTAAAGCATGTAAACAAAGAATTGGAAAGGAACAGGTAAAAATAGCTAATGTGAATAAATGTGATATAAGAAATGCGTATCCACATTCTAAATTATATTAAAAGTAAAGTAACCAGCCAAATTCAATGAGGAGAAGCTCTATGTAAAAGGTTGTTTTCAAAGACAGAAGTTAATTGACAGGAAAAGAACCCAAGGTCAAGATGTATGATTTATTAAAGGAAGACTTGTGGCCTACATGAAAAATGCACCAATGAAAGGATAAAGATATAACAGATAATGCTGTCAAATTCATTTTCTGAAATCATTTTTTCCCTGTGGTTATTCCCCACCATGGTATAAGCGAGTGGTTTTTGCACAGCTGTGAACATAGAAATGGTCTGGCCACACAGAATTAAGCTTCAAAGACATTTCCAGGCACTCTATCATTTTCCTTTGAGATGACACTTTCATCGTTTTATTTCGCTTTACCCTTTTGTATGTAACCCACACACCTCCTGGGTGTGGAGTTCTGTCCTAGCTAGTGGCACCGAGACCACTTAGAGAGAAAGAGAGAGAAAATGAGTCTGCTCTACAGCCTTTCCTAACAGGCAGTTGCCTTTTAGCTCATGCGGTAGAGGTTCATGCACTACACTCCAGAGGTCCAACGTTCGATCCCGCCCACAGACAACTGGGGTCTCTCGGTGTTACAAGTGAGGGCTTGGTTACATGTAGTTAAATTCAGTAATCATGAGGTTTTAAATTGACATGCCTGGAGCCTGAATGCCTCTACTTAACCACAGAATAGGTACCATAGGGACAAGCTTCCCATAGTACTCTGCCAATAAACCTCATGGAGGGACCAGCTTGGTTCAGTTTATACAGCCCTTTTAGTCTGTTGAGCCTGCCAACAGGATGGCAATTCTGCTGCTGCTGCTGTTTTTTGTGGACACGCATCTACTGGGGCCTGGACTGAAAATGCGGAAATGCATTTGAGATAGGCCAGTAAATAGACACCAATGGGTAATAACGTTTGATCACTCCTGAGTATGTCTTCACAGCAACTAGAGACCCATGGCTAGCCTGTGCCGGCCAACTCGGACTTGTGGGGTTCAGGCTGCAGTGTTGTTTCATTGCTATGTAGACTTCAGGGCTTGGTCGACAGCTCAAGCTCTAGACACTTCCACCACACAGGGTCCCAGAGCTTGGTCTCCAGTCCAAGCCCGGCAGTCTTCACAGCAATGAAACAGCCCCATAGCCCAAGCTCTGGGAGACCAAGTCAGCTGGCATGGGCCAGACGGGGGTATTTAGTTGCTGTGTAGACAGAGTAGCATAGTGACCAGGGCTACATTTGAATCAACAATTTGAAAATAAGATTTTCTGGCCAGCTCCTTTTGTGACACTCAGGCAGCTAAGAGGAATGGAGCATAGCCTCCCTTTGCAAAGACTCAGGTCTAGGGGTTCGTGCCAGGAATGGTGGGTGGTATGTCGAGGGCAGAAGGACGAGTGGCCAGATTGCCATGCACTCTCACTACCCACAAATGGTCTGTTGGAGACAACTGACAGCTGGTACAAGTTAGAGCAAGCCCTAGTCTAAGCCAGGGCAAAGGCTGGGGCAGAGAATCAGGGAGATCCTCGTTTTGCAGCACTCAGCATACAGAACTAAGTGCTGCTTAGAATCAAACCCTATAGCGCATTACTAATCCCTGGCGCGATCCAGTCCCATGAGGTAGTCTTTATTTGAAAAATACCTGAAGTGTTTCTGTGTGTGTCCTTTTCGTGGTGACAAGTTGTAAGGAGTGCCACTTAGCCGGATCACCTAATTAACCCCCTCCTCCATCTCAAAAGAAAATGTAAATCAATTTTTGACTAGCGTTCGCTGAAGGACTGGTACGGCAATTTTACATTGGAATGTTAGGGATATAAACATTGGCAATAATATTTGCTCTCTGACCTCAGGGAGCAACATGAAAAATGGCAAGGTAGCCCCAAGAAGTTCAAATAGCATAGAATATTTCAAACTTGAACAGGAAGAAATGAAAAATCAGCTCAGTGTGGACATTAAAACTGATAAACTATGACCTTGTCTACACTACAGGTTACTTCAGTATAAATTATGTCACTCGGGGTGTGAATAATCCAGGCACCTGAGTGACTTAAACTACATGACCTAAGTGCCGGTGTAGACAGCAGTTATTAAGCCGATGGGAGAGTTCTCTCCCATTGGTTTAGAGCGTCTCCACCACAAGCTCTACAGCAGTGCAGCTACACACAGCATACAAAACCGAATGCTGCTTAGACTCAAACCCTATAGTGCATGACTAATCCCCTGAGCTATCCAGTCCCATGAGATAGTTTGTAAGTGCTGTAGTGTAGATGTAGCCTATGTCTTTTGAGAGAAACTGGGGTAAGTGGATTGGATAATCTAAACTAGGAAAGAAGTCAGGAGAGCAAAGATGGCTTCGGAAAATTTTAGTGCCAGGGTTATTTCTTAAAATATAAAATCAGAAAGTGATTTGTTGTGTATGAAATTCCCCCACATTGTGCCTTGAGTCCACAATCAGCAAAACTAGCAGATTACAAAGGGGGTGGAGTAAACCCATCTAAAGTATCCAAAACTTGTAGAACACAGGGGAAAATAGTCTTGGTATGTTCATCAGCTAAAGCAGGGAGCAGTCACTCAGTCTATAGCAAAAGCCACATAAACAAGTTCTCCTAAAGGGAACCCAGACTGATTAGTCAGCTACTTCTCTGCATCCCTCATTATGAGAAACAACCCTAATTTCTGACCTAAATTTAGTGTGTTATTGTGTATATCCCTGGAAACACCTATTCTTCCTCTGTTTAGTAAAAATATTTCATCAGTAAAGCTAGTTAAATAATAATCATGACTAATTTATGGATTATGTTTTTTGAATAATTTATTCCCCAATAACATTTTCCACTATTTGGCTGCCTCCATCAATAGCCAAAGATAATTTGTCAAATTACTTTCCAGTTTTTTTCCTGTCAATCAGTGAATAATGTGTTTGGAAATAATTATCCATGCTCTTTGATCAGCTCGATTCAGGAGTTATCCTATCTTTGCATTAATGTGCAACGCTGCTAGTTTATGTGGGCAGCAGGATGCTCCCTATAATCAGCACAGGACTAGAACGAGGCTATGGTTTTGTATACTGTGGAGTGCTGTGGGAGGCAGAGCAACCTGAGCTTCCAAATTGGCCAGGGAGCTATTATGGCTGTTCAACAAAATTCATCATGCCTCCCGGGAGTCTGGGGAACATTGTGTGTATAGCATCTTGCTCAACCAGTTGAAAAGGTGCAGGGCCGGCTCTAGGCACCAGCCCTCCAAGCACGTGCTTGGGGCGGCACTTTCTAAGAGGCGGCATTCCGGCCTCCCTTTTTTTTTTTTTTTTTTTTTGCTTGGGGTGGCATTGCCGGGAGCCGGCCCTGGCCCAGCCACTCGCCCTGCCAGCGGGAGTTGGGATCCGCGCTCCCTGCCCAGCCCGGCGGCGCCCTGTACAGCGCTGCCCTGGGGAGACTCGGCACAGGACCCCATCTCCCTCCCTGCATCCCTGCTGCGCCGAGTCTTCCCTCCCGTGGAGGGAGAGAAGCGGCGCCCCCTGGAGCCGAGCCCGGGCTGCGGTGGTGGCGGGAGGGGCTCCCAGAGTCAGGGCCACCCAGGGGTGGGGGGCAAGTGGGGCAATTTGCCCCAGGCCCCGGCCCCGGCCCCGGGTATGTCCAAGGCTCCCCCCTCCTCCGTCTTCCCCCATCCCCCGGCATCTCAGCCGGTAAGGGGGCGGGGCTGCAAGCTGCGGCCGAGCGGCGGGAACTCGGGCCCCGCTGGAGACACCAGGCGGCTGTAGCAATGTTTGGGAGAGGGGTAAGCGGCATGGTAAGGGGCCGGGGCACCCCCGACCCCATCCCCCCCACAGCCCTGACCCCCAGAGCCGAGCCCAGCCCCTCTGAGCCGGACACTCCCCGACCCCATCTCCCCACAGCCCTGAGCCCAGCCCCTGTGAGCCGGGTACCCCCCAACCCAGAGCCCAGCTCCCCACCCAGCCCTGGCAGCAACGCCCCCAGGCAGCGACAGCCCATTGGCACCAACCATCACCCAGCAACAGCCCATTATGTAATTGCAAATGTATACATACCATTAAAGCATTTAATGTTTTTAAATAATGTATTTAGTGTATTTTCAAATTATTACAAATTAATTTTTGAATCTATTTCACTAGTTATTTTTTACATTTCCAAATACATGTTACTATAGTATTGCAACTTTTTTTTATGGAAGGGGCCCCTGAAATTGCTTTGCCCCAGGCCCCCTGAATTCTCTGGGCAGCCCTGCCCAGAGTGTGTGAGGAGCCGGGGAGGGAGGGAAGTGGGGTCTCCTGGAGCCAAGCCTGGGCTGTCGTGGCGGTGAGAGGGGCTCCCGGAGTGTGTGAAGAGGTGAGCGGCCGGCTGGGCTCGTCAGTGCTGAGCAGGTAGCCCCGCAGCCGGAGAGCCTCGCCTTCCCGTCCGCCGGGGCTGGTCCAGGGCGCGGTGAGGCTGAAGAGCAGCAGGTCCGGTGGGCTCTCCAGGTCCTCGGCTGCCAGCATGTCAGGGGTGAGGGCGGTGAGCACAAACTGATCCACCTTGGCCACCAGCAGCGCTGCGAAGCCCAGGGAGGGGCCGTGTTCTCCGCGCCTCCCCGCAGCCGCACTGCCACCTGGAAGTACTCCCAGTCCGCGCCCCCCAGCAGCTCCACCCGCATGGGGACAGAGTCACGGCTGCGCCAGGGCTTGGCCGCCGTGTGCTGGTAGCGGATCCCACGTTTGGGGGGGAGCCCAGTGCTGGGGTGGCAGGGGGTGCAGGGGGGGAAGAGAGAGCCCAGTTCTGGGGCGGCAGGGGGTGTGGGTGGGGGGGGGCACTGGTGGGCTGGGAGGGGCAGCCAAAAATTTTTTTGCTTGGGGCAGCAAAAAACCTAGAGCCGGCCCTGAAAAGGTGTCTCTGTGCTCACCCACTATGCTGCCCTACAATTATTTGCCAGTAGACTGAGAGTTGGGGCAATTCAAAGCCATCACCTAGACATGCTTCTGGGGGCCACTTGCACTGCTAGTAGCACTAACCCAGTCTCTCCCCAGTTAACTCACCAAAATGGAGGGGAGTAGCATAGAATAATTGTGTATGTGAGGTCCACCCATGATGCAGTTTCCATACCAGTGGCCTTAGATGTGTGTTTAGGCAGATAGATTGTAGGACTACCGAATTAAGCATATGCACGCTCAGAGAAAGCTGTGCCACACAAAATATGACTGATCAGTCTGTATTTTTTTTAAAGGTGTCATAGTAGAACCTCTCTTAAGCCTATAATTAATGAGTTATATTCATGGATCTCTCTAGCAGTGAAACAGCTCAATATGAGCCTCTGGTTGTAAGAGAGAACCCAAGACGTTCTTGCACTGGTTTTTTTGCTCACCTACCTAACTCAGTCATTGCTATATTCTAAGGAAATTGGCACTGTCCTTAGGTCCTGGTACTGTTAAACAGCTGCAGCTCAGGATGGGTCTTCCATTTTAAGGGTACCCTCATACTAGCAGCAGGGGCCAGGGCACCAAACACACAGCACAGCTCCGGTCTGGCCCAGCCTCCTGCCAACCATCTCAGCAGCGAGGAGAGCATTTGGAGTGCAGAGAGCTGCTCCTCTAAGGGCACCCCCCGCCCCCAGCACCACCCAGCAGCCGTGGCCCAGGGCACCAAAACACATAGCACTCTCCCTGCAACTTCCTTAACAACATCCCCAAGATAATTGCTCCCTATTGGTGGATGACGTGATTGCTGCATATGGGGTCTACAAAGCTTTTTGGGATCCTCCAGAGCGAGCTATAAGATATCATTATTCAACATAAGTTATTATATTGCATTGGAAATGCCTTTCTAATTTTCTGTATGTTGCTACCCTTAGGTCTCTTCTGGTATTACTGCTTTCCAATTATCTCCCTGCCATTGAATATCTGTGTTTTGACTTATTTTGTCATCAGATGTGTCAGCTTACATTTTTCCAGATTTAATCTTATTTTGTTATTTCCTGTCCATATCTGTACAGTTTAAAGGTGTTTTTTTTTTATTGCTTTGTAACAGAGAGAAAAGGAAAAAATACACACACAAAATATACAGACAAGGTTACATCGTTTGTTTATAATTCGGCTTTTTCTAAAATGCCTTGTAGGCCAATCTTGAAGCATTTTTAAAAAATTTAAACAGTGAATACTAACAAAAATCCCATTGTATGCAGACAGTCTGGCCACTTCAATTTAAAAAAAAAACAAAGTTGATGAGATTCCAAAATAATAATCAATATATTCTGTCCAGTCATCCCTTCGTTTACAACCCATGCCCTCACCAAAAACTCAGGGGGAAAGGATATGCCTTGTAGTATGTTTGCAAAGCAGCTTAACAAATTTAGGTTCCATCAGTCCAAGGCATAAAGAGCTTTCAAGTCATAGAAAATGCTCTTTACCACCCTCTTTTATAAAACAAAATTCACCTCTGTGCAGACAGCCAGCGTAGGCTATTCACCACATAATCCCACTTAAATCTTCAAAGTAGAGTTTAAGTAGCCCTTAAGTGAAGCATAGAGCTTGGGTGAAATTCTGGCCCCATTGAAGTCAACGGGAGTTTTGCCATTGACTTCAGTGGGGCCAGGATTTCACCCCTTGTGTGAGCCTTTTGCACGCAGATTAATTTCATTCATAATGAAGAGAAAAACAGGAAGTGACCTCATTTCTGTTGGCAGCGCCTCACAATTTATTGTAGTTGTGGGTTGGGCAAAACGTCACTGAAGCTGATGGGTGGACCCACTGTCCTTGGTGGGGGAGGGAGGTCTTGCCCTTCCTTTAAGAACAGTTCAGCTCTTTATGAAACAGCAATGGCCCTCACGCCAAACACAGGCACATGCCACTGCCCAAAACAAAGCCACTTGCAGAGCACTCAGGAATTTGAACCATATGGGAGAGGGGCATGGCTGGGTATTGTTTTAGGTTCATGATACAGAGAGCAGTTTTAGTAGAAGGCTGTACATGAGAGAGAGAAACAAGAGAAACTCCCAGAAACAGGCAGAGAAAGCTGCAAGGAAGCACCAGACACAGCCTGAACAAGCATTGAGAACTTGAGCCTGAGAAAAAGCCTAGAGAGAGAGCTTTTGGGCTGAGTGCTAGCTGAAAGGGGCTTGGAGCTATGAACAAAGAAACCATCTCGTTTAATTCCTCAAAACAAAACTTGGTACATTCTTTGTCAATAAACAGGATTGCAACAAACATATCTGACTCATATAACCAACTTCTCCTTCTAATGGAAACAATCTGCAGGGCCCCAAACTTTGGCTGACCACTCAAGTCACTCAGGGTAACACTGTCATTTGAGTGTTAAATCAATATGCACTAACCACTTCCTTCAGGTCATTAATAAGGAAGCTGGGTGCAAATGAATGTAATAAGTGATCCCTGTAGAAACCTCACCACAACCTGATCCATTTCATTTTACCAGCACCCTGTGTTTATTTCCTTCTGTCAGTTTTCAATCTACGCTATGGTGCTCATATACAAAGCAATTTAAATGAATTTCCAAGAAACGTTTCTTGAGACACTTTATCCAGTACTTTCTGAAAGTACAGATCTAAACTAAATGAGATCATTTTTAAAAAATCTTCCCCTTAAGTGAAAAAGGAATAACTAGTAGTTCATGGCAAGAAGCAATAAACTTCTGACTCATCAGAAACAAGTTTTATGTGCTGCTTTTCTCTGCAGGGCACAGTTTTGAGAGTAAATTACTTTTTTAAGAAGGATCCTATTACAGTTTATAGGCTTTAAAATCTATGGCTAACTTTTCTAAAATGGATCCTATCCCCAAGCTGACATATAAGTAGAATTTCAAAGCAGAAAACAGTAAAACCATTTAGGGGATATCAAATCAACTTTCAAACTCTCCCATCTGTATGAGAAATGCCACACCATTTATCACTGAAAGACTCACATGCCAGTTTTCCTTACACCTCTCTATTAGTTATTTTAACTTCATTGAGTGTGACCTGCTACTTGCCTTTCTCAGGTTTGTCTAGATTTGCATCAACTCAGTAACTACTGTGCATTCTTTCCCTCTCAGGACAGCAGTTCCATAATGAAATTTATTTAATTCAATAGGCTCAGAAAAATCTCAAGTTCCAGAAACCCCAGCTAAGTATGCCTTGGGAATCAGAGCAACGGTTTACTGAGCTGCAATTCCCTGAAAAATCTAAAATAAGACTTGGCAAAAACTCTTGCCAGCTGTTGCACATTTATCAGCCAAGCTACATTTTTTTTTTCATATCAATGAAGCATCAGAAAGGGCTGCTCTTAGCCTTATTTGGATTAAACTTCATACCATGTTGTACCAGATTTTTTTTTAATTTGCATGTTTATTTTCTGTGTTCACTTATTTTTATTGGACCCAGATGTCAGCAATGTCCTGCATGCCCTTAATTAGTCCAATCATTCTACACTAGAAAAGATACAAATTACTCCTACCCTATTGTGGGAGACAACTTAGAATATTTACAAGCCAAAATGATGAGATCAGATCTGTCACTATCTCTAAGGGATAGCAAAGTTTGGTTGTAACTAATTGTCATAAATTGACACAGGATAAAACCTGCCATATACCACAGTTCTATGATTTGTAAAGCAGACATTACCAGTCTTTTGCGTGGGAACATTGCAGCTGTGCCTAAGTATTTTTTTTGAACTGCAGACATTGCAAACAATATTACGTGCTCAATTTTATACTACATTTAAAATGCACCCTTTGTAATGAATTTAGAAAATTCAAATCAGTTCGACTGTAAAGATTCACTGCAAATTTTACCTCATTGTATTGACATACTCTGATGACGATTAATCTAGTGCTGAAAAATGGGAAACTATAAACTCAGATCCCAACCTCTTTAGTTGCCATAATCAAAATCGAAATGTGCTGAGTGACAGAAGGGATTAAAATGTTTTTACAAGAACTATTATAATCTCTCCTCCTTTTGCAGATTACCCTCTTTTCCTTAGACTTTATATATTACCTTTCTAAAGCATTTAGGAAACTGAATTGCTGGATTTGATTCATGCCCATAGGTACAAGGGTATAATCTGCATCTCCTGCATCTATGATAGATGCTGTGCCATAGGGGGGATTCACACCCAGGGAAAGGCACAATACCTTCCTCAGAGGCATCCCCGGGGGAACACAGGTTTAATTTATGGGCCTCGTTCCATAGGAGCAGAATCAGCATATTTCTCAGGTCCCCCAGTCGAACTTCTTCCCTGGAGGTCCCACCCAATTTCTGGGCTGTGCCAGACAGCTCCATTTTCTCTGATGGAGGGAGGGGGGTTTGGGAGCTTCTTGCCCCCCTCCAGACACACTTGTGGGTTTCATTGGCAGCAGTGAAGCAAAAGTGCTTCATTCACTTTATAGTAGGTGAGCACATTCCTTATCTTGTTTATTAGAAACACTTACGGTAATAAAACCTCAGGGACCTATAAACTGAAATGTGTGAATTTAGTGCCATACCGCCTAGAAAGCAGAGCAGGAGGAAGAGAGTCAGAGATCCTATTGTTTGCGATCTCATAAATCAGACAGCCACTGGGGGATTTTTGCACATCAAAAATAGTTATCAACACTGCTTTTAAGATTCCTTGTAGGGATATCAAGCGATTAAAAAAATTAATCGTGATTAATCGCACTGTCAAACAATAATAGAATAACATTTATTTAAATATTTTTGGATGTTTTCTACATTTTCAAATATATTGATTTCAATTACAACACAGAATACAAAGTGTACAGTGCTCACCTTATATTTATTTTTGATTACAAGTATTTGCACTGTAAAAAAGCAAAAGAAATAGTATTTTTCAATTCACCTAAAATAAGTGCTGTATTGCAATCTCTTTATCATGAAAGCTGAACTTATAAATGTAAAATTATGTACAAAAAAACCTGCATTCAAAAATAAAACAATGTAAAGCTTTAGATCCTGAAAGTCCACTCAGTTCTGCTTCTTGTTCAGCCAATTGCTCGGACAAACAAGTTTGTTTACATTTGCAGGAGATAATGCTGTCTGCTTCTTGTTTACAATGTCACCTGAAAGTGAGAACATGCATTCTCATGGCACTGTTGTAGCTGGCATCGCAAGATATTTACGTGCCAGCTGCGCTAAAGATTCATATGTCCCTTCATGCTTCAATCACAATTCCAGGGGACATGCATCCATGTTGAATAATGGGTTCTGCTCAATAACAATCCAAAGCAGTGCAGACCGACGCATGTTCATTTTCATTATCTGAGTCAGATGCCACCAGCAGAAGATTGATTTTCTTTTTTGGTGGTTTGGGTTCTGTAGTTTCCGCATCAGAGTGTTGCTCTTTTAAGACTTCTGAAAACATGCTCCACACCTCATCCCTCTCAGATTTTGGAAGGCACTTCAGATTCTTAAACCTTGGGTCGAATGCTGTAGCTATGTTTAGAAATCTCACATTGGTACCTTCTTTGCATTTTGTGAAATCTGCAGTGAAAGTGTTCTTAAAATGAACAACATGTGCTGGGTCATCATCCGAGACTGCTATAACATGAAATATATGGCAGAATGCAGAAGCAGAAGACATACAATTCTCCCCCAAGGAGTTCAGTCACAAATTTAATTAACACATCAGCATGGAAGCATGTCCTCTGGAATGGTGGCCGAAGCATGAAGGGACATAAAAATGTTTAGCATATCTGACACGTAAATACATTGCAATGCCGGCTACAAAAGTGCCATGCAAATGCCTCTTCTCAATTTCTGGTGACACTGTAAATAAGAAGAGGGCAGCATTATCTCCTGTAAATGTAAACAAACTTGTTTGTCTGAGCGATCGGCTGAAGAAGAAGTAGGACTGAGTGGACTTGTAAAGTTTTACATTGTTTTGTTTTGGGATGCAGTTATGTAACAAATATATATATATATATATTTGTAAATTGCACTTTCACAATAAAGAGATTGCATTACAGTACTTGTATGAGGTGAATTGAAAAATACTATTTCTTTTACCAAGTATCAGGGAGCAGCCGTGTTAGTCTGAATCCACAAAAACAACAAGGAGTCCAGTGGCACCTTAAAGACTAACAGATTTATTTGGGCATAAGCTTTCATGGGTAAAAAACCTCACACGAAAGCTTATGCCCAATAAATCTGTTAGTCTTTAAGGTGCCACCGGACTCCTTACTATTTCTTTTTTTTTTATCATTTTTACATTGCAAATATTTATAATAAAAAAAATATACACTTTGATTTAAATTAGAACACAGAATACAATATATATAAAAATGTAGAAAAAGTCCAAAATATTTAATACATTTCAATTGGTATTCTATTGTTTAACAGTGCGATTAAAACTACAATTAATCGTGATTAATTTTTTAGAGTTAATTGCGTGAGTTAATGGCGATTAATTGACAGCCCCAATCCCTAGTTTATAATTTTAGAGGAAAATCCCTCTGTTGGTAATATGGAGAAATGAAATTTGTCATCTCAGCTCAGTTCAGCTCTCAAACCACATGATCCATCATTTACAGAGCATAGTACATGGGGGAATACTGGTCTGAGGAAACCATTCACATTAAATCATGGTTAAAACAATAAAGTGTAACCACAGCAAGGAACAGGACACTTTAAATGGTGCTTAACAACAAAGTGCCCTGCCAAGTCATTCAACTTTCACGCTATTAACTTTAACTTCTACAGCATAGGCAACTACTGTTAGTGGTAACATATTTAACATAGACACATTTCAGGTCACTGGTATAAATTTATTCACACTAATAGGCCCTATAATACCATGTATTGTCAGACATTTCACAATGCTTGCACGGTTGGAATATTTCTGTTTTAAGACACCATTAAGCTTATTTTGGATGTCATATCACAGGAACCTGTCTAAGAATTTATACCATGCTCATCACCATGATATCTGAGCACATCTGTAGCCTTGGAAAGCATTTGTAGTCCTCGCAGACAGACCCTGTGCAGCCTCATATTGACTGAGGAGACAACAAAACCCGTTTTGCATCTTGCACAGCAGCAAATGTGTTTTGCGTGTCTATGGTTACACCCAGGAGATAACTGTGGGACTGCCTCCTCCTATGCCCATGTATGGCTCAATTATATAGATGAGTTAAGGCCTGGACTGAGCGTGCCATGAAAGAAAAATGTACTGAGGGTTTAAAGAGGATGACATGCAACTACACTGCTTGTCAGTTCATATCTGTCCGTGCTATAACAGGCCCCTTGGGTTTCTCAATCATAATAGCCTGCACCAAGTGTTTACTTTCACACATACTTTGACATAATCTTGAATATGAATTAACTAAATGAATTACTCTTAATCTTGTCCAGACGGCATAGGAAAGATTACATGCACAATCATATATCTGAATTCTCATAAATATTAGCTACCCAGTCCTATAAATTCCACATTCACTTTTTCTGCATCATTGGACACATAATGCCAAAGCAGATTAATCCAATCCTTACTGTCCAATCGTTAGTGTTTTTATACCCATTTTATTTACTTTTATAAGGGGAGCTGACAGTGACCCCAATTTTTAAGTTGCCTAAACTATTTATGGTATAAAATTCTTGTGACTTTTTTATGATGCTCTAACACCTCCATGGTTTGCAGCAAGCCCTTAAAATTCAGCAGAGGGAGAGCCTGAAAGCCAGGGATTTGCTTTTAACTGTTCTGTGAAATTCTATGCCAAATACCCTGAACATTTTAAAGACCTGTACATGACCCTCACCACTGCTACATGGCACCTTGAACCCCTTGTCCCCAGAAGCAGGCACTCAACCTGGGAGCAACTGTAGCAGCATTATGGACAAGAGAAAGCCAAGATGGGCTTGGCCAAGCCAGGCTCCTCCCCATCCTGACCTAACTTGCAGACCTGGCACCACATAGGGCAGGGGATCCCCCACTTCCTGTGGACCAAATTAGAAACCCTTGAAAGAGATTCAGGCTGGCGGCTGCCGGAACCATTGTAGTTGGGAGAAAGAGCTGGACTAGACCAGGTTCCCACCGATTCATACATCCTGGATCTAACAAATTCCATCCCATTCTCTAGGGCACCACATCATTACCCAAAGGGCAGGAAATAGGGTCCTGATCCCTGTTAGGGGCTATCATGGTACAAATATTAATAACTGGGAACCAGGAGATCAAAAGTTCTGGTCCCAACTCTTCTACTTACTGATGTTCATAATTCTGAACCCTTCACAACCTTTATTATCAAGTCCTGGCTCACTAGCGCTGAGTATTCCGTGGGAAATTCTGACGTTTCATTTTGATTCAGAATGAAAACAAAAAATGTAAAAAATTTCCAACAGAAAGAAATTTCCAATAATTATTTTTTGAAAAAATCGAATAATTCTTGTTGGATTTTTGTTCTAAATGAAATGGAGCAGCCAGCTGCCCTGACTCTGGGGGACTCCCCAAGTTGCTCCCAGGGACTTAGAGGTAACCCATGGAGTCGCTGGTATCAGGAGGAGCCCGTGGAGTCCCAGGGACTCGGGGAAGTCCCCAACATGAAGCAAGAATCCTAGCATCCCTGAGATGGTGCCCTGCATGGTGGGGCTGAGCCGAAGCCACAGACCCGGAAACCTGGCCTCCTCCTCCACCCACCAGGTGAATCGGCAGCAAACCAGGCTAGGTTCCATCAGAACTCTGCCTATGTTTACGCAGAACTTGGTTGAAACTGAACATTTCTGCCTAATGCACATTTCTCCAGGAAAAGTTATTTAAAACAAAAAAAAATTGAAACATTTCATTCCACTAAAGTCAAAACCTTATCCAAATGCTTCATTTTGATTTTTTAATGAAATTTTGTCAAAATCGACATGTTCCCGCACAACACTTCGATTTGATGAATCAACATTTTCCAATGGAAAAACGTTTCGTCAGAAAATTTTCAACCAGCTCTAATTAGGATACAGTCTTTATTTACATGATCACACATTTTTTTTCATTGAAATCCTGCACAGGATGGACGGTTTTTAGGGGAAGGATCAGGGCTGTATAATGAATGCGGCTGTCATCAATAGGACACCTGTCAATTTTTTTCCAGGTGTGTAGTGAACGAGGTAGGGGGATTGCAGGGGGAAAAAAGATAGTCTTATAGTCAAGGTGGTTGAATATCACTCTGGAGGACTGGATTCTATCCCTGTCTCTGCCAGAGAGTTCCTTAAACTAAACTTTTCACAGGTGACCAATAATTGTGTGTTCCTCATTTTCTGGGTGTTCATCTTGAGACAGTGAGGCCTGATTTTTCAAAAGTGCTCAAAACTCATAACTGCAACTAAAGTTAGGAAGTCCTAAGGGCTAGTCCTGACTCTGCCAGTGATGCTTTATGTGGCCTCAGAGAAGTCACTTTGTCTCAATTTTCTCATCTGTAAAATGGGGTTAGTAATACCACTTTACCTCACAGATAGTATGATATTTTGAAAAATTACAGAGTGAGAAAAAGTGGGGAAAACCCTAAAGCTCAGACACCATCATTCAGTCTGTTGCATTCAGTAGTGGAAAAAGGAGAATGCAAACATTTGAAATTTTGAAAAAAAATCAGTTTTGAAAACCGAAACAAACAAAATTCAAATTTGAAATGAAGAATTTTGTTGTCTAGAAATTTGCTATATTATGTCAACAATGACATTTTTACCATGAAAAATGTTCATATTGAATCCCATTTTCCAGTGGGAAAGTTTTGGGTTTAAAAATGTCTAACAGGTCTACTAAATGACTTTTTAAACTAATTTTTGGCATGTAATTTGTATGTAGATGAGGTCAAAATGGCTTTTTTTAGCCTTTCTATTCATAGGTAAGATATTATCTCTTTGAGCAAGTACTCACTATACACATAGGCTGTGGTCCTGCAAACACTTAAGCAGATCCATAACTCCACTGTGACTAGATGGAGTCCCTGGTAACAAAAATAAGCACCCTCTTAAATTTTTGCAAGATTGGGAACCTAATGGGGAATATTACTAGGACTGGGAATATTTTGCCTACTGGTAAAAAAAAGTAAAAGAAAACTTTAAACTGCTTTTGCTATATGAAGATTTCTTGGTCAAAGAAAACGAAGGAGACAGCTGTTGAGGTGTAAACTGCCATAACTCCTAGCTCATATATTTTTCCATCTTATGTTTCTACTCAGGTGAGTGTGGTAGGACATATTAAATAAAACCCCATTTTAACAGCTCTTGATATGGATGCATGCTGGTGCTATATGCCAGTCCTGTAGTTGTCCATATGCACTATAGGCATTATAACTAGTTTTAAAAAAGGAAAATTTTGACAATTGCCTAATTTTAAGCATGTAATTAGTCCCATTAGAGACATTGCTATTATCTGGAGATCCAGAAGCAGCCACAGAGACAATAAAACCCCCAATTTGTAAACCTGAGTAACAAAGGAATAACAAACTCTCATAATCTTCACCATCCACAACAGACTCATAACAAAGTTCTTTCAGAATCTGTTTAAGGAAAGGGAGAAAAGAAAGATAAGGTAACTGAGCTGGAGGAAGAATGATCCATATATTTCCAATATAGATTAGGAAAACCAGATACAAAGATAGTTAGCGAGAGTTTAATGCCTATCAGCAAAATACAAGTGTAGACATTTCTGGTGCTCTGGGTGGATGCATGCATTCCTAATTCTGGATTATCTATTTTTAGGGCTGTATTTCTAAATAGATTCAGTACTGTTTTCTGAATGTTGCAGTCCACCAAGGGGGCAATACTTTCCAGTATTTCACTTATATAATTCATTGAATCAAGGATACTCTAACAGATGCTCATGAATATGGGTATGTGAGAGAAATTGCACTGAATAATATGCATAATCCTTATGCTAGAGGCACCATTCACATTTAACAATGACACAATGGCTGTCTGTGTAACACTATCACGTACAGGAACAAGGGAATATAGCATTGTTATTCAATCTTGAAGCTCTATTTGCTTTCAAAATACAAACGAGTTTTCGCTGCCATGTAGAGTGATATTTTGGCTCTGCTGACTCAGGATTGCTGTTTTGTGCAAGAGAAAAGAAGTATAATGAACTTCTTAACTGTCCAACCTGATTGCCTTCTATGATGAGATAACTGGATCAGTGGATATGGGGAAAGCAGTGGACGTGATATACCTTGACTTTACAGTCTCCTACAGTATTCTTTCCAGCAAGCTAAAGACATATGGATAGGATGAATAGACTATAAGGTGAATAAAAACTGGCTAGATCATCTGACTCAATGGGTAGTGACAATGGCTCAATGTCTAGTTGGCAGCCGGTGTCAAGCAGAGTGCCCAGGGGTGGGTTCTGGGGAGGTTTTGTTCAATATCTTCATTAATGATCTGGAGGATGGCGTGGACTGCACCCTTAGCAAGTTTGCAGATGACACTAAACTGGGAGGAGTGGTAGATATGCTGCGGGGTAGGGATAGGATACAGAGGGACCTAGACAAATTAGAGGATTGGGCCAAAAGAAATCTGATGAGGTTCAACAAGGACAAGTGCAGAGTCCTGCACTTAGGACAGAAGAATTTCATGCACTGCTACAGACTAGGGACCAAGTAGCTAGGCAGCAGTTCTGCAGAAAAGGACCTAGGGGTTATGGTGGACAAGAAGCTGGATATGAGTCAACAGTCTGCCCTTGTTGCCAAGAAGGCTAATGGCATTTTGGGCTGTATAAGTAGGAACATTGCCAGCAGATTGAGGGACGTGATTATTCCCCTCTATTTGGCATTGTTGAGGCCTCATCTGGAGTACCGTGTCCAGTTTTGGGCCCCACACTACAAGAAAGATGTGGAAAAATTGGAAAGAGTCCAGCGGAGGGCAACAAAAATGATTAGGGGGCTGGAGCACATGACTTATGAGGAGAGGCTGAGGGAACTGGGCTTACTTAGTCTGCAGAAAAGAAGAGTGAGGGAGGATTTGAAACAGCCTTCAACTACTTGAAGGGGGGTTCCAAAGAGGGTGGAGCTAGGCTGTTGTCAGTGGTGGCAGATGACAGAACAAGGAGCAATGGTCTCAAATTGCAGTGGGGGAGGTCTAGGTTGGATATTAGGAAAAACTATTTCACTAGGAGTGTGGTGAAGCACTGGAATGGGTTACCTAGGGAGGTGGTGAAATCTCCATCCTTAGAGATTTTTAAGGCCTGGCTTGACAAAGTCCTGGCTGGGATGATTTAGTTGGGGTTGGTCCTGTTTTGAGCAGGGGGTTGGACTAGATAACCTCCTGAGGTCTCTTCCAACCTGAATCTTCTATGATGCTATGATTCTTTGTGGAGATACAAGTGATATTTCTGTGTGGCTGTGTGTTTTGTTGAACAGCTCAACTGAATGCAGAAGCCAGACCTGGATTTTTAAATTTAATTTAGTGCTTGAGAGAAGTACCTGCTTGGCATCACTGGGTACTGAATTCCTTTCTTTATCCACAGGAGTACAGAATAGGCAGCAGTAGTGCACACACTTGTATACTGTACTGCTTATGTGCCACAACTCTGAGCTGTTAGTCACTGGGATAGTAGTAGCTAATCAGATAGAAGCTCATTTTCTATGCTTCTTCAATCTCAGGCCTTCCTGCTGAGACTTCTAACAAGAATGTCAATTAGAACTGATTGTGATGGTAATTTTTGTAATGTGGCCACAGGGCCACTAGAGACTGGACTGAAAATGTACAGGTTTGATGCATGCTTAGGCCTGGAAGCCCATTATCATTTCTGCCTAATACGGCCTACACTGCTGGTACACCACTGTATTTTGTTTTATCCTGGGGTCCTCGGTCTTCCATATCCTTTTCAAAGTTCTGAGAAGCCTTCAGTTTTTCTTCCACTTTACATTTTCTTTCTCTTCCATATCACAGTCATTTTCCTTCCTGACAAGAAGAAATTGATGGACTTGAGAGGAAGGATGATCTTGTGGCTAAGGCATCTGAGGACTTTGTAGATCTGGATTCAATTCCATTCTCCACTGCAGACTGGTCCTTGGGCAAATCAATTAGGATGCCATTCTTGTGCCTTTGCAGTCAATGGCAAAACTCTCTGGGACATTTACTGTCACTATATTTTTGTGCAGTGCATAGTGCAATGGGAACCTGACCTTGGTTGGATCCTCTAGGCCGGCAACCTTTCAGAAGGGGTGTGCCGAGTCTTCATTTATTCACTCTGATTTAAAGTTTTGCGTGCCAGTAATACATTTTAACGTTTTTAGAAGGTATCTTTCTATAAGTCTATAATATATAACTAAACTATTGTTGTATGTAAAGTAAATAAGGTTTTTAAAATGTTTAAGAAACTTCATTTAAAATTAAATTAAAATGCAGAGCCCCCCGAACCCGCCAGGACCCAGGCAGTGTGAGTGCCACTGAAAATCAGCATGCATGCCACCTTTGGCACGCGTGCCATAGGTTGCCTACCCCTGCTCTAGGCACTAATACAACAATACTAATAATAATTAATGATAATAAGAGGAAATGCACCCAATTTTCCCCTGGTATAATTCTATTGATGTTTATTTAGTTACACCAAGGAAGAATTTGGCCCTATGCCTCTGGACCATGTCAAATTCAGTACTGAGTCAGTCAGCTCTACTTGTATTTTCTTTATTTTTTCCTCACATTTTGTTCATGCTTTCCTATCGTGTGGGAACCTATTATTTATATTGTTAAAACTTCATTTCTGAAACATTGCAATAAAGAGTATTACATTGAAAGCATTACCATTCAAATTTTAATTATGGTTGTTAGGCTGGATTCATGTTGTGCCTTGGCTAATTCTCCTTCAAGCAAACTTTGTTATAAAAATTGGCATGCCAAAATTTGAATTCCCAGTAATATGTCCAGATCCTGCATTCCTTGAACATTCCAAACTCACAATTAAATCAACTAGAGTTTCGAGTACACAAGGAATAAAGAATCCAGCCTGTACTGTGTAGGAGACAGAAACCTGCTACTGCTCTGGTCTATTCCACATTTCTGAGATTATGAAAGAGGGGAACTGGAATGGTCAGTATGCTCCTTTGCTGCATCCTATGCCATTAATGTCTCTGCTGCTCGCTCCACACAAACCAATCATCCACCTTTTCCTTTACCAGCATCCTGCCAGGGCCACCTCCAAGTCCAACCTCCATACTTTTCTCTTTTGCTCCCTTCTCCCCCTGCCCTGGTTCATTCCTCACGTCTGATTCCTCTTCACCTCAGCTTTCACACGTGAATGCACCTGGACAAAACTGAGGGACCATGCAGACCTTCTCCAGGACATCTTTGTTCTCACCTCCTTCAGCTGTGCTGCCTTCTTTTCTTTTAATTCTCCTCAAATTAATCCTGCTCTTGCAACCTGCCAGCACCTTGCTAATTTCTTCAGAGAAATTTGATGCACTATCCCATATGCTACCACCATTTCCTCTCTCTCCATCCCACTTGTTTGCTCCTCCTCTTTTCTTTCCCTACAACCCCTCTTCCTTAATCCCAGAATCTATCTTGGAATTATTTCTCCTTGTCTCCATTACTAACAGTTACCTCCACCTGCAACCACAACCCCATTTCCTTCCTGCTTCTGACCTCCCTTCCTCCTTCTCTTAACCCATCCTTCACCCTTCTCTCATCCAGCTCTTCACCCTCTACTTTCAAATGTGTCATTTTCTCTCTTATGCGCAATAAAACTCTGCTTGACTCCACTGCTATTTCCAGCTACTGCTCCAACTCCCTCTGTCTTCAGATTCCTTGAACCCATCATTTATACCAGATGCCTCAGTGGCCTGACTCCTAACTCTCTCCTGGAATCCCTCCAATCTGGCTTCTGCTACCTAGACTCCACTCAACTTAGAATCATAGAATACCAGGGTTGGAAGGGACCTCAGGAGGTCATCTAGTCCAACCCCCTGCTCAAAGAAGGACCAATCCCCACACAGATTTTTACCCCAGTTCCCTGAATGGCCCCCTCAAGGATTGAACTCACAACCCTGGGTTTAGCAGGCCAATGCTCAAACCGCTGAGCTCCCCTGCCCTTAACAAAGTCACCCAGGTCACCAGACTTGTTGTCCATCCTCATTCATCTTGATTTATCTGCCAATTTCAATGTGGTCAATCACTCCTTCCTTCTGTCTTCCTCATAGGGGTCAGAGATCCTGTGCTCCCCTGCATCTCTTCTGACCTCTCAAATCTCTTCTTCTTTGGGGTGTTCCTATTCCTTCCCCTCCCAGTACCTGTTCAAATTCTGCAGGGTTTGGTCCTCACCTCTTCTCTCTCTACAATTCACACCAAGGAAATCTCAACTAGTTACATGGCTCCAGCTACTGTCTTTATACCAATCAATCCCAAATACACCACCTCTGATCTATCCCTTTCTGTTAAGACTCCCATTTCTGCCTGCCTGTTTGACACCCTTTCCTGGATGGCACAACACAATTCATTCTTATGACAAGTAGTTTAAAGAAAATAAGAAGCTGCACAAAATGTAACCCATTATCACAATACTTTAAGCTATGGTCCAACAGGAAATGTAAACCCTACTACAGGAAATGCATTGCATGCATTTACTTTAGAGATTTGCACATGTGTCTTCTATATGGCATTTGAAAGTGTACTGTTCCACATCTACACTGTTCCTGGACTGGAAAGCACACTTCATGTTCAATGGTGTCTGGATTATTTTTACACAGCTTTTGCACTCTTCTGCCAATGTGCAGGCTGCTGACCTCATAACCAGGTGTGAGCCTAACTTTCACGTTGTTGGCATAGTAATATGAAGAATATTTTTCCCTGTTGAAAATGGTTAGGGATTCTTTTTCTTTTCCTTTCCTCCGGTAAGATGTATTTGTAAAGGTTATTTTGCATTTTTGCATTGTAAATTTTGAATCTGCTACTGTTATCAGTGTTTATTAAATTATATATTCATTTCCAATAGTCCCCAGTTTACTGAATGCTATATAAACAAAGAAGGTGGCATAGTCCCTGCTCTGAAGACTTATGTTTAAAGCATGGGCATGCACAAAGGGGGGCAAGCAGGGGTGCAGCCCCCCCCCCCAAGCTCTGTGTGTACATGCAGCCCAGGGAGGGAGGAAGCAGCAGGCTGCCAGCTGAGCTCCTTCTCCTCCCAGTCCTACAGCTGCTGCTGCTTCTTCCCTGCTGCTGGAGTCCCACAGATTGTCTCTGCCTCCACCCCCTGACTCACCTCATAGGGTTGCCAACTTTCTAATTGCACAAAACCAAACACCTTTGCCGCCCCCTTCCCCGAGGCCCTACCCCTGTCCTGCCCCTTCTCAGAGGTTCTGCCCCCCGCTCACTCCATCCCCCTCCCTCTGTCACTTGCTCTCCCCCATCCTCACTCGCTCATTTTATTCGGGCTGGGGCAGGGGGTTGTAGGGTGACCAGATGTCCTGATTTTATAGGGACAGTCCCAATATTTGGGGCTTTTTCTTATATAGGCACCTATTACCCCCCATACTCTGTCCTGATTTTTCAAACTTGCTCTCTCTGGTCCCCCTAGGGGGTTGGGGTGCAGGAGGGGGTGAGGGCGTCAGCTGGGAATCTGGGCTGGGGCAGGGGGGGTTGGAGTGTGGGAGGGGGTTCAATCCTTCACCTCGGCAGGCAGTCTGCAAAGCAGGCAGCAGCACTGGGACTCCGGCAGCAGGGAAGGAGAAGCGGCAGCTGTACAGGTTGAGGGGAGGAGGAGTTCAGCTGGCAGCCAGCTGCCCCCTCCCTCCCGGGGCTGCAGGGACAAGGAGAGTGCTGCTGCCGCCAGGAGGAGCCACTGCCTCTTTGCTGTGGGGTATCCCCACCAGAGGCATCCTGAGAAATTGGGGGAGAGGGTGTCCCGTGAACCTTTCATTTGGGTGTGTGTAACGTGCCCCTTCAAAAGCAATCACATTTAAATTCCTGTGCGCACCCCTGATTTAAGTTAGTTAAATGTAACTGCATTTGTGTACCAATTTTGGATTAAAAAGCACCTTTAGCTTTGCTACAGCTCAAGCTATTCTTCTCCATGAATAATTTTAAATAAGTACTTAGTAACAAAATCTTGGTTTACTATACACAGACATGAAAAATAGCCACTGTGTCAAACAGAAACAACATGAACAAGTACAAATTCAACAGCAGTGTCTAGAACTGCCGGATAACTCAAAATGCAAATATATTCATATTTACTTCTATCCTGGAATGTCCACTTTGACTTGAGGCTTATTGTCCCTCCCACGATCAGAATCAGCCGGCTCAGTATCACAGGAGATAGATTTTTATGGCCAAATTCATGTTCAGTGACAGATCTATTCTAGTCTATCACTAGCAAGAGGGTTGCTACCAGGCTTATTTAGCTCCTATGGGTGGATGAGTAGTTTGAGGAGATAACCAATGGATGATGTATATGTTTTTTCTTGCTGACTAGTTATTTTTGATGATTTTGTTCCATTTTTGTCCTATCTCCTTTATCTTAGTTTCATCAGGTTCAGATAAGTTAAACTGGGAGATCACCGGCCTCCTCCTAGATATAGCCTGCTGATGTGAAACATCTGGCAGCAAAGCTAATATGGGAACTTGTAGGAGCACATTCTCTCAATTGATTGCGGGTTAACTCTCTTTTTGTTCCTCCAAGGGTGTTTTTCTCTTTTCTCTGTGTGTGGTTTGCGTGGGTGTGAGCAAGCCTGATGGGAGACACCTGGGGATGGATTTGATCATCTTTCTCAGGTGAGATGGGAATCTCTGGAAGGCAGGCTAAACGCATGAGGAATGTGATTGGTGTGGGAGAAGCAAGTGGCTCATTAAAGCTGGCCCTCTTTAGACATCATATGTGGTCTGATAGGGAAAATTTAGGGTTGGAAGCTTTGTTTTGAAAGATGAAAACTCTTTGAGAGCCAAAATATACAGAGCCGGTCAGTTTCCCCTTTTGTTGCAGTGTGCAGCTTTCTGTTTTAAAGGGGATTCTGGCCCAGGAGTTCCATTTGATTCTACTTCTGGGGTGCTCTGCTGTGTGCATACTTCAGATTCTTATTCCCCCACAAATTATTGCTGATCATTTATGCTGTCTCTTGGAGGCTTGTCCACTGTCCAGTTATCATATGGGTAACCTGCCAACGCTGCTTTGAAAAGCAATATTATCTTTTTAATGCCTTCTGCACATAATATACTTGGCACACACAATTAGATAGTGTTGGCTGACAGGCCCTAGCTTTAGACTAGTCCCTCTTTTTTCCTCTCCCTCCTTTAGCAACAAGAAAAAACCCAAAGAACAATCTTCTCTCTCTCTTTTAAGATAGGACTACTCAGCCTGCACAGTGAACTTTTCCTCTTACTTAGTGGTGCTCTGCCTCTAAGGATAAGCAGCTGTAATTGCCTTCTCTCATTTCCTCTGGGAAGGAAAGAGAATGAGATGAGGCAATTGGTGTTTGTACCAAGGAGAGAGAATATGACTGAGATTCTTACACCATGTTTTGGGGGGGTCTCTTTTTGGACAATCGCTTGTCTTTAAAACCTTGTTACATTATCTTGGCTGTCTGACCTTTAAAACCCATTTAAGAATTAGACATAGTTGTTACTTCAGCTAAACATAACCCAAACAAACACAGTTCTGAAGAGCTTATTATACTTTTGCTAGCATGGGTCTTCAGAAGCTTAAACCTCTGTTTATAGTCATGATTTTCCTAATGGTTCTCCTTAGCCATGTTTCAGGGGTCTGGGAGTCACAGAGAGACAGAAAGGCTTATTTCCCTTCTCCTTTGGAGCAGAAAGTTTCATTTTTATGCAGGAACTTACTCAGAATCTATTTAAACAAGCCAGCAGAACAACTGTAGCAGCTAAGGAGGAATTCACCCAGCTACAAATGACAGCAAAAGCTAAAGATAGTAAAAATATCAGTGAGAATGACAAGGAATGTTGAAAATACATCAGGCCAGTCTGGCAATCAAGTGGTAGCAGAATGTGCTGCCATGTATGTGTGGGGAGAGAGGGGCGACCCAAGCTTGGATTCTGAGTTTGCTACCAAGCTTCCTAGAGTGGGAATCCTGAGGAGGGACTCTTCTATCCTCAGTGCTTGGGGAAAAGGAGCTCTTTGTGTTGTTCTCGAGCAACTGCTTCTAGCTGGTGGTCAAAGAAGTTGATTTAAGTGCTCAAACACTACAATAAATTGACACTATAAAAATCCCTAAAGGTAAAGAAAGCACTTCACAGCCCCTCGCTCCCCAAAACAAACATGACCAGAAGAAAGCTTCATGTTCCAACGATTCCCAGTACTTTTCAGCGAGTGAGTGATGTTGAAATCCCTGACTCATTCAGGGATAGGACTAGTCGTCCATTTGCCTTCATTTAAACAGCAAATAGATTACCACAAATTGCTTACTCTGAACACTCCCAAAACTTTTGGAAAGCTTGGATCCAGGTCCAAGCTTCATGCTAGTCCCCATATTTATAATGGGCCAGGCACAGGTGCTGACTTTTGTTTTTGCTGGTGGATGGTCCTCTCTGACCCATCCCCCCTCGTGTGAGCAGCGGGCAGGGCCTCGTGGGAAGAGGCTGAGCTGGGGTGGAGCATCGGGGCAGAGCAGCAAGCGGAGCAGGGGGTGGGCCACGATCTGGGCACCGGGACCCACCAGAGATTAACCTCTGGGTGCTGAGCACCCCATATTTTTTTTCAGTGGGTGCTTGAGCCCCGAAGCACCCATAGAGTCGGCGCCTATGGAGCCAGGTCTTGAATATTCATTGGGACCTTGGGAAAAGTTCTGGATCCAAAAGTTGCAGCTCATGCTCTTCTCTAGTTCTTATACCATGATAACTCTTTTAAGGGAATAGCTTTTTGCTTACAGTGAGACGTTAGTAAATGGGTACAGAACAGTGAACAAGGGGCAGTGGAGGAGATTGTGGACTTCACAATGATCAGGGCTGATATTGTAGATTACTCTAGATTGCTGCAATCAATATGGTACCTAGAGTAAAATCATGAATATAGCCCAATGCCCCCAAAGCTGTCAATGTGCCTTGTCACCCATATAATCACAAAGGAGTATTGACATATAAAAAAATCCAACAACTCTCAGATTCAAATTCTGAATGAAATAACATTTCCCAGGAGGTCTGCGTTTAACTGTATGCGTGTGTTTAGAATGCATAATTCAAGGTCTTTATTCACGTGACATGGCTAGTAACAGAAGTCTATATATCCTCAAAGCAGTATCTTTTTAATAAATGTCATGTTCTCATATGACACAGTTGTTTGTAAAACATGATTAAAGATGAGCAATGAACGGAAAATGTAAGTGCATCTGTTTCACATGCCACATGTCCTTATGATATATCCTTTATGAGATGTCTTTAAAGGGAGTGATGTGAAGAAGTATTTCAAAACTGTAATACAGTTTCCTAAGCCCCAGAACAGTGTTTGCTTCATGTAGTGTATGAACACGTACATGCAGTGAACACATGAAGCAGCACTCCTCTGGAGTCTAGCTCTAATTTTTTCCATCCTTCCTAATTTCTGAGTGGAAAAGTGGAAAATCTCTGATCCACACCATCTGTTTGCCTCATATTGCTGCACATTCCAATCTCTGCGGAGCAGAGGGCTGGCGATGGCCCACCAATAAAACTGGGGATCATCTGAGGCTAAAGGATGCTTGCCGAAAAGATTAAGAGAATCTCTCAGATTTTCATTTACCATCTTTCCCCAAAAAATAAATTCTCTGTGGCCACAACAAAGTTAAAAGGAAATACAAAACAAAGCCATTTAATTGTGGCTCCTGCTGGCAGTGAGTGATGTTGAAATCTCTGACTCATTCAGGGATAGGACTAGTCTTCCATTTGCCCTCATTTAAACAGCAAATAGTTGATCACAAATGGCTTATGATTTATGACATTCTCTGAAGAACCTAGGTCACGAAAACATCATCTTCAACGTAGCTGGCACCCATGCCTAAAGTCACGCTAGCAGTGTATTTCAGAAAAGAAAACATAGTCTCTTGTTTACAATGCATCTCCTGAAAAGCATCACTTTTAAAAACTGTTGTGCTTCATTCAGCAGTCGCTGGACAGCCCTGGTGCCTTTCTAGTATCCCTCTGCAGAGCAGAGAATGGAAGATGCTAATCACCTTGCAAAATAAATGTATTGCTAAATGATAGGCAGGAACATTTCATTCGTTTTTTTAAACTCAGAAATATTTGGGAAATTGTCTTGGGAGATATATTTAAAAAAAACCTGTATGCAAAATAATAGCTGCTCATACCACACATAGAATATTTAAAATTAAAGCCTGCCTTGCATTCAAATAGATAAGAGGATTACACCCCGTTTCCAAGCTGTCCGTGTGCCACTGTGAAATATGGCCAGATCCTGTGGTACAATCAGAGAATGTAAATATCAGCTAGAACTTACGAACATGAAGACAGGGCCATACTCCAAGCCACAGTGGCTTGTTTGGGTCAGACACATATAATTTATACCAGGATTACTCTGAACTGATGTTTTAGTCAGTGACAGCACTCAAGCGTGAATAACGTGACTGTCATTAAAAATGCCAGCAAACAAATATAATGCAGGGAAAGTTCTGCACATTTTTGTATCTATTTGCCCTGCCAGTATCAAATAGACTGAAGATTTTCATGTATTTTTATTAATTTTTGCTCATCTTATTGTGGTATTTTTGGAGTCAAGATAATATGGCAATTAGCACTGTGAGTACCTAAGCTAGACAGATCTTATTTGTGAAATGCCACTTAATATAATTTTTGAGACATGTATTTTTTATATATTTAAATGGTAATGAAAAGGCTAGTAATCCCAATCTCCCTTAGGGGAAAAGAAATCTTCCCATTTGCTCACATGGGAGTGTCTAAAAATGTGTGGTTAAAGTTAAGACTCAATGTTCCAAGCTCAGCTCTCCCTGCTATGAAAGCTCTGAAACCATTCCACTGTGACAGTGAATCATACCAACCAAGGAGCAATTTAGAAATACACATGTGTACTTACGCACATATGTCCTGCTGGAGCAAGGACACTAAAACTGAAACAAAGAGTACATTGTTAAGACAATTGTAAAGACTTCTGAGAAATGTTTCCCTCTGAAGAAAAATACAGCTCAGATCTCACCAACTATTAAACACAGGTGATGAAACCCTGACCATACTTTCCAAGTGAGTGCAGCATGAAAGAAACTGCCCACAAAAGAAAATATAGGGGGATGTGTTTAAACTGCTCTCCATTCATTACTAGACTAAATAATATTGACACACTTTTTTTGACCAGTTGTGCTGTTTGAAAATGTTCACTCCCCATACTTGCATGAGGATTAAAACATGGTTAATATTTAAAAATAACTCTGGTTTCCCTCCTTATTTGATTGAAATTGGTAGAGCTCAGCAGGAGACAAAATGCTCATCCATAACAGGTTTTTTTTACTTTATTTTGAATTATATAACTATGTAATTTTACATTCGTAATGGGAAATGCCTGTAAAATGGCATAAAAAGGTATAATCCATGATAAGCATAGGTAGGGCCGGCTCCAGGGTTTTTGCCGCCCCAAGCGGCGCAAAAAAAAGAAAGAAAGCCGCGATCGCGATCTGCGGCGGCAATTCGGCGGGAGCTCCTTCGCTCCGAGCGGGAGTGAGGGACCGTCTGCCGAATTGCTGCCGAACAGCTGGACGTGCTGCCCCTCTCCGAAGTGGCCGCCCCAAGCACCTGCTTGCCAAGCTGGGGCCTGGAGCCGGCCCTGAGCATAGGTATAAACATGGATTAGGGTTCTTGTTACAGGTTATGAACTTGATTCTGATCTAATTTACACCCATTTTAACTACATGGGGCCACATCTTCAGCTGGTGTAAATCAACATATCTCCACTGACTTTGGCCCCTTGACTCCATTGGTTACATTGTTAACAGTTACTGGTTAACATAGACTCGGACTCTGTACATTTATTTTATAGGGAAGGGGCCCTACTTAACACACACATATTCTGCTTGCATCTCTGCCTGGGAGCTGGTCATGAAACCTGGTGGCAGCTAGGTTTTGGAATGTCTTCTCTTTTCTCAACACTGATCTGCTGGGTTTCTTTGCCTGAAGTTCTTTTTTGGTTGTTCTTTTTGTTTGAAGTTCATTGGTGATATGACACCTAAATAAAAACCTACTAAGAAATCCATCCAGAGAGAGCCTGAAGTCCAGGCCTAATGAACAGCGGGAGGCAGCTGTAAGTAGCAAGACTCGCACAACAGCTGTGCATTTTCTTTGTGCTCTGAAATAATCTCAGAGGAGTCAGGTGCTGTAGCGTTTTCTGAAGAAGTCTCATTAAAAACAATTTTACTGGCCATAACTGCTATGGAAAAAAGGCTGAAGGCCAATTTTGATGGCTACAAGCAGCCAGATTTTGAAACTGGACACATCCACGGACTAAGTAGAGGAGAATTTCTAACCTGTGAGTAATTCACAAGAGGAATTAAAAGATGAAATGGCTGCTTTCACACTGATTTAATCTACATTAATATGCTGTTATCTAGGAAACTGGAGACTTCAGAGAATAGTTTACAGTAAACTTCAGTAATTGGGCATTAAAAATATAAATCCAGTACTAGAACCTATGGGCAGTTGTGATGGGGAGTGTAGATCCCCACAGATGCGGCAGTGCCAGACCCTTCTGGCCCTGTCAATCATGTATGATGAAGGAGGCTTTTAAAAGTGAGGAAGCTATAGTCGGGGTGGATGAGCAGGATTGCCCTAAGAAGCAGACTGCAGGAGTGACTCCTGAAGCAGCGGAGGGAAATCCCATCCAGGACCTTCATCCCAATCCTGAGGAGAGTACAGCTGACTCCCAGGGGAAGAGGGACAGACAGAGCCTGACTCACAGGCCCAGCCAGATTTTCCAAAACTCACTATGCTGACACTAGATTATTGGCATCCTGTAGACTCACCAACTCCTCCCCTTCCAGGGGCCACAGGGAGCGAATGTCCTCAAACGCATTGTGGTTTGTGACTTTCATTTCAATCCCTCATCCAGAGAGACTTAAGAAGGCCGACGAAGGGCAGGGTCCCCTTGCAAGTAGTAAGGAAATGGGGCCTGTGCTGGAACCCAGTGTAGATAATTGTTCATGGTCAGGTTCTCCCACCCTTTGAGGGAGGAACTGCAGGGGCCTCTGTTACCACAGTATATTCAAATTATTATTAGAAATCAAAGTTTGATTCGCCTCTGCAGCTATACAGTATATCCTTCCTCCCCAGAACCCTTTCACTGATGCTGTTGCAACTGCTTCTTGAGAGTGTTTTCCATGCTTTTAATTATGCTTCTCATGAACGTGCTGTTTCATGATGTCTACCAGAGAGTACTTCTGCTGGGAGACAGAACAGGGTCCAGATTCAGTGGTGAATGTAATAACAATGGAAGAGCAGTCTGTGGAGAGAAATGGCAGGTAGAATGGTGCTGTTGGCCACAGTGATCAAGAAAGGAGGTGTGGGGATTGTTTGGAAGAAAGATTAAGAGCCATGTTTTAGCCACATTGAACTTGAACTCAACAGCTAAACATCCACAAGGAGATGTCAGAAAGACCGACTAAGGTTTTAGTTTGGGCAGAAGGAGACAGAGTAAGAAGAAAAGAAGGGGACCAATGACACAGGTCTGTGGAACGCCCACAAAAAGGATGGAGGGGGGAACAGAAGGATCCTCAGAAGGACACGCTAAAGGAGTGATTAGCGAGATAGAAGGACAACCAGGGAAGGACAGAGTCACAGAAGGCAAGGTGAGGAAAAGATTTCAAGAAGAGGAGCATGATCAGCTGTGACAAAGACAGTTGACAGGTAAAGGAGGATGAGGATGGATTACTTGTTCTGAGGTTTGGGTAAGAAGTAGTCATTGGAGATTTTGGCAAGAATGTTTTCAGATGAATGCAAGGGGCAGAAGTCAAATAGAAAAGGGTCTAAGATGGAACTGGAGGAGAGGAACTCCAGACAGTGATTGTAAAAGTCATGTTCCATTAACTTAGACTCAGAGATTAAAGGGAAATGTATTGAAGTGGAGAAGACACTCATAAAAGTATTCCCCTCTCTCAAAGGCAGAAAATGTTACGGTTTTCAAATGCACTTTTAACTTAGGCTATGTCTACACTGGAGACCTTATAGCGGGAGAGAGCTCTCATATTGACATAATTAAACCACCCCGAAAGGACGGCAATAGCCATGTCGGTGGGAGATGCTTTCCTGCCAACAAAGCACTGTGCATGATACCATTTATGCCCGCGAAACGTATGTCGCACAGGGGTGTGTTTTTTTCACATCCCTGGGTGACATAAGTTTTGCCAACATAAGTAGTAGTGTAGACATGGCCTTAGATACCCAAGTCACCACAGAAGTGTCTGCAGTTGTACATAATTTGAAGCCTCTTGACTATCGCTCTAATATGGACCATTCTATGAAGTCAGTAAGTTTAGAGAAAGCTAGTTCTTGTTATTTAGTTCCTGTGAGGAATGCCTGTAATGCTGCCACTAAGCAATCAGCACCTACCCTGTATAATAAAAATGCCTTTCCAACCAGTTACTAAGCTAAATAACAGAATTATTAGGAATAAACTTCAATGTAAAAGGAACTAAACTTATAATTTGAACAAGTTATTTACCAGGATATCTTTGAAAGAAAAGATTTTACTCAGCTCTGACTCCGGCCACTAGGCCTGCTGCCCACTCCAGCCACTAGGCTAGACCGCTCTCATCCGGGTCGGCTGACAGCTATTGTGCTTGAGGATGATACTTAGTTAAACAGGGATAATGGTCTCTAAGAACATTTTGTCAGAATTAAGGCAGAGGACAGATTATGGGGCAGATCCCCACCAAGTGTAAATCTGCATAGCTCCATTCATTTCTGTTGATCTACATCAGCTAACATTATGGCCCTATGCATCTAAATGTTTGTCATATTTTACAATACAAAACAAGGAGTTGGAGTCTTCCTACAATGTCAGAAACAATAAATCAGGAACTTTTGAGTAGGCAAAACACGTTAACATTTTTCCTTCTGTTTGGTCAAGTTGGCTAGATGGGTCTACTTATCAGGGTTCTAAATTCAATTATATGTTGTGTTTCATTACCAGATAAACACGCTATCATGGAATATTGCTGGTTTTGTTACTGAAACCAATGACAGTGAATGAGTTTTCTTTCTGAAGTCTTATGCCATAGACGTAGTCCTGAAAACTTGGATGATGTGATTACACATAGTAACGCAACTATTAAAAATAACTTTAAATGTGGGACCTCAGGAAAAGCAAGTAGCCATCTGTCTTGTATGGATTTGGATCTATACGTTAAGGTGATTTCAGATACCCTAATACTCGTATACAGAATGAGCCAAGAGTCCAAATAGTAGACTTTTTGTTAATGCTAAAGCTGAAAGAAAAAAGTTGTGCCACATTTTATCTTACTTAGAAGTTGCTAGAGTTCATAATAATTTTCTGGTCTGTAATATTATGATTACCATAACAAGAAAAGAGATGACAGAGTCTGAGGACAGTCAAGGACTTTTTTGGACCCATACATCTTCTTTTTCTTCTTTTTCGTCTTCTCATCCCAAAGCATCTTTACAGATATGGGGAGCAATGCAGCATCACCATTTATTCCATGACTTGTCCAGGGATTGTTCCTCCATTAAACCCAGTCTGGACATGTTGCAGCAAACACTGTCCCACCATCCAGTTTGTGGTCAGCCTCTAGGTCTGACTGACCTTCTTCTGTTTGCATTATTTTCTTTGGCAATCTGTTTGTCTTCTAGAGTGTCCCCACCATTGTAATCTTTCAATTGTAGCTAATCCATACCCTGACTTTGCATCCTACTCTCCTTCTAACTTCTTAATTTGTCTTAAATTAATTCCACTTTATATCTGCTGTCTTCTGAAGAACTCTCATCTCTACTGCTTCCAGCCTTCTGATGTCAATTTTATTTGATACAGCTGTTTCCAGACCATAGAGGAATACTGTTAGTACACTGGTTCGATAAATTTTCACTTTGGCACCAAACATAATGTTTTTAATCAACCCATAATTTCATTTGACAATTGACCACATTCACTCAGTTCGACAGCTCATGGAAAAATGCAAAGAATACAAAGTACCATCATATATTGCATTTGTTGACTACAAAAAGGCATTTGACTTGGTGGAGATTAATGCTGTATTCAATGCGCTCAACAAAATTGGAATCGACCCGAGGTACATTGACTTTCTGGAAGAAATTAACCACAATAGTTCAACAGAGATAACATTATTCAATGTCCTGTGCATTAATACTATACATAGAGGAGTCAGACAAGGTGACACAATCTCACTGCAGCAGTACTGGAGTCGCTGTTCAAGAAATTGAACTGGGAAGAAGGAATCAGAATTGGCGGAAACAGTTAATGCATCTTCTCTTTGCTGATGACTGTGTAATATTGGCAAAGGACATAACAGAACTGGAGAACAAATTGCAGCAACTGCAAACACTTTTGCATGATATTGGGTTGGAAGTGAACACATCAAAGACTAAGTGGATGTGGAATAGCTTTGTGCATCAGAAATCATCACTGTAAACGTGAAAGTAATCAAGGAGGTCGACAAATATATTTATTTGGGTCAGCAGCTGAACAGAGACAACTCATTCGAAGGGGAATGCAGGAGGAGGAGAAAGGCAGGGTGGGCAAGTTTCAACAAAATAAAGATGTTTCTAATTGATGATGAACTGCGCATGAAGAAAAGGAAAGAACTGTTTAACTCCACTGTTCTGCCAGCAATGATATATGGAGTGGAAAGCTGGTCAACGACAAAAGTGGAGGAAGAAAAATTCACTGTCACTCAGATAGCAATGGAAAGGCGAATGTGCAAGATATTGCTCCATGGTCATATACCGAATGAGGATATCAGAAGACGTACAGAGGTGACCAATGTAGTGCAGGCAATGTACGACGCAAAGCGGAGATGGGCGGGTTATGTAGTCCTCAGCAAGTCAATTGGTGAACAACCCACATCAATGACTGGATCATCAGAGACCACAAGCGACTGCTGGGCAGACTGAAAATGCTCTGGGCTGATCCCATGACAAAACTCTTTAGCCAGAAATGGAAAGAACGTGCTCACAACAAAACAGAATGGTGTGGTGTCAACTTGCGTTTGTGGAGGGACGTATGCGGACAAGCTGGACAAAGGTGATAATTTCATCAATTTCTGTGCAACACTTGTAGCTAAAGTACAGCTCTTTTAAACCTCATCCTTGATGGAATCATCAATCTTCCTATGTACACATAAGATTTTACTTCTTCTACAACTTCACCATTGTTGCATTTCAACACTTTATCTGTTGTCCCTTTTCAAAGATGCAACCACTTTGTCTTCTTGACATTTATTGTAAGTTCAACATGACTACACCAATTTTCCAAGATCATGAAGAGTATCATCATTAATTCAAGCTTGTCTGCCATTTGTACAATGCCATCTTTATCAGCTAAAGAGTTTAACTTTAGATCACCCAATGTCACACTCTCCAACTCAATCTACTATTCTTAAAGTCCAATTTAAAAACATGATGAAAAGCAATGGTGATTCCATGTCCCCTTGTCTTACACCAAATTTTGACTTGAACCAGTTGCTTAATTTTCCACCAATTTTTACGGCACTCCAGGAGTCTTTGTAAATAACGTTTATAATTGCTGTTGTCCTATCTGGAACTCCATAGGATTTTATTACTTTCCATAATGCTTCCCTCCAAACTGAATCAAATGCCTTCATGAAGTTGATGAAAACAGCAAACATATTTAATCCTGATTCTTGCTTTTTTCTGTCAACTTTTCGAGGTGAATATCTGATCAGTGCAACTTTGACCTGGTCTGGAGCCGCACTTTTCCTCACCCACTACTTCCTCTAAATCTGTTGACAATTACTTTCATCATGATTTTTTCCCAGTACTGATAATACCCTACACCTCTCTAATGATTCAGATTGGCAAAATCTCCTTTCTTCAAGATTGGTTCAGCTGTTGCCTTTAGCCAATCATCTTGTACCTCCTCTTGCTCCCATATCTTCTTATATAACTTTCCTAATGCTATGATAGCACTTACCTTGCCAGCTTTTTGCAGCTCAACTGTTATATATTGTCTATTCCTGCAGCTTTCCCATTTTAACTGCTTCACCACTCTTTCTATTTCTTCTTCTGATGGTGGTTCAGTGGTGATACCTCATTCTTTCCTTACAAGCTACCCTGTCCATCTAGCATGATTAGAATGCTTGCATTTGGATAAACTACAAGTTCCAGCATTTTGTCAAAATGCTCCTTTCATACTTCCAGCCCTTCTTTGGCATTTATTGTTGGTTCATCTGTAGCCTTTCTTGCTGCTTACATTGTTATTCTGAATGTGCCATACAACTTAACCTTTTTGTATGTTGTTTTAATATCTTGTTATCTTGATGCCTCATCTAGTTGTTCAACCTCTTCTATCCAGAACTTTTTTTTGGCCAGTCTTTGTGATCTCTTCACTGCTTTGTGCCATACTTTTACTTTTTCAGCTTTCCCAGCAGTCCTGGCTTGTTTACATTTTTCTTGTAAAGTTCTTGTTTCATTGCTTGTCCAGCTTTTTCTTGTTTGCTTATGCCTTCCAATAACTTTCTCTGCTGTATTTTGTATTATTTCTTTGAATATTTCCCAGACAGTCTGTATTGAGATTTCTTCATTATTGAAAATTAATGGCCTGAAATGCCTGCCAAGAATCACCTTGTATGCCTCCATCACAGAGCTATCCTTTAATTTACCAAGATGAAATTTGGCTCCAGTTGCACCCATCTTTTTCATGGACCTTAACTTAATCTTAAACTTCCTGATTAGTAGTTCATGACCACTGCCACACACAGCATTTCTATAGACTCTAACATCCAACAGTGACCTTCTGTGCCTTTTACTGATAATAATATGGTGAATCTGGTCTTTGGTTTGACACACTGGTGAACTTCAAGTAACTTCATGAATATCTTTGTGAGGAAACCAAGTATCACCAATAATCAGATTGTACATCTCACAGCAAGTTCTTAACTTTTCCTCTTTGTCTTTTGCTGCCCCAGTACAGTGTGGTCCAGCTCTATTCATTTGCCTACCATATCTGCTACCCACCTTTGCATTCATATTTCCCATTATCAAAATCATATCATGATAGGGAACTCTTTCTACAATGCTATTCAGCTGTTGGTAAAATCCATCCTTCTCTTCTTCTTTTCTTGCTTTGGTTGGTGCATAATAGCAGATCACAGCTATGCATAATTTATTATAGGCAGCAGTAAATCTTGCTATGATAATCTGCTCAGACATTGGCTTCAAGCTCTTCACTGAAGTAACTGTTCTCTTGTCCACTGCTAGAGCAACCCCATCTCGATGCCTCACTTGTCCACTTTAATGTCTGGAATGAAGGAAAGTGTAATTTCCAACTGTGAACTCTCCTATACTCAGCCAATGTGTCTCCTGTATAGCAGCAAAGGAAACTTGTAATTTCCTTAACTCTTCTGCTACTTGCTCAGTCTTGTTACCAGATGTGCCCATTACTTTGGAGTATGCTCATTTATTAGGGTTACTCTTCTGGGGGTGTGGGGGTTCTGTAATTCTATCAATATATTGCTTGTGTCACTTGTGTGTTCATATGGAGCTCTACTTCTCCCTTCTGCAAGTCCCCTCCCGATGGAGCTATCCTGCAGGACCTAGGTTCCCCAGGCCTGGGTTCCTCCAGCCCCAGAATCAGATGGACACACACACACTAACAGATCAAGTCTGAATGGACCGGACCAATCAGCACTCTCAAGCTGACCCCTTATATGCCCCTGGACTCAATAGGCTGGGCCAAGCAGCACTTCCAAGCTGCCACCCTCATATGCCAAAGGTACCGCACCAGAATAGAGTAAGCCTGAGCAGACTGGGTTGAACAGCACTTCCAGGCTGCCACCCTTATATGCCTCTGGACTCAGTAGTCTGGGTCGAGCAGCACTCCCAAGCTGCCACCCTCGTATGTCACAGGTTCAGCACGTCCCTATCCCCACTTTCACGTTACAATTGTTCTGGTAGTAACCCACTTGATGAGCAAACCCCAAAGTAGTTTGGGTGCTACAGGGATCTTTAGCTTAGGTAAGAGGAGGTTGCTACAGAGTAAATGGGGAAGCCAAAAACACAAATGAGTAAAGTTCAGAGAGAGAAGGAGGAAAGCAACCAGCTTAACCATACAAGTTATTTATTGAATAATAGTGATAACCACACAAGGAGAGCCTAAACAGACATATCAGTTACATTATTAAAGATTACAAAAACTGATCAAACAAATCAGGGTTAAAAAGTTATACCTGAGGTAGAAAAGAAAACAGAGAGAGAAAGGTGGGTTCTCACCACTCCATGAAGCTTGAACTGGTTGGGTTACCAGGTGCTGGTGGTAGCTCAGGGTCCTGAGTGCTGGAAACAGGCAGAGCCCCCAGCACGATCAGTCAGGAGAAGATGTCAAGTATCAGGGGGTAGCCGTGTTAGTCTGTATCTACAAAAACAACAAGGAGCCTGGTGGCACCTTAAAGACTAACAGATTTATTTGGGCATAAGCTTTCGTGGGTAAAAACCTCACTTCTTCGGATGCATAGAGTGAAAGTTACAGATGCAGGCATTATATACCGACACATGGAGAGCAGGGAGTTACTTCGCAAGTGGAGAACCAGTGTTGACAGGAGAAGATGAAATCCCAGTGGAACTGATGCAGAGTTTTAATCCAGGCACCAGAACACTTACTTGAGCATGGGTAGGGGTTTTTGTAGGGAAACAACAATGGTTCAAGGGAGAACACTAGATTTGTTTATGGGTAAACTGATGACTCAAGGGTTTTCTTTAGGCTAGACAATAGGAACTGATTATTCCTGGCTATGGATGGTGTTCCTTCAAGGGAGCTCACAATGCAATTAGGCTGCTTCAGTATTTTGGATATCAATCAAGGATTCATTACTAGAATTGGTCTGATAACTGATGAGCTGGGTGTGTGCAGGCATAGGTTCATTAACATCTGGAGCAGAGATTCCCCATGATGCAGTGCTTCCCTGCTTTTCTGGTCCCAGAGTTCAGTGTGGTTCTTGCCTTGGAATCTCTGTTCTCCATTCTGTATGCTAATGGAGATGCCTCCTTGTCCTGTCTTTGATGCAGATGAGGCTAGGGGAGTTGCCTTAATCCTGTCACCCTTGTCAGGAGAGGTTTAGGTGTGTCTCCCACCGCCTTTTCATTGCTTTCTGTAAGTCTTTCCTCTGATTGGTTTTGGTTCAAGCAGAGACTGCAGGGGTGGGGGATGGCGTGTCCTTCATGAGTCAGACAGGCTGAATACTGTGCCCTGGTTCCCTAAGAACACAGAGCTGACTGGTATCAGTCTGAGTAAACAGACTTCTAACAGTCCAGCTTGCAATATGTGTAATATGTTCAGCCATTATCCGAAATCCATGACCAATTCCATTTGCTAGGTTTGATAGGCCTGGGTCGAAATCCACATAGGTCAGTCTGGTTCGCTGTATTGTTTGTATATCAAGTTTTGGATATAATGACTCATTAGGCCAATCTACCGGATCAGCTCATAACATACTAGGCTGCTACGAACAGGTATCAGCAGTTCTACCCTAGTCCACTTGCCTTTTAAGGCAAATGAGCTTGCACTGGTTGGACTTGAAATTAGTGTTTTCTTTCTCCTAAACAGACTTGCCTAAAGAGGCTAAGTGAGCTCTGTCTACCCTGGCTTGAAATCTGAGTTTCCCTTCTAGATGCATCTTATTCCATAATATTCAGTGCACCTTTCTGGGATTCTTCAAGACAGAATACCTCCATCTACCACACAGGAGATATGCCCCTACTGTGTTGTATCCCACTGATACATCTACTATTTTTTAATTGAGCTAGGTTGTTGCAATTGTGAAGTGTGCACTCTCTAAGAGCCCTGAATGGTAAAATTACGACTGACCAATGTATTAACTACATTTTTCATTCTTTTGGACAAAATATTATCATATAATAATGTAGCCATGGGATGGAGAGTGACAAAGTTCCAATAGTAACTTGTAGAACATTTAGTAAACAGTTGGTAAACAAAGCCCTGAAACAGAATGTAGCTTCATGAGAAAGACCAACGCAAGATAATACAGAATCTAAAGTAGGTGATCACAATGAAAAAGACTTCCAGCATCCTGATCTCTTGAAAGTTAGGCCAGAAATATTAAATACTTCAGGTAAAGTTAATTCCTGATGAAGCTCCACTGACTTCAGATTAAGGTTCTTTGTAATTCTAAGGGTCTGAACTTATCCTGTTGCTTCTTTGAGTATCACTTGAAAATGGTAGTAGTTATAAATAGTTGCGAGCACAGCTTTCTAAGTCCAACTATTGGCAAAAACACAAAGATCAGAGTAAAGATAAAACTGTGCAATCTGTAGGAGGATTTAAGACTCTGTTATAAATAAGGGCACAAACCTTTAAACCAGCCTTATTCGTTTTACAAGGTCAAGCTGCTTCCACAATCATCATATACAAAGCTGGGTTCTTGGCCACAAGTATTTGCTTGCTGTTCACTTCAGTTCAAAATAGCATCCTGGCCAGAACCCTAAGATTACCTCTTTCTACAATTAGAGCATTACTCAGACAGGGAACAAATTAAAAATATCAACTTTGTTTAGTCTTTGTCCGTTAAGCTATTGGATAATATGCCTAAAGATGTGCTTTCAGTAAAACATTATCAAGAAAAATGTGTTATAGTAAAAACCTATAAATCACTCAATATTTTGATTTGATTTTAGGGAAATGGGAAGAACATTTTTTAATAGTGTCAGTAATTAGGTCAAATCATTGCCAAAATGTTCAGATATTTTGACAGACAAGAAGATTAGGCTAGGATCGGAGCATCCTTTTCTGTCCCTTACTTTCTATTTTCTTCCATCTAGAGAAAGCAATGAGTCAAATTCTGTGATGTTTCAATTCCACCTAAGTGAAGGGATTGCAGAAGGGTAAAAAAAGTGCAGGTTGGTGTGTTAATTAAATGGCAGCAAGAGCAGAGCTCCTGTGGATTTCTTGCTGAATTTATTGCGGGGGAGGGGTTGCACCCATTTTGCCTGATATTTAATGATCTATCTTAATTTTGCACTTGTTATTACTGTAAATTCATATACAGTTATAACAAATGCAGGGGATCTTGCGAAGGCCAGAAGTATAACTGGGTTCAAAAAAGAATTAGATAAGTTCATGGAGGATAGGTCCACCAATGGCTATTAGCCAAGATGGTGAAGGATGCAACTCCATGCTCTGGGGGCCCCTAAGGCTCTAGAAAGGGCTCTAGAGGTGATCCCGGCAATTACAGACCGGTAAGTCTAACGTCAGTACCGGGCAAATTCGTTGAAACAATAGTAAAGAATAAAATTGTCAGACACCTAGAAGAACATAAATTGTTGGGCAAAAGTCAACATGGTTTCTGTAAAGGGAAATCGTGTCTTACTAATCTATTAGAGTTCTTTGAAGGGGTCAACAAACATGTGGACAGGGGGGAATCCAGTGGACATAGTATACTTAGATTTTCAGAAAGCCTTTGACAAGGTCCCTCTCCAAAGGCTCTTACATAAATTAAGTTGTCATGGGATAAAAGGGAATGTCCTTTCATGGATTAAAAGACAGGGAACAAAGGGTAGGAATAAATGGTAAATTCTCAGAATGGAGAGGGGTAACTAGTGGTGTTCCCCAAGGGTCAGTCCTAGGACCAATCCTATTCAACTTATTCATAAATGATCTGGAGAAAGGGGTAAAAAGTGAGGTGGCAAAGTTTGCAGACGATACTAAACTGCTCAAGCTAGTTAAGACCAAAGCAGACTGTGAAGAACTTCAAAAAGATCTCACAAAACTAAGTGATAGGGCAACAAAATGGCAAATGAAATTTAATGTGGATAAATGTAAAGTAATGCACATTGGAAAAAATAACCCCAACTATACATACAATATGATGGGGGCTAATTTAGCTACAACGAATCAGGAAAAAGATCTTGGAGTCATCGTGGATAGTTCTGTGAAGACATCCACGCGGTGTGCAGAGGCAGTCAAAAAAGCAAACAGGATGTTAAGAATCATTAAAAAGGGGTTAGAAAATAAGACGGAGAATATCTTATTGCCCTTATATAAATCGATGGTACGCCCACATCTTGAATACTGCGTACAGATATGGTCTCCTCATCTCAAAAAAGATATACTGGCACTATAAAAGGTTCAGAGAAGGGCAACTAAAATGATTAGGGGTTTGGAACGGGTCCCATATCAGGAGAGATTAATGAGGCTAGGACTTTTCAGCTTGGAAAAGAGGAGACTAAGGGGGGATATGATAGAGGTATATAAAATCAAGAGTGATGTGGAGAAAGTAGATAAGGAAAAGTTATTTACTTATTCCCATAATACAAGAACTAGGGGCCACCAAATGAAATTAATGGGCAGCAGGTTTAAAACAAATAAAAGGAAGTTCTTCTTCACACAGCACACAGTCAACTTGTGGAACTCCTTGCCTGAGGAGGTTGTGAAGGCTAGGACTATAACAGCGTTTAAAAGGGAACTGGATAAATTCATGGAGGTTAAGTCCATTAATGGCTATTAGCCAGGATGAGTAAGGAATGGTGTCCCTAGCCTCTGTTTGTCAGAGGGTGGAGATGGATAGCAGGAGAGATCACTTGATCATTACCTGTTAGGTTCACTCCCTCTGGGGCACCTGGCATTGGCCACTGTCAGTAGACAGGATCCTGGGCTAGATGTGACCTTTGGTCTGACCCAGTGCGTCCGTTCTTATGTTCTTATGTGACTTCCAGAAGCTGGGACTGGACATCAGGGGATGGATCACTCGATAATTGCCCGGTTCTTTTCATTCCTTCTGAAGAATCTGGCACCAGCCATTGTTGTAAAACAGGATAATGGGCTAGATGGACCATTGGTCCGATCTAGGATGGCCATTCTTATGTTCTTATGATTACTTATGATTATTTATGAAGTCAATTAACAGGTACAACAAAATTTGACTGAATGACTGAAAAGGTATCACGACTCCTGCTACACAAACTTTTTACCTTCTTTTACTGCAAGGAAAACACTGCAATCTGAAGACTGGATTCAAATCCCACTGAAGTCAATGGAAGTCTTTCCATTGACTTCAGTGGACTTTGGTTTAGGCCCAAATATGGAAGAACAAATTCGACATACATTTATACTGCCAAATTAGAAATCTTTATTCACAATGAAGACAATTCCATGGAGAGTTTTCTGAGTAGAGGCTGAGTAAAAAAAGAAGACCTTATATTTTGGCCCATTGAGACTTTCAAGTTGTTCAAAAATAAGAGCTTAATAAAATGAGGCAGAAGCAAATGATGCGAAGCTGGGGTAATCAGGTACATAATATTCCCAGTTGACTCTAGAGCTGCAGGCAGAGGTTTGGTTCTTTAAAATACTAATCTCCTGAATAGGCACTGAGATGTTAATGCTTTACATTGACACATTGCAGTACATGGATGGTATTTCTTGATGGAGTTTAATAATTGCACCTTTACCCTGAAGATGCTAAAAAAAAATCAGAAGATCACTGGGAGTTGGGCATCTGAGTGCTAAAGACAAGCACGCTACTGTGAGCTGTTTTCAGGTAAACTTGCAGCTTTGGAACAAGTGATTCAGACCCTGGATCTGTGTCTGGAGCCAAACAGGAGTGTCTGACTCAGCAAGACAGGGTGCTGGAGTCCTGAGCTGGCAGGGAAAACAGGAGCAGGGGTAGTCTTTGCGCATCGGGTGGCAGCTCCCAAGGGGGTTTCTGTGATCCAACCCGTCACAGTGGCTGGCAGCAGATGAAATTAAGAGCAAACAGATTATTATGATGAAGGCTGGGTTGTTAAAAAATATTTTTTGCCTAATTTTTATATTTGAATTTCTCTCTCCAATTATTGTAACAGCCTGCATTGCTAATGGTAGTACTCAGCTTTGCTCAAGTTAATGTAATTGTTCTATTATGACAGAAATATATAAAATGGGAGATACATGGTCATAGTCTACTCCAAATTATTTCCTTTGCTTAGTGGATGTAAAAGCCTGCAAGCTGTTGCAAGGGACAAAAAATTGCATTAAAAATAAGTTCAGTCTGAAACAACCACTCAAGAGATTCAAGCCCAGAATACAGAAGGCAGAGGGAGGAGGCAAGTGGAGCATTCTACTACCACATATAGGCAAAGGGAGGGTACTGAGAAAGTCACAAAATGGCTTGAATTGGAGTGGTCCAAGTAAACCTGGACAGGGGGAGAACCATCAAATATCAGTATCCAGGCTGCAGCACCTGTGAACCTATGACAATGATTTGTGGACAGACTTTCTGCCAGGCTAGTGGGCAATGGTGCATCATAAGAATAGAGAAGAAGCCACAGTAAAAATGCATTTTCAAATAACTAGTCCCACAGTTACAGTTGAAGATGAAACCCAGAGAACACTGCCCTTCTGATTTAAGGTCCTTCTGATTTATTGCAGGCCCCACATAGTAACTAGAAAGAGAAAGAGAGGGTGACATTAAAAGTAATGTTAGATATAAAAGGAGGAAGGAACTTTGTAGGCAGATGTTGGTGTGGTGAGTTCACCCTCACTGATTTTACACACAACAGAAAGCTGAAATACTTACACAAACCCAGACTGAAACCAGCATTCAGTAACAGACTCATGCACCACTGAACCCACAAAGAAACTGCAGAATCCCTAGTGTAACAGAGACCTGGACCAACCATGTGGAAAGGACTCTCCACACAATCGAGGGTTAAGTGGATGAGAAGTGGTGGAATTTCATTTCAAAGATTGTATTTCTCCTCCTGGTTTTTAACATAAATAACCGAAGGTTCTCTTGATTAAGTCTCCACGCTCTAGTGAGACATCAAGTAGCCATATTTTAGATTTTAGCTAATGCATGCTCTCCTTTGTAAGTCGTAGAAAATTGGCCTACGAGAGATTTAAAATAAGTTTAAGCAATTGCTTTTGATATTCTAAACTTGTTCCTTTGGGACCAAGCCATTCAAGTAGCAGGGATAATATTCTTAAAAGTGCCTTAAGGACAAGTGCATCCTTGCAAGTGTGATAAATATATTAGGTTCTAAAGAATTGAGTCTCTCTTAGTCTCTGCCTGTGGCACATAATAGTCTAGTCTCCTGCGGGCTGTAATACTTTAGTCTGATTTCAGTTGTTGGTAGGGTGACCAGATGTCCTGATTTTATAGGGCTTTTTCTTATATAGGCACCTATTACCTATCCCAATTTTTACACTTGCTATCTGGTCACCCTAGTTGTTGGGTTTAGTGTGCCAGTGCAGGATGGTGTTGGAGGCGTGTGATATGGAGGAGGTCAGACTTGATCTGGTGGTTCCATTCTGGCCTTATCTCTAAGGCTTTATGGCTCTCTGACCATGAAGCTTCCAGACACAGTCACTACATACATATATGCATTAACTGATACAGTAGTAATGGGAACACATACAAAACACCATGTGCGAGTAAGAGGAAAATACATTAGCCCTGCTACCATGCTGAGGAAGATGTCAACAAGACAATAAAAAGTTGGGAAATACCTTCTCCTTCTACGTCCCCTGGTAAATGCAACTATGTGAAGCAATCAATACGTACACAATCACTGCAGTCTTCTCCAGAGGTAGAGAGGTTCAAAAACATCAGCTGCCAATGCAGTGTGTGTTGTACAAGTGATCATCACAGAATACCCAGCGAACTACCCAACTGTGGTGCATGTCATAGAAATACCATGTAATTATGACTACTACTAGATACAGTCCTATACAAATGCCAACTAACAGGGTAGACACAACACCAGCCCATTTAGAAGGAACTGACCTAAGAGAAAAATCATTCAGTGAACTGTGCTGCTCATCATCTGGCCCAAATAAATTTGCTGGCTCTTCATAGCCATCCAGAGGTTAGGGTGCCCCTGACAGCAATGCCTCCTGTAGTGGAATGTTGCATAGCACTGCAACATTTTGTGTAATTCCAACAGTGAGAGCACACATTAGAACAATTAATAAGCATGGGTGGGGAAATCTAAACTCGGGGAAGGTGAATTTGCCAGAGGAAGAGAAGATTAATTGACTCAATAAATAACATTGCCATGGGAAGGGATCACATAAATAGTTTAGAAGGCACAGTGCCTGTGATAGAGCTTAGTTCATTTTTTAAGCATAATAAGACCAATAGAATTTTTCACTAATGTCTATCAACGTTAGAGCCTGGCCAGTCTTCAAATTCTTACCCTTCCCTGTAGTTCTGTATTGCCTATTTTGCATCTTTGTTCTGCAGTGTTTGTTATACAATCAGTGTCTGCCATTGATCCTCGGATTGTATAACACATAGATGCTGCAATCATCACTGTATTTCTGTTAAACCCCAGATAATATGTACTTTCAAATCATTCATGTCCATAGCAAAGCAATTTTATTCGCTTGGCAGAGGGGATAGACCTTCACTTGAAAGCAGCTCTTAATGTGGGCTGAGAATTGGAAGGTTAATATTCATTTACACAGATTTTTTTCCCCATATTCTTTAAAGACATCGATGTTATTGCTAAGCTTTTCACTGAGAATGAGTCATGGCTGTGGCTTGATATTACAGAAGGGATTCCTATCTGGACTCCTTACAAAGCACACATTTTTTATTTATATTTGAATCTGATGCAGGAAGAGCTTAGCAACTTCAATTAACTATAAACAACCCAGCTCCTCACGAACTGAAATTTAGTACAGATTTACAAATAACATTCTGTGGTTTGTTCAAAAGAATAAAGTAACTATTCCTGAAAAACAAACTGTTGATTCAGCACAGGGGATTATTACTGCAAAAGTGAAGAGGAAATCCCAGAAATGAGAATGAGACTGTAATGACATGAAATAGGTCAAACAGGCAAAAGGTGCTGGGTGTGTTTAATTTTTCTACTTTGGATACAAAGAAACAAATGTAACGTCAACAGTACAGGCTTTGACTGGAATGAGCATCCCATTCAAAATAACATTTTGTAAAAATATTACCCTTTAAACTCTGTTCACTGTGGTCATACTTATAATAATCTGGAATAACAGGTAAACAGAATGCTAATTGAATTTGCAGATGATACTAGACTGGGTGTGCTGTGAGCACAGGGACCTAGAAAGGAAAGTGGGCAGGAAATGATTCAGTGTGGAATAATATAAACTAGTATAATGAGGGTGACAGTATTCAAGGGAGGAGAAGTGTTTGGAAAGCAGTAGAGCTGAAGACCAGGGGCTTGATCTTCTAGTCTGGCTCAATGGCATTCGGCACAATACCTGATTTGGGGAGCAAAGGTGGCTATAAACCTCTTTTATGCTTATCTGATCATGGGACCAGCCAGTACCAATTTGATGCCCAGCATAAATTTGAGCAGCCTAACAATTAAAGACAGTTTTGGATGCACAAACCATGTAGAACAAGGCCCTTGTTAGATGAGCCCCACTATTAAAAAGTGATCTTCTGAAAGAGATGACTGGCTTTTTTCTGTTGTTGCTTGCATAGATGTTTTACTTAATGAAATGTTCACTTTAAATATGAACATCTAGTGTTGTATAGATATTAAAGTAAAATCACAGATGCTTTGATCTTTTTTCCCTTTTAGTAAATCTCATAATATACTGTAGTTATTTAAGGCCTGATTTTGATCTCACTGACAATGATGTAAATCGGCAGTGACTCCACTAAAGTCAATACCAATGTAAAACTTCTATAAATAAGATTAGAATAAATCTGTTATAAATTGTTCTCTGTAAAATATGTGTTTATTTGTGACAGCCAAGCAAGCTTTGCTCTTGAAAGAAGTGAAGAGGAAAAAGAAGTCTTCCAAAACAATTTTATTTGAAAAGGCTCCAAGTTATACATTCCAGCAATGTAAACAAGAGTCCCTTAAGCGGAATGGATTTATATGCCTCTGCATGATGGGATCAACATTCAATTTCACTGAGTTTGCCATTCAATCCTCCCTACTCTTTATGAGCTTTTTTGTAAGCATCAATATTTACAATGCAGATATTGGATTCATTTGATGTAGTGAAGGACTGGAACTAAAATAATGAAGGCCTTATTCAGCAAATTGGAGGGAGGAATCATAGTGTGAAGACATTTGCCAGGGATAATTCTCTAAATACACTTGGGGTTGAGGGCTGCCAGAAGGTCATGTCTGCATTCTGGTGAATTTTAGATTATTTCTACCTTAGAAGAAAAAGGGGTAAGGAAGGACAAGCTATTCTCAGTGGTACCAGATGACAGAACAAGGAGTAATGGTCTCAAGTTGCAGTGGGGGATGTCTAGGTTGGATATTAGGAAAAACTTTTTCACTAGGAGGGTGGTGAAGCACTGGAATGGGTTACCTAGGGAGGTGGTGGAATCTCCTTCCTTAGAGGTTTTTAAGGTCAGGCTTGACAAAGCCCTGGCTGGGATGATTTAGTTGGGAATTGGTCCTGCTTTGAGCAGGGGGTTGAACTAGATGACCTCCTGAGGTCCCTTCCAACCCTGATATTCTATGATTCTATGATTAGTTAAGGCACTAGACTGGGGTTAAGGAGATCAGGGTCCAGTTCCTTGCTCTGCTGGAAACTTGTGTGACATATGGCAAGTCTCTTAATCTCTCTGTGCCTCCATTCCCCCTCTGGGATATTTCCCTGCCTCATAGGAGTGTTACGTTAAAGCTGGTGATGACCTCAGATACTGTGGTGAGGAAGACCAGAGAATTCCCAAATAGAAAATAACCTAAAATGTGTGCAGTATGTAAAAGTACCTCCTGTGGCCTTTAACATTGTCTGAGGTCACTGGAAAAAACCATCCTTTGAAAAGTGTTGTTCCCGGAATCCCCTTCTGCCTCAAGGCTTTCCCTATCCCTACAGGGTTCCCCATCCCTTCCTCCTCGTTACTGCTTTTGCTTCCTTCTCTATCCCACTCAAAGCTGTTTCCCCTTCCTGTCCCCTTTCCTTCCTCCCATCAGGACTACTTCGCTCCTTGCTTCTCCTCAGGGACTGACCTCTCTATCCCATGCAGCTCCCTGCAACAGAGACACTCCAATTCCATTCTTCTTGCTGTGCCCAGCTGCAAGAGGCTGCAAGGGGCTGGAGCTGGCTGCTGCTTTGGAGAAAGAGGTGACGCTTTAGAAGGCAAGGGAGGAAAGGGCTGCTGGCAGGGTGTGGAGCACCTCCGTTTTGAAAAGCTCTCTCTGTTTTTTTTTTCTTTAAAATGTGTTATTTCCTTTAAGGTGTTGGTTGGAACATTCAGAATTAAGTAGCAAACTTTAGTGTTACCAATCAGAAAGCATTGAATCCTCATGTCTGCAAGGTAGAGCCATATGTTAGAAGCTCAGACAGTCCCAGATCCCAGCAATTTTAGCTTCACATTGATCAAGTCCTTAGATCTGCACCTCCAGAAGATACTGAAAGTGATTGCAGATGGGGTTATGTTGTTATCTTTAACCTTCAACATTTGCCCTGAGCTTCTCCAGCTGTACTGCCTACTTAATGCTCAGGCAATGGTTGAAACTTACACTGAAGTGCTATGCTGCCTGGCTGCTTCATTTGTATAACTGGTATGGCCAATACTCTTTGAATATAGTGTCTCAGAATATGGGAGACATACAAACTATATACTAAGAAAACAAATAATGCTAATTTATACATTCACATATAAATCTCTTGTTTGCAGGCGGCATGTATCACCAGCCGAGAGAACTGGACGTTCAAACATGATTGACTCGACTGCATTTTTTGTCTTTTTTAATTTAGGAGTGATACTGCACTATTAAAGTCAAGGAGAGTTCTGCTATTGACTTCAATGAGAAGAGGTGAGCCCTTATCTCTCAGCTACAGTACCAATTTCTGTACACAAAGATCTTCCCTTTCATGTTTACACATTCGGTTTCTGACACTGATGTTTTGGTTCTTCTATTCCAATTATGGCCATTCTTCACTGGAAATCACAAACCATATTCTCAGATTTTAAGTGAGCAAGATTTTCCTTATTGTCTTCTTAAAATGAATTTTGCTTTGGTTTCAGGAGACTAATCTTCGTGCTACAATGAGGCGGTTTTAATTTTGTTTTTGCTCTGGATTCAAGTGAGTCTGGGAGGTCATTATAACAGTTGCAGCATTGTGTTCTAAATAGCCGTTGCCCATGACTACCATGCCCATCTGAAAAGGACATATTTATCTAGCATTCATCCTACTTGTTTGCATACTTACTCTGATTTTACAGTACCAGTTCAGTGTTTTTACTGTAAATATTTGGGTTACTCTGTTTAAAGAATATTTCACCCAAGTTCTATGTGTTTTATAGTTATATAGCTTTGCTGATCCCGAATTCTTCCCCACCTAGCTGTGCACCCTGTTGTTTCAGAATAGCCTATTTAAGGACACCCACATGAGTACCAGAAATGGGTTTTAGATTCTGTTAATATCTCGGCGTAAACACAGTGTTCTCTTGGGAGACAGCTAAACTTTTTCATGTTCAGATGGCTCAGAGAATGTCAGACATCCATTCCACCTATACCTTCCTTTTTCCCCTCCTCCAGGGGAAGTTTTTGTTTGTTTTTTATGGTTTTGTTCTAGAAACAGAAAAAGGTTGATGGAAGAGTCCAGCCCAACTGGAACTTGAGCAGGAATAGATACTTGAAGACATCTCTGAAACAAAATGTTCAAAATTCTGCCATGCAAATGGAAGCTGATAAATCTGCCTACATTAATCGTATTAATCAATGAGTTGCTTGTGTGCACTATACTCATATTTGGTATGTATAAGCTTCTCATTGTAAAATGAGAAACTAAGGCTATGTTCATACTAGAGACCTTACAGGAGCACAGCTGTACCAATGTAAGATCTCCTGTGTGGCCGCTCTAAGCCGACGGGAGAGAGCTCTCCCACCAGCATAATTAAACCACCCACAACGACCGGCTGTAGCTATGTCAGTGGGAGAGCGTCTCCTGCAGACATAGCGCTGTCCACGCTGGTGTTCAGGTCAGTGTAACTTACCGTATGTCGCTCAAGGGTGTGGTTTTTTTCACACCCCTGAGCAAAGTAAGTCGTACAGACAAAAGTGCCAGTGTAAACATAGCCTAAAGCAAAATTCAGCTAATTAAATCAAATGCAGAAGATGTTCCTTGCTCTACTGGTTGAGGAGTAAAGGGGGCATCCCACACAACTGAGTTGTCTTTGACTATTTTAAACATATAATTTATATTTTAGCAGCTATTATAAGAATGATTCATTATTGATCAATAATTGACAAAATACAAGTATGATTGAAAAATAAAATAAAAATAAACGTAACATATACATTTGGATACAAAATTTTGAGAGGGCTCAAAGGATGCCAGACCTCCATTCCATTTACTCCTTCCTCTTTTTCCCTCCCCTCTGGTCCCTTGCTTCCCTCCTCTCCCTATTCATGTATGTCTTCTCCTATTTTATTGCTGTTACTCCCACTCTAATATGGTATGTCTATGTAGCATTGGCTCATCTTGTAACTTTGACAAGGCATAAAATTACCTAGCTGCATAAATCTACTGGAGATCCTGTGAAGCATACAGCATTCAGAAACACATACAAGCTGTGATTCATTTACCTTTTTGTACTTTTCATTATCTGTTTCTTTATGAAAATCAATAAAACAATTAATCACAATCATACACGACATAACGTTGTGAAACTGAAGTGTTTTAAGCATTCTACAAAAAATGTCAATAAAACGGCAACTATGGGCATGATTTTGCAAATGTTTAATCATATGTTTAACCATATCCATAGTATTCATCCCAATGAAGGAAACTGGAACTATTCACCCGCATATAGTTAAGCATGTGCAGCCGTATCTGTAGAATTAGGGCCTAAAAATGCATTCACAGCACACTAACATATATTGTTTCACTGATTAATAGGAGTAATACTGCAACCCATCCCCCATGAGTTCACGAAGATTTTACTCTCGGCTCTGTCAGGCATCAGGGCCTGCAGCAGATCTAGTCCCTAGGCAGTTTCATCAGTACAGCTGACCTGCAGTGGCTGGTTCATTAGCCACGCAACCTGCTTGGTTACCAAGGCCAGCAGGCTGGCTCTTAAGCCAGCAACAGCAGCAGATCACTGGCTTCTCAACGCTCATGCCCACCACTGTGCCTGCTCCGACATTACCTTGTTCCTGCTGCTCCTGCCTTCCACCCAGCCTTGCCTCTGTCCTGGCCCTGCCTTGAGCCCTTCCTTGCCTGATATCTTGCTTGCTCTAGTCCCTTACCCCTAGCTTTGTCCCTGACTATGGACTCTGGCTCAACCTCCCTGGCTCTGAAGTGACCCCCCTGCCCCTAACCTCTGGTTTTGACCCTGACTCCTGTGACTGACTATGGCTCTGAGTCCAGCCAGTAAGCCTGATGCTCACTCCGGCCACTAGGCTAGTCCGCCTCATCCCCATAGACTGACAGGTTCCAAGATTGCTTCAGCTAGCTACTGCCAACTTGAATACATCTAAATATTTTTAACCTCTTTGTCGCTCTTTTGGCTTGTGTTCCTTCCCCCTTGTTAATGTTAGTTGTGTTGAGTATCTAGTCACTAGTTACCTTTTTAATGAAGACTGAACAGGGCCGGCTCTAGGCACCAGCAAAACAAGCTGGTGCTTGGGGCGGCACATTTTTAGGGGCAGCATGGCCGGCGCCAGAATGCCGCCCCTAAAAATGTGCCCCGGTCGCCCTAGCTAACCTCCGCTGCTGCTGCCACAGCGTGCGAAACAGCTGATTCGCGCACCGCTGCTCGCCCTCCCTCCCAGGCTCTCAAGCCTGGGAGAAGGGAGGGGGAGCAGCGGCGCGCGAATCAGCTGTTTCGCGCGCCGCAGTGGCTCGGGGTCTCCCCCTCCCTCCCAGGCTCTCAAACCTGGGAGGGAGGGGGAGACCCCGAGCGGCCATTTCGCGCGCCGCTGCTCCCCCTCCCTCCCAGACTTGAGAGCCTGGGAGGGAGGGGTAGAAGCGGCGCCCGCGCCGCAGCCACTTGGAGTTTCCCCCTCCCTCCCAGGCTCTCAAACCTGGGAGGGGGGGAGACTCCGAGTGGCCGCGGCGCGGCACCGCTTCTCCCCCTCCCTCCCTCCCTCCTAGGCTTGAGAGCCTTGGGGGAGGAGGCAGGGCTGGGGATTTGGGGAAGGGGCGGAGTTGAGGCGGGGCCGGGGGTGGGATAATTAAAGAAGGGGGGGGGGCGGCCAAAATTGTTTTTGCTTTGGGCGGCAAAAATCCTAGAGCCGGCACTGAGACTGAAGCAAAATAGGCATTAAACACCTTTGCTTTCTTGATGTTGTCAGTGATTAGCTCTCCTTCCCTGATAAGTAGAGGAACTACATGTTCCTTTGTCTTTCTCTTGCTCTCGTTGTATTTAAAAAAAACCCTCTTCTTATTACCTTTTATGTCCCTTGCTAGGTGTAACTCATTTTCTACCTTAGTCTCTCTGATTTTGTCCCGACAAGTGTGTGCTATTCTTTTGTACTCCTTCTTAGCAATTTGTGCAAGTTTCCACTTTTGTATAATTCCTTTTTAATTTTCAGTTCATTAAAGAGCTCCTGATGGAGCCATATTGGCCTCCTCCTATCTTTCCTTTGCATCAGTATAGTTGGCAATTGTGCACTTAATATTGTGTCCTTGAGCAACTGCCAGCTCTCCTGAACTCCTTTATGTCTGAGATTTTTTTCTCAGGGGACCTTACCTACCAATTTTCTGAGTTCATTAAAATTTTCTTTTTTGAAATCCCATTGTCCTTGTTCTGCTGCTATCACTATTTCCTTTCCTTAGAATCATGAAATCTAGTTCTAACATTTCATGATCACTTTCACTCAAATTGCTTTCAGCTTCAGATTCCCAACTAATTGCTCCCTGTTGTCAGAATCAAGTCTAAAATGGTTGTGCCCCAGGTTACTTCCTCCACTATTGGGAACAAAAAGTTGTCCCCAATACATTTCAAACACATTTGGAAATTCTATGTTTTGCCATATTACTTTTCCAATAGATCTCTGGGTAGTTAAAGCCTCCCATTGTTACCAGGTCTTGTGTTTTGGATATTTATTGTTCTAGAAATGCTTCATTCACCTCCTCTTCCCGATTTGGTGGTCTATGTAGACCCCTACCATGATGTCATCCCTATTTTTCCCCTTTTATCTTTACTGAGAGATTTGACACCTCTGAACCTCAGAACAAAAGTGTATATTCTTGATGTATAATGCAACACCTCCCCTTTTTCCCTGCCTGACCTTCCTGAATAAGCTATAACCCCCTATACTAATATTCCAGCCATAAGATTTATCCAACCAAGCCTTTGTGATGCCAATTAAGTCATAATTTAGCTTATGTATTAATACTTCCTGTTTATGCCCCATACTCCTTACATTTATGTATAGACATTTAAGATGCTGAGCAGATTCCCCTACTGATTTCCCTCTTGTTGCTCCTATGGCTCTATTGTCATTTTCCATATCTTCCCCCACACCTAGCCCCTTTTTTATGCTAACCTATAGGCTTTTGTCACCTGCCCTCTTTGAATCTAGTTTAAAGGGAATTAGAGTGGCTAACCCCAATAGGAGTTAGGTGCCTAAATACCTTTGAGGATCTGGGCTTTAGTCTCTCTGTGCCTCAGTCCCCCATCTGTAAAATGGAAATAATAGTCTTTTCCTGCCTCACAGCTATGTTGGGTGGATAAATATATTAAAGACTGTGAGGTGCTCAGATACTATGGTAATGGGAACCACATAATTACCTGAGGGTTTTTTTAAAGTGCAATTAGAGCTGGCTGCTGGAGCATACATGACTGCTAGCAAACTGGACACTTAACTCCTTTCTTCTATCTCTTCCAGGAATTCTCTCATGGTTCCTGTGACACTGTCTCCTGACCCACTCCACAAAGAAGTTCAGGATGGGAATATCTGAAACCTGCTAGAAGAACAAAACAGTGCATGATTAATTAAAAAAATTAAGTGTTCAGAAGACACTGTGAAACTTAGGAGCAAAATATGTTTGTCATGTGCATTTTAGGAATCCCACAGCACATGTACCTATCCCTTCATTGATCACACCTGGGGCCAGATCCTCAGTTGTGCCACAATTCTACTGAGGTGGGGAGCAGAGCAGGAGCAAAGATGGATTAAAACCAACTTTGTACTCTCCTGAGCCCAGTGATTCTGGAGACTGGTTTGGCCCCCAGTCTATCTTAAAGCATCCATAAGTTCAGCCTGCTTGTAATAGCTCCTTAAGGGGTGGTTTGGTCAGGGGATCGTCAGAGCTCAACACAGTACAGCTATACCTCATTCGATCCCCATGATGTCTCTATGCCATGTGATGGGTCAGCATAGAGTGAGGTACACCTCTCTCCACCTGGTGGAGTACACTCTTAGAGCAACATTCTGGCCCCTTTGTGCTGCTGGAGCAGTACAAAAGAGCAGGAGTAGTGATCAGGCTGTAGTCATTCTTTCTCTTCTTTTTGGAGCGGGGGAATCTGAACGTGGGTTTTTAACAATCTAGCTTTTACATTTTCCCTCCATAATTAAACTGCTGGGTATTTTTCAGTGAACTTTATATTAATTTGTTTGTCTTTGTAATTCGTCATTTATTTAATTGATTTAAAAATACTTCGTCAATCAGAACTACTTTTAACAGTGAGGGTAATTAATTATTGGGACGGTTTAACCTAGGAATGTGATGGATTCTCCATCACTTGCAGTCTTTAAATCAAAATTGGATATCTTTCTAAAAGAGATACTATAGCTCAAGCAGACTTCATGGGCTTGTAAAGTTTATTTGGTAAGGTTCATTAGCCTGTGTGTGGCAGGGTGTCAGGCCACACCATCAGGTCACTTCTGGCCTTAAAAATCTCTGAGTCTATGAATCTACATGCCTGAGCAGAACCAAAATATCTGCCGATTTCCTATCCCGTCTTCTTTTAGAGACTTAGCTCAAAGTAAACTTTATCACCCAAATTGGTTTTTCATTTGCCAGTGACACATTATGGTGGCTTCTGTGACCATACGGCTTCTAGATCTGTGTATGCAGACCACAGGCCAAATCCAGATTGCCAGATGGTTTTGAATGGACCGTGAAATCTTTTTATTTACTTATTAGTATCATTATTTGTTTTTTTTACTATTATTTTGGAATCTGGACCTTGACTATACCTTCACCAAGAAATTTGAACCTTGACAAAAAATAATGATGATCCCTGTCCTATATCTTTTCGATCCAGGAAGGCACCTCGGGACACAATCTCCCTTCTGATGCACTAGTTTTAAGATGGTGTAACTTAAAGTTACACCAGTGTAAAACCAGTGCAAAGGGGTCGAGACTCAAGTGCTTTATTTACTGATAATCACTTAAATTCTGACCTCCCCATAGATTTTTTTTTCTTATCTGACTAAAAGTAGGTGGAGAGTTTAGCATAACCTGGAGCTTACCAACATTCTACATTAAAGACTACTCTTAGGGTACATCTACACTACAGCGGGGAGTCGGTTTAAGATACGCAAATTCAGCTACGTGAATAGCGTAGCTGAATTCGACGTATTACAGCCGACTTACCCCGTTGTGAGGACGGCGGCAAAATCGACTTCTGCCGCTTTTTGTCGGCGGCGCTTACTACCACCTCCGCTGGTGGAGTTAGAGCGCCGATTCGGGGATCGATTGTCGCGTCCCGACGGGACGCGATAAATCGATCCCCGAGAGGTCGATTTCTACCCGCCGATTCAGGCGGGTAGTATAGACCAGGCCTTAGTTGCATAAGAACAAAAAAGATCATCGGGCAAGACATTCAAAAGCTAATTGGCCTTTAATTGTTATTGCCTTTTTTTAAAAGTACACCTCTACCCCAATATAACGCTGTCCTCAGGAGCCAAAAAATCTTACCGCGTTATAGGTGAAACTGCGTTATATCGAACTTGCTTTGATCTGCCGGAATGCGCAGCCCCCCCGGAGCATTGCTTTACCGCGTTATATCCGAATTTGTGTTATATCGGGTCACGTTATATCGGGGTAGAGGTGTAGTGTTAAATCTCATTTGATATTAAATTCACAAGTTCAGTGAAAATGAAATAATTATTTCCAATAGTTTCCTTTTCCAGTGCTTATAACCTAGAAGCATGTAAACGCTTCTAAAGATTCTTATATCTTATTGCACTGGGCTTTACAGATTGCCATATTTCATAACAAGCAAGTGATTAGGCGTGTAGAGCACTGACTCATTGTTGCTGGTTTATTTCCCTCTGCAATGTAATAAAACATGTCTTAATGTGTTAGGACAGGGAATTTCCAAGAGAATGTGCTAGAAGCAAAGGACTTAATCCTGCACCAATGAAGTTGTTGGGTGTTTTGCTACTGATTTCACTGACAGCAGGACTGGGATCAAGCTGAGTACGTTGGAACCTAATTCTGTGAAATCCATTAATTCATGCTCTGAAGCCATATAACTCCCAGTAAGCCTTTTTGTCCTTTATCCTTGCCATAAAGTTTTGTTTAAGTCAACGGCCTTTGCTGATTTAGTGACGAGGTATGAATTGTGTACAGAACGTTGAATTTTTAATAAATAAAACAGAATGAATTGTTCCCAATGAGTGATCTCTGATAAAATGTCTGCATGCTAGGGACACTTTTATATTTGTGATTGGAAAGTATTCCTCTTTTCACAGCTGTTACCTGGCTAAAAAACAATGGATTAGCACAGCCAAGAAGTGGGAGTTGAAAGGAGCTATTAATTTCCTTGGAATGAGACAAGGTGTTTTCAGGATTATGGACTATAAAGGTTCCTGTTTTTCAGACAGTTCTCAAAAGCAGACCTTCGGTGACCAAATTCAGCTTTCAGATACACTGAACTGGGAGTAACTCCCAATGAAGTTACTCCTGATTTACACCAATGTGACTCAGAGTCCTTTGTATTTTATGGATATATCTTGTTTTGTTGCCCCCTTCCATAAATCAGAGCAAAAATCACTCATCTGTACTTCATCCTATCCATGTTCTATTAATTAAATCAAATTATTAATTATTTATTTGTACTGCAGTAGCACTTTGGAGCCCAGTCATGGACTAGGACCCCATTGTGCTAGGCACTGTCTGAACAGTGAACCAAAAGATGGCCAGTCCCCCAAAAAATATACTGGGGCATGACACTGTATATTTTTTATTCCAGCACTCTGACTATTGCGAAAATGGAGACTCATTGGTTGCTGGAGTTGTTTACTTCATATAATAATCTAATCAAAACCTGCTGATTTGGAAGGTAAATTTTAAATTTATATGGTGTGAGTTCTGGCCAAATATTCATTAGCTTCAGATTTCCAAAATTCATTGGAACCACAAACAGCAGTGTCTTGCTACTATTTACTACCCTTCCACACTGACCAAAATTGCAGTAAACAGTGAAGCAGGTTAAATTAAACAATAAAATATTAATAATGGTAAATCAGATTCTAGTCTCATCAAAATTGGATGAGTCCCTTTCCTGTGAGCCTTGCCAGTAGCTTTGTTTGGTTGTTTTGTTTGGGACATTGACAGTTGCCTTTTGTCTAAAAACCATTCAAAACAGTTTGTCTATGAAGTAGATTAACATTTGCCCTGGAATGTAGATCTATTAAGGCCAAATAGAGTGCTCTAGTAGTAGGTAATAGTTTTAAAGAGATAATGCAAATTAAAGATAATCAGGAACGAAGTATGGGGTTGCTATTTTTTATTCTGGAAGCCAGAAAAAAATAATTATTTGTTTCTGCATTAGAAATTCAGGTTTTACCTACCCTGGAAGACACTATGGTGACTGGAGAACTAGTAAAATTATGAGTTGGCAAAAGTCCAAAGAATAAAAGTAGACCAGTTGACAGAGGAATAGATTTATAATCAGACTGTTTAAAATGCTTTGGTTTTTGCTTGTTTTTATTAATACCTGTTTAATTTCAATGTTCAATGAACATTTGGGGCAAATGATGTCTCTATGAAAGGCTCACTTCTCCTACCTCATCAATTTAAAGAGTGAAAGTACACGATACACATCTCTGAGAACCCAATATCAGAAGCAATAGCAGCACAAGCTACATTCATGGCATAATGTATTTCTATAAGGAAAAAGAATTGTTTTAATGGAATCAGGTCAATAGTTGTTTTATTTTCATATTACTATATCAAAGCTATAGTGAAAAATGTCTGTAAGTTACATACACTGAGGAAATGATAGCACTTCCTGTTCTCTCACATCTGGAACATTAGCCATCTGAACCTCCAAAAAAAATGAGGCTAAATAATTTACCACACAGTTTATTTCAAAGAGCTCCTTCCAGAATCAAAGGAAATCTACGTGCTTGTTTCTAAAGGCATTGTTCCTTCAGCCTGTGATGTTCATCATTATGTTTTGCTGCTTTTGTAACCTAAATATAGTTTGGAATTCCATGGTTATCCCAGTGGATTCCTTTCCTATTGTGTAAGGATGAACAATAGGAAGCAAAGAATGACTGATGAACATAAGGTGTTGGAAACAGGTAAAAATCTCTACATTCATATTTACTTCTCTTTTGGAATCCAATAAAGCCCTGTGATAAGATTGACTCTATATCTATCATGACTGGATATATATCATGCTTTTTACATTGATCACGTCCACATTTTTCTTTAAGTCACTAATCTGTTATAGGATACCTTGAAAGAATGTAAGGGAAGAAATAACCAACCAAAAATGGCAACAGAAGATTGAATGCAAAGGACACCCCAAAAGAACCTGTAGGTGGAAGAGACTTATTGTGCCAAAGAATAAATTGTAATATATCACCATAATCTATAGAAATCTGAGAGAATTCTGCAGTACACTTAGAATTTCAGTGAATAAGCATTTAACAGATTCCATTATATAAACATTCCCTGTCAAAGGTGTCCCAGTTCAGGGCAACTGCAATAGTATTCTCCCTCTGGAGTCCAGCAAGGGCACCCACTCTAGGCTTCTGGCTCTTCAGTCATCATACGCCTCTCTCCCTCTTGACTGGGGTATTTCCAAGCTCAGACTGCTCCATTCCCTTTCTATACTTTGAATTCCTCAGACTGCCTCGGCTGGCCTGCTTTGGCTTCTCAGAGGCTATAAACAATGTAACAAGTTACCACACAGCTCTTTCTAAGCCAGCAGATTTATTCTTAAGGCAAAAGCATTACAGAAAAAAAACATATTCAAAACAATAAAAGAACATACATGCATGCTAATAAGCTTACCAGAGATCACCCTAATTCCAACAAGGGCTTTGGTAGGAGTCAGTCCCTCAAATTACACCCATGGGTTCATAACAGCAGTTAGTTACAAATAAACATCCCCATGAATGTTCAAGTCACTCCTTTATACAGTTTGGACCTCTGATCATGTCCTCTTGTAACAGGTGACCAGCAGACAAAGGTCCCATCCTCAGGGCAAAGCTTCAAAAAGCTGAGTCCTTGCATACCTTAAGGAGGTGCAATGGTTCAAGTAGTCCTTTGAAGCTCATAACACCAGAATTTATGTAAGTCATGTTCTCCCCCTCCCTGAGACATTACATACAATCCCAAAATAATACAAACACATTTGCATTTGTAATACAATGATATTTAAACTTAATTCAATAAGGTTTAACTTAATTGAATGAGATTTGTCCAGGATATTGCAGGATATTGCCATATCTGTCACACAAGGTTTATATAGCTAAAACTTAAAGCCTAGGAAGGTCTGTCTACAGGGCTCCAAAGTTGCCTCGTAGTGACCACATGGAGCTCTAGTGAAGTAATTGGTGCTCTGTGCAAGATCACATGGATCACCAGTGAGAGCTTTGCTACCAAATTCAGTGGGGTTGGGTTTTCACTCTATCAGCTATTTCTAAATATATGTAACAATTGGAATTGTTTTGCCCCCAAGGTCTTCATCACCTCTGAAACTCAGATTCAAGAGGTCTAAAAGATCTTGACTTGTCACTGTTTTGTGCACCCTGAGAACTGCTGCCCAGAAGACAGTGTCTTTGTCCAGAGGCACGTGGGTGGAATCCACCTCAGAGACACATCACTCAATATTTGGCTCTGATGAGATTTTTTTATTCCAATATCCCCACTCAAAATGATAGAAATGAAATATAGTGGTCATTTGGTCTACAGTGCTCAAATGAGGTGGAAATTCTGAGTTGCTGAATTGTAGCCTACTCTTGATTACTGTCATGATAATGAAAATGTGTATATGTGTATTAGCAGGGGAGGGTGAAGATATCCCAGGAAAGTTTGGAAGACAGAAAGGCAATTCTGAATTGGATTTAGAGCTGGCCAGAAGGCCACTGAAAGTGACTGGGGATGAGAGTGGGAAGTTTTCATTTCCTTGAGTAGGAAAGTGATTTAGCCCGTGAACTTTGGACACTTAAAAGCTGAGAAAGTAGGGCTTTAGGGGGACCGTAAAAGTGGGAATTGGAACAGTCAAAATGGGACGTGACAAAGTATGAACAATGTAAGGCTGGAAAGTGCTGCAATATGGCACTGGGAAATAAAGATTACATTGTAAGTATCAAAGTGTCATATCTTTTTGCTACTGACTGAATTGGGCCCAGGGTATTGTGTTCAGAAATGCACAATTACTGAAAAGGAAATATTTGTCTTAACTAGTGGATAATGTTTGTAATACTGCTTTATGCATCCCCTTGTGAATGCATAAGTGTTATAGGCAATCTTATGCAGCAATGTGTCAATATCAGATATATAGTCAAATTAATTTATGCAAACAGATTTTCCCACTGCACAGTAGAGCTGTTGCCTAGGTGATGCATAAAAACCATGAGACACAGGGCCTTAGCAACATCACTTGAGATCAAAGAAACACATCAAAACTTTACTGGCAGGACAGCAACACAAAATATACATATATGCCCAAGAGGAACTTTCTCAAGACTCTTTGTGCAATCCAAAACTTTGAGACGCTTTTTGTTTAGAGACTGAGCAATCTGTTGACCAATTGTCTTTCAAGGACATGCTGTTAGTAAATAAATCTGTACCAAAGGTACTGCACATGTTCAGCTATGAAGCAAGACAATTTCTGTCGCTTACTGAGGCAAAGGAGAAATTACAGTTGAAAGCGGAATTTAAGACTGGGATTTTGAAAGAGCCTAAGGAAGTTAAACATCCAACTCCCACTGAATTTCCCAGCTTAAAACTATTTCTGACAAGCCATTACAAAAAAATATCATAGATACATATTTATTAATAATGCTAAAATACTGTCAGCACTCAATAATTAATATTTTTCTAGTTAAAAGACTGAGATAAAGATATGATTGTAGGGGACATAAGTGTGGGGGTTCCTTTCACCATTTTCCAGAAGTCTCCAAAAACTTGTGTTTCACTCACCCACACAAAATTCAAAACCCCAAATAAACCTGTTTCTCCATTATAAATGGAATAGTCAACTTCCATTTTATCACAATAACTTCATTTGGTTATGCAGCTCATCATGCTCCGCTCTGGTGCCCGTCAGGTCAATATTTCAACACCAAGGCCTGTCACCTAACTGTATATCTTGGTTCACTCAGCCCTGGTCTACACTACGAGTTTAGGTCGAATTTAGCAGTGTTAGATCGATTTAACCCTGCACCCGTCCACATGACGAAGCCATTTTTGTCGACTTAAAGGGCTCTTAAAATCGATTTCTGTACTCCTCCCTGACGAGGGGATTAGTGCTGAAATCGACCCTGCTGGGTTGAATTTGGGGTAGTGTGGACGCAATTTGACAGTATTGGCCTCCGAGAGCTATCCCAAAGTGCTCCATTGTGACTGCTCTGGACAGCATTCTCAACTCAGATGCACTGGCCAGGTAGACAGGAAAAGCCCTGTGAACTTTTGAATTTCATTTCCTGTTTGGCCACCGTGGCAAGCTGATCAGCACAGGTGACCATGCAGAGCTCATCAGCACAGGTGACCATGGAGTCCCAGAATCGCAAAAGAGCTCCAGCATGGACCGAATGGGAGGTACTGGATCTGATCGCTGTATGGGGAGATGAATCCGTGCTATCAGAACTCCGTTCTAAAAGACTAAATGATTAAGCACAGCCAGACACCAGGGCGGTTAGAAGAGCGCAGCAGGGCGCGCTGTGCATCAGAGAAGCTTTGAAAACCAGTTTCATGACTGGCCAGGCTAAGGTGTGAAAGTTCTGTTTGTTTCTCCATGATGAAAACCCACCCCTTGGTTCACTCTACTTGCCTGTAAGCCAACTGCCCTCTCCTCCCCCCTTTGATCTCCACTTGCAGAGGCAATAAAGTCATTGTTTCAAATTCATGCATTCTTTATTAATTCATCACACAAATGGGGGGATAACTGCCAAGGTAGCCTGGGAGGGGTAGGGGTGGAGGGAAGCACAGGGGTGGGGTAGTTGTAGGGGCACCCCCCAGAATGGCATGCAGCTCATCGTAGAAGCGGGATGTCTGGGGCTCTGACCCAGAGCGCCTGTTTGCCTCTCTGGTTCTTTAGTAGGCTTGCCTGATATTCCAGGCAGGACTGAATCTCCATTAGACGAAACTGGAGTCATTCCCATTTATGTCCAGGCACCCCCGACCAATGTCACCGAGGCCGGCCAGGAGCACCCATGTCTGCCTAGGCGCCTCCGACCAACCTCACCGAGGCCGGCCAGGAGCACCCATGTCTGCTCAGAAGCCCCCAACCGACCTCACCGAGGCTGGCCAGGAGGAACCAGGAAACAACAGCAGACGGTACAATACAGCTGCTAACCATCTTTGCTAACTTGCAAAGGCAAGGAGCTGCTGCTGTGTAGCACTGCAGTACCGTGTCTGCCAGCAGCACCCAGGAGACGTACAGTGACAGTGAGCTGAGCGGGCTCCATGCTTGCCGTGGTATGTCGTCTGCACGAGTAACCCAGGAAAAAAGGAGAGAAACGATTTTTTGCCGTTGCTTTCACGAGGGGGTGGGGGCTGATGACATGTACCCAGAACCACCCGCGATAATGTTTTTGCCCCATCAGGCATTGGGAGCTCAACCCAGAATTCCAGTGGATGGTGGAGACTGCTACCACAGAGCAACGCTCCAAAAGTCGACACTAGCTTCGGTACTGTGGACGCACTCCACCGACTTAATGGTCTTAATGGTCTTAAGTGGGAACACACACAATTGACTGTCTGAAATCGATTTCTAAAAAACTGACATATTAAATCGACCTAATTTCGTAGTGTAGACATACCCTCAGGGCTCTTCCAGAAGGATTGTTCGTGGATGTATTTAACTATTTGGTCTTCTAAAGATCTGATCCAATACTCTCTCTGCCAGCAAGCTCCCCATTGTGCAAATGGAAAACATGCTCAGGAAAGATGATCTTTAAATGTATTAGATTAATGGTCCTGTGCATTGACCTGCCTGTACCAAACTCCATCCTGTGAGGACATCCTGATCTTGGCTTTAACTTTAGCTTCAGGAGTAGTATTACGTGTCAGCAAATCTATCTTTCATAGAAACAGTCTGTTCCCGCTAACTCCCAAGTTCAACACTGGCATGTTCTTCTCTGCTAGCCGCAAATGGGGCAGCCACCTATGGTCTACCCTTGCCTATTTTGAGGGGTCATGATGCGCATCCAGTGAAATAGCTAGGGAGCAGTCCTTGTGCTCATCTGAGCACGGGGAATGTAATTCAACTCAGCCATTATGCAGACTGCACAAGGTGGCAGGGGAGCCTTCTTAGTTTCTCTCCCAATCATGCACACCCAGTAAAGTCCAGGCTGCATCTGGCTCATAAGGAAAATCGGATTGGGCTTTTCTGTCCTGCTCCTGCTCTCCCTGGCCTGAATGGCAAAACTCCCCTTGGCTTCAGTGGTGCAGGATCTGGACCTCAGTGGGTGGAGGAAAAAGAAAACCTGGATCAAAACATACTTTGACACAAATCATTAAACATTCACACATCATGCTCATGTTTCTCTGAGTGAGAATTAAAGAGGGCCAAGTGACCTACTCGCAAATAACTATATGGTTGCTACATTCATGCATTGATTTTAACTGATAGGTGCATTTTGTTCAAAGGTGAAGTTCTTAGTTTAATACTGTACTACTAACAGAACTCTTAACCTGAATAAACAGGAATTTATGTTTACATGATACAGAGACTTGTTGCAGAGAATTCTTATAATAAGAACAGTAAACCAAATCCAGTCTTCTTGGAGCCCAGAAGCCAAAGAAAAGCAGGTTGCTATCTTATTCTAGAGGACACAGAGTGATTTAAAAAGCAGCAGCATGCCAGTGGTGTTATAAACAAAAAACAGGAGAATGAAATCTAGTAACAATATTTAGCAAGTTTGATACCTGGAAAGACCTTTTGTTTTTCCATGATGCTGTTTCAGATTAAGAACATTTAAAAGCAGGGCCAGATTCAGTTTTAAAAACTGTCCTGATTATACCCTGGGACTACAAAATCCTATCCCAAAATTGCAGGCAAACTGGAAGGAAATGTGTACTGTTTCTTTATATCTGAAACAGGAAATGAGGCAGGAAGGGGGCTGGGAAAAGTTCTAGGCAGAAGCTCTGCAGTGAAACAGAAAGTGCAATTTAGGCACAATATCGTTTTTTCTTATTCTAATAAGGTGTTAAAAGTGAGTGATTCCTCCTATGATTATTTATCCTTCTCATGTGACAGATGCCAATTGTACTGGCGACAGGCCTATTATACCAGATAGTAGGGAGTTTTGCCTGAATACAAGCAGCATGACTGGGCCCCTGAATTTAGAAGTCAGAGTATTGTCAATCCCAAGTGTACAAAATTTGTGTCTCAGACCCCCAGAAAATCATGAGATTGGTTTACAAATAACAAGATTTTTCAAAAAGAAATAAATTAGGCATTCTTTTTACTCAGGTCATGTTTTCCAGCTTTTCTCCGCAACCATGAGTACTAGAAATCACCTTTTTTTTAAAAAAAAAAAAAGTGAAGGCTGAGATTCTCATTTAATCACAAGATTTCAGGAGTTGGGGCTTTAAGAAGAACACCAAATATCATGAGACAATAGAACTGTGAGACCTGACAACACTGGATGTAGCACACACTGCAAAAGACTATCTTCTCGTGTACACAGTGTAAGTATGGTATATTGAATAAAGATATTTTAAAATGTCAATAATATAATAATGGAGGTAATAGATGTTTATAAGAATTCCTTGTAATATCCTGAAATAACAGAAGACTCTGAATGATCTCATAATAGCAATCCGCAATACATTTTTAAAGGAAAGCATAAAATATGAAATATATGCAAAATAATGTACATACAGTCAGCATCATCTCTGCATATGCATAGTTAATCAGCAGCAAAAACTGCAGAGCATGGCTCAGTGTTCATGTCACATTCTCCGCCAGTACCCAGCCCAAGCCAGGGAAGCTAATGATCCAACCAGCGGACCAAATTCAGTGTTGAATCCTGGTCACATGCCACTTGAGGCATGTTGCACATATGCTAAGAAGAAGCTCAGAAAAAAATGGATTTCTTTTGCAATATTTTAAACTTTTTTTTCCCAGGAGAGCAGATTTATAAACCCAGCGGGTAATCCTGCAACCCTATTCACTTTAGGAATCCCATTGAGCTCAATGGGACTATTCACGTATGTAAGGGTTACCCTGTGAGTCAGAGTTGTGGGACCGGGCCAATAAACACGTAAAGTAAATTTCAAAGGCACTGTACTGAGGTATGCCCAGTACCTTTATGAATAGCTGTGAGTCACTGAATATTATGCATGTGTTATTACATTTCTTTGATTAATGATCTGTTACAGCATGTGCTGTTCCTTCACTTAAACCACTTTTTCTGCTGTTTGTAGGTTTTGGAGGCTAATCTGAGATAGTGAATGCTCTAGAAAGGATGAAAGTTTTCTGGGAAAAATGTAAAATAGAACAATAGAGCTGGCTGAAAAATAGGGGCAAAATGTTTGCAAAAGTGTTCACAAAAATGTAACTGTAGAGTAACTTTTAAATGAAAGAGTGTGAGAACATGGGAAATGAAGACAGAGCAGGCAAGCGATTAAAGGCTACTACACAGACTTGTGATAAGTTTTACATAAATATGCAGGGATACATTTTTCAAGTGACATAATGGAGCTGCCTCTACCATTCCATTGCCTAAAAAGAAGCTTCTGCCTCTCCACTCTATGCTTCTGATTCTAAAAGGCAGAATAAGACAAAGAAACACCATCTGGTTTTATGCAAGCTCAGAGGAAGGCAGGAACCCATGACAGAACTATTGGTAGAGACGGTCATAAAGATACAAGTTACATTAAAGCACTACAGTGTTGAAGGCTAATCTGGATGAGAAAGATGGCCAGATAGATTAAGAGCTGGCCCCTTCAAAATGCTTTGGAATTTTATTTGTGCTGGAGACAACTGATATATTTGTCCCAGGAAAGACAGAGGAAGATGGAGGAACCATGCAGGTAGCAACCAGCCTAGCAAAGAATTTTCTACAGTTCCTAAAGTTAGTGACAGCCCCTTTATTTACACAAGCATTTAGATATTGTTTATTAATTAATAATTAATTATTATTATTTTTATTGTGGTAGCACTAGGATTCCCAATCATTGATCAGGATCCCCATTGTGCTAGGCGCTGTACAAACATAGAAAAAAGATGGACTCTGTCCCAAAGAGTTTACAATCTCAGCAGAAAGAATTTAAGACATGAAAAGTGTCTTTGTCATAGGCGAGAGGTTTAGATCTCTCTTAGCATGAATGGAGACTGTGTTTTTAATGTTGTTTTTTGTCATTACATTAAAATTGTCCATCTGTTTCAGTAGGTGGATTATTCAGCAGTGTTGCTGAAGCAGGCAGTATCATGGGAGTATTTTTGTTTAATTTCATTTAAAATATTAGGCCTGGGCCTATGAAAGGCTGAGCAGGATTTATGTCTCCAGTGATTGAGGTGCTGCCCTTTTATTTGGAAGCTGGTAGATCTCGCTGACAAGAAATGTTTTAAGTATCTCGATAAGCTGCCACGTACGGTACAGTAGGTTATCCCTCTAAGTAGAAGTTACATGTATGTGCTTGACTAACTTGTGCCTCAGCCTTTCTGTTCATTAATTAAATCCCAATTGTGTCTATGACCGTGTTAATACCATCAATGCCATCAGTGTAATGGAAATCCAACAAATGGGTCATAAGGCTCGGATGAATTAGGCTTTTGTACTTGGTGTTCCAAATCTTGGACTGTGCTGGCAGCTGGGAAAAGGAATCCATCTCCAGGAGCAGAGCAGATTCCTACAGTTCCACACCTACATTCCAGCCTCAGTGCTGAAGTAGCCTTTGCAGCACTTGCTCCCCTTTCGCTGAAGAAATGGTCAGTACATCTCTCTGTCTAGGTTTTTATATTGCATCCATCACCAGGGACTCTATGGAGCAGCTGATCTACTGGCTCCATTCTTGTCCCTCCTCTGTCACATCTCCAAATCCTTGCTGCATAGTGAGATGCAGAGAGGCCCCCCCAGGGCTGAGTTCTCTGAAGCCTGGTCTCCATGTTAAATAGAACTGCACTAGTTCAATGGCTAGGACCCCCTCTGCCCACACAGTAGTAGAATGATTTGTCACATGTGACTACTATGCCTCTTCTGTGCCTTTCCCCCAACAAACCCCAATCCAATAGTGATAACAGCTGTTATTTCCAATATCCTGTTTTAAAATTAATCTAATCTGAAGATTAATCTTCATGTTCTGACCATACGTATGAGTCATTAAACATTACTCTAAAACTTTTAGAAACTCATTCCAACTAATCCTAAAACACCTTGCTCCCAAATCATCCGTTTGTTGACTCCAATGAGGATACACCAGGGATGAATTCGGACGTCTGGTGATGTTAAGCAGGAGCACAATACAATTTCCTGAACAATCAGATTCTGCTTGATTTAATTTTTTTCATATCTTCCTTTAAAGATCAGAAATATCTGACTGTCTGGTAGATTCAGTGTGATTCTTTGCTTAACACGTGGCAAATATAATTAGGATGAAGGCATGAATGGCAAGCAGGATGTTCTGCCACTGACCTATACCCTCTAATCCTGGCAGTTTATTTATTTAGTGGAGGGGAAGTTGTGCTTAAGAAGGGATGAGTGAATTTTGGAGCAGAATTAGGCCAATGCTGAGGGCTTTGGAGAATCTCACCCTGGCTGTGTGATTTGAGAGAGTCCCTCCCTCATTCACTATTGAGATGTTGACTCCCTCCTCGAGTCAGCCCATGATGGAAGCCTCCATTGCCCACCTATTACATTTTCAAACAAGGATCTTTGTGCTTTCTTCCAGGCTGCCCCTGATGGTTCGGAGGAGCTCCCAGTAAACATCCACAAAGCTACCTCATTATCCACCTTCAAAACCCCCTATAAAATTCTCCTTTTCCATGATGCCTGTGAATAACTTGACAATGGCTAAGCCGCTGGGGCGCAGAGACCAGGGTCTATACTGCTGACAAATATTGTCTCATTGTTTCCTTCTACTCCCCCATCTATCTGTCTCTATCCATGTATCATCTCAGCTTAGACTGAAAGCCCCTTGGGGAAAGGATAATCTTTTTGTTGTGTGTTTGCACAGAGCCTAGCACAGTGGGGTTCATGACTTGGGGCTTCAGGCAGTACGGTAAAACTAAACTGGGGAGAGAGGTAGATACACTGGAGGGTATGGATAGGGTCCAGAGTGACCTTGACAAATTGGAGGATTGGGTCAAAAGAAATCTGATGAGATTCAACAAGGACAAGTGCAGAGTCTTGCACTTAGGATGAAAGAATTCCATGCATTGCTACAGTCTGGGGACCGACTGGCTAAGCGGCAGTTCTGCAGAAAAGGACCTGGGGATTACAGTGGATGAGAAGCTGGATATGAGTCAACAGTGTGCCCTTATTGCCAAGAAGGGTAACTGGATATTAGGCTGCACTAGTAGGAGCATTGCCAGCAGATCAAGGGAAGTGATTATTCCCTTCTATTCGGCACTGGTGAGGCCACATCTGGAGTATTGTGTCCAGTTTTGGGCCCCCCACTACAGAAAGGATATGGACAAATTGGAGAGAGTCCAGCGGAGAGCAACAAAAATGATTAGGGGGCTGGGGCACATGACTTATGAGGAGAGGCTGAGGGAACTGGGCCTATTTAGTCTGCAGAAAAGAAGAGTGAGGGGGGATTTGATTGCAGCCTTCAACTACCTGAAGGGGGGTTCCAAAGAGGATGGAGCTAGGCTGTTGTCAGTGGTGGCAGATGACAGAACAAGGAGCAATGGTCTCAAGTTGCAGTGGGGGAGGTTTAGGCTGGATATTAAGAAAAACTGTTTCACTAGGAGAGTGGTGAAGCACTGGAATGGGTTACCTAGGAAGGGGGTGGAATCGCCTTTCTTAGAGGTTTTTAAGGCCCGGCTTGACAAAGCCCTGGCTGGGATGATTTAGTTGGGAATTGATCCTGCTTTGAGCAGGGGGTTGGACTAGATGACCTCCTGAGGTCTCCTTCAACCCTAATCTTCTATGTTTCTATGATTCAGTCAGGGAAAAGAAACAGTACCGTTTCTCTTTTATTGGCCAGGCGTACAACAACAAAGACAAATAGTGAAGAGTTGAATCAAACTGTTCATGTAAAAAGGACTCATCTCCAAGACAAGTATAAAGAATGTAAATTTTTTCAAGTGAAAATGGCTCTGTGTAGAAAATGAAAGCAGCAGCCTTTTATACCCTGTTACAGGGTGATCCACTCATTGCTGGGCTAGCGCCTCCTCCTGTCACTCTCGGGGTTAGCTCTCAAGGCTGATGCCCCCATCCACTGTCGTACCATCCCTCCGACTCTCTCTGGTCTGTAGCTCCTTTTGCTCCAGGCCCCCAGCCTCCTCTTCCTAATTCAGCCCTCCAGCTAGATCACTCAGCATTCCCCCTCCAGGGGTAGAGTCTATCGCCAGTCCTAGGCAGTCTTCCCATTCTCTGCCTCAGTTCTATGCTACGCCCTCGGTAGCTGGTAGCGGAACCCGGGCCCATCCTCTTCTCCAGGTTCCAGGAACCCTCAGTTCAGCAGTTCTGGGCTTTCTTCTCTCTCCCCTCACTGCTCCTTCCCTGGACTGCTTCCTACCACTCTAGTTCCCCTTTTCTCTTTAGAGGTACCAGCTCCAAGAACCCTCCTTCCCCTTCCCCTTCCCAGTGAGTGACTGCTGCCTGCCTTCTTGCAGCCTTTCCCAGCAGCCCAGTCTGTAGCCCGCTACCTAGCTTTATAGGTCCTACCTGTTCCTGCACAGGTGAACCTCTCTCTAATTAGGTGCCTCCTGCCTAAATAGCTGATTGGGTCCAATTCAGCTCTTCCAGGGCGAGTGTGTGGAGCACATCTGATCACACACCCCAAAATGCACAAATTGTCCTTACTATGCAAAAAGCCATTTTTGTCAAAGCAAAATGTCACAGAAAGCAAAATTTGCAGTGTGGTCAGTGTCATGTGAGAAAAAAAGTAGTGAATGTTCTCATGAAATTCCACAAAACTAAAATGGTACTTTGTCCATTATGGAGCCTACCCCACGGGTGGAAGTTAGAATAGGCCCCTTACTGCTCTAACTTCCACCATGGCTGAGCAACTGAGGATCAGGGAGCCACAGCTGGCTTCCTGTGGGTGCCGCTCTTGCTTGGGCATGGTAGAGAATCAGGGCTTAAATCCATTGAAACCGATAGAGCTAATGCAGCTTTACAGCAGTGTAACAGAGCAAAACTTGGCCTACTGTAATCAAATGGAACCCATACGTTTCTCATCTGGTCATAAATTTAATACTTGCTATTTTCATGCTTCAAAAGAGTCTTGGTAAATAATGTATCTAAAAGTAATTATTAGTTTGGCATAACCGCACACTGCATTGTTAAAGGCATAAAAGTGCTTCTATTATGTCATGGAATGTGTGGTGGTACATAAAGTTGGTATTTGCAGACTGGCCTTTTTGGATTGTGAATCCAGAAGTCCCCAGAGTCTGGCGCTATGAATGGAATTTAAATATTTAAACAGGCAGATATTAGTGTGATTGTCATCAAACAAGAATTGTTTCTGGAGCTCTTTGAAAACAATGTGTATTCCTTTGTAACAAGAAGAATTTCCTAAAGGTGAACTGTAGTTCAGTAATTTATTAAATTACAAAGTTCAGTTGCTAGATCATTAACAGAATATGGGCAGACTTCAATAAATATATTGTAGGACAAAACAGCTGAAAATCATTTCTCCCTTTATTTACCTGCCAAGACCTGAGGTCAGGGTTCAATATTTCCTTTGCAACAGTTGATAACATCACTAAAGCAGTTTAAGGACCTCAGCTCCCTACTCTGCTTTAGATACTGCATTATGTCCTGATGCTTCGAAGTCCTGAACACCTTCAGCTCAATGGTAGTTGAGCATGTTGAGCGCCTTGCAGGATCAGGCCGTTCTGATGTTGTCAGTCATTACAAGTGAAATACAGAACTTAGAGTTCAAATCTTGGTAGGTCGGAAGATTGTTTTTAAATGTAAAAGTCTGAGGGAGTGAAAGATTCTCACAACCTTTCTTTCTCCCTCTAGATTTCCTTCACTTTCGCTCTCTTCTTCCTCTTCTATGAAAACAAGACATACCGGTACGCTGAGACCCTGCTTAGATACCACCGTGGGAACTTCAGAAACTGTAGAGACGCATTTCTATTTAACATTATAGTCCCACTTTGGTTGCTTAGTGCCACAGCACGGTGAGTAGCACAGGCCTGCTTGAAGTATCTAGTGCACGTGATCAATATAGTGATTCTACTACTACCATTGCTGGCCGCCAGCTACCCTCGTTTAGGTGAAAAGGAGGCCGAGTGCATAAGTTCTCCCTGCTGGTACATAGCCTTTCCACAGGTAAGACCCTTGCAATACCTCCTGACTGGTACCAACCAGTAACTGAGTCCTTGCATGCCCAGGTAAATTCTGCAAGGGATCGCAGAGCAGCATGGGCCCCAGAGGTGCAGTGAACAGGCCCACTGGTGTGTGGAAAAACACACTGACACTCACTAACCCATACCCCTAGCTACCAGGTCGGTAGCGAAGACTTCAGCAATTTCTGTGGTGGGCATGAGTGTTACACTCTACAACAGCATTGCAAGTAAATTCAGGCATAGTAGCTGTCCAGAGGCGCTGACTTCCCCAATTCCAGGAGGGTGCATGACCCCGGCTCTGCTCCAGGCCCTGCCCCCACTCCACCTCTTCCCCAAACTCCCACCCCCCCACACTTCTTCCTGGCCCTGTTCCACCCTGCCTCTTCCCACCCTTGCCCTGCCCCATCCTGCCTCTTCCTGCCCCTGTACTGACCCTGCCCCACCTCTTCCCACCCCATTCTTCCTCCTACCCCAGGTGCACGCTGCCCTTGCTCCATCCCCTCGCTCCCACACCTCCTGAACGCCACTGAGGAGCTGATTGTAGTGGGCAGGAGGCGCTGGGAGGGAGGGAAAGGAGCTGATTGGCAGGCCCACTGGCAGGTGGGAGGACTGGAGGAGAGAGGGAGGAGCTGATCTGCGGGGCTGCCAGTGGGTGCTGAGCACCCACTATTTTTTTTCATGGGTGCTCCAGCCCCAGAGCACCCATGGAGTCTGCACCTATGTAGCTGTCTACTAGTATACAGGGTGAATGGAGCAATTCCACATTGATGGCCATAGAATGTACCCTAATACCTGCCAGTCGTTTTGTTAACGCATGCCACTGGAGCACAGGTGAATAGGTGAGAGTGTGTGGATGGTGTGATGCAAACCATCACAGGTGTGTGTTCTGATGATGGAGGGAAATTTTACAGTGAGGGGCGAGTAGTGAAGTGATGGGTGTGGTGATGATGGTGGTCATAATTGCAGATCTGCATGTAGGCAGCTCATGACATCAATTCCAATATCTTCGTGGAATGTTAGAACTTTATGCGTCAACCCTACCACCAGCCAACCTGAGAGGCACAGCACTTGTTGCAAGAGAACTGGCCAGGTATAGGGTTGACATTGCCTCACAGAGTGAAACCAGACTCACTGATGAAGGGCAGAGATTGGTGCAGGGTATGCATTCTACTGGCAAGGTCACCCATCCCCAAAGCCATGACAGTTGGGTGTTGGCTTTGACATGAGCAACTCCATTGCTTCCAAGCTTGAAAAGCTATCTAAAGGCATAAGTGAGCCTCTTATGATTCTATGGTTGCCAGTGAAATATAAGCAGTATGTTACCATCATCAGCGCTTATGCTCCTACCATGACAAATGCTGACAGAAAAGTTCTGTGGTGACTTAGACAAACTCATCATGTCTATGTCAGTGTCAGATAAACTGGTTAGCATGGGGTACTTTAATGCAAGGATTGGAAGTTATGTGGTAATCTGGTGGCCAGCCGTTGGGCAGCATTGGACTTGGAAAGAGAATAGCAATGGAACAAGGCTACTTAGTGAGTGTGTCAAGCAGCAATTAGCAATCCTGAATACCTTTTTCCACCTACCAGACAAAAAGAAGATGTCATGGATGCACCTAAGATCCAAACGATGGCATCTTATCAACAACAGCAGCGAGATCTACAGTATGTATGCACAGGGCAGACTGCTAGACAGACCATTGCATGATCAGCTCCAAACTGTTATTAGTAAATCAACCAGTGTGTCACAAGTCATCATCTAAACCAATCAGACGACTCAACGTAAAGCAATTATGAGATGAAGCTATATGAGCACAGTTCTGTAATAATGTTACAGCAGTTTCATCTGACCCTGCTGGCTTATCTACTAGTGTTAATGTAAACAGTGGGTGGGTAACTTTTTGCAACATGGTACATCAAGCTGCTCTCGCCACTTTGGGTACAGCAAAATGATGTAATCAAGATTGTTTTGACAAAAATGGTCCAGAAATTCAACAGCTACTCACTAAAAAACATGAGATGCATGTCAAATTCTTGTATCCCACATGCCTCTAGGCACAGTTATAACATACAGGAATCTGTGTTGTGGCATCCAATCTAAGCTTAGAGACATACGGGATCAATAGAGGAATGTCAGGCAGATGAAATCTAGGGCTATGCCGATCGCCATAAGACCAAATACTTCTGTGCTGCTTTGAAAGATGTATATGGTCCCACACATACTACTACAGTGCCTTTGAAGAGTGCAGACAGCCTAACACTGATCACTGATGAAGGAGAAATCTTTCAGAGGTGAGAGTATTTCAGTGATCTTTTGAACACACCATCTAACATCACAGATGAGGCTTTAATAAGAGTAGCAGATCAGCCAGCATGTAATGACAACATGGATGCAGCCCCATCCCTTGACAAAGTCAGCACGGTAATCAGTGTCATGAAGAACTGCAATGCTCCTGGATCTGATGGTATTCCTGCCAACATATTCAAGTATGGAGGTGAGATCCTGCTGAGGCGACTGCATAGACTATTTCTAAATAGATGGAGTACTGAAGACTGCAGGACTTCAAAGATGAAACCATCACTGTAACCATATACAAGAAGAAAAGTGAAAAGTCCAACTGTGATAACTATCGCATTATCTCGTTACTCTCCATTGCTGGAAAGGTTCTGGCTTTGATCATCTGCTACACAACATCACTAATTGAGTGCTACTGGAGTAGCAATGCAGAATTAGGCCAGTGCAGGAAATGGCAGACATGATATTTGTAGCATGTCAGATGCAGGAGAAATGCAGAGAATAGCAACAGGACCTTTACACTGTCTCTACTGACCTGGCTAAAGCATTTGACACAGTCACTAGACCTGGGCTTTGGCAATTATTATGTAAGTTTGGTTGTCCAGGAAAATTCACCAACATCTAAGACTATTTCATGATGGAATGTTTGGACAAGTCTGAGTAGATGGCCTTCTATCTGACCCACTTCCTTTTACTAATGGTATTAAGCAAGGCCAAGTAATCAGTCCACTTTTGTTTAATCTTTTCTATGCAGCAATATGAAAGATGCTTCAAGAGACTTGAATGCTGGTATCGTGATACGCTTCCAATCATCTGGAAAATTATTAATCTGAACAGGTTATAATATTTAAGGTCTTTGAGGCAATTGTTCATGAGCTGCTGTATGCCACTGACTCCTCTAGAGGCACATAGTCTAAAAGATATAAAATTGATTTCAGACAGATTTCCCAAAGCATCTGTGTGCCATACTCTTCATCAAATGGCAGGATATAGTTACCAATAATGAGGTTCTGGAACGTAGCCACTCCATGGGGATTGAAGCCATGATTATTGCATTACAGTCACATGGGGCTGTTCATGTGTTGAGGATGGACAACACCAGAATGCAAAAGCAGTTGCTGTATGGCAAACTGAATGTGGGGAACTGCTTATGAGGCAGCCAGAAGAAACACTTCAAGGCCACAATGAAGCATAACTTGAAACAGTTGTAACATTGACGTTGACACATGGGAGTCGTCAGCAATGGATAGATCATGCTGGCAAGCAATAATCACTGATGGGGTTACCCAGTTTGAGATTAACCACCGTAAGGATTTTGAGGCACAGAGGCTGAGTCGTAAGCAGCGGTGGACTCAGCAGGCACCCTTCCTCCGCATTGAGCTACTATGCACTTCATGCAGAAAGGACTGCCATACATATATTCATCTTTTTAGCCACAACTATACTCAGAAGATGTAAAACCATTCTCAAGGTCACGTTCAGTCACTAAGGACAACAATAATATTCCCATGGACAACCTTGATTCATATCCTTCTCTGGTCAAGCAAACTCTTTGGTCATTAATATGGCAACAAAAATAATTTTCATTACACACTCCCAGGAATTGCTTAGTATGAGTTATAAATTACATATGTCTTATTCCAATGGGAGTCATTACCATATGAATTCCTAGTTTCCACTCCTTTCAGGCACCCATCACAGAAGAGCTCCAATTGCTATTGTTATTACATAGCTCTTGTGTTCTGCTGGAGCCACTAACTGCAAGGTTAATGGTCTGTCTGACATAGTATACAGTATAGGTAGGCGCTCTTGGCCTCTCAAACTCTACATGACTTGTTGATACTTGGCAAACACTTAAGAAGAAGGCCATTAATAACACAAATGCACATTACACCCTCCACTCCACAGACTTTTTACATTTGGGGCCAGGTCCTCAGGCGGGGTAAAGTGCCTTAGCGCTGTTGAAGTCAACTGTACTCCACTGATTTACACCAGTGGAGAATCTGGCCCATAAAGTTTGGTATGAGAGTAAATAAGTTCTCAGTGCTGAATCCAATTTTGCTTTGTCTGGGCTTGAGTCGGCTTAAAATATTTGGCCAAGTTGTACAGGGACTTCAAAGGCCAAGTTCTCCTTTCTATGCCAGACATTCTTAGATAAAAAACACAGATAAGATTTCTCATTCCATTAACTTGTATACTTGAAATAAAAATAAAACTTATGCACTACGCTCGCTTGCTTTGGGGACTTGCATGCTGGATTTGGTAGACACAGAACATAACAGAGGATAAAATTCACCTTTTCTGAGTCCTCCTATATGAAAGCACTTTATTCAGGCTACTAATGGAGATGAGAATAATTTCTAAAAGGACAAGTTAATTTTGTCATGATATCTGGATCTTTGTCTTGTCCAGGCCCTTCATTTTTTACACTGTGGATGCATTTTAGCAGCAGAATCTTGCTAAGTAGCTCAGGAAGGATCAGCCCTACCCAAGTGTGATCCTGCAGTGGTATATAGCAGACATAAGGACATGAATCCCCCACTCTCCTTGCTGTTGGTGTAGGTGGTGTCATTACCAAAAGGAAATGTGGCTTGACATGAGCACACTATGCTATACTGATCCTGGGTTAGTGCTTTGTGGATGTTGCAGGCAGATGTCACTCAGAGCACACCACACAGCACATGGTTGGAAGCATGAAGAGAAGCATCAGGACTAGGGCAACATATCTGGCAGCCCTATGCCAGCTTTGCTCACTACCCAACTGAGTTCCCTTCTGTGTATTTTGTGAGAGCCAAAGGACTTGGGCCATCACTTTGCTCTGGGGAATTCTTGATAACTAGAAAATGTGCTTTCTGTTAAACATACAGACAAAAGCCCTGGCCCTGCTTTTCTAATTACATTTCTACTCTTTGTCCATGTCCAAAACCATCCATCTCTGCTCTTTGTGAATTCTGAGTAAAATGTTCACGTTGCCGGCCAGGAGTTTTTCTCGACACTGGTTGATTTTTGAACAATTGGTCTGAACAAACATGCCTTTACTGGGTGGGAACAGTGACGCAGTCATGAGATAGGATAGAGTTTATATGGTACCTTCCTTCAGAAATGATTGCCCCAAGCAATGATTTGTCAGAAACACTTATTTGTATGTTTCTGTAAAGACAAGTTGTATCATGCCACAACTGCCCGTGCATAATGTTTCCTAACCAAAAAACAAAAACCCAACTGGTGTTCACTCCCAGGTCTCAGCCTTTATTAAAGCACTATGTATAAACCACTAAAAGGACAGACTGAAGCATGTCCTCTGTGTGACTGACTTCTCATTCCAAGGTGAGTCTTGACTATCTGAATTCTTCCTCCCAGTCCTTTGACACCCATTATATGTGATGTCGGATTGCTCAGCTCATGTTTTCTGTTGCAACCATGGATTCGTTTCTTGAAAACACAGATATCAATCTTTATTTAGAGGAACATTCTCAGCAGAGCCGTTGGCAGTAGGAGTGCCCCAGTTGTACGGGTCACAGCTGTGCACTCTGAAATGTACTTCTTTCTGCCTGCAGAATTCATTACATTGAGCTGCATATTTATAAAATAAACTATACGTTGGTTGGCATGCATTTCAGTGGGCACAGATACAGAGCGAGACTGTGACTCTCCCTGTGCACTCACGCATGGGAGCAAGAGATGCCCCTTTACTTCCCTGCTGGCCTCTCTGCATTGGCTGTGCTCATCACAGGTTACAGCACTTCAGAGAAAACACCACTGCTCTTCTTTCCATGAGGATGGACTGGGAATGGGCAGACAAGGGAGGGAGTGGTATCTTCACTCTACCCTCACCTACATGCTCCCAGCACACACAGCTGAGCATATGCAGAGGGAGAAGTAATGTGCACCAGATAAAGGACTGGCACAGATTATACCCTTTCTGGAGCAAGGGGGGAATCATGGATAAGCCTGTGGTGCTGCCCCTTACTCAGGGCACAACTGAGCCCTTCATGTATTGTCAAAGTTACTGTTGCGTACATTAAGTTGCCATCGCCATTCATTTCCCCACATACGATATGTATTTTACCCTATTTGAAACAGTTTTCACATTCCTGATGTGACAATTTCAAACACTCTGAACAGTAAATTACCTTCATTACAACATATTTAAAGAATCACAGCATTAGGGTGTCATAATAGGGTGCAATTCAAGTGACTATAATGGGATTTAATGTACTGTTGCTGGAGGCCAAGGTACCTGTACAATGGCATCAGGGAGTGTACTGGAAGATTGAGACATAAGATAAAACTGGATTGCCACAGTAATTTCATTTTGATGACACAGCCTGGTGATTACAGTAACTATACAAACCAGGATGTATTAAATACACGATAGGTTACACAAAGAGCTGCACCAAACAGAGGCAGACACAAAAGTAAAAAAAAAAATCCTAATTATGTATTGCAAGGGATGTTTGTTTAATAAAATACCATGTTTTGTTTTTCATTTAACGAATGGGGAGCTGCAGCACAAAAGGTCAGGTGACTTGCCCAATGTAAGGCAGAGGCAGGAATAAAATTCAGGTGTCATGAGTCTCTAGTCTAGTGCCCGGTGCACTGGCCCATTTGTGCATTACTCACGTTCATGTGATGGGGCCCTTAAAGCTTGCATGCCTTCTGCCTTTTGCCTCACTTTACTAGCAAATCTGAAGCAGAACAGAAAGCTCATGATGAAGAGAGCTTTAAAATAATCTCAAAAAACTGAGTTATGGTGCCCCAGCAAAATTAAAACTACTCTATCTAGCCAGAGTTGCAGCTGAAATGGAAAATACCATAGGTGAGAACTCAAGACACACCTCAGCATTCCACTGCCTTTTGGTATAAGATTGTATTATTAACTAATGCTCCCGTTTCAAAATGCTCATGGTCTCCAAGGTGTTTTTTTTTTTTTTTAAGAAGTCATCTACACCGGAAAGCAATATGGAATGGGAACACTAGCGGTTCATGATCTTCTGAATGTAATTCGTATCCAATGTGTCTAGTGTGTGCATCAGTGACACAGAGTGGTACTGAGGACTAAACAGCCCTTCAGCCTTCATCTTGCAACTTGTATACACTGTGCAGCACTCCAGCACAAAGGTGAGAGGAGGTACACATGAGCACAAGCAAGGCTAAGCTATCTGCCTAGGCACTGTAAGTATTAGCCTCTTTGCACCCACTCCCTTACTCCCAAGGGTTTAGTTAGAAAAGGGGCAAGGTGTGGTGGAGAAAAAGCTTGAATCAGGACTTAAATTTGATCTGCAGCCTGCAAACAGGGAGAGCAGGAACGCCTCATGACTTGCTCTTTGAGGGGCAAACAGCAGGTTACTCACTGGAATAGAGCTGGGCCAAGATGCTGCTGTTTGCCAAAGAGTGTATCACCATGAAGAAGGAGAATATAAAGGTGGAAAGATGAGCATCAAAAGGTGTAAACTTGAGCAAAGAGCACGAATGCAGGATAATGAAGACAGAGGAAGCTGACAAAGAACCAGAAAGAGACCAAAGATAGCCAGAGAGCACAAAATTGGCCAGATCCTCAGCTGGGGTAAATGGGCAGAGCTCCACTGAAGCTAAGCATCTGGCCCAATATTTTCACTGAGATGTAGTGTGGGTTTGTTACTGTTTTTAACAGCTTTCTCAATAACAGGGAGAATACTTGAAAGCAGTAATGCCAATGAGAGCCTAGGGTAATAATGGACAGGAAAATCAATACATTGTTTGCAATGTGATATGGCCACAAAAGACGCTAGTGTAGTTTGGGGCTGCATACACAAACACATCGTGTCAGAGTAAGGAGGGACAGTCCTTCTTCATATGGCATTATGTGCATTTGTGGTCATCTGAATAGCCAACTGATAAATGGAAAGCAATAAAAATGGTCAGCGAGCTGGAGAGACTGATTTCTGAGGAGAGATTAAAAGAGAGAAATAGATTTTAAAAAGCTTGACTATCTGACAATTAAAAGGGGTTATAATGATCATCTAATTGACAATTTGAAGGGTATAAGCACAGAAGCTGGAGAGGAATTTTTATGCATAGTACAAAGAGAAATAACTCAGGGCAATGCCATGAAATTAAAAGGAAAATGTAGTCATCAAGAAAACCTTCCTGAAAGTGAGATCTATTAGTCAGTGGATAGTCTCCCAAGGGAAGTGATGGATGGCCCAGGTAACAGGCTAACATTGTTTGCCTGAAATACCCCTTACAGGTCTTGTCTACACTACACTTTTCCCAGGAGCGGCGCCAGGGTTTTTGGCGCCCTAGGCAGGGGTCCTTCCGCGCTCCTGGTTGTCGGCGGCAATTCTGCGGTGGGGGGGTCCTTCCGCGCTCCCGGTTTTCGGGGCACTTCGGTGGCGGGTCCCGGAGCGAGTGAAGGACCTGCCGCAGAATTGCCGCCGAAGACCCCGAGCGCAGAAGGACCCCCCGCCGCCGAATTGCAGCCGAGGGCAGCAAAATGCCACCCCCCCCAAATCCTGGTGCCCTAGGCGACCACCTAGGTCGCCTAAATGGAAGCGCCAGCCCTGACTTTTCCCTAAAATTTCCCACAATTGCAACCACAGTTCAGTGTCCACTGGTAACAAAGCGAGAGTGCTAGCACAGACGGGACTCGGGTTGCTGCTGGCATTTTAACCATTGGGTCTTCTAAATTTGCTTGGAACAGTGCTGGACAACAAGGCAACTTTTGACTTGTTTCCATGAGCATTTGCACTATTGCTACCGCTGATAGACCTACCCAAGCAGTAGCAAATCTTAGGGGGAAAGGGTGGTGTGGACACAGCTCTTCTTAGCAGGTGTTGGTCCCACTGGGAAAGTGTTAATTGGGTTCTGTGGATTCACTGAGACAGGGGTTCACATTACCCTACCTGGCTCTAGGGAAAGTAGTGGCTTTGTAGAAAGAAAGGATCTAGATTGTGATCTGACCAGTCTGGAGGGAGAAATCCAAGGAGCAACCACGCCTGGGTTCAAACCGAATTTTATGTTACTGTGTTTATTTCTGTACTGATAAAACCAAACCCCATTGAAGGGGTGAGTTGGACTCTACCTCATGTGTGTCCTGTGTTTGAGGGTAGGCTGGAAAGACACCTGTTCGCACCCCATTGCTTTGAACTTTTAAATGTAGACTGAACAAAAACATGCACAAATATATATTGCATGGAATGATCCTGCATAAGCGGGCAACAGTGGAGACAGGTGACATCTGATAGTGCATAGGCAAAACTGACACACACTGTGATGCAAGCCAATGCACAAGAATGAGTAGAAATTAGGTGGTATATGAATCAAAACAGGCTACGCAAACCTCACCTGCCTACCCTGAAGAATATTCAAAGGGAGACTCAATGAATTAACAGGTTTTTTCCTTCTCTAATTTATTTGAATCCATATATTTCAGAATGGAGGGAACAGTCAAGAGATCTCCAACCAATTCAGAACAATGACTACAGTTGAATTCTAACATATATATTATTCATATGCATCAACACAGCTTTGACTGGATTTTTTTCATTGCCGAGTATCATTTTGTTTTGGCCATAGCACTTGGCTATTTGTACCCTGCTCCTTCATAATCTTGTAGGAGTTTTCAAACCTAGCAATTTGAGTTCTATACCCTTTAGACCATTTGCATTCTGCGATTCTCCTATTTCCAAATAAAGTAGCATCCCGTTTTATCAACACAAGACTGTTTTACTGCTAACGTTATTGATGACTTGTTTATCCCAAGAACACAAATGTCAACCAAAGGCACCAGTTTTCCACATCTTCCACTCAAAAAACATAAACCAAAATTATGTGTTAGGGAGTGTGATTGCTTTGAGAAGATATAGCTATGCAAGTAACAGTTTGCAATTATTAGCACTATTATAAACCCTAAACATATGGGATATCCAATGCTATGAAAAGGAAAAACTGATTATTCTGTACATTGCTGCCCAATAATTATTTCTGACTTTCTGGTTAAGTCAATATAAAACTAGAATCCTGCTATACAAATGTGCATGTTAGAGAAATGTTTGTACATTTTAATGAAACATTTTGTTGTTTCTCCTGGGTTGGGATTACTAAACTCAGAATGTCCTCAGTTCTCTGGTGGATTTCTGACTTGTTAACACACTGCAAACATGCCCCAAATTTGCTCTCCGGATAAGTAGTTTATCAGATTGTTTAGCATTTTTGGTAAGGCAGTAGACGTGTACAAGCGAATGACCTCATTCAGGCATAACATGCTCAACATTTCCCTTTCACATCTATAGCACAGAAGGAGCAGCAAGGTATGGAAAGATCAGAGAAACAGACACAGGAAGTCATTACATAGTAAATTGCAAGGATCCTTGGAAAACCTTTGTGATAATAAACCATAGAAGTGTGGTTACAAAATATGGACTAAATCCATCTCACTTAAATCATGTGATTAGTCCCATTAAAGTCAGATTTCAGTGAGACAACATGCATGAGTGGGGCAGACCAGGATTTGACCCAGTTGCTGAACAGAGTAGAAAACCACAGCTAGTGAGTCAAAGAATGTGCTTGCAACTTGAGAGAGGAGCTAGAGCATCCATATTTATTTAATTTACATAGCACCTATGGCTATGGCAGCTTCAGTTTTAATTACATTTTAATTCCACAGAAAGTAAATAACCCTCAAATGATAGCACTCACGCTGGCACTCTTCTAACCATCACCTACCTGCCTCAGGACCCTGAGGCTAATCCCAAAGAACCCAACATTATTTATCAAAAGAAACATAAAATAAGCACTGAGGCAGTCATAGCTAAATAAAAACATACAGCAAATGCCCCTGGCAACCTGAGCTGAAGAGCACACCCCTGCACAGCAACAGATAGCCCCCAGTATGCTTGAAAGTCCACTGCCATGCTTACATTATGCACCACTGAGGGATGTATAGCTGCCAACCACAGGTACTGCTGCTTGTGATATTTCCCATCATAATTTATTATTTGTTTCCAGGATAATCATGCATAGTACTTTGGCTTTACCTGATCCTTCTCGCCCACAGCCCGCACCCCCTACTAATGTTGTTGGCAAATCAACTGTACAATAACATTTTTGTATTTTAATTAATGGGCCATATTCCAACTGGGAAATTTTGACTAGTGCTCAGGATTTGTGGGATATTAAACTATTACAATTTTCTTCACTCAACAGGATCTGCACTACGAGCTAGGGGTGTGTGTCCCCGGCTCGTGGACACATTCTGACATTAGCGCTCATCTAGCTAGCGTGAGTATAAATAGCAGTGTAGATAAGGCATGACTTAGCCATGTCAAATCCATACTCACCGATTTCAAGCAGGTACTTTCTCAGCACAGTTAAGCAGTGCCTGCGCTGCCACTACACATGCTACTGCAATTGCACTGCTAGTTATACTCACGCTACCTCAATGAGAGCTAGCGTGAGTATATGTACAAAAGCTGGGGAATCACACCTCTACGCTTGTAGTGTAGATGTAGCCTTAGTTTCTTTTCATATACTTCATAGTCTGCAGCCATCTAACTTGAACAGCATCTATCCATCCCAGCCATTCCACTTACACAGCATCTGTCCATCACAGGTTGTTATCCATCTTCCATTACTATAGTGTCTCAGCACCCTGCAATCTTTAAAGTATTCACCCTCACAGGAAAGTATGATTATCCCCATTTTACAGATGTGGAACTGAAGCTCAGGTTACACATGAAGCTGTGGAGGAACAGAGAGTTGTACCCCGACCCCCTAAGTCCGAAGCTAGTACCCTAGCCACTGGATCGTCCTTCTTCTTGTGGGTCAAATCCAAGTCCCAGTGAAGTCACTGGGAGTTTTACACCACTGAGCTATCATACCAGGTTGATAGTAACTATGCTGATACTACCTATGTACTGCAGTTCAACATACACAATAAAAGAACATAAATTGACAAATGTGGATTATGGAAACGTGTTGGAAACTTTTCCCAAATTTTTACTGAAAGAAGAAAAATAACAACCTAAAAATACCTCAGCCCAACCCCTTGGCTACTACCCAAGTTCTCCATGTGCTCAGAGGGAACTGGATTCCCATTGCTAGTATTTAACAGCAAACTCTCCCACCCCCACACTTGATAGATGACTTAAGTGTTGAACTGGTGGACCACCAAAATAGTAATTTAGGAGGCCCCCAGAGGATTCGTTCTTTCTCCCTTTCTCATCTCCGAAATCAGAGACTAAACTGAAAGCTGCTACAAATAGCTCCATTATTATTGCCACAGTTCTGTGGAAAGGGAGCCAGACACTCCTTAATTTTAATCCCAGCTCCCCCACTAAAGGCTTGTCTATACTTACGCGCTGGTTCGGCGGCAGGCAATCAAACTTCTGGGTTCGATTTATAGCGTCTTGTCTGGACGCGATAAATCGAACCCAGAAGTGCTCCCTGTTGACTCCGGTAATCCTGCTCGGCGCAAGGAGTATGCGGAGTCGACGGGGGAGCCTGCCTGCTGCGTCTGGACCACGGAAAGTTCGAACTAAGGTACGTCGACTTCAGCTACGTTATTCACATAGCTGAAGTTGCGTACTTTAGTTCGAATTGGGGGGTTAGTGTAGACCAGGCCTGATTTGAATCCTAGCCTTAGGCAGGTATTTAACCTCTCTGAGTCAAATTCAGCCTCCATAAATAAATGTAGTTTCCATAGAAGTCTCTAGTTCAAATCCAACAATGCCACAAATAGTGATATAAGTTACACATTGAGGGCAAGTTGGTCAGAAAAAGGGTGTAAATGGTAAAGTGGAGTCACCAGCCTTTGCATTCAGCGATCAGGCACAATTAGTGTTACTTAGGCCTGGTCTACACTTAAAATTTAGATCGATATAGTTATGTTGCACAGAGGTGTGAAATATTCTCATGCCTAGGCACCATAGCTATGCTGACCTAACCCTGAGTGTAGATGCGACTAGAATGCTTCTGGCAACCTAGTTACTGCTGCTTGGGGAGGTAGATTATCTACAGTGATGGAAAAACCCTTCCCATCATTGTAGGAAGTGTCTACACTATGGTGATACATCAGCATAGCTACAGCGTTCGAGTTGTTCTGCTGTACAGCCCATAGTGTAGACATGGCCTTACACTCAGAATGGCAGAAGGGAAGTTAGTGTATCAGGAAAAGCACCTGACAGGATAAGAGTGTCAGAAAAAAGAAAGACCCAACCCCTTCACACACAGAAATAGAATGTGATTCTCCTCTTCTCTTACATTAATACAATCAGAAATCATTGGATCAATGGAGTTAAATTGGTGTAAAACAGGCGCACATGCTTTTTCCTATATCCCCACTAAGTAGCTTTTCTTGCTACTGCTGCAACAAGTAAGTCACATTTGTTTATATGGATGTGGCTGAACCAAAACAATAGATCTGGGATTGCAGCTCATACCTGTCTGCATATATAATGTGCCAAATCTGAACACCAAATCTAATCACCCTGAACACTGGGAAAGTTTAGATCCAGATCCAGAACTTGACTCTCCAAATTCAGGAGTGCTCAATTCTGGAGTTATTTCCCTTTTTTTGTCTTAACATGTCTTGTATATCCATTGAATGTCATGTGGGTGAAAGCTGCACTATTTTACACCAATTTACAATTGTTTCCTTTACTTCAACTTACGCCAAATCTGTAATTACACCATCAGTCACAACAACTCTGATATTCTGTGTCTCAGTATTCCATCTGTAAAAGGGAGATAATTAAACTTACCCAGCTACACAAGGTGCGAGTATGAGGATTATTTCAGTAAGTGACCAAGGGTGAAAACCTGGCCCCAGTGAAATCAATGGGAGGTTTTACCATTAACTTCCAGAAGCCAGGATTTCACCTCTAGTGCATATCTGGTGCAATTCCAATAAAGGCAATGGAGTTACGCATAGAATCAATCTGGCCCATTGTTTATTAAACTGTTTGAAAATATAAAGTGCTTTGCAAGCAGTAAGTGTTATTATTTTAGATGTAAGATAAAAGTAGTTTTGTTTGTTTGTTTTTCTTTTTAAATAATAGAAGGAAAACACTAAAAACTTTACCGAAACAGATAGATACTCATGTGGACAATAACCAGGGTCCCAATGCAGAGATTGGAGAGGTCTTTCTTCTCAAAACAAAGTTTAATTTAAAAAAATTGTGCCAGCAGAGATCCAAGTGGCATCCTTTTTATGTTCAGGAAAGATAGCTGCTATTTGTATATAAAGTATTACAACAATCAATGTGATGCTCAAAGATTAAACAGGAACATCCTTTACTTATAGAACAAAGGACAAACTGACTTACTTTGTTTAAAGTTAGAGTGGAACTGACCTGCCCATTCTTTGCCTCTAATGAATTCCAAAATTTAATCTAAAATAACTTTAAAAGATACAGTAACTAACAGTATATTTACCTATTACACTATTCACAAACCTAAGAATTTAAAAGCAAGGAAAGGATTAATTAAGAATACCGTAAATCTTACATATCTGGCCAGGCACACTCCCTTTTAAGCCCCTTTTACACTGATAGAGTGGCATAAAGCAACTGTAGTGCAAATAGGAATTTGTCCCATCATTATTATCAAGTACAAATAAATTCATAGTTTTTCATCACAATACAACCTTAGCTCTCACCCATTTAAATGAAATATTTTTGTTCTCTTGATCTCAGTGTCTAAATGCTTTCTTTTAAAGGATACTGTTAAATGGAAAATATTTTCAGTTAATGTATCTGTCAAGAGTGGAAATTTCAGTAAATGACATATACCTAGTCAGTGTGATATGTCCCAGAGATAACTACATTTATCTATCTATTGCACATAAGATAGGCCACACATAAGAAAAACAAATGTCTCTGTGACAAGCAATACAGATCCAGCAGGCCCCCCAAAGTAAGCCTTAGCAGTCCTGAATCTCTTGATATACCCCTTGCTAAGTTTCTCTAATAAGAGGAAGCAACATCAGCCTAGACATTAGGTCAGTAGGACTCCAACGGAATCTAGCCACCAGAAAGTTTCCTCATGTAGCTCTGACGAGTTGAGAAAAGGACATCTGACCCTTTATGAGCTTGATTAAATAAAGGCGAGTGTGTTGCGTTCCTAACAGAGGGACTTATAAAGAGAGGAAATTCTCCATGGAGGGTAAACTAAAGAAACCTGCTCCCATTTCCCTCAGGAAGCTTAGGGAGTCTAGTTGTGTAGACTTGAGTATTAAGCCCTGGTTTGTTTATCTGTTGTCTATGCTTTAGTTTGTTTAAGCAGCCAGCCCAGAAGCACTGCACAGGACTTCTGCGTCTTACTGCCTTTTGTTTTTTTATATTGTCTAAACCCAATAAATGAGGCCAGTCTGAGAATGGAGTTTTCTTTTGTTTAAGCACAAGAGCCCTCAGTGGTTTGTGACGGGGCTTGGGAATAGGGGCTTGGACATAGTGCGCATTAGAGGATTTTATTAAGAAACTTAGGGGAAAAGGACACCTTTTGCAAATACTGTTTTACTCTTGATTGACTTAGTTTTTTGTTTTATCTATTGTCACTGGTAATACAAGAGAAGGGGTAAACTAAGCTAAGAGTGGAAGAAATATATTAGTAGATCATCAGCAAACATACAACTCATCTTTGATTTTTACAGGACAAAATCTTAAACAGATCTTATTCATCATCAGAACGTCTACATACAACAAGTTTAGTGAACCACAGTACATACTGGAGATATCACTAATCAACAGCTAATCTGAGCCACATCATTTTTTCTTGATACAAATGACAACATTACTGCAGCAATATAAGCAAAGGTGTTTTTCCCCCCTACTTCTGAATACAGAGATCTGCCCCTCTCCAAAAGTCTGTTTACTGGAACTGGTAGATGCTTTCTCCTGTGCTGGGGAGGACAGCCCCATAAACATAAGCAAAGATGCCTCCTCCTTATCCTTCTTACAACTTAATCCCTCCTTAAAAACTCTCTTTTGCTATGATTCTGACAAAAATCTAGTGCGCTGAGACCACTGATTATCATGCTGACCAATATTGCCTCATTCTTTCCTTAGATGTCCCCATCCATCTATCTATATCCATCTATTTTCTCTTGGCTTGTATTTAGACTAAAAGCTGTTTGGGGGCAGGGAGGGTCTTTGTTTTGTGTTTGTACAGCACCTGTCTGATAGGCATAAGGCGTGGGCCTACCAAGTCAAAGATCAGGACGGGAGAGAAAGCAAGTCTCTATTTAAACTCTGCCATCAACAACCACTTTGTTCATTCATGTTCAAATTCTTTCCAAAATGACTGCCATGATTACTCAGAATGGCATTGTCAAATGGACACTTGGCCATTATATCTGAAAACATTCCCTGGCTTTCATTCATTTGTATGTTGGCTTTTGATGTCAAATATTATTCTCTTAGAAGCAAAATGAAAGCTATAAGGGAATATGACTGCACTCTACAAACACCAGGGAGGGAACTGAATTATTTAAGTAAAAGGACAATGTGGGCACAAGAACAAATGGGAATAAACTGGCCATGAATAAATTTAGACTGGAAATCAGAAGATATCTAACAATCATAGGAGTGAGGTTCAGGAACAGGCTTTCAACAGATGTAGTGGGGGCAAGAAATGTAACTGATTTTAAGATGGAGCTTGATAAGTTTATGACCAGGATTATATGATAGGGTTGCCTTTGATAGCAGGTATGTGGACTCAAAGACACAGGAGGTTCCTTCCAGTCCTATGTTTATAGTTGCATCACTATTCTACTGCCTATCATCCTTAAAGAAAGAGATCATAAAAGAAAATGTGGGTAAGCTCTGCATTGTACATATCGCTTCCTCAATAGACATCAGAAGTTTGAAAAAAACAAAAATAAAACCAATCTGCAGTTTGATATTAGTGAAAGATATTACTGGAATTATGCATAATTCAGAAGCACATGAGTTATCAAATTGTGCTCTAACAATTTTTTAAAATTGATGGAGGTTAACACAAAACTTATTAGAGTTTTTTATTTATTTTATTTTATTGGACTAGATTGTGACTTGGACTACATGTCTGTATATAGGCTATTATTCTAGGTAGGTGGGGCTACATACACACTATTCCTGAGGCAGAGTTGATTGGTGGGGAGGGCTGGGGAAATAGGCAGAGGCTGTGCTTTACTCCCTCCTCTCTCACATGCCAATGAACACACACACATTGATGACTAGTTCACCTGAGCCAGGCCAGCATGGAGGAAGGGAAGGAGTAGTTTAATGTTGGTATAGGCCAGCAACAAATCACAATTTCGCACACTCAAGCAAGAGGAATCAGGAGGAGGAACTGTTGCTCAGAAAAGTGGCTTGAGTCACAATGTTTTCTCCAAACTCACAATCTAGCACACTGTAAACTTGTATTTGGGAGCCAGTCCTATATGGTAATTGATCAACAGCTAAATCGCTGTATTGAACGATATATACAGGAAAATAATCAACTTACAGCATTTACTGCCATTATCTGATGCTGTGGAACAGCAATCAAAATGATTTGCTTTACCTGCGAAGTTTTCATTAAATAACTTAATATGTCATACTAGTCCATTATTATGTTCCATTCATTATTTCCTTTAAGACCAGAAATGTACACAAGGTAATATTTGACCCACAGAAATGAAAAACAAAAAGCTCTGTACATGGATTGGAAATAAGGGAATAAAGTGGAGGTTTTCTGCCCACCTAACCATACAACTAACATCAAACTAAAGTCATTGTTTTAGGCGACATCTTATCCAAACCTGATATTGCTATGAATGTCAGAACTTTTCAAGGCTTGAAGCTATTACTAATTTGATGCAGCAGTGTGAATGCAAGAAAACGATCACTGGGAGTTTCCTTTTTCATTTTAATAGGCATGAATAGTATCTGGATTATAAACCTCAAAGTCTCTTTTTGGAGAGTGAGAAGTGATAATCGTTATTGTATTGCAGCAGAAATCAACTAGTGTAAATATATGGGTATTCATAAATCAGTGGTTTCAAACAGCTACCAAAGCCTTTCAGAAATTATTCCTTTACTTTGCTACAGTTAAATTCACACTCAGACCATTTTTTAATATAATACAGTAGCAGGAATGAGTTATGCAAAATGGAAAATAAAGTATGAGAATGAGACATTGAGGATTTTCAATGAAAGATAATTAAACAACCTCTCATTTACTTTGTATTAGATGCTAGGCTATGGGTCGTTTTAGGCATAAGAGGAAAGAAAACAGTATGTTCCATAAAAGACCCCTAAGATTGGACACAATTTGGCTGGATAGTATAAGTGCCTCCTTCCTTAATCCCTAGGCCAGGATTTTTAATTTCTGTTTACCTTCCAGCTGGAAAGGGTCACCTCATACAATTAATAGGTGGCAAGTTTAAAACAAACAAAAGGAAGTACTTCTTCACACAACACACAGACAACCTGTGGAACTCACTGCCAGCGGATGTTGTGAAGGCCAAAACTATAACCGGGTTCAGAAAAGAATTGGATAAATTAATGGAGGATAGGTCGATCAATGGCTATTAGTGACAACAGTCAGGAATGTATCCCCATGTTCTAGGGGTCCCAAAACCGTTGACTTGTGTCAGATGCTGTGACTGGCAGGCAGAGGATGGATCACTCAATAATTGCCCTGTTCTTCTGGCATCAGCCTATGTCAGAAGACAGGATACTGGCTAGATGGACCATCTAGTCTGAGCCAGGCTGGCAATTCATGTTTATGTTCTTCAATGCTGAGGCTCTAAAATGACTGACCACACGGGGATGTACATTGTATCGGTAGCATGATCATCTCTCCCCTCATGTGGCAAATGCAGAGGTTGGGCACATAAGGGGACTGCCTCTGGACCGAAGCGCAGCAAACTCCAGCTGCACCAAAACTCTGTCCCGGCACCGACACGCGCGGGGTCCGCGCAGATAGCGCGGGAACCCACCCCTGCCGCCGAGCATGCAGGCCTGCCCGCTGGTTTCGCCTTCCGCTGCTGCAGGCCCGGCAGCCCCAGTCCTCCGCGGGGCGATCGCTGCGCCCCCGTTCCCTTCCTTCTCCTCCGGCCTCGGTGGGGCTCGCTGCGGGATGGGCGTGCGCGGTCAGAGCGCGGAAGCTGGGGGTAGCTCCTGGCAGGCGGGCGCGGCGCTCTCCGGGGCGGGGCTCCGGGCCAGCCGGGCTCCACCCAAGCCCAGGCTGCGCGGAGCCCAGCCGGAGGCAGCCACCAGCGGGGCCCCGGAGGCAGCGCACCAGCGGAGCCGCCATGGGGCTGGAGAAGGAGACGGGAGACACGAAGATCTTCATGGCCGAGGACAGCTTCGGGCGCCCCGGCGGCCCCGCGCTAGCCGGCCCGGAGAAGCGGGCGGAGAACAGCCCCGACAGAGACCCGCATGGGCTGAACACCCACCTGAAGGTGAGGGGCGGGGGTTAGGGCTGCATTGGCGGCCACCTGCACGCCGCTCCCTGCTCGCCTCCTGGCCGCTGGCTCCTTGCAAAGCCGGGGGCTGCGTTCCCCCTTAGCCGCCGCGCTGCAGCCCCCGTGGCCGGCATCGGGCCCCTCCCTCTCTCTCTCTCCCCAGGAGCCCGGGACTAAGAATATGTTTTAACATACGTGCTGTTGTTTGAAACGGGGCAACACAAAAATCGCGGGGGGGAGGGGTGTCTCTGCCCGATCCCCCGTGAGCCCGGCCTACCCGCACACCTGTGCAGGTCAGGCTCAGGCTGAACTGAATTGTTACAATCCGAATTTCCCTGGTGCGGCCTCTAGCCAAAAGTCACTCTGCGCTGTAAAGCCCGGGGACAGGGGTATTTAACCAAGCCGAGTGCAGCCTGCTCCGTTTCTTTCCTATCAGCAACAAAAACCCCAGTATAGTTCCCTCTTCATCCCCAGCGTTGTATCATTGCAATTGCCGTTGGAGACAGAAGCGGATTTAGCTGGGGGAGGTGTTTTTTCTGTCGTTCTAGCTAGGGTTTGAGGATGTCCTAGCAGAGCCTGCATCATTTCACTCCTTTGACAAAGTTTGGATCTGCAGCCACGCTCTCTTTGAGCTCAGCAAATACGCGCTGTACAAGCTCCTGACTCTATTCCTTGCTATCCCACTGGCTCTGGTTGCAGGAATTGTCTTTGCAGTACTCAGCTGTCTGCACATCTGGTGAGTAAATTTATTGCCTTCCTCCTGAAACATTAATATCCATATACAGTAAAGAAGTGCCTCTATAAATTCAGTCTCTGTGCACAAGGGAGAATGAACAATTCTTATGATGTTGCCATAGATCCTAACTAGCGATAGTCATCTCTACAGCTAGTAAATTTAGGCTGATTTGAGTATTTACTGTGTTTTTAAAGTGACAGTAATGAGCTTTCTGTGCCTGGGGTCCCCCATCTGTAACAATTTCTTCTACCCTGGGTCTGTCTTGTTTATTTAGTTTGCAAGCTCCTTGGGACATGGACTGTGTCTTACTTTGGATTTGTGCAGCGCTTAGCACAATGGGGCCCTGATCTTGGGTAGGGCCTCTAGAAGCTACTGTGATATAAATAATGATGATGATGATGATGATTTAGTTTATTGGACTATGCAGATTGCTTAATCGGGTGTATTTAATATAAGGGCTTGACAGAGGTATTCTGCCAGCTGGGTAGGAGGGCCATGTTTCCCTCCTTCCCACTGCAACTTTTTCTCATCAGTTTGGCACCCAGTCCCCTACTCAGTCTTACTCAATTGAGCTAGCTACTCCTCCTTTCCCATGCCACCTTTGCTGAAAAAAATAACCGTAGGGTACATTTTATCTTTGCTATTGACACTAAAGCTGTTGCCTCTGCCTTTGAACATGAGGCATGGTCATAACAAAGTGCAATGCAATGGACGGTGGGCACTTCCAGGAAAGGGACCCCCTGCTGAGCTCAGGCAGTCTGATCCTGGCCACACGCCCAGTTCCACAGGCAGACACAGTAGCTCTAGAAGCTCACAAGGAAGCTGATGTACTTTTGGCAATGGTTTGGAGAATCTTCAGAACAGAGAGGCAGCTAGATTGTGGAGGTGGATGGAAGGGGGAAAAATGGGGGCTGGAGATGAAAGGGCTATATAAGGGGAAGTTGGGAATCCATCTGGCTGCCAAGGTAGGTGAAAGGAGTAGGATGACCAAGTGCCCGGTACCATGCCCACAAACCAAGATTTTCTTTACCTGCTAGTTTTAGACAAGATTTCCATTATCAGAACGTGCTTTCAGGCATGGATAGCTGGAGTTTAACAGTGAGACCTTTCGAGCTCTTTAAACATCTAAAGATGTTGTAGTCTAATAAGCCCCAATTCATTAATACTGTTCTAGGTTTCTGTGCCACAGAAGCACCTCTTGTATAGACTTCCATGCGGTGGAATGCAGGCATGAGTTTTACAGAATTAGGTCTCTGAAAATCAATTACAGCGTCAAATCCGACTCATGTGAGTGATCCCCATTGACTTTAACAGGAGCTGCAGTGGCTCAGCACTTCTGAGATAGAGGTGTCTAACCATAGGCACCCAATTTTGAAGATTTTGGCCTCAGTTTCTCTATGGGCCTAATTATTTCCTTCACTAAAAAGTACAGAGGAGAACTTTCATTCTCATCTCCTGTTATACCCGGGGTGGGGTGTAGAAGAGTTAGCTACCTCTGGCTCCATCCCTACCCTAGCCAGAATCATAGAATATTAGGGTTGGAAGAGACCTCAGGAGGTCATCTAGTCTAACCCCCTGCTCAAAGCAGGACCAACACCAACTAAATCATTCCAGCCAGGACTTTGTCAAGCGGGCCTTAAAAACCTCAAAGGAGGGAGATTCCACCACCTCCCTAGGGAGACCATTCCAGTGCTTCACCACCCTCCTAGTGAAATAGTGTTTCCTAATATCCAGCCTACACCTCCCCCACTGCAACTTGAGACCATTGCTTCTTGTTCTGTCATCTACCACCGCTGAGAACGGCCTAGCTCCATCCTCTTTGGAATCCCCCTTCAGGTAGTTGAAGGCTCTATCAAATCCCCCCCTTACTCTTCTCTTCTGCAGACTAAATAACCCCAGTTCCCTCAGCCTCTCCTCGTAAGTCATGTGCCCCAGCCCCCTAATCATTTTCGTTGCCCTCCGCTGGGCTCTCTCCAATTTGTCCACATCCCTTCTGTAGTGGGGGGACCAAAACTGGACACAATACTCCAGGTGTGGCCTCACCAGTGCTGAATAGAGGGGAATAATCACTTCTCTCGATCTCCTGGCAATGCTCCTACTAATACAGCCAAATATGCCATTGGCCTTCTTGGCAACAAGGGCACACTCATATCCAGCTTCTCGTCCATTGTAATCCCCAGGTCCTTTTCTGCAGAACTGCTGCTTAGCCAGTCGGTCCCCAGTCTGTACAGTGCATGGGATTCTTCTGCCCTAAGAGCAGGACTCTGCACATGTCCTTGTTGAACCTCATCAGATTTATTTTGGCCCAATCCTCCAATTTGTCTAGGTCACTCAATTTGTCTAGGCCAGGATCCAATTCTAGTAGGAGACAAAGACCAGCTAAATCCAGTTTTCCCACACCAGCTTCAACTCAAAATTAGTGAAGCTTGAGTCTCTGTAAAGGTCTGTGTAGCACTGTCTGCCCATTCCACATTCCTGGGAGCATGGATTTGAACGCAGCTGTGTTTCCAGGATCTGGTGATGGGGCAGGAGACCCCAGAGCTGGCATGGAGTGGAGGCATAGGGTTTCCAAACATATAGTACTGGCTTCTTTTGGAATCCCACTGGGCTTACGAACATACCTGCTGCTTGTTTTGTGGGTGGGAGGAGGGGAATTCCATTCAAACCCTCCTTCCCTGGAACGATTCCAGGAAAACTCCATGAACAGATTGCGAGTTCTCCCTCCCATGTAACTGGCTGCAGGAGGAGCTATCAGAGCCTCTATGCCTCAGTTTCTTCATCCATCAAGCTGAGCCAAATATACTGAGGGGTCTTTTATGAGGCTAAATTCCATGCTGTTTGTAAAACACTTTGAAGTCCTCAGATAGCAAGTGCTATAGACATGCAAAGTACTGTTGTTGCAACTATATTGGCACACTAAAAATCCACTTAGGCCTGGCCTGGCAATGCTCACTCACCTAGAACCCCCCAGGATTTCAGCAACAGTTGTGCACCCCAGATCTGAGAGCAGATTTTAGTTCTCGGTAGCTGGGATAACTTTAAAGAAAGACGCAGGATGTTATACATCATATAATGGGAGTGGGGAAGGCGAAAGAAGTAAGTGAGAAAAATACCAACAGTGTGGTTTGATTTACACTTACTTTTTTTCCCCTATTAAAAAGTAACACATTCTGGACTCTCCCTCATACTGGGTGCATTAAGCCAGTCTCCATAGTTACACTATCTGGTAAGAATGAGACAGTCTGAAACTGTGCCAATGCCAGCCAACAGTTTAGTGACCTGTATATGAGCTCCTTGGAGCAAAGTTACTTCTCTGCATTCCTTTGCCTGCAGTGATTTATTTCTCTCATGCTACAGACTATAAGTTGTGGAAAACTTGTCACACCAACTCTTAGAAGCTCCCTGTGAATATCCTGAGTAAACTTTAAAAAATATCTTTAAACTGGAGCTTGAATTTTTTGTTGAAGTGGATTGTTTTATGACTAGATTGTGCTATGTCAATACCAGTGTTCCAAGGGATGCATTCAAAATTCTGACCCTTGTTATAGATCAGGGATGAAATATTGTCCTGAGTTACATGTGTGCAACCACCTAGAAGTGTAAGTCATGTGTAACTCATGGCAGAATTTGGCCCTACACTTTTTTTCTAAAAATGTCCTGGTGATTGTTCATTAAGGTTCTAACCGTGAGAAAAGCTGAGGACTTGCAACTCCCTCTGGGGAACCTTCCATGCTAGTGTAGCATGCACAGATATCCTCTCCCAGGTTGCAAAGCAAAGTTCCCCTCTGCCCGTGTAGAGATTTCCAAGACCGAGCAAGCTTCATGCCTTGACCTCATTTGGAGCTGCGGGTGCTTGGCATTATTCTGTATCACGGCCTGAATTTCCAGCCATCACTTGCTACGGTGCACAGTCAATGACCAAGATGCAAAGAAGTGGACATCTGTCACCTTTCACATTTCTCTTTTATGGCTTATAGCAGTGGTACTCAACCTTGATGACAACAAAATCATGAGTGCTGAAAAGCCACATCCTCACTGAATTAATGGAATCAGAGAGCCACTAAACAACTGTCCTGACATTGTGTTGTCTCCGTGTGAGAGTTGCCCGTCCCACCCCTCTACTCACTTCTTGGCTGCAGGGAATGAAAAGGAAGAGATGTTGTTTCTCTCTCTGCCTTTTCCGCCCACCAACCAGTTTGTAGGGAGTGGATCTTTGAGGTTCTAGTCTGTTGGTTCACATATTACATTCCACATTGGACAGCAGGGAGTCTTCTTGTGACTCCCTATTGAGTCTTATCAACACCTCTGTTATGAGTCTTCACTGTCACTTTGATTATATTCTAAGCCAATGGGTTTGATTTACTGCTGGGAACTATGGCTGTGTGTTCCCACTAGGCACGTCTACACTGCATCTCGGCGCAAACCTCCCAGCCCACAAACTCTCACTTGCGGGGCTCATGCTAGCACTGTAAAAATAGCTGGGTATATGTTACAGCTTTGGCTGGAGGGGGCTTGAGACCCCGAGCTCCTCCCCCAGCCATAACCTCGACGCACCGTCTACACAGCAATTTTTAGAGCACTAGCGCAAAACTGTGGACCCAGGCTGGGAGCCTTGCTCTCAGATGCAATGGGGACATACCCACTGCTCTGAGGGGAGTTTGAGGGGCTCAAACTGCCTGCAGCCCACTCCACTGTAGAGCCTGGAGCAATCCTTTTACCCCCAGAAAGTAGGAGGGGCCAGCCAAGGAGAGGATTCTTCCAGAATATCTGTGGGGGCAGTAGTAAGACATCTCCCCTGAAGGGCAGATTCTGTTACTATTACTGCTGCCCTTGCCAGTGGTTCTGCCCAAGGATTGCAGCTTTACCACTGCCTGTCCGTTAGGGGTGATTTCCTTCTCCCCCCACCCCACTCCTGATGCAGCTTCCCCCATAGGATTTGGGGTGAAGGTTTAAATTGCACTAGATTATTCAGATAATAATGTAGAGAAAATCATAAGCAACTCATGGAAAATTAGTGAACAGAAGAGGAGGCACAATTTATCTAGCAAATGACATGCAGCACACTATATGCTATAGTCATAATAAATTGTATACACAGTTGAACTGTACATAACCATAGCCACACTTTAGAGTGTAGCATACCCTCTTATACTACATGCATATTATTCCAGTAGCATTCAAAGTTCTATATGGTATGTACGTTACTTGCTGTTTCAGCAGAGACAAAGAAAGGGAAGGTTTTAGAAGAACTATTCTTGTTTAAATCCATCTGGGTTAGCTGAGAGTGCAGCATAGACATATTAGTATTCTGTTTGCAGTGTTGGACTTGATTTGATAATGGCTGAGAACCCAAGCAGACAAACATTTAGTATTGCTCTATGGCACAGCCTTTTAGAAAAGCACTTTAAAATCACAGTTCAACATTACATAAATCATTTCTACGTTGTTTTTATCTACACTGAACACCCTTTTAAATGACTTCTAGCTTACTGAAATGCCTGCATAAATGAAGATAGGTCACATCCCTTTAGCACAATGTACACCATATGTTGCTTCTCAACATAGCCAAACTCCCATTTTTCTGAAAGTTTTAAATGTCTCTGAAACCTTTTTGGTTAAATAAGATTCCATTGTTGTTAATAAATGTAATCAAGGATTGACTGGCAAATCCATTATTCTATACTAGTAGTAGTAATCCTCAAATCTTCTCCTTTCTAGGATTGTGATGCCTTTTGTAAAGACCTGCCTCATGGTCTTGCCTTCAGTGCAGACTGTATGGAAGAGTGTGACGGATGTTCTTATTGCACCGTTATTTCATAGCCTAGGCCGATGCTTTGCTACTGTCAATATACGCCTGGACCAAGAGTAAACATCAGGGATTCTGGTGTAGTCTTAGATGGTGGTATGCTTCTTTGCTAATGTAACATAGGTACACTTATTCATTCCAAAAATGTTGGGATTAAACTAGCTGGTTTAAAATGGGGATACATTATTTAAAAAAAAATCATTTACTTTCAGGGGATCAATTTAAGACTATTTTCATATCTAACTATTTTAAACAGAAAAAATGTGGGGTATTTTGGCAACACTTTATTTTAATGGTACATTGATTGCCAGGTTGCAGAAAAATTCATGTGGAGGTATATGTGACCACCAAAATAGGATCATAGAAAATTGCTGTGGCAGGTGGTGTTACTCGGAATACTAATGAAGTTAGTAATGATGTGATATACTGGGCCAAACTCACTTCTAGGGTTTCAGAGATGGGTCTGGTCCACTATTCAGCATAATACATGGAAGGTTGTATGCTCAGTTCTCACTCATTCAGCTCCCATTACTGCTTTGTAAATCTCCCATATATCAATGGAGAAAAGTTCCCCAAAGTTTACCCCTTAAAATAAAGTGTTAGCTAATGGTTTGAGACAATCAGCTAATCTATATATTTTATTTAATGAGATTTTAATTTTGCTGTATATTTTGTATTTATGTAAATGTTACTTTATCAGTTTTCCTTGAAGCATTATTTCTAAAGGATTTGTATACTTGCGGAATTATTATGCTGAAGAAGTTTGACACTGCTGAAGATTAAATGAGATTGATGAGATTTTACTGACTAGATTACGCAGATCTTTGGAAATGCTGTTGTGCAATTCAAATATACCAAGTATATATTTTTTTCGTAATTGAATGTAAAAGCAGTGCACACAAATGTTTTCATACAAGATTATGCAAAAGAGTTTGAAATATATGTTTATGAGAATTGTTCTTTTTTTTTTAATTAAAAACAGGCTGTAATAAACGCAACCTTGCCTATCTCTGTATTATCAGCAACATTGTGGTATTTAAAATAATATACACTATTCTCACACTTTGATTAAGTGGAAAGCATTCTCTCATTTCAAGAAAGTGGACATATTTAGTATGCTTGTCCAGTTCTCTCCACACATTTAATTGACTCTGGTAAATGCTTATTTATTATTTTTAAAGTCTAACTATAAAGGATAGTTTTCCCTCCTGCACTTAATACAGCTTTATAAACCAGAATAGCGTGTAAACAAAGGTACATGAAAATTATATTGATCTTTTGATGGGGTACATGCTACTGATTTATATAAATGCAGATGAACAAATTACAACTGTAAAATGTTTAGAATATGGTGCAATATGTTTTCCTCTGAAGCAATGTCATGCATTCCTTATCATATATGAGGCATGTAATAAAATAATAAAAAAAATAGCTTTTTCTATTTTTGGTAGCCCAATTTACTCAGTCATCTTTTTTTGTCTTGGTTAGATAGATGACCAATATTTAAATCATTTTAAAAAACTTTTCTTTTAAATGAATGTAGGATACTTGTGCAACTTTACACTAACATATGGTAGGAAAAAGATGGTGTAAATGGACACAGCTCCACTGATCTTGGTGATGTTTCACCCATTTACAATAGTAGAGAATTTGTCTCCCTATGTAAGATTTAGAACTACTCGTAAGTTCAAACTTAGCAAGTAAGACAGACTAATTTCTTCTGAAATCATGTTAATATTCTCTAAAATAGACTTCCCATTGAGGTACTTTGGCTACATGCCAAATGATTTTTTGGGGAAGAAAATAGTACACAAATTTCATAGCATATGAAACAGAGCTTTATTTAATGAGCTGCAAAACATTCTCATTCGCCACTCAGTAGTAAATGAACTAGTATACATTATGTAGTCTTTGTACTTCAAAAATGCACTTTTTCCATAGGTAGCAATTGGAGATGGACTCAAACCAAAGTTCTAGAACTGCACACTTTCATATTCAAATCTGGATCTTAATACACATAGCTGATCCCTATTGCGCTAGTCAGAAATTCCCACCCCCTCCCAATTAAAATTTTCAATGAAAATATGTTCTTCAAAAATGTTCCGATTTTTTGTCAAAAAACAGAAATATTTTTGACTTTTTGACAATCAAAACCCAAAATTTTTCACTTTTTGTTTTTTCAGTGAATACCTGCATATTTTTACCTGCATTTTTTTTTTTTTTAAAAAGTCCATTTTGTAGAAAAAGCTACTTTGCATCAAAAAGGTTTTGTCAGAAAATTGGTGACGAGCTGTAGTCCTTATCTCTGAAATGTGCTGAACCAGTACCCCATCAATGAATAGCACTAAGGAAGTTTGAGGAAGTTCAGCTCTGGATCCAAACTTTATGATTGAGGCCTAGTGACAACTGATTTGCTCTTGGTCACATGCTAATGGATACGTGCATTCTTAAAAATAGCTTGCTGAAGTCAGCAGGGCTCTAAACTGCCAAAGAGAATCTAGAAGACTGATCTGGGTTGGGTCTGTCTTAGATTTTGGCCAGTCTGTACATTATTCATCACTAATTGATTTTTTTCACCATTACTGTAACTACATCACAAGACAAAAGCAAGCTTGTAATGAAGAACATCTCATTAAGGAAAGTATATATAGTTATAAGCTGTCCTGTTTTTCTATTTTAGGACCAATAACTTTCTCTGGAGCAGGTATACCTCTGCTTATAAAAGTGTTGCTTCCATCCTTAAAAAAACTGTCAGGTTTTGGGTTTTCTTTGGTCATGTAAAATATATCTTCTAAATTTTGAAAGATCAGTGTTATGAAAAAGGAGGAAAGAATCATAGGTCCTACATTTCTAAGTTCCCTCTAAGGTGCACACCTGCGCAGCCATGCAGAGGCCACCAAGAGCTGTCACCTAACTCCCCCAGCCCTGGGGCTGCAGCGTGGTGAGAAGAGACACCTCTCCCTCCGAGTTCCAGGGCTGCAACGGGGAGAGAGGACTCCCGCAGCCCAGGGGCTGTGGTGGGGAGAGGCGTCTTTCCCCCAGCCCTGGAGCTACTGTGGTGTGGAGAGGTGCCCCTCCCCCAGCCCCAGAGCTATTACGGGGGGGAGAGGCTCTCCCCCAGTCTAGATGCTGCTGCAGGGAGAGAGGGCTGGGGGAGTCCTCTCTCCCCTCCACAGCCTCAGGACAGCCTGCACCCCAAACCCCTTATCCCTGGCCCCACTGCAGAGCCTGCACCCCCAGCCGGAGCCTTCAAACCTCTGCCCCCACTCTGAGCCCCCACCCACACTCTGAACCCCTCATCCCCATCCCCACTCCAGAGCCCAAACCCCCAGCCAGAGCCTTCACCTCCTGCACCCCAACTCTCTGCTCCAGCCCTGAGCCCCCTCCCACACTCCAAACCCCTTGTCCCCACCCCCGCCACACATCACCTCCATACAGGTATTGGTGCACATAGCAAAATTCATTCCACACCTGGATGGGAAAAATTAGAGGGAACATTGTGTAGGACTGGAAGGGACCTTGATAGGTCATGTAGTCAGTCCCCAGCAGTGAGGCAGGACCAAGTATTATCTAGACCATCCCTGACAGGTGTTTGTCTAACCTGTTCTTAAAAACCTCCAGTGACAGAGATTCCACAGCGTCCCTAATTAATTTGTGCGAGTGGTTAACTACCCTTACAGTTAGGAAGTTTTTCCTAATGTCTAAGAGAAATCTCCCTTACTGCAATTTAAGCCCATTACTTCTTGTCCTGTCCTTAGTGGTTAAGGAGAACAAATTGTTACCCTCTTTATAGCAACCTTTTACATACCTGAAGACTTAGCATGTCTCTTCACAGTCTTTTCTTATCGAGACTAAACAAACACACTTTTTCGATCTTTCTTCATAGGTCATGTTTTCTATGCCTTTAATCATTTTTGTTACTCTCCTTTGGACTTTCTCCAATTTGTCCTCATCTTTCCCAAAGTGTGTTGCCCAGAACTGGACACAATACTTCAGCTAAGGCCTTGTGGGTGCTGAGTAGAATGGAAGAATTACTTCTCATGTCTTGCTTACAACATTCCAACTACTACATCCCAAAATGAGTTTTGCTTTATTTGCAACAACATTACCCTGTTGACTCCTATTTAGTTTGTGATCCATTATAATCGCCAAATCCTTTTCTGTAATACTCCTCCTAGGCAGTCATTTCCCATTTTGTATTTGTGCAATTGATTATTTCTTCCTAAGTGTCATGCTTTGCAGTTATCATTGAAATTCATCCTACTTATTTCATACATTTTTTCCAGTTTGTCAATATCAAGTTCTAATCCTGTCCTGAATAGAATCAGACCCAGGACTGATCCCTGTGGGACCTCGCTTGATATGCCCTTCCAACTTGATTGCAAACTATTGGTAACTGCTCTCTGAGTCTGCTTTTCCAACCAGTTGTGCACACACCTTATAGAAGGTTGATCCAGGCTATATTTCTCTAGTTTGTTTATGAGACAGTATCAAAAACTTCACTAAAGTTGAGATACATCTCATCTACTGCTTTCCCCCCCCCCCCCCCCTTCACAAGGTTTCTTATCCTGTCAAAGAAGGATTTTAGGTTGGTTTGGCATGATTTGTTCTTGATAAATCTATGCTGACATCACTTTATTTTCTTCTAGATGCTTACACATTTATTGTTTGATTATTTGCTCAATTATCTTTCCAGATATGCAAGTTATGTTGACAGTCTATAATTCCCTGCATTATCCTTGTTTTCCTTTGTGTAGATAGGTACTATATTTTCCCTTTTCCAGTCCTCTGGGATCTCTCCCATCCTCCACATGTTCTCAGCGATAATTGCTAATGACTCAGAATCTCTTCAGCCAGTTCCTTATGTATTCTAGGATGTATATCAGGCCCTGCAGACTTGAAGACATCCAACTTGTGTATGTAATTCTTAACTTGTTCCTTTCCCATTTTAGCCTGAGTCTACCCCATTTACATTGATGTTTGTTATGTTAGAAGTCCAATTACTGCTAACTTTCTTAGTGAAAACTGAAACAACAAATGGCATTTTGGCCATTGCTGCATTTTCTGTTGTTATCTTTCCTTCCTCATTGAGTAATGGGCCTACCCTGCCCTTGGTCTTCCTCTTGCTTCTCACATATTTGTAAAATGTTTTCTTACCATTTATGTACCTAGCTAGTTTAATCTTTTTTTTTTTTTTTTTTTTTTTTTGCCTTGGCCTTTCTAATTTTGCCCCTACATTGAGGTTTTTTTTATATTCTTCCTTTGTAATTTGACCTAGTTTCCACTTTTTTGTAGGACTCTTTTTTGGGTTTCAGATGATTTAAGATCTCCTTGTTAAGCCAAAGTGGTCTCTTACCATACTTCCTATCTTTCCTATGCATTGGTTAGTTTGCTCTTTGCCCTCAATAATGCCTCTTTTAAAAAAAACTGCCAACTCTCCTAAATTCTTTTTTCCCTTAGACTTGTTTCCCATGGGATCTTACCTACCATCTCCCTGAGTTCACTAAAGTCTGCTTTCTTTAACTCCACTATCTTTATTCTGCTGCTTTCACCCTATCATTCCTTAGAATCATGAAGTCTTATAATTTCATGATCATTTTCACCCCAGCTGCCTTCCACCTTCAAATTCGCAACCAGTTTCTCCCTGTTTGTCAGAAATAAATCTAAAAGAGCCTCTCCCCTAGTTGCTTTCTCCACCTTCTGCAATAAAAAGTTGTCTCCAGTGCATTCCAAGGACTTGTTGGATAAGCTGTGCCCAGATGTATTATTTTTCCAATAGATGGCTGGGTAGTTGAAGTCCCCCATCACCACCAAATCCTGTGTTTTGGATGATTTTGTTCATTGTTTAAAAAAAAGCCTCCTCCACCTCTTCTTCCTGGTTAGGTGGTCTATAGTAGACTCCTAACATGACATCACCCTTATTTTTTTTTACCCCCTTTGTCCTTACCCAGAGACTTTCAACAGTTCTGTCTCCCATTTCAATCTCAACCTCAGTGCAAGTGTATACATCTTTGATATACATGGCAATACCTCTTCCCTTTTTTCCCCTACCTGTCCTTCCTGAACTAGCTGTATCCTTCTATACCAATATTCCAGTCATGTGAATTATCCCACCCAGTCTTTGTGATGCCAATTATGTTGTAATTGTGATTATTCACTATTTCTAGTTCTTCCTGTTTATTCCCCATACTTCTTGTATTAGTATTCAGACATCTAAGATCTTTATTTGACTCCCCCTCTATATTCCTACATGTCTCTCCTTTGTCCCTGCTATAATTGCCCATATTCTCCCCAGATTCTGACCCTTTGCCCAGGTCTCCATGTTTTGGACTTACCTGTGGGCTTCTGCCTCTCCTGTCCCTGTCAAACCTAGTTTAAATCCCCACCTCACTAGGTTAGCCAGTCTGTATCCAAAAATACTTTCCCCCTTCCTTGATAGGTGGACCCCATCTCTGCTCAGCAGTCCTCAGAACAGCATCCCACAGCTGAGGAAGCCAAAGCCTTCCTGGTGACACCATCCACATAGCCAACCACATGAACTGGAGAAAAGATACAGACACCACTCAATACCTGATTACTGGTGTGAATCTGCCCCAGGCCAATTATCCTTCCATTATGCCTTGCACATATTAGGCCAAAATCTGCTCTCAGATACACAAGTATAAATTCAGAGAGATGCCATTGACTTCAGTGAAATTATTGCAGATTTATAGCTGTATACCTAAGAAGAAGAGTGGTCCCGTGGTTAGAGAACTAGCCTGGACCTAAGAAGACCTGGATTACAGCCTTCACAGGCTTCCAATCTTCAACAAGTCATACAGGTCACCAGATGTCAATTGTTATAGCTCTATTTGACAGATGTGAAGCCAGGCAGCGAAAGTAAAAGGCTATGGATGCACATCTCATAGAATCATAGCAGTGTAGTTTGGAAGGGACCACAAGAAGTTATCTAGTCCAGTCCCTGCACTCAAGGCAGGTTTCATCGAGCTAGCACAAGCATAAACAGCAGGGTAGCTGTGCTAGCATGGGTAGCGGCCTCCTGAAGTACAGCTTAATAATGTCCATGGGGTTCAGGTGGGTTTGTGCTCACACGGCTCTACCATGCCTATGCTATTGAGGCTATACTACTATTTATATTTGTCTAGCTCATTGAGAACTAGCACGAGTATGTGTATGCGAGCAGGGCTGTTGTGCCCCCCAGCTCATAGTGTAGATGTAGCTTAAAGGGATGGATCCTCTGCCCCATTGACTTCAACTGATCTGTGACAGTTTAAACCAGCTGAGGGTCTTCCACTTAGGTTTTCTTAGCCTCACTTCCCATCTGCAGAATGGAGATAATAGTACTTTCCTTGCTCACAAGTGTGTTGGGAGGATAAAGACATTAAAGATTATTGTAATGGGGTACAAATAAGTACCTTAGATAGATTTATATTTATGAACTGTCAGTTTAGCTCTGCTAGGGAAATAATTTCAGAACCATGTTTTACATGCGGAGAGTATTCTTATTTAAAAAGCATAACCAACCTTAATTTGTCTTATTCTATATTTGTCCTTTAATATACAGAGGGCTTTAACTGACCTCCTCACATGAGTTGTTTAACACGGTCCTTTGCATCTGAGTTATTGTAAAACAAATATTTTACTGTTGCATGTAGAAAGAGGTTGTTACATTTCTATCTTCCCCCCACCCAATGTGTTGTTTAATAAAACTGAGTTTGAAAGAAATCCTAACAGGAATGTTGATTTATGACTAAATAAAAACCCCTTCCCCTCCCCCTCCCCACACCCTCTGCCTAATGAGTATACTTAGGCACACACCGTTTTTTTCAGAGATTGCTGAAAAGTTCAGGACACTCCTGCAGTTCTGGCGCATTGGACCACACACTTATATCTTGTAGAAGCCAAAAAATGGTAACACCATTATTTGTACTGGGTGTGATCTTCCCCCACCTGCAGGGATAAACTGTTGCTGTAAAGTCACATGAACTCTCTTTTTTAAAAATACATGTTGAAAAAGAACAGTCTTTGAGAAAAACAAGTAGAACAAGGTCAAACACTGGACACTTCCACCAAAATTGTACACTAACAAAGTGAGCATAAGAAAGTTAGAGCTAACTGCAAGAAGTTACAGTAAATGCACCAAATCAACCTGCAATTATAAAAGAGGTGGCAAGTGAGGTGCTGTAGATGCACATTATGTTCTAGCTAAATCACCACAGCAAATGCCTATTTATTGATTTCAAACCCAGCAATTGGCAGGCCACCTAGTCTTCAGCTGAATGGAATGAATATGGTTATGCCATAAGTGTTTTAATACAAGAATAGATTCCCCCTGGAGAAGTTTGTACCTAAATGAGCCTTAAGTAACTACTGTAAGGCTTTAATTGACTATTACTCTGACCTTGAACAACACAGAGTAATCACTTGGCTAGAGATAGGTATAAAATACAGTTTCCCGTTATGCAACATATCCTCCTCCCATTGAAGTCAATGGGACTTTTGCCACTATCTTCAGTGGAAATGGGAACTTCCCTGTCTGTATTCATTACTTTGAACCTGACCCAAGACAACATGGTATTTCTAGCTATTAAGAAAAAGAGAGAACTCTGCAGCAAACCTGACAAAAATATCCCTATATTTTGGCCTGCTTGTGAGAGTGCCTAGAAAATGTACTTTTTTCCTTGGAGAGATTTCTCCATCAAAAACAAAAACCTTTCTGCTTCCCAGAATAATTGTGTGTTCCAGTCGAGGTGATGCTGACAGTTATCAGTGAAATACAGCTTATTTTGTCAGTTTGACTCAATCTGAATACTATCAATACCAAGTATTTGTAGACCAGCAAAGGCTTGATGATATAGTGCAAGCACTGAATGAAGTGTTGAAGGAAGCTATAAGACCAACATGGATTAGCCAGTTGCATTATATAATTCATGCTACAGCAACTGTAGCGGCTCATCAGTTTATCATCAAGCCAGCAGAAGATGTGAACCAACAGAAAAGTTGCTATATTCAAAAACCTCCATGGAAATGAAGGTTAAACAAGAAGATTAAGCTGTTACATCACAATATCAGCCTATTGGATGAATTTTGGGGGAAAAAAATTAAAAATAAAACAGAAGCAAACAGCCCTGGCGATGAAATATGAATGAAAGGGATGTGAGAGTTGTGAAGGAACAATGTAAACAAAAACTGACCATACTGAGTCACAGACTTGAAAAATATTCAGCACGAAGCTGTCAATGTCAAGAGACCACAGAGATTCTTTGATTAGATCAACATTAAAAGCAGAATAGGAAAATGTAGAGAGACAATCAATAATGTGGAAGAGTTTCAGTGCTACTGGAAGGAACTCTGGTCAAAGGATGTACAATATAATCCAAAAATGTAGAAAAAACACAATAAAGGAACACACAGGAATATCAAAGAAAGAAATAGATACTGACAGGAATTAAAAACTGGAAAGCACCCAGACCAGGTGGGGTGCATGGATTCTGGCTGAAATGCCTACCAACTCTCCATGATTGTTTACCTGAACAACTTAATAAATGTTTGAAGAACAGCTGTCCAAGATGGATGGTGATGGGGAGAACAGTCTTTATATAAAAAGAAGGCCATAGACTGATCACGTTTACCAACTGTGTGGACATTTATAATGTCCAAGAAGATCTGAATAGTGCTAGCTCCTGAGCAAAAAGGCTGCACAATAAACATGAAAGGTACAAAAATGACCTCAGACTGAACAGAAGGATCACAGAAGAGGCAAAACAAAAAAAAGAAAAATGTAGCGATGGTGTAGATAGACTACCAAAAAGCACATGACAGCATCCCAGGTTCATGGATAATTAAGACACTGAAAATGCACAAAGATTATTTCCTTTCTGCAGCAATCTCTGGTTAACTGGAACGTTCGACTCATCCTGGAAGGGTGTCTCATTGATGAGGTCCAAATTAAAGGCGGAATCTTTCAAGGGGATTCCTTATCTCTAATGCTGTTCATGGCAGCAATGCTCCTGCTGTCATGGATGCTTCATGAGATAAATTGTGGTTATCATATCACCTAGGAGCAACTACCAGTTAACCATTTGTTATACACAGATGGTTTGAAACTATATGGATGGTCATAAAAGGAGATACAGAGATTGATGACTTGTAGAAAAGTTTGGTGAAGATATAAAGCTATGGATTGACTTGGCGAAATGCGTGTCTGCATCTGTAGAGGGGCACACTGGTACAGCCAGAAGGCATACAAGTTAACAAAGATACTAATTTTAAGGAAAGTCAAAGGTGAACGAGGCAGTTGAGCACCTAAAGGCAGGAAATGCAGAGGGTTTAACAAAACTCCTGACTACCCAAATGTATGGAATAAGTTCATGGTCAGGATTTATTGGTGACTCATAGGAATAAATTTTAGATAGTAGCTTTCCCTTTTTTATACTTAAAGATATTGTATGTTGTGAAGGCTATTTGGTTTTTAAAAAATCCCCATGATGTAATACTGAGGGATAATATATAGTACTTCTCATCTTTAGATCTCAAAGCCTTTTACAAAGGAAGGCAGTACCATTATTCCCATTTTACAGATGAGGTGACATACCCAAAGTCACCCACAGGGCAGTGATAAAGCTGGAAATTGAACCATGTCTCCTGAGTTCCAGACCAGGGCTTTATCTACTGCTGTTTAGCAATAGCTCTCTCACTGGGGCCTATATATGTAGTACTGGGAGGGGAATTTTGGCAGAGGAAAAAGTCCATGCTGGAGTTAGAAAAGTAATCTGAAGAATGTACTAAAGCAGGTGCCTAAAAATGCACCTGCCTGAGCTTTGTCAATTCTGCTTGCGTTGTTCATTTAGTTGTGCTGCTTCTCTGCAAAAGCCATTGTATTGGCATGAGGGAGGCTGTGAAAGGGAAAATATACAAAAGAGAATTAAAAAAAAAATACCCAGCAATGAGAAAAGAATAGGGATTAGAGAGCTAACAAGAGGGTGGATGAGTTTGCACTTAGCAAAGACTGTAAGTTCCTCCTGGAAAAGAAACAAAGCAAAAGGCAGGAGCAGTCATGATTGGAGTTGCAGCATCTCTGTCCATTGTGGACACATCCAATATCTCCTTTAACTGCCTGTGACTCAGCTGTAATTCTTGTGGTAATGCCAAAGACACAAGCAAATGGGAAGAAGGCAGCAGCCGCAGCCATACTATCAGACCAGAGTGAATTTTGGAGAATTTCTGCAAGCAAGAGGGAGCTGCTATATATTCTAGTTATTGTATCTGTCTGAGTATTTATAGTATTCTCATCCCTGTGGTAGCACACAGGATGGTACACAGGTTTTTTTTTCATATATCCCACTGAGTGAGCAACCAATGCAAAATGATTTGCCTGATATCTTCCATTTGCCACACTGCAAAGTCACCTTTGCTCAGGAAGTAGTACAGGCCTACAGAAACAGCTACAATTTCATTTAATATAGAGTCAGGGTCTATTATATTTGCAGCTCTCATAAACTGTGACTAACAGTATATGAACAGCTAAACGAAGAAGAATAGACAGGCTTGGCACCAGAGCTGATCCGGAGAACAGAGGGTTGTGCTGTCTGCGGGGAGCTAAGGTATGGGATGTTGACCTGAGGAGGAAGAAGATCCTAATGGGAGCAGGAAAGAATCCACTGATTGTTTTTCATGTGGGAACAAATGATACAGCTAGGTTCTCGCTGGAATGTATCTAGGGAGACTATGCCAGGTTGGGAAAGACACTTAAAAAAATGGAGGCGAAGGTGATCTTCAGTGGGATTCTACCTGTCCCTAGAGGAGGAGAATGAAGGTGAGACAAGAAACTGATGGTCAACAGATGACTCAGGCAGTGGTGCTATAAGAAGGGCTTTGGGTTGTTTGACCATTGGGAGGCATTCATGGACAGAGAACTGGTCTCATGGGATGGACTCCACCTGAGTAGGGAGGGAAACAGACTTCTGGGATGGAGGATGACACAACTGATTAAAAGAGCTTAAACTAGAAACTTGGGGGAGACGTTTGGAAGATTCTCATATAATCATATTTTAACATTGAGAGGGGGGAAATCAAATAAGAAAGGATACAGTAATGGAGAAAGGAACAGCATTGGGTAAGAGAATGGACATTAAGAGGAAAGATAGTGCCGATACCAATGAAGCTAACAGCAGAGGTGAAAGTAAACCGGTACGGTCCGGGCCCTTTGAATCCCCGCCTGAGCCCGGCTGCCAGAGCTGCGGCAGGGATTTAAAGGGCCCAGAGCTCCGCAGTGGCCGGAACCCCGGGCCCTTTAATTTGCCCTGGAGACTCCCAGCCACCTCTTCAGCTGGGGGCCCCAGGGTGATTTAAAGGCCCTGGGGCTCCCAGCCATAGCTGGTGCCCCAGGGCCTTTAAATCTTGAGAGGTCCCGCCTCTTCCGGGTGAGGCCACGTCTCTTCCGGGTGAGGCCACGCCCCCACTCAGGACTCCAGCTATACCGGTAAGTCCTGTAAGTTACTTCCACCCCTGGCTAACAGTCGGGTAGGTGATACTGGCAGTAGAATGACAATTCCTTGCCAATCAGGCAAAGAATGTGGGTGAAGCCAAGCGGCAGCAATTAAGATGTTCGCACACCAATGCAAGGAGCCTGGGTAACAAAATAGAGGAACTAGAACTACTGGTGCAGAAAGTGAAACCAGATATTATAGGGATAACAGAAACATGGTGGAATAGTAGTCATGACTGACTGGAGTACAGGCATTGAGGGGTTTGTACTGTTCAGGAAAGACAGAAATAAAGGCAAAAGTGGTTGAGTATCATTGTATATTAAAGATGAGGTAGACAGTAAAGAAATTAGAAGTGATGGAATGGATAAGACAGAGTCTGTTTGGGCCAAAATCACTTTGGGGAAGGAAGCTACTAGAAGTTCCCTTGGGTGAGTGCTCAGGGTATGCTACAGACCTCCAGGATCCAATTTGGATCTGGATAGAGACCTCTTCAATGTTTTTAATGAAATAAATACTACGGGGAATTGTGTGATTATGGGAGACTTTAACTTCCCGGATATAGATTGGAGGACAAGTGCTACTAATAATAGTAGGGCTCAGATTTTCTTGGATGTGTTAGCTGACAGATTTCTTCACCAAAGAGTCACTGAACCAACAAGAGATGATGCCATTTTAGATTTGGTATTGGTGAGTAGTGAGGACCTTATAGAAGAACTGGCTGTAGGGGACAACCTTGCTTCAAGTGATCATGATCTAATTCAGTTTAAACTTAATGAAAGGATAAACAAAAACAGATTTGCAACTAGGGTCCTTGATTTCAAAAGGGCTAACTTTAAAAAATTAAGGGAATTAGTTAGGGAAGTGGACTGGACTGAAGAACTCATCTGAATGTGGAGGAGGCTTGGAATTACTTTAAGTCAAAGTTGCAGAAACTATCTGAAGCCTGCATCCCAAGCAAGGGGAAAAAATATGTAGGGAAAGGTTGCAGACATACCTGGATGAACAAGCATCTCAAACAGGTGATTAAGAGAAATCAGAAAGCCTACAAGAAATGGAAGATGGGCTGGATCAGCAAGGAAAGTTACCTCTTGGAGGTCAGAAAGTGTAAGGATAAAATGAGAACTACCAAAAGCTAAGCAGAATTGGACTTTGCAAAGGGAATTAAAACCAATAGAAAAAGGTTCTGTAGCCATATAAAAAAGAAATCAAGAAAAGAAGTGGAACCACTAAGCGCTAAGGATGGGGTGGAGATTAAAGATAATCAAAGCATGGCCCAAAACCTAAGCACATACTTTGCCTCAGTTTTTAATATGGCTAATGAGAGTTTAGAGCTATTAGCAGGGTGGCTAATTGGAACGAGGATATAGAGGTAGGAATTACCACATCTGAGGTGGAAGTCAAATGCCAGCAGCTTAATGGGACTAAATCAGGAGGCCCACATAATCACTGTCCAAGAATATTAGAAGAACTGGCACATGAAATTGCAAACCCAATAGCAAGGATTTTTAATGAATCTGTAAACTCAAGGGTCAGACCTCATGACTGAAGAATAGCTAATATAGTACCTATTTTTAAGAAAGGGGAAAAAGTGATGTGGGAAACTACAGGCCTGTTAGTTTGACCTCAATTGTATGCAAGGTCTTGGAACAAATTTTTAAAAGAGAAAGTAGTTAAGGACATAAAGGTAATTGGGATAAAATACAACATGGTTTTACAAAAGGTAGGTCATGCCAGTCCAACCTGATCTCCTTCTTTGAGAAGATAACTGATTTTTTAGACAAAGGAAATGCAGTAGGCCTAATCTACCTGGATTTCAGTAAGACATTTGATACAGTTCCACATGGGAAATTATTAGTTAAATTGGAGAAGATGAGTATTAATTGAGAGGTGGATAAAGAACTGATTAAAGTGGAGACTGCAATGGGTACGGGTCATACCCAAAAGGTGAACTGTCAGGATGAAGGGTAGTTACTAGTGGAATTCCTCAGGAATCAATCTTGGGACCAATCTTATTTAACATTTTTATTACTGGCATTAGCACAAAAAGTAGAAGTGTGCTAATAAAATTTGTGGATGACACAAAGTTGGAAGGTATTGCCAATATGGAGGAGGACCAGAATATCATACAAGATGATATGGATGACCTGGTAAACTGGAGTAATAGAAATGGGATGAAATTTAATAGTGTAAAGTGCAAGGTCATGCATTTAGGGACTAACAACAAGAATTTTTGCTGTAAGCTGGGGAAAAGCTATAAGCTCGGAAGAAGCAGAGGAGGAAAAAGACCCGTCTTTATTGGTTGGTCAAAGGATGACAATGAGCCACCAATGTGAAGCGGCTGTGAAAAAGGCTAATGCAGTCCTAGGATGCACTAGGCAAGTTATTTCCAATAGAGAAAGGAAAGTGTTAGTACCATTATACAAAGCACTGGTAAGACCTCATCTTGAATAATGTGTGTAATTCTGGTTTCCCATATTTAAGAAAGATGAAGTCAAACTGGAACAGGTGCAGTGAATGGCTACTAGGATGAGCCAAGGAATGGAAAACCTACCTTATGAGAGGAGACTCAAAGAGCTTGGCTTGTTTAGCCTCCCCAAAAGAAGGCTGAAGAGAGAGATGATTGCTCTCTAAAAGTATGTCAGACTGATAAATACCAGGGTGGAAGAGGAGTTATTTAAGTTAAGCGCCAATGTGGACACAAGAATAAATGGATATAAACTGGCCATCAACGGTTTAGGCTTGAAATTAGATGAAGGTTTCTAACCAAGGGGAGCAATGGGGGCAAAAAACCTAACTGGCTTCAAGACTGAGTTTGTTGAGTTTGTTAAGTTTATGGAGGGGACACTAGATGGGGAGGGTTCTGAGTTACTACAGAGAATTCTTTCCTAGGTGTTTGGCTGGTGGGTCTTACCCACATGCTCACGGTCTAACTGATTGCCATATTTGGTGTTGAGAAGGAATTTTCCCCCAGATCAGATTTGCAGAGACCCTGGGGTTTTTTCGCCTTTTGCTCTGCAGCATGGTGCAGGTGTCACTTGCAGATTTACACTAGTGTAAATTGGGGATTCTTAGGAACTTGAAGTCTTTAAATCATGATCTGAGGACTTCAGGAACTCAGCCACAAGTTATGGGTCTATTACAGTAGTGGGTGGGTAAGGTTCTGTAGCCTGCGATGTGCAGGTCAGACTAGAGTATCATGATGTTCCCTTCTGACCTTAAAGTCCCTGGCTACAACCGTTGAGCAAAATGGCTCTACATTCTTATATTTTCATAAGAAATCATGGACAATATTATATTTAGCAGGAATAAGAAGATGTAAATACAGCATCAGGGAGATCATTGCTGGAATACAGTGCTAGTTGTGGTGTCCACATATTAAAAATATGTTGACAAATTGGAAAGGGTTAAGAACAGAGCAACTAGAATGATTCAAGGTGTTAAAAACATGTCTTACAATGAGATACTTAAGAAGCTCAATCTCCTTAGCTTATCCAAGGCCTGGTCTACACTAGGCGTTTATGTCGAAGTTAGCGCCGTTACATCGAATTAACCCTGCACCCGTCCACACTGCGATGCTATTTAGTTCGACATAGAGGTCTCTTTAATTCGACTTCTGTACTCCTCCCCGACGAGGGGAGTAGCGCCAAATTCGACATGGCCATGTCGAATTAGGCTAGGTGTGGATGGAAATCGACGCTAATAGCTCCGGGAGCTATCCCACAGTGCACCACTCTGTTGACGCTCTGGACAGCAGTGCGAGCTCGTATGCTCTGACCAGCCACACAGGAAAAGCCCCGGGAAAATTTGAATTGGAATTCCTTTTCCTGTCTGGCCAGTTTGAATCTCATTTCCTGTCTGGACATCGTGGCGAGCACAGCAGCACTGGCAACGATGCAGAGCTCTCCAGCAGTGATGGCCGTGCAGTCTGTGAATAGAAAGAGGGCCCCAGCATGGACTGATCGGGAAGTCTTGGATCTCATCGCTGTGTGGGGCGATGAGTCCGTGCTTTCCGAGCTGCGATCCAAAAGACGGAATGCAAAGATCTACGACAAGATCTCTAAAGACATGGCAGAGAGAGGATACAGCCGGGATGCAACGCAGTGCCGCGTGAAAATCAAGGAGCTGAGACAAGGCTACCAGAAGACCAAAGAGGCAAACGGACGCTCCGGATCCCATCCCCAGACATCCCGTTTCTATGAGGCACTGCATTCCATCCTCGGTGCGGCCGCCACCACTACCCCACCAGTGACCGTGGACTCTGAGGATGGGGTAGTGTCCACGGCCGGTTCCTCGGACATGTTAGGGGACGTGGAAGATGAGGAAGGAGATGAGGAGGGCGAGGCAGTCGGCAGCGCTCACAACGCTGATTTCCCCGACAGCCAGGATCTCTTCATCACCCTTACAGAGATCCCCTACGAAGCGTCCCCAGCCGTTACCCCGGACACAGAATCTGGTGAAGGATCAGCCAGTAAGTGTTGTAAACATCTAAACATTTATTTTTAACAAAACAGGAATATTAACAATTTAAAGAATGGGTTGTTCATGATTAGTGTGCCCTATGCGCTTAACGGTTTAGTCATGGGCAGTGCAAGTTTTGAAAAAAAATCTAGCAATGTCCGGTTTTCAGTGATTGTCCTGCACAAGCCGCTCTACTGTTTATTCCCTGCTACTGCAGCTACAGTAAAATGCGGTCTATATGTCCGGGGATAGAGCAGTAGTCCTCCTGGGATATCTCCACGAAGCTCTCCTGGAGGTAACTTGAAAGCCGTTCCATGAGGTTCCTGGGGAGAGCGGCCTTATTGGGTCCTCCGAAGTACGAGACGTTGCCGCGCCACGAGACTATCACGTACTCGGGAATCATTGCTCTGCATAGCAGGGCGGCATACGGCCCTGGTCTTTGGAGGCTTTCCCGGAGCATTCTCTGTCTGTCGCTCTCAGAGATCCTCATCAGGGTGATGTCGCCCATGGTGACCTGCTTTTAATTAGGTAGGGGAATGTTAGTGTTGGGACTGCTTTCCCGTTCCTTGACAGAACTGTAACCGCTGGTTTTTAGCCACGCGGTGGAGGCGGGAGAGGGGCAGCCGAAAGGGATCGTTCCCGGGGACAGCCGCGAGGGGGTGGGACAGGGGCAGAGTTCCCGCTTGCCGGATTGCTGGCTGCAGGAACTGACATAGCTTTAAATGTGAAATGAGGCCAGTGGTAATCTAAAAGTTTTAAACTGCCACAAGTGTACGGCTTACCATGTCTGCCTGCAACAGAAATTCCGTTGTGCTGCCCCGCTTCTCAAATGTGCTGTGCAAGACCCCAGGCACTGAATGCGAAGGCCGAAAATTCGACCTTGTGCTGAGTGCGCATGTGATAGGTGCTGTGCATGGTCTTGTTCACAGAGAAAGACTATGTTCTTTGTTCACAACTACATTTTTCTTTCTGAGGAATTCACTCCCTTTTTCCCATTTCCACAGCCCCATCTGTGACTGTCTCACAACCTAGCCTGGAATCACACTCCCAGAGGCTAGCGCGGATTAGGCGTAGGAAGAGGAGGACACGGGAGGACATGTTCTCTGAGCTTATGGCCTGTTCCCAAGCCCAGGCAGCACAGCAGACCCAGTGGCGGGAGAACTTGACCCGAATGCACCAAGCCAACATGGATCGGGAGGAGAGGTGGCGGCAGGAAGACCAGCAGGCGACTCAAACGCTGCTTGGACTACTGAGGGAGCAAACGGACACGCTCCGGCGCCTTGTGGATGTTCTGCAGGAACGGAGGCAGGAGGACAGAGCCCCGCTGCAGTCCATCTATAACCGCCCTCCCCTGCCACCAAGTCCCATACCCACCTCACCCAAAGTGCAAAGAAGGAGAGGCGGCAGAGTCCCTGCTAACTCTCACTCCACCCCTGCAGAGAGCTCTAGTAGCAGAAGGCTCTCATTTCCCAAAATTTGAACAGTTCTTTCCTTCCCGCCTGACACAAGCCCCCGTCCAAGTTTCACCTCCCAATGCCATGTGTAGTTGATAATAAAAAATATGTTTCTGTAAACTACTGTTTCAATCATGTTCTTTTGGAGGAGGATGGGAAAGGGGGTTGGTAATTGGACAGGACAGTCACCTTTGGCAGGGTACATAGTCGGGGGCAGGCACAGCAGCAGGGCACATACACAGTGCATTGATGCAGTGACTAGTTACCCTGGTTAGTCTGGGAGGTTGTTTTCATGTTATGTGGTGGGGGGTGGGTTGCTCTGTGACTTTGTGGCAGGGGAGGGCAGTTACAGATCTTAAGCGGCGGTCCTTAGGCAGGATCACAGAGCCACACAGCAGGGGATCTGTAACCGTCCTCCCCCTGCCACAAAGTCACATAGACCCCCCCATACACACAGTCCCGATCAGGAGGGGTGACAGGCTCCGTTGAAACAACCATCCCACTGCAGCGGAGCCTGTCAATCCTTGAGTTTAGAAGCTGCATTCGCGTCACTACACTACACCCGCTCCGCACCACAGTCTGCGTCCCAGTTTTAAAAAATTCCCGCGAAAACAGTATTAAAGAAAACGGTGTGCTTTAACAAAAAGTTGAACTATTTTTATTTCGCAACGTGTGTTGGAAGGGGGGTGAAGGGGGTATGTAACTGGATAGGATAGTCAACATTACCTGGGTAAAGAAACGGGGGCAGGTTTAGCTTCTCAGTACACAAACTTTAAAGTCACAGGTTACCCTGCTCACTGAGGAACTTTGCTTTCAAAGCCTCCCGGATGCACAGCGCGTCCCGCTGGTCTCTTCTAATCGCCCGGCTGTCTGGCTGTGAGTAATCAGCAGCCAGGCTATTTTCCTCAACCTCCCACCCCGCCATAAAGGTCTCCCCCTTGCTCTCACAGAGATTGTGGAGCACACAGCAAGCTGCTATAACAATGGGGATATTGGTTTCGCTGAGATCACAGCGAGTCAGTAAGCTTCTCCATCTCCCCTTGAGACGGCCAAAAGCACACTCCACCACCATTCTGCACTTGCTCAGCCGGTAGTTGAAGAGTTCTTTTTCAGTGTCCAGGGCGCCAGTATAGGGCTTCATGAGCCAGGGCATTAGCGGGTAGGCTGGGTCCCCGAGGATGACTATAGGCATCTCCACATCCCCAACAGTTATTTTGTGGTCCGGGAAGTAAATACCTTGTTGCAGCCGTCTAAACAGACCAGAGTTCCTGAAAACACGAGCGTCATGAACCTTGCCCGGCCATCCCACGTAGATGTTGGTAAAACGTCCCCTGTGGTCCACCAGTGCTTGCAGCACCATGGAAAAGTAGCCCTTTCGGTTAATGTACTGGGTGGCCTGGTGGTCCGGTGCCAGGATAGGGATGTGAGTTCCATCTATGGCCCCACCGCAGTTTGGGAATCCCATCGCTGCGAAGCCATCTATGATCGCCTCCACGTTTCCCAGGGTCACTACCTTTGGCAGCAGTACATCAACGATTGCCTTGGCTACTTGCATCACAACAACCCCCACGGTAGATTTGCCCACCCCAAACTGGTTCGCGACTGACCGGTAGCTGTCTGGCGTTGCAAGCTTCCAGAGGGCTATGGCCACTCGCTTCTGTACACTCAGTGCAGCTCGCAACCGGGTGTCACTGCGCTTCAGGGCAGGGGACAGCAACTCACAAAGTTCAAGGAAAGTTCCCTTCCGCATGCGAAAGTTTCGCAGCCACTGGGATTCATCCCAGACCTGCAGCACTATGCGGTCCCACCACTCAGTGCTTGTTTCCCGTGCCCAGAATCGCCGTTCCACGGCATCAACATGACCCATTGCCACCGCGATGTCCTCGGCGCTGGGTCCCCTGCTTTCTGACAGGTCCGTGCTACTCTCAGACTTCAGGACATCACCGCGGTGCCGTAGCCTCCTTGCCTGACTTTTCTGCATCTGCCTCAGGGAAACCTGTATGATAAGCTGCGAGGCGTTGAGAGCGGCCACAACTGCAGCGATGGTCGCAGCGTGCTCCATGCTCGCAGTGCTGTGGCGTCCGCGCTGTCAATGACTGGAAAAGTGCGCGAAATGATTTCCCGCCGGCGCTTTCAGGGAGGGAGGGCAGGAGTGATGGACGGATGACGACAGTTACCCAAAAGCACCCTCGACACATTTTGTTACCCAGAAGGCATTGCCGGCTACACCCAGAATTCCAATGGGCAGAGGGGACTGCGGGAACTGTGGGATAGCTGACCACAGTGCACCGCTTCGAATGTCGACGCTTTCACCATTAGTGTGGACGCACAAAGTCGAATTACTGTCCTTAGTGTGGACACACACGTTCGAATTTGCAATATCGATTACAAAAATTCGATGCAAGTAAAATCGAACTACTCTCGTAGTGTAGACAAGGCCCAAGAGACGGTTAAGAGGGGAGTTGATCAGTGTCTATGAGTACCTCCACAGAGAGATTTGATAATAGAGGATGTGTTAATATAGCAAAGGCACATGCCTGGAAGCTGAAGCTAGACAAATTCAAACTGGAAATAAGGTGCAAATTTTTAACTATGAGTGTAATTAACTGTTGAAACAATTTACCAGTGATGTGGTGACTTCGCCATCACCTGTAGTCTTTAAATCAAGAATGGATGTCTTTCTAAAATATGTGCTCTAGCTTAATCAGAAGTCATGGCCTTGATGAAGGAATTATCGGGTGAAGTTCTACGACCTGTGTTACGCAGGAGGTCAGACTAGATGATCACAATGATTCCTTCAGGCCTTAATGTCTGTGCATCAGGGAATGAGACTACATTGTAAACAAATCCCCATGCTTCATGCCACATACCAGTTGGGGCCCAATATCCAAAAGAAAAACTCCATAAAGAATGTATTAATGGCTGAGGTTCTCATCCATAAAAAAAACACTTAAGCCTGTGCATAACTTACAGCACATGAATAGTCCATTGAAGACATTAGAAGGTGGGATTCACAAAGGTGAGTTAGGCACCTTTGTGAATCCCACCCTAAATTACTTAAGTGATCTTCTTATGAACCCTCTCCAAAGTGTTTGGCTCTTTTTAGTACTGCACATGCTGAAGGTTGCTTACCGATAGACACCGTTTTAGAAATGAAATAAACTGGCTGGCTTCTGTAGAAAATAAATTTAAAGGAAATACATTGCCAGGGGCTGATTCTGATCTCAGTTACACCAGAATATATTAGGAATAGTGCAGATGATGTCATTGGAATTACACAGGTGTAAAATAGGTGTAAAAGAGATCAGACTCAGACTCCTAGAGGGCAGTTATACACTTGTAGTTAACTGTTATATCTCAGTCTCAGACATTGCTGCGTGGCGAGTAGTTTACACTCTGGTACCTATTTGGTAGAGCGGGAAATCATGCTGGGTATTAATCTAGAAGCATATAACACAAGTGCCGAAAAAACTTCCGCTTCTAAAAATGAGAAGTACTGCCAGTGCTCAGCAAGTATTTTGTTCAATTCTACACTTAAGTTTCAATCTTTCAGAAGGTTTCCATAATGGCTTATATATATATATATATCTTCAGATAGTTTTTCAACAACAGATTGTCCCATCTGATGAACAATATAAACCATGCTGGTTGTTCTTTTGCTCAGTTGAGTTGCGGTCTCTGGATCCACATTTGTGTTGGCTGGTTTGTTTGTTTGATTAATTCTTATGAAGGTAATGGTGTTATTGGAAATGGACACATTCCTTTGACCCTACCCATCCCTACAGATATGCCTCACACTCAGAAGTTGTTAGCATCAGTAATTTTCGCTTTGTGATTTATTCTCTCTTGGCATTTAACTTTAAGCAGTAACTTGTATTCTCACCAGATACCGTAGTTCATTTCAACCCCTAAGTTCCTTGATCTGGAATTCATCTTTCAATGTGTATAAACTCTGCCAACTTTGAAAAAATTTTGTACTGCAGTGATGCTGCAGTCCTACATGACTTCTTACAAGCTTCCTAGAAACAGGTTTCTTCTGAAGAATGTAAGAACTCTGGATCCATGTAGACTTCGGAGTTAACAAATGTATTTTTAATTTAGTCATCCTTAAGGCATGCAACAATGCTGCATAATGCTTCTAAAACTTCTGATACACATGTCTGAAACTGACTAATTTAAACATTCCTAACTTTTAAAACAATGACATGTTCTTCTTCAAATGCAGATTGGTTTTAAAAAAGTTTAGGCCAAGTTTCTAGCCAAACGATTTTGCACAAAAATAAATTAACAAGATCATTTGAAATGAGAACCAATATGAAGCATGGAAAATCTCCGCCCTGAAGGAATTTGCTTGATAAAATTATGAGCACTTGAAAAAGAGGGGAGTGAAAGGAGGGATAATTTACCATTAACTGACGACCCATCCTCACTTATGATCATCACGATAATATGTTTGAACTCTATTTTCATTTTTAGGTGATGAACTTTACAGGCTATTTTATAGCATTAAACCAATGTTTACATCTAGTTTTCTTGGTGCAATACTCTGCTAACGGACATGTTTTAAAAGGTCAGATTATCTCTGCAAACGTTTAACAGAAAATAACTGATTGTTCCAACACGGCGAAATCTTAAATAGCAAAACAACGAATTAGTTCCTAGCAGTGCAGTGCCTTTGTAACCACAAGCAAAGGCACTTCAGACCCACAGAGCGCTGAGCATTGTTGTTATTTATTATTAATAAAACCGAATCTCTCTGAGTTACCCTGGGGTTTAGATTATAAAGAAATCCCATGCTGAAAACATTACAGCGTTTACCTCAATATCTCGTCTTTAAAAATCCCGGAAGATAATATGCATGGCAAACAGGCTACCATATGTTTGCATGGATCACTCTCCTTCCAGAAAAAAATACAGTAAAAGCGCGGACTTGTTAAATATTTGCATAGCTGTGAAATGACTCACTCGGAACAATTTCCCTCTTGCAACCCAAAAGGACCCCAATTTTCCACAGTTGTTCTTGTATGTAAACTATTGTCAAAGAAAAATACAAACTCCTCACTTTGATTTAGATGTGAAATACAACTACTCTCATTACTTTCCGCTCTGAAACATCAAGGCAACCGTCTTAGTACACAATATCTGGGGATCTGAAACAGGATTTATGAAGGAAACTGGAGGCTTCTGACTGCGACCAGAGAACACAGAGACAGCTCCGAAGAGCTTGTCATCTTAGGGCTAAAATTTGGTGCCTTTCCAGCACCACCGCCCTCGCAACATGCCGACGTGCTGCAAAGTGAATACATCGATTTTCCTTTTCGAAGCAAGCAGCAGCCTAACTTGGATCACTGTGTGGAGTGGTTGGCAAAGCAACCTCGCCCCAGGTTTCAAAATCTGCACAGGCAGAACAAGGTTGGGAAAGTCCAGTTTCAGGAATTCCCCCCCCCCCCTTTGCACCCCCTGCTGCTCCCAGAGCTCTGGGGATGTGCCTAGACCCACCATTGCTGTCATCCCAGCCAAAAGCAAGCAGAACAAGCCCTGGCCGGCGGCCAGCTGTCTCACTTATAGCTACCTCCCCCTCGCTTGCTTTTTACAATACAGGATCTTCCTTTCTCAGCTCGTCTAAATTATAGCGCAGTGAAACCTCAGTCAGACTCTCCACCAAGCCCAGGACAGCATGTCTGGTAGCCAATACGTAGACTCAGAGGTAGGATTTCCTTGGGATCCTTTAAAAAGTCAGTTTCAGTTCAGATACTTCTCGTTCCTGCTTCCTCCTGCCTCCAAGTACCTGCTTCAGCTATCGCTGGCTTGGCTTCTCTGGGCATTCTTGGCACTTTTCTTTACTGATCTTGCTCTTGACCGTCCGTAACCCCTCCAGCAAAGGAGACAGGCTGTGCGCTTGGGAGGGGTGATTAGAGATAAGGATAGCAATCGGGGGTTATTTGTCCCTGTTGCTAGCTCTCCGAGGAAACCCGCTCTATTATTCGGCACCTTTGGGGAAGTTCCTCTCCCCATCCAGAGCCGATCGCTTTCCCTTCGTCCGGCTCTTTAACTTGTATTTGTAAACATCTATGCAGGAAACCGCGTCGCCCCGCAAAGCGAAAGGGTCAGGTGAAGCGCTGACAGCTTATTTCGTGGGCTGTTAATGAAGCTGCGGAGTGTTTTCCAGCCAGCACTAGTGACATGTTGCACAACGAGCAAAAGTCACCACCAGCGCCACCTGAGCAGGCTGCTCGGCTCGCTGCAGCCCTGTCGGGAAGGGGGTATGCTCTGCCCCGGCAGCGACTCTCCTTGGCAGCCCTGGGGAGAAGTATTTGACAAGAGCCCAGGGCGACCCGTGCCAGGGCTCTGGTGTGATGGAATGTGGGACTCGCCCCAGGGGGCTGAGGGATGAGATCAGGGACTTGGAGCTGCAGTTGGCTGGGCTGGAGATGGGAGCCAAGTGAGGGACCCGGCGCAGAGATCGGGGACTGGGCACACAGCCCCAGGTTGGAGATCGGCCTCAGATGGGGGGCAGACCTGAGATCCCGGGGGTAGGGACTGAGACAGACCCCGGGGGCTGGAAATGGCCCGGCTCAGAGAGCTGGCGCTGCCGGGATGGGGGGGTTGGCGCAGAACAGGGCGGCGGCGGCTGGGGCATGGAGCGGGCGCGGATTCAGCGGGGCCGGGCACATTCTCCTCGGGGGCGAGGGCGAGGGCGCGGCGGGGCGGGCTAGGCGCCGGCTGCCGGCGCGCGCTGGCAGGGGACCCCTGGCGGTGGGAGTCGGTGCTCTGCTTGGTACCGCGCGAGCGAGGGGTGTGGTGTGGGCTGCTTTTATCCGTTTAAAAAGCCAGCCGGGGGGCAGACTCGGCGCTGAAGGGTCCCCGGCTCCGCGCACGCTGCAGCCCAGCCGCTGGATGAGCTCGTGACACTCCCCGCCACCGCCCAGCCCCGGGGAGTGCCTCATCTCTGCCCCGCTCCTGTCCCGTCCCCAGGGGCTCCTGTACACCGCGCCCGTCCGGGAGCAAGGGAACATCTACAAACCCCACAACAAGAGCATGGCCGAGGAGCTGAACGAGAAGACGATGCACGACGTGCACACCAAGGAGATCGACCTGGTCAGCCGGGACCCCAAGCGGCTCAACGACGACGTGGTCAAGGTAAGGATTAAAAGCCAGGAAACGCGGGAGATCCGGGGCTGGGGGCAGAGAAGCTGGAGCCGTTTTGGGGGATGTTTTTATTATTATTTTTTTGCGACAGCAGCTCCGAGTGCCGACGGTACGGTGTTTGCAGAGGTGCCAGGGACGGAACTGATAACATTTGTGACAGTTCATTGCTTCCCTTCCCTCCACCACCTGCTGTCCCTGCAAACTATTTAAGGGGGGGGGCACTCTACTGCATCGGTTTAAATAGCCTCCTGTCAGTCAGTACATCAATTGTGGCCATTTGGGCTAGCTGGGGAGCTTGCAACTGGTGGGAGCGCAACAGAATGGGGGGGGGGGACACCCGCTAAGTGAATGAACCTGCGCTCCGAGTTCCATAGCAATGGAACCTGTTGCGAGAACTCAAGGGGAACAGGGTATTCAGCACCATCCGCACCGCCTGCTGCTCAGCCAGCGTGTTTTCTGGGCATCTCTAAACGGTAACCAACTAGCTACTGAAGCGACCGTAGCTTTCAAGCCAATAGTGCAAGCTGAACAAAATGCAGCTGTAACTGGCGGGAGGAATGCCCCATTACAGAACCCACGGGCTGAGTGAACTGTCCTTCTGTTGCAGTCAAACTGGCTGCAAATGCTTGTTGGTAGTGCTTTGTGGTGTGGTGGGGGTGAGACATGGAACGAACATTACCATATTTAACCCAGGAAGGGAGATTTTACTGGCCAGCAATGATTCCTATAAATACCTTATAAAGGAATGGCAAAAAAAAAAAAAAAAAGCAAAAATCAGGTGGAACTCAGATTACACTGTTAAGGATTTCTCTACACTACTTTCCTGTGGAACAGCTTTTTCCTGATCCAGATGTACACAGCTCACTTTTCCTAAGCCAATTGTTTGCAAAACCATAGCTCCTGGTTATTTTTTTTTCTGCAGTACTGAAATGATAAAAACAGGCAATAAACAAGGAAAAACTCAAAGTGACTGTGCCTGGACCTCTGGTCAGATTTTTAATTCCAGTTTTGATCATTTCAGCAAATCTGGGACAATGGACATTGTTGCCTGGGCCCATCTGGGTCAGTGAAACCCTGGAGTTGATCCCTCATTAGCAGAGGAATGTCCTTCAGGTTTGTTGGACTCTGGGGAAACAGCAGATATCCACTCAATGCTAACCTGTTTCAGATCCAGCAGTCATATAGTGCAATCCTAGTTCATCCTGCCTCTAGGATGGGAGGTAAAGCCTGTCTATTCAGGTACTTTCAAGGAAACATTTCATTCTCTCTGTATCAGAAGAATTTCACTTTTGTTGATTTTCAAGGCAGGTTGGTGAAATGATTTAGACCTCTAGGGCCTAATCCAGAAAGGTGCAGAGCGCTCTTAAATCTCATTGACTGCAACAACATTTGAAGGCACTCATCACAGCAGAGGCTCTCTGCCTTGCTGGATCAAGCCCTAAAAGTTTTTGCAGGCAGATGGTACGCTCATAGAGCTATTTCCATAACTTTGCCTTTACAATCTAGAAACAAAAGAAGTTGAATTCTGTACACACTGAAAAATGGTCTACAAAAGATACAGAATGGTGCAAATCTTAATTTACAAGCCAACAACTTATTTTTATAAACTGAGAATTTTGTTTTCCTTTTGGTTGTGGAGGAGGAGCTGTAGGGGGAGAGCTTTGTGAGAGTTCGGAGAGGAGCATGCTAGTGCTCATGTAACCCACATACCTCCAGGGTGTGGTGTTCTAGCCCATCTAGTGGCACCCAGCCCACTTAGAGAGGGCGATTAATGAGTCTGCTCTACAGCCTTACCTAGGGACCACATGGCTTTTAGCTCATGTAGTAGAGGCTCATGCATTTAGTTCCAGAGGTCCCAGGTTTGATCCTGCCCACCAATGACCAGGGACTGTTGGTGTTACACTCACTGTGTGCGGCAGCAGTGGTAGTAGAAGTCCCCTGCAACTAAACCTTCTGAGTATGAGTCATAGCCCCCAGGCTGGCTGGAATCTGGATATCCACAGAACAGAACTAAACAGAGAAAGAAAAATCCTACTGGGAAAAGAAGCAGATTGCAGATGGGGGGAAAAAAAGCATAACTGTCTTAAAGGAAACTGAAATTTACAAAGCACATCCCTTCCACCCGCCCACAGGGACAAGCCCTGTGCATGGTTGTTTGTTACTCCCAGTGACCCAAAAGAAAGTTAGAAAGTAAGAATTATAGGAATTAAAAAAAATCAAAACCTTTGGTCTCTCTCTGAAACAATCTGGATCCCTCTTATCCATAAATGTGCCACTTGCGAACACCCTAAAAATCTCCACCAACCAACCAATCAGAAAACCGATATTGCTTCCAAAGTATGCCCATCCCAGTGAGTGAGTGACAGGGAATGTCAGTATCATATCAAGACAGTGTTCAGAGCCCCACTTTCAGTAACATTGAGAGAGATAAGGTGGGTGAGGTAATATCTTTTATTGGACCAACTTCTGTTGGTGAGAGAGACAAGCTTGTGAGCTACACAGGGTATCCAACTTTTGTTTTTTTACTAACAACATTTGCAAAATTCATAGGGCAATTGGAAAAACAACATTTTCCCGCCTAGTTACAAGACAGGCAACAATTAATTTTGCTGTTTATATTTTATTTCACAGATAGGTCCAATTTGCAAACTTTAGATCCAAATTTCCAGGTTCTTCAGCTACTGCTTTTAAGTTCAGCTCTTTAAGGGGCAACCATAAAGTTCATATTTAGATCAGAGCTTTCTGAAAGCTTCTGGAGAGGCAGTTTAGTCTCGTGGACAGGACTTGACTGGGTGTCAGGTGATCTGGGTTCTGCTCCTGTCTCAACCACTAGCTGGCTGTGTTGCCTTGAGCAAGTAATTTTGCTTCTATTCCCCCCTGCCATTTGTCCATCATCTACTTAGCTGTTCAGGGCAGAGAGTGTCTCAAGACAGCAAATGTGTTTGTACAGTACCTAGCACAATAGGACCCCAGTCTCAGCTGGGGTCTGTAGGTGCTACCATACAAGTAATATTACAATACAAGTAATACACAAATAGTACAAGTTCAGGGATGTAAGGAGTCAGAATTGTGATTCAGGCCTATCTCTACTTTGTTTAAAATATTTGTGTTTCACCAGATTCAGAACTTTCAGCCTTTTACTCGGCATCTATGCATTTCTTGCCACTGTGCTATGAGAATCAGAGAGTAACGTGGGGGCAAGTAAATCAACCATGAAAAGTAAATGATTAGACGGAGAACAAGGAATCCGCTCTTTAAGCAGCTCTTTAAAAGGCCTCAGTGTTGCCTGCATTCAAAAAAATCTCATAACAAGTTTTAAAAATAACCCTAGCTTGTGAGAAGCAGGGGATGCATTCCCCTGGTGTACATCATGCTGAGCCTGCCACACAGTTCACTGCATTTGCACAGTGTCCTCTGCACCAGATAAATAGGCTGTAGGGAGCACAGCAGTAAAGCAAGGTGCTATCGGATAGGTAGGAATCAAGAAAAGGGCATAACCCTGCTCCTGATCTGTACTGACACTGGAGGATTATAGGAGCTTGACTCTAAAGCTAAAGATATTGGTGACCTCAGCTTCAGTCACACTATAACTTTAAAAGATCTGTGAAATGGAAGCTAAGTGCCATACTAATTCATGAAAAGCTGACTAAATGACCTGATTTATTTTAGCATTGGGGTGTATATTAGAACTCACTGAATCTAAGGCCCTCTCAGTTAAGGTGAAAAGGCAGCAAGGTGTGGGATTCTATGTGGCAGCAAAACAGCCGGAGGAGAGGAGGAGGCATTGAAACACCTCAGATTTGAGCCTCAGATCCTAAGGTGATGTCCCCCTTACAACTACCTTCAATAGTTAGTATTACCCCTGTCCAATCTCTGACTGTGGGGTGGGAGTGGGGGGGAGAAAGAATCTTTTAACATCTGGCATTTCCTCATGCTCACGAAAGGCTGCATTCTACAAGATGACAAGTGCCCCTGACTGGGCAACATGGTGCAGGATGAGGTTCTAAATTAACTGATACGCTCAAATCTCTTCATGTGTGTACAACATTGTGTATTCATGAGGCTGTGTGAGAGAAAAACAACTTGTTTTAAGCAGTGCCATGAGTTGCCTACACCACACCATTTGGATTGAACTACCGCAGGGGGAATACTGCAAAACTTTTCCAGGAGTAGTCTCAATGTTGTCAATGAATTAGCTTCAGCCATGTGCTCAGTTCTCATGTCAGCTTTCAGCGAACATTCACGTGATCAAATTTTATTGGCATGAATGTTCACGGGACATGAATTTCATAGTTACATGCATGAGTAGTTCCCAAATTGAATTTGAAAACTGACATGTAGAAGTATTGGCATGTTTCCACACTTGTCAAATCAGGGAAGAGAAACAATACCACATGACTTATTTCATAGACTCATAGACTTTAAGGCCAGAAGGGCCTTTAAGGCCTGTCCAATCCCCACTAACCAACAGAGCTCAACTAGTGTATACTCATACTGAGCTCTTTGATGTCCATGGAGTTAAAAAAATTGCCATAAAATTCATAAAATATTTTCAAACAACAAATAAATCTAAAAAAACGGCAACATTTGTGGATATTTCATGAGCAGAAAAAGATCTGCTACATTTATCAAATATATTTTTTGTTCCAAACTTTTTGCTCAGCTCCAAATTGAACATTGTTGTCTCATGTTATTTTTTGTCTCATTTTTATTATTTTGTAACAGTCCTTTACAAATAAAACAGTCAGCACCTCTGCAATTTTATTTTTCTTATGCACTCAGATACTCTGGTGATGGAGGCCATATAAGTTTGTAAAGAGGGAGAAAATAAAAGTAATTGTGTTTGCTTGCCGCTGAGTGCCAGATGTTCCTGGTTTATTTGCTGCACGGTCTACATTATCAAAAATGACCACTAATTTTGTGTCCAGCCCCTGGGTACCCAACTTGAGAGTCTAATTTATGAGTGCTGAGCACCTTCACCTCCCATTTGAAGTTGTGGGTTCTCAATGTCTCAGAAGAACATGCCTTGATGTCTCAGGTTGGACACCAAAATTGAGGCACCAAAAACTAGTGGTTCTTTTCAAAATGTAGGCCTTCCATAGTATCTATATTAAGTTCTTCTTCCATTATGCAGATCTGTTACAATTTATTCTAAAGTTACAATTTTCCTGAGGGGATGTTTTTCATCTACTTAGAAAAAATGGGGTAAAATGCTTAGTTACATGTGTGCAACCCCACTGAAGTCAATGGAGTCACATACATGGAGGAGAACCAAATTTGGCTTGTCTTTGTTTATGCTTTCTTTTAAAAACTTAGCTCAGTTTGCATAACGAATTTTAAAGTGAGTGTTGGTGCAACATTTTGATATAGAGAAATATGAAGACATGCTGGAAACTCATGAGTATGTAAAGATTCTCTGCTTATCAGAATCTAGATCATTTTCAGCTGAAGCCAGACTTTATATCTACAAGAAGGCACTTTCTGAGGGTTAAAGCCTATATTAATTTCTTCAATCAGAAATCACTTGGGGTAAAGGTATAGGAAGGAGGGGTAGAGTGTAACCTCAACCCTCTTGTGAGCCCACATAAGTCCAGGCAAAATTGTAGTCCTAGCACTCAGCGGGAGGACAGAGAATGTTCCCTCTCTGTTTCCTCTGGGATGAAGGGGAGCAAGCTAGAAGATGGGGTAATGGCTCCCTCTACCCAACAGTGGAATTGGCCAGCCAGATGGAAGGTAGTAATGGGTTCTAGCAGCAGGCATACTGCCTCTGATCCTAGGAGATCCTGGGGACATTCTGTAATACATAAAACAGCCTTATAGCTATATAGCTCATATATCACAATTGACTCTGAGCTGTACTCTGTGCTTTCTATGCCACGTTCTTCACCTCTGTGAGAGGAGACACAACCATTAGTGTGTGTATCACAATAGTGACCTTTATCACAAACCCCTAATTGTTCTCATCTGCCTTTTATCATTCCCCAAGGGGCCAATATTCACCTGTGGCTGGCTGAGGGGGGGAGAGATGCTTTCTCCATGAGGACTTTCTCACTCTCTGCACTTCCTAAAACTGTGCCTCACAACACACACTGATTTTTTTCCATCTTAGGGCCAAATTATGGTCCTGTAACCCTCTGGAGTGCTGTGGCCTGGGGAACACTTTGAGTGCTCAAGCAGTGGTGGAGGAAGACATTCTGCCTGCATAAGGCATAACAACTTCACTAGTGCTGGGAAAAGCACAGCGAGGAGCAGGTTTCTTTGCACCTTTAAAAATATGTAGCCTACCCTCCTCCAGCTATTCCTTGTTTCTGACACAAGCTGGGTGGGCTCTGTCCAGCCTCCCAGCCCACTCAGCCATGCCACCTCAGCACCAGTACGCACTACCAGCAATGATACTAGGGTGACCAGATGTCCCAATTTTATAGGGACAGTCCCGATTTTTGGGTCTTTTTCTTATATAGGCTCCTATTACCCCCCACACCCTGTGCTGATTTTTCATACTTGCTGTCTGGTCACCCTAAATGATACAGCTATCTGGTTCCCACTCCTTGGTCATGAGCACAGCCAGCCAGATTATGACTGTCCCCTACAAGGATGTGTTAGATAGGAAATGTCCATTGCACCTTCTGGAAAACCCATGCAAGGCCATCCACAACTTGGTTTTTATTTTGTTTTTAAAAAGCAATGACCACCAACTACTTACTGCCCATGAGACCCTTCTTTCTGGGAAACATCTCCTGGCTTTACTACAGGGAGTTTTTGCACCTAGTTTAATTTGCAAAAGCTTTTATCATTGTTGCTCAAATACAATTAAGTGTTCAGTCCTTTCTCTTCAACAGTTTATTCAGCTCAATGCAGTTCAGCTCACTACAGGATCAAACATATTCCAGAAACTTTGATCAGATGTGAACAAACATCACATACACCATTTACACTGGTATCAGGGAGGGCACTACTATTCAGTCTGTACAATGAGCCACGCTGGCCTGGCACTCCCCTTTTATGTATCTTAAAACAAGACTTGGCAGAATTTGATTTTTTTAAATATAATTTTGACAGATAATCAGTGTTTATTTGTAAACATTTTTTTCTATTTTTATTTATTAAAAATTTCACAGTTGTGGGAAATTATATGGGGGGGTGTCAGACAACAGGATGGGTCAGACAATAATCATTTAATGACAGTAGACATTGATTTCAAAAAGTTAAAGCTGTATAACCATTAAAATAGAAACTGTCAACATCACGTCAAAATATACAGAGTAAATATCCTTAAATCAAACTCTACTAAGTTCTCGCTCAGCATTTTTCTTACTTTGCCTATCTGTACATTTCTGTTATTATCAATGGAAATATTTTTCATTGGTTTGTGTGTGTGGTGAAATTCACATTTTACTGACATTTACAGATAAAAATCTAATCCTTCTAAGCCTACTTAAAAACATTTATGACTCCCATCAGTGGCTAAAAAGAGAAAGTCAGTGCTGAAGGCAATATTAAGTCAACTTAATCACCCCATCTAATACTTTGCATCTAGGAAGTCAGACAACTTTGTGTTGAGTGCAGCACGAATACAGAGATAGATGTCTAGACAGACAGAGAATCTTTCATCTAATGAATGAAAGAATATCTTAGTTCACAAACCTTCTGTGAGGAAAGTCAGTTTTGTCATCCATGTTTTATAGACGGGAGTGCTAAGGCACAGAAAGATTGTGGCTTGTCCAGAGTCAGTGGCAGAGCCAGGAATAGAATCCAGGGGTCGAACTAGATGAAATAAGAGAAAATCCAGGGCTCAGCCAGGACTTTTCTTCCATCAGGAATGGATGAGATTTAATATACAGTCCCTTTCCTTTGTTTCTGCACAATGCTGATAGTTTCTTAATGTCAAATATTAACTTGCAAGTGTTTATTTGGCTCCTTAATTGTACATAGTCCCAGAAGTTTGGATAAACTTTGCCTACCCATACACTCTGGGGGCCTTGTTCAAATGACTCTTACATAACTAGTTCTGGATTCAAGGCTTAGGGGACTGATTCACCATTGCAATACTCCAGTGCTATATCAGGGTACACTGGTTTGGAACTGGAGTAATATAGATAGGGAATTAAGGCAGAGCTCTTTTGAAGCATCAGTCTTCCTTTACATGGAAAGCAAGGAACTCTTTTGCTGGACTTGGAAGCTTAATCATTTGTAAGGATTACAGTGGTTAACCAGTAATTGTATTTATTCTGATCAAAGCCTCTTTTTGAAATATCTTTTTTATATTTAAGCTCTCACCATAATTAAACCCTTATGCATTGGCTTCCTGTTTAACACCAATGAATATGATTCATAACTCAAAAGGAAAATGTTTGTTTGTTTGCTATGGTGACATAACTAACTATTCAGTACTGATGCTTATTGTATTAGCATTTTTACACTGCCCCCAAATTAAACCAGGTGCTTCACAGAAGTTGAATGTTATAGCCAACATAATTTGACAGATTTAATGTAACACACGAACTTTAAAAACACTTTGACAAACTCAAGTTGGAATTATCAGCTGGTAAATGTCATTTTTGGGCAGAATTTATGATGCATAGTGTTGAACTCTTTAGCTCACAATTCTTCATTAATAAAACTGGGAATTCTGTGACATGAACATGTAAGGAGTATGCAATAGAGAGATCTGCACATCAGGTCCAAAAAGAGTATTTTACACTTTGACACTTTTCAAGCAATAAGAAGCAATACACCATACTAAACCGGCTTGGATAAAGCTATAGAACTAGGGGCGCCTGCTAACTGAAGAGAAAATCCATGTCAATTAAGTTAATCCCAGTATTTCTCTGTACCCTCCAAGGGCCAGCCTCTTAATAACTTTAAATGGTACCCCTTAGTATAGGTAGAGGGGGCAATTTCATCCATGGTGTAACTCTCTGACTTCAGGGGAATTGTATGTGGGATGAGTTTGGTCTGTAGTCTTATGCTTATCTGGCACACATGCAATGTTTTCAGACAAGTGGGAACTGATAAATTCAGCTTCTCAAATAGGAAGCGAGAAGATACCATCACAGCTTAAGGTGAAAGCATCACATTCCCTATTCAGACTGCTGCTGTGCTCAGTTTAAACTGGGATTTTCAAAAGAGCCCAAGGGAGCATCAGTGGGGTTTGGGCACCTACTTCCCGCAGGCTCCTCCGAAACCCCTGCCCTCACTCCCAACAGATAACAAGAAGCACACTCCATTTGTACACCACACGCAGTTACTATTTCCTATCTGCCCCATTTCTCTGCTCCCAATCCTTTTATGAGCTCCACATAGACAGATCTCTGTTCCTGTGCAGAGCTCATTGCAGGAGCAAGGCCTTAGACTCACAGTGTCATCTATAGGAATTATAGCAATATCTAAAATTAAATAGTTTTAACACTGTTACTTGAGGATCTGTAATTTAAGGCCTTCCATAAAAAAAATTCTAACAGAAGATATGTAGAGACAAATATTTTTTAAAGGATCAGAAAAGTTAATTAGACTTTAAACAGCACTATGTACCTTGTATTAATGCTACCTTCAGTTCTAGGCATGGCAGGTAAAAAACAGGAAGGGGGCACTTGAGAGGAAGGAGAGAGAGAAAATTGTTACATATAATTATGGCAATCAAAGGGAAATTGTTTATTTCAGTTGATGTAGTATGGGTACCCAGAGGAAACTGGGTATTGGGAAATTATACTTCTTCTCATCCCAATTATGTGTTGGTGCCTCTACACAAATTCTCATTGAATTTGTTTAATAAAATCTTTATTGATTATTTGTTATTAAGGAGATTGTGTTTGTAAGTGGGGAGATTTAGGTGAATGAGAAAGAGGTTAGAGATACAGTATAACATGGTACTGGAGCATAAACCTGATCCAAAGGCCATTGTAGCTAATAGAAATATTAACAGCATCAAGGCCCTAGAAACAAGACATTTGCATTGTTTTAAAGAGTAGTGGAGTCTTTTAAAAATCTCTTTACCAAAACCTTTATTTCTCATAAAGAAATCCTACGGTGAAATCCTGAAATCAATGGCAGATTTCTCATTGACTTCAGTGTTGCCTGAATTTTACCTCATAACTATATTTTTTCTGAGTAGGAAACATTTTCAGATATCCTTGGTGTAGGTGGTTGAATCAGATGTAGCAAATTGTGGAGTGTGAAACAAAGTGACACAAAAAAAGTTAAAGTTAGTTGAGAAAAGTTTCAGTATGGGGAAAATGTAGTGACCTAACCCAGCTTTCAGAACACCAGATTCCAGGAAGGGAAACAGCAGCTTTGTTTCCTCTATGACAAATTTACTCTGGCAACATCAAAGTAATTTTCCTAGGGAATTGGCTGGTAGGAATACACCACCTGCACAGGACGTATAGCAGTACTTCAGATAGATTCAGATGACTCCTTGGATGGATATTTCATCATATCTCTCAAGCTACGTTGAGACAGACCAGGTGATAACTTGGATAAAGGCCCGCTAAAGAATGCCTAGTTGTTGCAAGAAATTATGTTGGTAAAAGCAGGTGGAATTCTCTCTGCATTCACATGCATAACTTTGTTCTCAAGAATAGTTACAGTGACCTCAATGGGACTGCTCAACGGATCAAGTTAAGTATGTGCTAAGAAGCGTATGCAGGCCTTGGGTCGTACTGAATAGTGTCAGGGAACAAGATGCTTCCTTCTTGGCAGGACATAAAATTGGAGCTGGGTGAATTAATAGCAAATAATTTATTTGAAATGTTCACAAGCAAATCATGATTTTCTCAGATTTATTCATTATTCAAAATTATTTAGTGAATGTATCTGTGGATTGTTTACAAGCAGCCCATTGGAATGATTTGATATTCAGAACTGAATATTTGAACGGTATTGGTTAGTTTTGATTGGACACTTGGCATATTTCTCTTCGCTGATTGGAGGAGTGTCAACCTTATAATCAGGATTCTTATTTATGAATTCAGCATTTGCTTTCTGTGAATACTCTCAAGTACTCACTGAAGATTCATTATTTCTATGAACATTCTTGCCAGGAAACGAATTTACTAGAATATTGTAGTGCAAGTGAACACAAAAAGGGAAGGAAACACAATCAAAGCAAACTCACTTAAAAGTTTGAGCACATATTTGTGGGATATTTTTATTTATTTATTTGCAGCATTGGGCCATTTTTATATAAAACCAAGTTCTGACTATTTATGGCCCTCATGGTTTTTGTTTGTTTGTTTGTTTTTTGTGCTAAAGAAAAGTGTCATCCCTGGGGGACCTGGCTGGCTTCTATGAAGGCAGTGTGCTCTGATTTCAGGGCTAGGAGCTGAAGTCTAATCTTGACTTTTGTATTTATTGTGGTCAAAGGCAAGTTACCTCTTTGTCTCATGTGCTGGAAAAGACTCTTGATACATTTCTTCCACCAGATTACAGGTCAAGGCGATTTCCCCGTTTCTGATAAAAAATTATGCCATCTCTGGATACTGCTAGAGATTCCTAATCTCTAAACATCCTTGTCAAATCATGAGGATCTGTACTTTTGAATAGTAAGATTTTTGCCTTTGTCAAGTACCAGATTGCACCAACTGGCCAGTATTTAAAAGGGTTATTAGTGGGAAGCAGGACACCTGGGCATAAGCATGCTGTGTGTTTTCAGGGACAAAATATAAACGTCCCCAGAAATGCAGGTGAATATGTTTGTCAGACAGTGCTGCCTCCATCCTTGGTTCTGGTATGACAGCGAGTTTTTGTTTAAAATGGAAAGCAAGTGAAGAAAATCCTCAGTTCCTCCTTCCCCCCAGGCACGTGCAACCCAGGGCAGGGGAGTGTATTACAGGTCAAGGAGTGAAATATCTGTTGGAGTTTCTTGTAATATGGACAGCAGCTCACCATGACTGTTTCCTTTTCATAAAGGCTTTGAAGCTCTGAAGTGCTATGCAATGTCAGTGCTCCAGTTTATCATAAAATCAAAATCAGTAAAATCACATGGTTGCTAGGAGCCCAGGCAAAAGAGGGAAGGAGCAGCTCAATGACACATAACCCTACTCCCTCCACTTCAACCCCAAACCAACCCCATATCCCTCTCCTACTCTTCTCCTCTCCTCACATTCTGCAGGGATGACCTAATGTACTTTTCCAACTTCTCGGTTCCTATGATACGCGGGAATAACTGTCAGGAAGGCAGTTGGTTCTGTGTGTGGAAGCATGTATTTTGCAAAGGAAGTGGGAATGTTTGAGTCAGGGAAGCATTTAAAAGTTTGGATGCATTTTATCTGCAACTATTGGGAGCTTCTTGCATAACTTTTACCTAGTTCCCAACCACCTAACAATGTTCTCCAGCTTTTGTAACTGTGAATTTTCAATATCCAAAAAGTAAGTGGAAGTACAAATAGCTAAGAACAAAATCCTCTGGACCTCCCATTTTTTAATAACATATTCACCAGTCTGAACCACCTCTGATAGATTGCATGGGTCATGGAGCTTCTCTCCCCTCCCAAATGTGACTCATAATGCAGTGCTGCTATGGTCATTATGGGACTATATGCATCTTTGCTTCAACTGACTTGTTTTTAAAGGAAATTGAATACAATGGAAAAATTTAAATGATAAATTGAGCACAATAGGGAAAGATTTTATCTGCTTCCTGCTATATGCTTGTTACTAGTCTTGTAAGGATACAATATAATCTCAAAAAAATACTGGGTTTTATTTAATGTGAGGAAAAACTTGCCCTAAAACAGCACAGTTCTGGCATTAAAATCAGCCTCAACATTTCACATTAGACATGTTTTAAAAATATAAATAACCCCTTTTTATGGCTTATATAGAAATATATTCATGCATATAAATTGCTCATTAAGCACCTGGCTTTTGATCAGGCCCCGCAGCACAGCAGAGCGTTTAAGCCCATGATTTCAGTGGGACCATTCATGTGCTTGAAGTTAAGCACATACTTAAATGCTTTACTAGATTGGGGGCTTAAGGGTTCAGTCATGAAAGGGGCTGAATGCTTCCATAAGGAGCTGAACACCCTCCCACTGACTTCAATGGAAATTGAGGGCTTTTAGCACTTCATCATGGCGCTCAGCACCTTGCTAGTTCACACCGAAACTGAGCATCAGTGGCGTATGTAAATTGGATCTTTTGTGGACACAAGCAGTAATGCTTCAAAAACATGGCAGTGGTTTTTTGGGGCATGCATTTGGGGCATTATACCTGCAGAAATGTTGGCCGAATTGAAACCTCTGTGAAAATGTGGCCTTCAGATATCCTTAGTTATCTTCCTAGCCATCACAACATGGTAAAGTTTGCTTTCCAATGGGTAATGTCTCAAAGAACAAACTTTTAAAAGGAGCAGCAATGATAGCTGGAGGTTTGGGACTGGAATTTGTAGGAACTCCCCCCCCGCCCCCCAACTCAGCAGCTTTTGATATATAACTCACTCTTGCACCCATATCTATTTTCACATATTAAGAGTGCACATTTCTTCATTGAGCAGGCTGCTCCTTCGGAACAATAACTCTTATCTCAGACACTGTAAATTAATAGAGGTTTTCTTTAAACAAACCTTGAAAGAGTAGACAAGTTCTTCATATAATTTTCCCCCTTGCAAATAAATCTCTGTTCAAACATACTTAACTCACTGATAAACTAGTTTAATAAACACATCCAGGGCAAATGAAGCTGCAGTATTTCTCTAACAAAAGCTACAAGCAATGCAACAACTGGCTTTACCAAACTGAATAGTAGGAAACAAAGAACCGCTGAGGTCAGGAAATTTATTGTAGACATAGAACAGAAGTTGGTAATGTTTAAAAATCTTTGGCCTAAACAGAAGGTTATTTTGAGTTATTAGCACCCTTTAATTGGTCAAATCCCATTTCCTTACCGTGTGTACTTGTCATAATTTAACATGCCTGTATTTTCATTAGCATTGCAGACATGTCATGGCCATGTCACAACACACCCTAGAGGCTGTAGAATAACAAGTTCCCTGGTGTACATGTACTGCAGTGAGGGAGGCCTCTGCTTAAATCTGTGCCTGACTGTATGGAGCTGCAACAAATCCTTTACAGGCTAACCTACCAGGGCTGGTGTCAGGAAGTTTCACGCCTTAGGTGAAACTTCCACCTTGCGCTCCTCCCCCCAGTCCTGCGGCAACTCCCCGCCCCCCCCCCCCCGCCCTGAGGCACCCTCCCACGGCAGCTCCCCCCCTGCCCTAAGGTGCCACCCCCACGGCAGCTCCCCCACCCCAGGGAGCCGTGAGGCAGCTCCCCCCCCCAGCTCACCTCTGGTCTGCCTCCTCCCCGAGCACGCCGCCCCCGCTCTAATTCTCCTCCCCTCCCAGGCTTCTGGCGCCAAACAGCTGATTGGCGTCACAAGCCTGGGAGGTGGGAGAAGTGGAGCAGTGACAGCGTGCTCGGGGAGGGGGTGTAGCAGAGGTGAGCTGGGGTGGGGAGCCCTGTGGCAGCTCCCCCCCCCCCCCGCCCTGAGGCACCCCCGCGGCAGCTCCTCCCCCTCAGGGAGCCATGCGGCACCTCCCCACCCCAGCTCACCTCTGCTCTGCCTCCTCCCCGAGCACACCGCTCCCGCTCTAATTCTCACTAATTCGCTCTAATTCTAATTCTTCCAGGCTTGCGGCACCAAACAGCTGATTGGCACTGCAAGCCTGGGAGGCGGGAGAAGTGGAGTGGCGACCACGTGCTCAGAGAGGAACGCTGTAAAAGAAATTGGGGGCACCGCTTTTTGGCACCCCCAAATCTTGGCACCCTAGGCAACCGTCTAGTTCACCTTAATGGTAGCACTGGCCCTGTAACCTAAGTTTGGTATATTTGACAAAAGTGGAACCCAAGTAAAGTTTATCTTATCCTCGTGAGCCAGTGAGTTTCTCTACTAAAAGCTAATGGGAAACTTTGCTGTATCTCCCTGCCCTAATGTCCATATTTCTAGCCACTTCACTCCTATTTTTACATGGCTTGGTTCACTTTGGCTTTTGTTATCAGTCTGATGTCACTCACCATCGCAGAGTGTTACTGGACTGATAACCAGAAGGGAAAGCTAAGAGACATGAACATGCTGCAGGAAGAGCGATGTAGTCAGAACAATGGAAATGACAATAGAACCTAGAAATGATGATAACAAAATGCATAGGTTGCCTAGTGCAGATGCTGCTTGTACAGGGTTGATCCCTATGCTGTGGGCAGAATCTGCTCCTCACAGGAGGGATCAGGATGATAGTTATGACTAAGGCTCCGTGTTTGTCATGGCAGTCACGGAAGTCACAGATTTTGTGACTTTCCGTGACCTCCGTGACTTCTTCAGCACCTGTGTGGCTGGCCCGGCAACTGCCTGAGCAGCTCGGGCAGCCCCTGGGACAGGCGCACCAGCTGTTGCTGTGGCTGTCTCGGGCTCCCTGCCCCCCCGCAACAGGTGTTTGGGTGTGGGGGGACTCAGGACTGAGGATTGGCATGCCGGGCGGTGCTTACCTGGGAGGGGGCTCCCCAGAATGGCAACAGGAATTCCCCTCCCTCAGCTCCTAGCTCCAAGTGCTGCCTCTGCCCGCAAGCACTGCCCCTGCAGTTCCCATTGGGCGCCATTCCCAGACAATGTCAAGTTAACATCCCTACTTAATCACTGTAGAGCAGCTTGGGACTTGTGGCCAGTGGAAAAGTGAAATGGGAAGATGTGGCAATGGGACATTGACTACAATTCATATGAGATGGTGTATTCAGTATTGTGCAGTATAATCTAAAATTGATATAAAAGTTCCCACATTTGTTAAAGTTAGGCTTGGTCTACACTAAATCCCCAAATCGAACTAAGGTACGCAACTTCAGCTACGTGAATAACGTAGCTGAAGTTCGAAGTACCTTAGTTCGAACTTACCTCGGTCCACACGCGGCAGGCAGGCTCCCCCGTCGACTCCGCGGTACTCCTCTCGCCGAGCTGGAGTACCGCAGTCGACGGCGAGCACTTCCGGGTTCGACTTATCGCGTCCAGACAAGACGCGATAAGTCGAACCCAGAAGTTCGATTGCCAGCTGCCGAACTAGCGGCTGGGTATAGACGTACCCTTAGTCTGGAACAGTAATCCCTGATTGTTGTGGCATGAACTAATCATTGTTTAGCCTGTCACAAACATAACGGTTCCTATGTACTTTTAGGACATTTGTGTGTGACTTGAGCAGTGCCACTGTGGTATAGTAAGTACCATGACTCCATGACATCATCTTCATCTCTTACACTTAGAACAGGCATGTCTGCCAAGAAAAGAAATATGGCCTGATTCTCCTCTCCTCAGGCGTCACTCCACAGAAGTCAGTACAGTTAGACTAGTATTGTAAGACAAGCAGTTACTGAGACTCAGGCCTAGAGAGAACATTCACTCTTGACTTTTCAGCCTGAAAAGCAATGAGATTGCTTTGGAGTCATATTTTTAAAATAAATATTTCACCATTGTAATGAATTATATGTAAATACAGCTGAGCACATGGGCGATTCTAATAATTTACTTTAACAGTTTTGTAAGTTCCATATAAACATGTAGTTTCTTTTTTTGGGTGCCAAAAAGATAGTCAAGCATAACCTTTTTGTTAAAAACAGACTAAGTTAGAGATGCAGCCTCAGAAGGGCTAAAGGGCTTCAGTGCAAAGTTAGTTTCCCAGTAAGATTTAATGTTTCTACTATGAGCCAGTCGAAAAACTAAATTCTCCTATAAAACAGCCAGCCAGGACAAACTCAATCCTGTGGTCCTTCTAGATGTGTGTAAAGACTTTTGGCCTAATCCTAAAAACCCTTTATGCACAGGACTAATTTGAGGAGTAATTCGACTCAGTGCAGAAGCAAATACATTTATGTTGCTGAATACATTTTGTGTTTCACCTACATTAGCATAATGTGATACAAAAGTGAATGTTGATGACAGGTTTTATGTGCTTAACTAGAAAATCCTTGTATAGTTTGGGGAAAGGGCTACTATAACCTAAAACTTATCTTAACTATTGCAGAAATGTCTTTTTTTAGCAGCATGTTTTTATGTTCATGAATGAGGCAATATACACATTGCATAGATTCACACTCATATTTTCCACTCTCTGTTAGGAAGGTTGGCTCTAGAAATCAGTGTTGCAGGTTTTAGAATCATCTAATTTCCAGTACATGGATCACTAAACTCCATGTTTTCTACTGAAACAGAAATATAATATCCAGACCCTGTCCTAATGGAAATGATGCTTTTTTTCATTTCTGCATGTATACATTTTTTTTGTAATGTATTTGACCGGCTTCAACACCACCTGACAGTTCATGTTAGCCAAACAATGTCATGACACATCAAGCAAGGATTACTTTTCTTAACATATGTTACTAGATTTTGGTTAACTTGTACTTGCAAATTTATAGATTTATTTTATTGGCTAATGTGCTGCACAAATGAATTCAGCTCATTTATAAAAGTCCAAAAGTATAAACCATTCAGTCCTAACAAAGCTTTAATGGAAATACAAAGAAATTGCAGTATTTTTATTTCTTTGCTGTCACGCACAAGATTGCCAGCATAGCAATATGTTTCATTCATTACAGTTACAAAAATTCCATTTTCCTATCTTTGCTTGTTGATGGTATTGAACTTGGATGACTGTAGAACTTTACAGGAGAAAAGCCCTTCGTTTTCTATACTGATGTCACAGGGAGTTATTCTCTAATATGAGTTAAAACAAAAATTCATTTATATGAGCTACAAAACCATGTTTGTAATTCTTATTTGAAGAAAAGACATTTGCCAATCCTATCTTTTAAAGTTGATATTTTTATTATTATAATATTTTAAATTAGGTCGAGTTACATTTTACAAACTCCTTATAAATTTCTGGCTCTGCACAGCTTCTATAAAAAATACATAGAGTTGTGTCTTCATTGCACATATAACACATTTTCGTAATGGAAGATTGATTCCATGGATGAAATCCTGGCCTCTTTGAAGTCAGGAGGAGTTTTGCCATGGACTTCAGTGAGGCCAGAATATGCTGTTGAATTGGTTAGAAAACTTGTTTTCATTTGGTGAAATAATTCTTTTAGAGAAGTACCAAATATCACTTTTGTGCTATTAGAGCCTTCTTCAGAGTGGCATTATAGCTTGCTGTTTGCAGAACCAGGGAGAAGAACTAGGTTGGGAATGGAAACCTACAAGTAGCCAGGGCTGGGGAGAAGTCTTAGGCTTAGTAACACACCAAATTAAGCTAAAATGATATTATCCATCCTTAACCAACACTACACCAGGAAGTTGTATCCATTTAAACAAACCGATTTAGAAACCATTTTAAACGGTTGGAATTTCTGAGTGAAACCCTGGCTCCATTCAAGTGAATGGCAAAACTCACATTGATTTCAGTGGGGACAGGATTTCACCATCTGTGTGTAGATCAGCTGTTGGTTTGAGGATTAGACAGTGTGAATAAAATCGGATCCCCTATGGTGGTGACGTGGCAGCTAATGACTCTATAGCGAGTGTGTGGCTTGTGTCTGGAGCTGGGTGGAGACTGCACTAATTTACAGGGATTTACATGGTCTCCCTGGAAATACAATTTTAGCTGCTTATCCATTTATGTACATGATTTGTCATCTTTACAGGTATTACAGAAGAGGTAAATGATTACATTCCCTATCCCATAAGGTGTTAAAAATATCAGACTCCATAACCATTGGGTAGAGCAGGATGCTGCTGAGAATAGTATAAGTAACAAATGTGCTGTGCCTTAGAAAAGCACATTAAAGAACTGTGGCTCAGTGTGTGGCATATTAAGCCTGATCCAGTAAACTCATACTCTTGGCAGCAATCTCATTTGGAGCAGCTCCTATGAGTGTATTGTTCTTTCCACCAATTTATATAATTGTTTTAATTTCTTGCAGCGGAATACTATCGTGATGTTCATTTTTCCTGTTGACCTACTCTGCTTGGTTATGTTGGCCACACTAAATATCCTGTGCCGTGGATTATATCAAACACATGTTTAGCTTGTGTGACATGGGGCTGAACTATTATGTCTCAACATGTTTCTGTTAATATTCTAATGGAAATGTTATGACAATTAAGCTTCCTGGATATTTTGGCATTTCAACAGAGACCTGTAAAATATGCATCCTTTATTGTAGCACTTCCTTCAGGTGAGTTTTTTCACAGGTTGGCTATAATAGTCAAAACTATGGAATGTGTATGAAAGGATATTTCTTCTAAATATTAATATATTAGCCTGGTCAGGTATCTTACCAACAGAGTGTCAACCCATGATCTCTATGGGCAAGAACCAGACTACAATGAAAAGATGTTCCTAATGATTAACTCAAACTGAGAATCCCCTGACACTTCCAGAATGAAAGAGATGCATCATCGGGTGCTGATATAAATATGGCACATGAACAACTATTTATGTTTGGTTTTAAAGCACAAGTTTAAAAAACTGCCTTCCCCACATACTGACTGTGAAAATTCAGTAAGAGTACTAAGGGTGGTATTAGAAAATTCAGCGAAGAGTGCATGTCTTTAAGTTAGAGGACTGCATGATGTGGCACGAATGGATGTAATCACTATAGATGGCTACATACTTATTTTTTTAGGAGAGCTCCCAGAAGGTTGTGTTGGGCACTCAACACATTGAAGATGCCATACAATGTCTCACAATTTCCCCCTCTCAGATACTTTGAATATGAGGGGGCTGTGACGTTGTGCAGTCTATATGGTTTTATAAAAACATGATAATAAGTGAATATAATGTAACTGGAATATGCTTCATGCAAAAGGTCTCTTGTAAGGTATCATTACAAAGCTTATAATCTACTGAGTGTGATCATCCTATCTGTATAAATGTACCACTCTTGTATCTGAAACTAGAAATATGAAATATAACTCTGAGGGCCTATTGTAATTATGCAAAGTGTGGGCCATTAATGGTGGTTTGGAATTTTAATGACTCCCATTGTCTGCAGATGGCTGTGTTTACCTGTGAGTCTTCCTGTATATGTGTGTGCTGGCAAGTGGGTAATGAAGTCTTGCAGTGACATGTGATCATGTCACTTGAACTGGAATCCATCTTTAACCTGGTGCTTTTCCAGTGAGGGGGGTGGAAACCCAGAGGGACAAAGGGTTCCCGCCTTATGCAAAAGATATATAAAGGGGTGGAAGAGAACAGAGGGGGAGAGGACCCATCATGAAGAATCCCCTAGCTATCACCTGAGCTGGAACAAGAGCTGTACTAGGGGAAAGAATTGTGCCCAGGCCTGGAAGGTGTCCAGTCTGAGAAAAAACTTACTGAAGCATCTCTGAGGGTGAGATTATCTGTATTCAGTTTGATTAGACATAGATTTGTGCATTTTATTTTATTTTGCTTGGTGACTTACTTTGTTCTGTCTGTTACTACTTGGAACCACTTCAATCCTACTTTCTGTATTTAATAAAATCACTTTTTTCCTTATTAATTAACTCAGAGTATGTATTAATACCTGGGGGAGCAAACAACTGTGCATATCTCTCTATCAGTGTTATAGAGGGCGAACAATTTATGAGTTTACTCTGCATAAGCTTTATACAGGGTAAAACGGATTTATTTGGGTTTAGACCCCATTGGGAGTTGGGCATCTGAGCGCTATAGACAAGCACACTTCTGAGAGCTATTTTCAGGTAAACCTGCAGCTTTGGGGCAAGTAATTCAGACCCTGGGTCTGTGTTGGAGCAGACAGGAGTGTCTGGCTCAGCAAGACAGGGTGCTGGAGTCCTGAGCTGGCAGGGAAAACAGGAATAGAAGTAGTCAAAAGTGTCAAAAGTGTAAAATACTCTTTTTTTACCTGATGTGCAGATCTCTCTATTGCATACTCCTTACACGTTCATGTCATAGAAGTAGTCTTGGTACATTAGGTGGCAGCTCCTCACTATAATCGTTCATGCCTTTATCATTTTAAGGTGGACTGTTGTATTACACTTTATCAGGGGATAGTCAGAAGGCCCATTACAAGCTTCTATTCCTGAAAATGTGGTTTCCCATCTTCAGAGCAGAGCAACTACTGAGAGCATATTGCATCTGTGGTCCATCATATCCACTGGCTGCCAGTTCTCTGCTGGGTGAAATGTAAGGTGCTGGTTACTATCTATAAAGCCCTAAATGTTCTAGAACCCTGTTATCACAAAGGCCAGCTGTCCCTCTATTCCCCATCATACAATGCCAACATTTAACAGAAATGCTTTCCTTGCCTATCAAGGGTGAATGGGCCCTGGAGCTGAATGTTCCGAGCAGATGTTCCTCATTTCTAGAATTCACTCCTGCCAGAAGCGAGCTGGAGCCTGGCCACTTTTAGAACACGATGTAAGATGAATCTCATTAGACACGTCCTCCACAAATTGCAGGTTCTGGAATCCCCTGATATATTGTATGGTTTGCCAATTGGTCTTCCCCACCTTTCAAGAAGTTGGCTTGGTTACCATGGGGGTGATTATGTGTGTGCTTCACATGATTGGGGAAATGTTGTTTGCTCTTGATTTAAGCTACATAAAATGTGTCTAGATTCTGAATACCTCAAATACAGCTAATAAAATAATAATTTATATCTAGGGTTTCTTGTTTTCAATTTACATTGAGCTGTCAACATTTTACAAACTATTAAATTGCAGTCACCTTAGGATGTGAAAATGACTGCCTAATTCAAATGCACCAGAAGTCCCTGTTGCACTGTTGAAGTCTGGAGCTTGGTTTCATGGTAACATAGATGTCACAATGTGAAGTGGCTGGAATTAAGGGTCCAGTCATTCAGGAGGCAGAACATGCAACATGATTCTGTTCATTACAGTAGGAATTGAAGACAATCAGCACCTTGCAAGTTAAACCCTTACATGATCAGGAGATATGAAAATGTTGGGTTGATATTTAATGACTTAAATTTGTTTCTCTCAATATTTGCTCCTCTGTAATTGACTTCATAGGAAAAAAATTAGGGAAAGATGCACTATTATTTGAAAAGCTTTTATTGGGGTTTTTAACCTCATTCTATTAAATTAAAATAGATTTTCCAAATGCACTAAAATTGTCTAAATAAATGACTTGTAATAATTTCACATAACCACATAATACTCCACTCACAGTGCTTTAGGAAAGCAACTATTTTGTTACAAAAATTTAGACTTTTAAATGAATAATATTCAATTTCTCATTCTAAGAAATTTTTCTTCTTTAACAACCAGATGAGCCCAGTGTCAAAAGTGCTGTTTTTCATTCGAATTCAAAGGAAATTACACAAAATGTATCATAACTCTTTAACATCAATACTTAATCACTTTCATAAACCCAACAATATCTTGTTTCACTATTAAGAGGGGCCTGAAGAGACAGGACAGTAATTCACTGTCTAGTGTGATTAAGTCTAACATTATTTAAATATTCTAAATGCTTTTGCAAAATGGAAGGCTTTGCATGGAAATCTTTACTACTGTTTATAAGCCATTCATTCTACAGTATTGCATATTGTGATTTTGCAATGCAGAACTGCTGCTCCTCTTTTTAATACTAGTTTTCTATTCCAGAGCATTGCATATTTACATTAGAATATATGGAGCCTAATCTTGATCTCACTTCCCTGATCATATAAATTAGGAGTAACCCCAATTACGTCTATGAAGTTTCACTGTCGCAAGTGGAAAGCAGATGCTTGTCTGCTGTATCTTCTTGTGTTCTTCAAGGATTGGTTCACAGTCAGACAGCAGCATTTCTCTACAGTACAATTCTCCTTATATCCATTGGAGGTCTGAGAATGGTGTCCCCATTTGTTCTTCTTTTTGCTCCTTCCTTCGGGGTCCATGACCCAATTTCCCTGTGTCCACTATAGGAGGAAACTCCAGGCCAGGAATCTGAGCTTCCATTCCAGTTACATGAACAGATCTGCTAGCCACAACTAGCAGAGACTTGTTTTATATTTTAGACACACTTACATGCAAATGCTTCACACAGCCCACAAGACTGTTCCATGCAATTCAGAGACTAAGGTCCTGATTCAGCAAATTACTTAAGCAGGTGCTTGACTTTAATGATATGAATAACCCTATCTTTAGTCAGCAAAAACTTAAGTACATGCTTAATGTACATATGTGCTTAAATGTCTAAATAAATGGGACTTGCATGCTCAAAGTTAAGCACATGCTTAAGTGTTTTGTTGAACCGAGGCCATAATGATCATTGATAAGACAAAGGGTATTTGGAATCCACACATCTGTCGGTTGTGAATATCTGTCTAACCTGCTTTTGTGTCCTCTTTGCCTGCAGATTGATTTTGAAGATGTCATTGCTGAACCTGATGGAACACACAGTTTTGATGGGATTTGGAAGGCCAGCTTCACTACCTTCACTGTGACAAAATACTGGTTTTATCGCTTACTGTCGGCAATCTTTGGCATTCCTCTGGCTCTCATCTGGGGTATTTACTTTGCCATTTTGTCATTCTTGCACATCTGGGCAGTGGTGCCATGCATAAGGAGCTACTTGATTGAGATCCAGTGTATCAGCCGGGTCTATTCTATCTGCATCCACACATTCTGCGACCCATTATTCGAGGCCATCGGCAAAATGTTCAGCACTATCCGGGCAACAGTACGAAAAGAAATATAAGTGATGCTTCAAGGACAGCTCTCTGTCTGGAGAGTCTTTTTGTGTGCCAATTTCAAGGCTCCTAAATCAATCTGCAGTAACGGCTGGTGAATATACTGGCCCAAAACAAAGAATCATTTGTTCAGTTTTCATTACTAATATTTATCCCTACTGGATTTTTTTTCACTCTGCATTTTTCAAACTGATCTTGAATTGCTACTCTCCCATTCCAGCCGCATATCATTTTGCTGACCATTTGATAAACAGATTGATGTGCTTTTGTCTGGGTTTTTTTTAGCCCTCCATTCATTCCTTGCAAGATACATTCACAATGATATAATAAAGAACTGCAAAAATGCTTTTCAACACTGTCATGCCATTCATTTTATTGTGGGCAAACAGTATAAAGCTATTGCAGCAGAATGAACCTGACAGTTGGCAGGTTTTAAAAGAATGTTCTTTTTTCAATTGTATTGTCAGTTGACTACAGCCATTTACTGTAATGGTCAGATATGGTCTACAATGAAAAGACAGATATAAATAAATTACTTAACTAATATATGTTCTGAAAATCTAATGCCTTATCAGATCAGAGATCTGACACATATAACTTTCCATGTCCAAATGCTGAATGTCCATAAAAAGCTACAGTTAATGCCTTCTTGTGTCATAGTAGCTATCCCGAAAGTTTGCTGCCAACTGTTTGTCAACCCTTCACTATAATTACAGAAGCAAACTGAAGATCAAAGCTAAAAAATATTGTTATTAAAATGTTTTTCTGTCAGTGACTTATGATGTATCTCTTAGCTAATATGTAGGTGTTTATCACACCAGTAAATATCACAAATGTGTCTGAGATGACACTGGCTTAAAAAATGAATAATCCAGGTGTGCCAAACATGCCAACTATGAGCTGTCTCTGAGAGAAGCCAGCTTTAAAAAACCTTCCTGTCAGCCGAGGTCAGCATGCTGTTAGCTCACAGATTATTTTCAGGAGAATTCACGCTTTGCTGAGTCCAAACTAATCCATCACAAGAGATGCTTTAGAAACTCCACATTGTGTTCCACTTTTTTAGCTGAGCTGCAGCCATCAGGAAGTCTTAATGGAGGGTATTGTGTGAAACTGTCAAATGTTGCAAAGCATGAGCCCTTGAAAATAAAGCATTTGCAACATATTATGCTGTGACCCATGGGAGCCTTTGACCTCACAGTGATGTTACTGAGCTCAGAGGATATCCTCATAAGGTTTGCATGAAGCATTTGAACCCTTAAAACCTGAAATGTACATAAAGCTGCCTGGTATAGTCAAAGCTTTATGCCTAGTGCTGAGATTCTGCATATTGCTTTCTATGAGTCAGGGGTGCCTTCCATTCTATTTCTGCCATAAGTGCACTTAAAATCTGTTTGGAGGATGCAGCTGCTTCTTCTTCTCTCTTTTTTTTATAGGCACATACATTACAAACCTATTAACTACTTTTGTTTTGCATTTAAAACAGACACTGGTATGGGTATAGTTTTATGTTTTTACTATGTACAGAACTGAGAGTGTACTATTATAGAGATTTTGCAGTATTAAAAACAAGCAAGATTGTAAACAAGAAATATTTTATCTTTATATGAGGAAAATCACTTTGAAAAGGCCTCCTTGATTTATCATGTAAACTGTGTATCCTGAAAGATGTCTGTTCACTTAGACTTATTAGTCCCTAATCCAAATACATTGCTGATCCAAGACATTTACATTGCTATTATATGCTTACAGATTTAACCGACACCTTTTTTTTATTTTGCATGTACTACAAAGGCTACAATCTACGCAATAAAAATGTTTAATGGTAGCTCCAGTCTGAATTATTCTTTACCTGAAAAGCTATTTTCACAAATCTCACATCCTTAAGAAGCAAAGCCAAACATTTCTCGAGTAAAAGTCAAATAAATCATATAAGAGAAAGATCCTGTAACTAAACCTTGGGTGGTGACTCAGTGTTTGTTATGAGTAGGTTTTCACAATAGTAAATGATGTTTCCCGCACTGTTATACATTGACATTATTTAGCTAGTAGATAGCACACTGAACTGGGACTTGGGAGATGTGGCTTGTAGTCCCAACTCAGCTTCTGGGTGAGCTTAGGTAATTCACTTCACTTTCCTGTTCCTCAGGCATCGGGATAATGATACCTAAAGTGCTTTGGAGCTGTCCTGATGAAAAGCGCTACGTTAGAGCTAAGTATTGTATATTTCATTTTACATAAAAGACATTGTTCCGGATTCTGCCACACTTGAGCTCTTTGGGAGTTCTGCCATTGACTTCAATGGGAATAATATTGGTCCTACCAATGCCGCTGTTTATCGTAACCATTTTTTCTATTGTAGGTACAGTACTATGTACTGAATCTTTTGTCCAGTCCTGAACTGACATAACATATGACAGGCTAATTCTTTCCTCAGGTTTATTACTTGCTATCTGCCATCCTCTTACCATAATGCAAACGCATGCTACAAATTAGGATATCACATTTTGAGCCCATAAATCTATTAGCTATGCTTTAAAGCACAAATCACAAACATTAGCACAAGGTAACTTCTCCTACATTCTACACTCGCAGGACAGTGTGTTCAATGATAATATAGTAAGCAATGCATTTAATTTCCCTGCAGTGTGAATGAAGAGAGCTTTTAAAAAAGAAGATTTTAAAATAAATTAAAGAATGACATGTGGACCCGGAGCGGACGAATATATGGATGTTTTTTGCAGAAAACAGGATGTCAATATTTTAAATGCCTGAAATGCTGTGTTATTTTTTCCTTTGAAAGGTGCTTGAAAGACCTGGGACAAAAACATCCATCCAACTTGTCCACCTGACAATGGCACATCAGCAACAGGCTTCAGGGAACATGGGGATCTGACTTTCTTTTCCATCCTCCGTAGCAACTCACTAGCTGGAGTTTATAGCAGGGAGTACTAGATGAGTATTAGACTGCTGTGGCGGATGAGGCCCTTGCTGCTGAACTGGGTCCCAGCCATGCTGTTGAATAATGGCAGGGAAGAGTCATGATAACGATTTAGCCTGGTTATGAAACATGGTTAAGGTCCACTCTAAATTACAAATTGGAACCATATTTATAACTACGGTGTAAGAAGATTGCCTGCCACAGCTATATTTGTAGTGTAGACAAGACCTTAAATTGCTAGATTGGTACATTACTAAAGGGTCAGACTGCCCTATAGACTCAGATCCCAGATTCGCTGGTCCAAAAAGCTGTGCTCAATGGGGAGGAGGACAAAGGTGGCTTTAGGTCACCTTTATGTTCCCTGATCCCAGAGCTTCTGGATGCAGGCCCAGTCCCCAGCACAAAACAAAGCAGACTGAAAGCTGCTCTATTTCATACAAGCTGCCAACTGCCCTCAGGCTCTATTCTGGCAGTCAGACACCTGCGAGGTACAGGATTGCCACAGCCAGTAACTTTCTCCCTGGTCATATCCCTTAACCAGGAGTGGGGGCAGCCCTTTACCAGCTCTATGCAAGAAGAACCCTTCTCTGGCCAGTTAAATCAGGTGTAAGGCTGCTGTACACCCAAGGAGCAGCACAACGCAGCCTGAATGAACCAAAAGGTGGTGGTGCGGAGGGTGTAAAACTTTCTGGCAATTGGCAGAATATAGAATATCACATATCAAAACACCCGTCTCCCCCACTTCCAGCAACCAGAGCTCCAGGTGCACACATTGCCAGAATTCCTGCTGGCAGGAAACCGCAGATGAAAACAGGGGTTCAGCAACTAAACCTAAAAAGAGTTAGCCCAGAAAATTAAAACCAAATGGCATGGTCCACAAGACATACATATTCTAAAGAAAGACTGGAGAGTCAGTATGTAACTTAAAGGAAAGTCATAAACTGCAATAGAATTATACTGGGGAAAAAAACAGTTCAAAATTTGTCAGGCCAACCATCAACCAAAGCATGCAAAATCTGAGTATCATAGAATCATAGAATATCAGGGTTGGAAGGGACCTCAGGAGCTCATCTCATCCAACCCCCTTCTCAAAGCAGGATCAATCCCCAACGAAATCATCCCAGCCAGGGCTTTGTCAAGCCAGGCCTGTAAAAACCTTTAAGGGGGGAATAGCTCAGTGGTTTGAGCATTGACCTGTTAAACCCAGGGTTGTAAGTTCAATCTTTGAGGGGGCCACTTAGGGATGTGGGGCAAAATCAGTACTTGGTCCTGCTAGTGAAGGTAGCAGGCTAGACTCAATGACCTTTCAAGGTCCCTTCCAGTTCCAGGAGATGGGATATCTCCATTAATTAATTTATTTATAAGGAGATTCCACCACCTCCCTAGGTAACCCATTCCAGTGCTTCACCACCCTCCTAGTGAAAACTTTTTTCCTAATATCCAACCTAAACCTCCCCCACTGCAACTTGAGACCATTACTCCTTGTTCTGTCAACTGCTACCACTGAGAACAGTCTAGATCCATCCACTTTGGAACCCCCTTTCAGGTAGTGGAAAGCAGCTATCAAATCCCCCCTCATTCTTTTCTTCTGCAGACTTAAACAATCCCAGTTCCCTCAGCCTCTCCTCATAAGTCATGTGCTCCAGCCCCCTAATCAATTTTGTTGCCCTCTGCTGGATTCTTTCCAATTTTTCCACATCCTTCTTGTAGTGTGGGGCCCAAAACTGAACACAGTACTCCAGATGAGGCCTCACCAATGTCGAATAGAGGGGAATGATCACGTCCCTCGATCTGCTAGCAATGCTCCTACTTATATAGCCCAAAATGCCATTAGCCTTCTTGGCAACAAAGGCACACTGTTGACTCATATCCAGCTTCTCATCCACTGTAACCCCTAGGTCCTTTTCTGCAGAACTGCTGCCTAACCACTCAGTCCCTAGTCTGTAGCAGTGCATGGGATTCTTCCATCCTAAGTGCAGGACTCTGCACTTGTCCTTGTTGAACCTCATCAGATTTCTTTTGGCCCAAATTTGTCTAGGTCCCTCTGTATCCTATCCCTACCCTCCAGCGTATCTACCACTCCTCCCAGTTTAGTGTCATCTGCAAATTTGCTGAGGGTGCAACCCACTCCATCCTCCAGATCATTAATGAAGATATTGAACAAAACTTGCTCCAGGACCAACCCTGTATAATGTGGGACAGTCTGAACAGCAACTAGCCAGCAAAAGAAAGAGGCTGCAAACATAAAGACTGGTCAGTTTGGGGGAGTAGACAACAGCCAATAGGCCAGGAGTCAGGGGTGTGCACAAGGGGGGTAAGGAGGGGCCCAGGACCCCCAGTAATGGTCAGGGGCACAGAACTTCTCTGGCCCCAGGGCCAGGGAGCCAGGTAAGCGCGAGCTCCTGCCAGGGCCTGGGCCAAGGGGAGGGTAGAGCGAGCGCCTACCAGGCCGGATGGGGAGGCAGGAGAGCAAGTTCCTTGTGGCAGCACAGCATGTGCCCTCCAAAAGGGGTCAAATTTAAATTCCTCTGCACACCCCTGCTAGGAGTCAAACTTGGGGCCAATGCAATGTTACTCAAGTCAAGCACCGTATGCAGCTGCAGCCTCACCCCCAGTCTCCAAATAGCTGTATTGTCACAGGACAGCACTGGCTATTTCAGACGAAAGAGACCAGGGCACCTGTGACTGGTTAGCTGCCTCCCAACTGAGGTTAAGGGAAGGTACCTGGGCCACATAAATGGGGAGAGACTGAGACAGTGGGATCAACCAGGAAAAGGGGCCGGTGAGAGCTGCCTGACAACAGCTGAAGAGAATCAGAAGATGGACAGGTGAATGCTGTCTGAGACCAGGAGAGTCAGGAAGAAGCAGCAGAGAATTACCCAAGGGAAAGACTTGGAAGGAGGGGAGAAACCATGAGCTGCTGGTTAGGAGCTTGGAAGAAAGCTGTTGGTGACAACTGGCCAGTGCTGGGGACCCCTCATGAGCAGAAGGCTAGTGCAGTCCAGCTTAGTCACACAAAGCTGAGCGGGAAGCAATAGGGTTGTTGTAGGAGGGTGGATCTCTGAGCAGGGGCAGGATCCCAGGAGGAGGAATAGAACATTGTTGGAAGGGGAGCCCTTGTAGTGCAGACCTGAGCGGAGGGTTGTGGGAAGACTGGTCTTTCTCTGGTAGGGAGGTCTGGAGAGTTGGGCCCTGGCTCAGGGGAAAAAGGGAGGGGCTTAAACTGAGAGGAGGAAAGGGGAAACTAAGGCAGGTGCACCTGTTGCACTGTGGCCTGCTGCAGGCAGGGGCCAACTTGTGACATGGACAAATGTACTCAAATGATCAGCTGCAAAACAGGTCACAATGATGATAATTAAATTATTATAATTAGACTTCAGAATCAACATCCCACTGAAACAACTGGTGGCTCACACCTCTCCTGCTGCTGGTATCTCAGTCAGTCCCAGTGTTGGTAAGACAGGATTACATCCAGTCAACATTTGGAAGGGTTTTTTTGCTAGTGTAACACTCTATAGAAAGTGTACTTTGCAGAAACTGATGGGACCCTCCCCAGAGAAGCTCCCAGTATGTCATCCCTACCATATGCTCCTTAGAAGTGTCCCTTTTTGTTGGAAACAATGATGGACAAGTAGCTGAAATTTCCAAGCAAAGATCCTTCCCAGCCATGGGTGCTGATAATGGATATAGCTAAAACAATAGATAAAAATATCAATGCCAACATGTTGCACAGAATCTTCCAACTCTTACTGTATCAACTTATTGCAAAGATGATATCTGATTGCAAGGCCTCCAGGGTGGGGACCATCTTTTTGTTCTGTGTTTGTACAGCGCCTAACACAATGAGTCCTGGTTCAAGGAATGTGCTTCCTAAGGGCTACAGTAATACAAATAATAATTATCCTCAGGTCCCAGAAATCTGATTCACATGTACTACCCGGGCAGCCTTCAAGGCCAAAATACCATGCTCCATTTGCAGAAAATCTTACAGAAAAAGGTTTAAAAGCATTTCAAAAAGGCCAAAACACTCCCTTTCAGCCTGGAATGTTTTGAGTCTCCATTTTCAAAAGATTTTTTAATTTTATATGCTGTAAAACTTTTGAAAAGTCAAAATTAGAATGAAATGTTTTGATTTTATCCAAACAAAACATTTCAACTGACTGGATTTTTTTTTTATTTTGGTTCATGGGAATTTTGATTTTTTAAATTTTCATTCCATTTCACAACAGAACTTTTTTTTTTTAATGGCAGATTATCGCACAAAACGAAAATTCCAGTTTTCATCTCGCTCTTCTCATCATCTTAGCATCTGTGCTCCTCCTAAAGAGTTAAAACCCAAATTCACAAACAGCCCAGGGCCTGCCTACTTATCCCCAGGCAGCCAGGGAATTTTGGTCTCTCTCTCTCTGTCTCTTGCTAGCTCTCCCAATCTCTCTTTGCATGATAATTACAAGTGACAGACACAAATTATAATGGAGCACCCAACTTGGACCTTGGCGTAAGACCCTGGCTCATGGTAGGAGCATACAAACTGTATTAGTCCTGGAAGTATTGTACTTTGCTTTCCTCTGGGTGCCCAGCCCCATAGGACAGTACAGAGAAAACCTGGGGGCTGAGCTCATGGACTGTGATTGTCCTTGGCCCTTGCACAGGATATGCAATGTGAGGGAAAGTTATTTGCACCTTGCAGGGGCCAGGGAAAATCTGGCTCAATTGGCAAGTAACAGAATATTTGGCATAATTGTATGGATCTTCCCCACTTTTTGCAGAAATCACGCTGTGTTTGCCAGTCTTTTATTCTACCAGACTAAATCCATTCGGTGTATCGTGCACATTGTGCAATTTTTCCATTTCCCTTGGTAACCACTAAAGAATTCAACTTTGCTTCTTCAGTCCTTTCTTCTTTTACTGATGCTGGAGCTGCTCCATCTTTCCTGCTGGTGACATCAGGTTGAAAAGTCACCATGAGCAACATCTGAGTAACGCTAGTACATGTCAATAAAATAGCCTGGATCTATTTTATCTAACCTACCAAGGAATTTATCACCCCAGATCTGAAAGCCTGTCAAAAATTAGCAAAGTAAACACAGGCAAAAATATCCAGGGTTAGGGATCCTCTTTAAAATCACACACAAATTCCTACATGGAACAAAAATTCAGTGAGCAAAGGGCTCTTACGTTTATCCTGCATTTTGAAAATGTAAATGGCTAGTATTCTGGTTTTGTAATGAAATTGTGGGGCAGCTATACTAAGTTCTCTCACATGTACTTTCCAAGGTGTGATCTATATACATACATGCTGTCCAAGCTTACTCTAAAGCCCGGCTTCTGGTCCAGCCAGCAGCAGCACAAGTTGACCTGTGTGCCTAGCGACATGCCTGCATCCAAGATCCCTACCAGCCTGCAAAAATCCTCCATTGTTCCCTAGCTTCAGCATGTGACAAAGATTCTGATAATAGGAACTGAGACTGGAATAGGGCCTGGTTGTAGAACAAGGAACAAATTATTATCGATTCAGGTGAGTTACTGGCCTACAGAAGAGTTTTCTCCATTCAACTCATTTGGATTATTAAATCCCAGCTGTAGATTCCTGTTCAATAGCTTTAGGATTCTTCTCAACAGAATTATCTCCTTTTCTTAAGATTGTGCTGTGAATATTGTTACAACTAGGGTCAGGCAATAATTAAACTGGGGTTGAAATCAGCTGAAGACGCCACCTGTTTCTTCTGTGCTGAGTAACTTGACCAGTCTTAGCCATGAAGAATCACAGATAGCAGATATGACTAGTAACAAAAGCAAGTTTTGTCATATTTGTCTGCATCAATTTTAACAGGACTGGGTCTCGGTGTAACGCTGGGTAAATTTGGGCCCTCATTCCAATGGCTAAAGAAAAGAGCCTGAGACCTCTTTGGCTTGGCATCTCTCTACCTCCCAACCTGTAAGCAGGGCCATTTAAGATATGGATTTACCTTTATGGTTGGTTGTTCTGACATCTGACCCATAAGCAGCTGAGCTGGGCATTTCTCTGTAGTTCAGACTAGCTATTATGGGGTCTTTTTGTAGAATTCTCCTAGCAATCTATACTGTTCTCTGCACCAGTTCATTCCTTTGGGGATTGTAGGGGCTGGAACTATTACATTTGAAATTATTCTGTACCCCAAAACCTTTAACTCAGAGCTAGAAAACTGTAGCCAAGTCAACAAAGATTTCGGTGGCACCTTAAAGACTAACAGATTTATTTGGGCATAAGCTTTCCTGGGTAAAAAATCTAGTGGGTTTTTTACCCAGGAAAGCTTATGCCCAAATAAATCTGTTAGTCTTTAAGGTGCCACCGGACTCCTCGTTGTTTTTGTTCATACAGACTAACACGGCTACCACTCTGATACCTGTGGCCAAGTCAGTGGATATTCCTCCAAAAAGACCAAAATAAGAAAAAATGTCTTTTAAATTTTCTATAACCTCTTGACTCATGGGTCTAGTGAGAAGTAGAATTTCTACATATCCCTTGTAATCCTGCTGCCAGGGATTGTCAGCAGTAACAAGGGCTGGGTTCAAATGTCTATGGGGTTTTTCTTAAAACTAACAAACACCACCTACTTGAGCCCCCAGAAATCTGGTAAAAACTAAAAACCTGCCCTGGGCACCTTAATAGGCAATGTTTCCCCCTCTCTCCCCCCCCCCCCACTTGCAAGCAACGAGTTGGCGTATAAAATGAGTGAACACAATCAGGGGAAAACACAGCAACAATAAATCAACAATACAGCTATCTGAATAATAAAAACACCCACCCTCATGGTATCTTTGGCAGTAGTCCTTTAGATTGTTTCCCCACCCACTGGTGTGAATGTCCAACATGCACATATTTCTTTGATGTGTCACCTCCCTCTGTTATACCTCACTCATTCTTTGGTATCAGTGGTTAGCATAGCGTCAGAGTCGGGAGTTTCTCTGGATCTTAGACAAAGTGATGCCCTTCCCCTGTGGAGCATCTGTCAGCTCTTTCCCCTGTTCACCAACAGGGATGGCAGAAGCGAGTTCCTTCCCTCTCTAGCATCAGGCCATATGGCTTATACAATGAAAATAGTCAGTGGCTATCAGACAGGTACAACACTGTGTATGCAGGTCTAGTGCTGGGTTTTCCAAAAACCTTGCAGACAATCTCATGGTATTAGATATTCTTTCAGTCTTGGAGATTACTTGTGGCCCCATTCATGACAATGAATACCCTTTGCCTTTGAACTGATCGAGTGTACATTCTGAATTGATCCCAACAACTCATTTGTCCCCCTAGTTTACTGAGCACTGCTGTTGGTTTAAGGATCTGGAGAAACATAATTTAGCTGTCAAAGTGATGCTGCACTACCTCTGTTGGTGCAGCCTCAGAGGGTCTGACTTTGTACCAGTGGAGTCAATGAGAGTGTTGCTATTGGCTTACAATGGGAGCAGGTGCAGGGCCATGTACAATCTATTTTGAATACGTGTAAATACAAGAATATTGTCTGAAGATGAATCTATACCCTGGGGGAGTTGTACATTAGAAATAGTTGTGTAACCAAGACTGGTAAAAAATGTACTCTCTATACTTAAGTCCACATAAAGAACATGACTGTTTCAGGGAATTAGTCCACATCTTGTTTTTAATACATCTTAAAGTGGATTGGATATTCTTGAAAGATGGCAGATGGAGAGCTCTTCGGGAATAAGTCCTCTGTTTCCAGAACAAGTATGGTACAGGTGAGGCAGCAGAGATGCAATTTTCCCCATATTGCCCTGAAAAATGTCTAATTTCTGTCCTGGTGAAAGCAGCCTTAAGGGCAAGAGGATAATTCCATGGACATTCAGTTTTTGGCTCTGCTGAAACTGACAACTAGAAAGCTAATGCAAGTTCATTGTGTCGGTGGTTTTTGTGATGTCTGGAGGTCTGGTCACTAAGAACTACTAGACTGAGACCACAAATCCATTTCACAAAGACCATTAAACAGTGATTAGACAGTAATGTCTTTTGTTCCTCATGAAACTGGCGCAGATTTAAACCAGGTACCTAAAAGTGAAATTTTGCATAGAAATGCTTTGGTTGTTGACAAAAAACTTTTTTTTAAATTAATCATTTTCAATTTGGGGCTCTCAAAAATGGAAATAGTTTTGGTTTTTAGAAACAAATTTTCTGCAAAAAAAATATTTTCCAAAAGAGGCATTTTTTTCACTGAAAGAAGTGTTCAACTAAAAAATCTCGAACAGCTGTATCTAATACCAATCTACTAAGCCATCTAAGTCAACATATATACACTATTTTATAAGAATAACTCCTGTACTTGGTATCTTATAGAAATCCTCTGTTGCCACAAATTCACTCAGAAATTCTAAAGTGCAAAGAGATCAACTATCAGTTATTCAACCATTACCCCACCAATATGCTGATTCAGCAAGGTACTTAAGAACATGTCCTACTTTAAGTACATGAGTAGTCTCATTGAGTTCACTGGGATTATACACATGCTTGAATTTATGCACATGTGCGCTCAAGTCCTATCAGTCATTGGTCCCTGTATGTTAATGGTACCATACTTAATTCTGAATGAAAGCTGAAAGTGGAATTCCCATTAAAGTAAATGTTGCATCTACACAGATGAATGTCTTATGAACAGTGCTACTACAGGGCATGTTAAATACATTTAAAACACATACTGAACACACTGTTATTAAGAAAAATAGGAGCTAATCCAAAGAATTGAATCAGGCCCCGCCTGCATCCCAGAACCACCCGGGGAGGGGCAAGTGGGGCAATTTGCCCCAGGCCCTGGGTCCCAGAGGGGCCCCGTGAGCCCTGGCCCGGCGGCGGTCCAGGTCTTCGGTGGCATTTCGGTGGCAGGGGGCCCTTCAGTGCTGCCGAAGACGCGGAGCAACTGAAAGGCCCCCCACCGCCGAAATGCCCCGTGAGCTCTGGCCTGGCAGCAGTCCCAGTCTTCGGCGGCATTTCAGTGGCAGGGGGCCTTTCAGTTGCTCCGGGTCTTCGGTGGCATTTCAGCGGCAGGGGACCCTTCAGTGCTGCCGAAGACACAGAGCGACTGAAGGGCCACCCGCGGCCAAAATGCTGCCAAAGACTCGGACCGCCGCCGGGTGAGTACAAGCACCACAGCTCCCCCCTTTGCCCCAGACCCCCTGAATCCTCGGGGCGGCCCTGCTGCATCCTATGGTCCATTTAGTCATCTGACCAAGTCCCTTTGTAAAATGTGGTATCATTAGATGATGTAGGTTTCTTGCTCCCATGAGAACTTGTGCCTTCTGTACTTTTATATAATTATAAAATTTTTCTTCTGAGGCTTCTTGTTGCTGAAAATATAGAGCCTGATATAACAAGCACATGTTCCATTCGTGTTGTTATCCTATATTTGGCAGATTGTGATATGAAAATAGTAGCGATCCATACAACTGGAAGTCAATGCTGTAAGATGGAACCTTATAAGTGAACCTAGCATGTAACGTCCCTCTCATTCTTAATACTGGTTCTTTTTGATACACTTTTCAACTTCACTCTTAGGAAAGAAGCTAGACACTGAAATAAACTCTTTTGGTATAAATGGTGCTCTCTGAGATGTAATTAAAACTGCTTTGTCTTTAAACATGGAGTAAATCCTGTCTGGAATGAAATCTACAATAGTAGAAAGGGAAGAGGTAGATGATACACAATATGCCATAGTCTGAGTAATGGGCAAAAAATTGGAGAGTAACCTTATGACCATATTTAGTTTCGACATCTAAATCTTTGCTGGCCTAAACCCATCCCACATGGCCTGTGAGCTGGACATTTTTCAAAACTGCATATGATCAGAGCCCTGAGTCTCACGGACAAAAATGTAGGAAGACTAAGACCAAAGAGTACAAGGTTTTCTTTCTTGAGGGTAACATTTTTCTTTGTCAAATAGAGACACTTCCAGTCATAACTCAGCTTAGTGTGTGATTTTTGTCAATTCACAACAATGATGACAAAAATACAAGAGCTGAAGGAACCTTTATAATTTCTGGAGTTCAACTGTACAAAATCAAACAGCTCTCCTATTTTTAAGAGAGTGAGCCATGTTCATCACCAGTGTCAGATGCTTGAAGACATTGGAGCTGCATTAGGGACACATTTGGCCCTTATAAACATTGTACCTTGTATTTTCCAACCTGCCAAAGCACAAATGTCTGAGAAAGTCACAAAATGAGGGACACAAAGAGTATTCATGCTGTGGGATTCACTCCTTTAATGTAAACAGCTCTGTCTACAACCACTGTTTCATGATTCTTTATTTCTGATGTAAATCATTTTCAATATCAAAAGTGATGGGACAACATAGGGAACTTTGAGGGACGTCACTCATTTGAGTCCTAAAGTGAGAAACATTTCAGAGGAATCTGTATCTTGTATAGGGTGACCAGATGTCCCGATTTTATAGGGACAGTCCCGATTTGGGGGGCTTTTTCTTATATAGGCACCTATTACCTCCCCCCCCCCACACACACACACACACCAACTCCCTGCCCTGATTTTTCACACTTGCTATCTGGTCACCCTAATCTTGTATATCTATGGTGGGCATTTCAAAGTACCAAGGTTGGCCTGACTTCTCTCACTGAAGTCAAAAGAGTTTTACTATTGACCATGGAAAATCAGACCCCAAAACTAGTAGTTGAGCCAAATCTTGCTCACTTTACTGATGTCAGTTGAATCATTGAAAGGTGTTACTGGCGTGAGTAGGGCAAGCATATTTGTCACACCATTTCTCCTCTGATTTGCACCATTGGCCCTGTTCTTCTGAGATTCAAGAGTTACACCAGCTGCAGATCTCGCCCTTAGTGTCCAAAAATGAGAACATAAATGAAACTTGTCACATCATTTTTATTCCAGCGTGATTCCACTGACTAAAATGGAGTAACTCCTGATTTACAGGAACAAAATCAGGTTCATGCAGTTTAATTGGTTTCAAGCAATCGGTCTGTTTTTTCCTTGTGGTCTGAGATGAGATTTGAGGAAATCACCCTCTGGAATTATGAGACTCACAGCCAGTGGTGACAGAATGATAGATCACCTATATAATAGAGCACTTTCAATTATTTTTTCCCCCCTGAAATTCATTATAGTAAATGCTCTACAATGGAAAAATAATGATAGATTTTATTTTAATGTTCTGTAGTGTAAAAATAAAGGTCTTTTAGCAAAATTGCAATTGAAAGGGAGCTTCCAATGCATCTAGGACTCTGTTAAATGAACTGAAGTTGTGATATTCCAGGAGCTGACAAAACAAAATTCTAAAGCTGTTTTTTGGTTGTTGTTTTTTTTAAAGGCTCTTATTGAATTATAATGCTGAGACTGCCATCTACTGGCTGCCTACAAACCAAATAATGACATCCTTGTAGATCAACTGGTTAGACATAGAGAACTAAACTCTAGAGTAAGATCTAAAAATGAATGTGTATTTATAAATTTTTTGCAACATTTATAGCAGTGGTTCTCAACCTTTCCAGACTACTGTACCCCTTTCAAGAGTCTGATTTGTCTTGTGTACATCCAAGTTTCACCTCACTTAAAAACTTATAAAATCAGACATAAAACTATAAAAGTATCAGAGCACACTATTCCTAAAAAATGGCTTATTTTCTCATTGTTATCATATAATTATAAAATAAATCAATTGGAATATAAATATTGTCCTTAAATTTCAGTGTATAGTACATAGAGCAGTATAAACAAATCATTGTCTATGAAATTTTAGTTTGTACTGACTTGGCTAGTGCTTTTTATGTAGCTTGTTGTAAAACTAAGCAAATGTCTAGATGAGTTGATGTACCCCTTGGAAGAGCTCTGAGTACCCCCAGGAGTACATGTACCCTGGTTGAGAACCACTGATTTATAGTACAGATAAAACAATAGTTAGAACATGTTCATATATGTACCAATACAGGAAATTACCTACATGCTAACTCCCATTAATTTCAGTGGGACTTAAGCAAGCACTTTAAGATATGCACATGCTTACCTGATTTCCTGAATTAAGGATAGTTATGAACATACATGTCGGAAAACAGCCAACTTCACAAGAGGGTTTGCATTTCATCTAGTGAAACAAATGTTTGTGAGCCACACTACCAATGGAATGGTGCCCTCTGCTTTCATCCTAATAAAAGTCTTCTTTTACTGTGAGTGTGAAGAGGAGGCAAATCTAATCTAATTCTCCCCAGAGTGCAGTGAAAATGGATACGCTGGCATTCTGCTTTGAGTGGAATGCACCTGTACACAGAGCTTGCACACTAGGAAAAGGCACCCAGCAAGAAAATAAAGCATGAAATACACATAGGAAAGCAGAGCTCCTATCTGCACAATTGTTGATTGGGTAGAGAATCCAAGCAAGGCAATATTACCCTGGGTAGGAGATATTTCCTGTGGGGTTTCTTTTTAAATCCCATTTTGGACTAGGCTCACTGATGAACTCTGGACATGCAAAGCAGCTGTAAAGCAATCTGATCTGAATGGTTAACCCGTAACTGAATTGCTTTGTATCACTGGAGTACTCTGACCAAAGTGGTGTTAAGGGAGTTGTAATGAACAATCCAAAAATAAAAGATTGTTTTTCTTGTAATAATTGTTTTAAAAATTAATTCAGATACTCTAAGAGAGTATCTGTGTTTGGGAAGCCCTGTCTTTTGAACAAGAACCTTAAATAATGGTACTGAGGACAAAAATCTGTTTTCAAAAGACAGTTCAACCTGGAAGGGGAGTGAGAAGGGGAGACTTTGAGCCAAATTCTCAGATGGGGGGAGGGATAGCTCAGTGGTTTGAGCATTGGCCCACTAAACCTACAGTTGTAAGTTCAATCTTTGAGGGGGCCACTTAGGGATCTGGGTCAAAATCAGTGCTTGGTCCTGCTAGTGAAGGCAGGGGACTGGACTCAATGACTTTTCAGGGTCCCTTCCAGCTCTATGAGATAGGTATATCTCCATATATTTATTTTTTATTTTATTCTGGCTGTTTTGTGCTTCTCTAGTGTTGCAAATCAGCCATAAACACAGTTTACCCAGCCAGTTATACAGTCTACAGTTGCTTGACATTTCAAGAGCAGCGCAAAGCTGCAGAAGCAGATTGGTGCTTAATACACCTCTACCTCGATATAACGCGACCCGATATAATATGAATTCGGATATAACGCAGTAAAGCAGTGCTCCGGGGGGGTCGGGGCTGCACACTCTGGTGGATCAAAGCAAGTCTAATATAACAGTGTTTCACCTATAATGCGGTAAGATTTTTTGGCTCCCGAGGACAGCGTTATATCGAGGTAGAGGTGTATTTATAAATAAATAAACATAGTGTTTTGAATTTGTATAGGCTTTTTCATTTGCAAATCTCATAGAGATTGCCAAAGAAGGGTAAGCATTATATTCCTCATTATACAGATGTGGAAACAGGTCATATGATATGTCAACAGTAGAGGCAGGAACAGAGCCTTGGCCCCCATGCTAGACAACTATTGCTCTCCTTGATTAACTACCACACTCCAGCAAATCCACAGTATCCAAAGGAATGAGGTCCTCACCAAAAACACAAAGCCCTTTAGCCTGATGATCAAGAGCAATGCTCAAAACCCACCCTCATTATCTCACTGTTTATCGTGGAAATAAATAAAACATATGCTTTCTGCATTTTTTTTCCAGAGCCAAAACCAACCATTGACATTTTGAGGTCAAAACATTTGCAGTTTCCCACTTTTCATTAATTTCCATTTTCATTGCTTTTCAACACAGAGTTGCAAAATAATCCTTATCTTTGTTGGTCATGTGTTCAAATTTACTAATCTGATATATGGAGTGCGTGTTTTCAGTGAGAGATGCCCCTTTTTAGAAAGTATTAAATCTGTACATTTAACTAGTGACATTACATGGATATTCTTTAGGCTTAATCTTTTCTAGATGCATTCAAAACTATTAAAAACACAGCCTAAATGATAACAAGGAAGAGAGGGACTGCATGTATAATATGGTTCATATACAAGGTTTGAAGTAGTAGCCAACAGCAGCTCTATGTGTTAAACTATAAACTCAATGAATGTATCACAGATTTTTCTGCTTCTCAATCCAATACATGAAGCTGGTGTCTTGATAGAATCTTTCTGCAAAATATACGTAAAGTGAATTAGTTACATTGTTTAGTTCATTGAAATTCTTAATACATACAATAGCATGTCCTTTTGGCATGCTTGCATTGTATTCACTGTGTTTTTCTAAATGCAAGATATGGTGATATGCACATTTAAATTAGAATTATTATGTTTTTATCCTAAAGGGGAGGAACACATTTTCAGTATGTGCATGCAACTTCCATTCATGTTAGAGAATGTTACACATGCACACACATACACATGCATGTAGGGAGAATAAGCCTTTTATTATTCAATATTGGCATTCATTACCTGTGATGTTACACTCCATATTCTTTATGAAAATATGCTTATGATATGGATATAACATAACTGAGATATACTTTATGCAAGGTGCCCATGTAAGATATCATTGGAAAGGTTATGATTTACTGAATGTGAATGTGATTATCCAATTTGTATGCCTGTATCATTTCTGTATCTGAAGTTAGGAATATGGACTATGTAGCTGTATTTCAAATGTGCTACTTTGGGTGTCATCCACAACTAGCCTTCAGGTCAGGGGTGAAAGTAACTTAAAGGACTTTCCGGTACACTGGAGTCCTGAGCAGGGGCATGGCCTCAACCGGAAGAGGCGTGGCCTTTCAAGATTTAAGGGCCCGGGGCTCCAGCTGCCGCAGAGCTCCAGGCCCTTTTAATCACCGCGGGCGCCTTGCCGCTGCTACCCCTGGGGCTCCGGCAGTGATTTAAAGGGCCCGGGGCTCCCTGCAGTTGCAGGAGCCCTGGGCCCTTTAAATCTCTGCCCGAGCCCAACTGCAGGAGCCCTGGGGCTCTGGCAGCGATTTAAAGGGCCAGAGGCTCCAGTCCCTGCAGGGAGCCCCAAGCCCTTTAAAGCGCTGCTGGAACTCTGGCAGCAGGGCTAAGACGGTGCTTTAAAGGGCCCAGGGCTCCCTGCAGGGGCCAGAGCTCCGGGCCCTTTAAATCCCTGCCCGAGCCCGGCCTCCAGAGCTCCGGCAGTGATTTAAAGGGCCCGGGGCTCCCCGCAGCGGCTGGAGAAGCCAGTCCAGTCCGGCATGGCGTACCGGCTCTTGCCAGAAAATGAAAAAGCCAGACAGGGTTGATGGCCCATTAGCAAAGACAATAGACTGTAAAAGGGCTTAGTCTTCCTGTGGATGCTCCAGACAGCCTGTGAGTAATGGCTGCCACAGCCCTGCAGAGACATGGGTTTGGGTCACCTGGTATTGGACCCACCTCTTGGAATGCTAGTGTTTTTCCACTGGAAGACAAAGGGTTCCCGCCATACACATGCGCTATATAAGGCAGGGGAGTGACATCATCGTGGTTTTCCTCTGCATTCCCACCAAAAGAGATATTGAAAAACACCTAGAAGGAAGAACAGAACTGAGGGGAGAAGGGTTGAGCCCAAGCTGGAAGGGCATCTGGCTTGTGAGTAATAATACCTGAAGTCTCAAGCTGCAGGCCAGGGCAGCTGACTTTTAAGGCTTTCTGTAATCTGCCTGTGACAATACTGAGGGTGAGAAATTACTATTTGTAGCCAATTCTTTAGTGAATCAAGCTTAGTTTGCATGTTTTGTTTTATTTGCTTAATAATCTGCTTTGTTTAGTTTACTATCTCTTTAATCACTTAAAATCTGCCTTTTGTAGTTAATAAAATTTGTTTTGTTTATTATTAAACCCAGTTTATGTAATTTCTAACTGGGGGGGGGCAAGAAGTCGTGCATATCTCTCTTCAATTGAGGAAAAGGGTGAATTTTTATGAGTTTGCACTGGGCAGATTTCTCTATACAGTGCAAAACAATATACTTTGGAGTGTATCTCCCAAAGGGGGTGTGCACGTGAGTGCTGGGTGAGCCTTCTCACACAGAGCTGATTTCAGTCTGTATCTGCAGCTGGGTGTGGCCCTACCTCTGTGTGTGTGTTGCAAGAGGCCGGAGACCCTAATTCAGCAAAATAGGGAGAGCGAATCAGGCTGGTGGAGCAGGAGAGGCTCAGTTAAACCCCAGTACATCAGGTGGCATCCTGGGGGGTGGGGGGTGGGGGTCCAACCTGTCACATTACCATCAGTCAACTTTTAGAGACAAATGGGAAATAGTGGATTCAGTCCAGTTTCTAAGCCATATCATAACACCAACCATACAACTAGAACCCAGGTTGGCAATCTCAACAGACAAGCTGAGGACCGAATAGGCAAGGATTCTAAATTTCCTTTCCAACCTTTGATATTTAATAAAGTATATCATGATCTGTGGACCTGGAGTCACAGCCTATGTTCCCTGGAGGGGCTGTTATTGATGGGACACCAGGGAACGCAGGAAGTTGGGCTGGAAGCAACTTAGCCACATGGACAGAGCAGTGCACAGGGTTTAATAAAGTTCCACTTATTCAATTTATCCTGTATTCAGCTTATTTCTTTGCTAATGAAACAGAAAGGACTGAGGTGTATTCTGTGGGAAGGAAGGCATTGCCTTTTAGGTGCTATACTTGCAGTGCCATTACTGTACTTGTTCTGTAAATACAACAAGGAGTCCGGTGGCACCTTAAAGACTAACAGATTTATTTGGACATAAGCTTTTGTGGGTAAAAAAACCAAAGTGAGTTTTTTACCCATGGAAGCTTATGCCCAAATAAATCTGTTAGTCTTTAAGGTGACACCGGACTCCTCATTGTTTTTGTGGATACAGACTAACACAGCTACCCCCTGATACTTGTTCTGTAAATAGAGTATTTCAGTCTCCAGTGCTGGCAATCTGACAGCTTTTACATGCACTAAAGTTCATTTAAAAATGATACATTAAAGAAAAACAATTAGTCACCTCATAAAGACTTTACTGATCCAATGTATTTTCATATTTAGAATATTAAAATCAGCCAGATCTAAAACACACTAATATTAAAGCCTGGAAATGGATTCAGCTCCACGCAAAGTCTATCTAAATCCCGCCCCAAATAATAGGATCAGCATCCAAATATAAATATTTCCAGTTCTTCCCACTGAATTAGGTCATTTTGGGCACCCTTCATAATGATAATGATGTAAGTGACATGACATGTCATTGATTCTGTAAAGAATTCATTTGGAACGAACAGTTTTAGTGCCCACCCCTGCCAATGTTTGTGCACAGCAGAAACTTGACACACATAGTAGTCCCATTGATTTTCTATTCTATGGATAAATGCATAATTGACTTCAATGGGACATACACATGCATAATGTTACTGATGGGCTCACATGCAGGATCAAGGCCTAAAATTGCAAAGCTCAAATCTCCCTTTTGCGAGACATTAATTCAGGACATCAATTTTGGGTGCTATGGTCCCTTGCAGCAAAGTGCTTAAACACATGCTCGATTTTTTTTAGTATTTTTTGAAGTCCAATTGATTTTAGTGGGAACTAAGCCCATACTTAAGTGCTTTGCTGAATCAGTGTCTATATCTGTTATTTGTCTCTAGTAACATTCAAAATGGCCAAGACATTCCAGGTGTAACTCAGGGCTGCCACCCTTCCTTTATCAAATGCCATAGTGGGTAGGGAGGCAAATCACATGGCTCATTCACAAAGTGTAGGCCTTCATTTTTCATTTCCTGGGCTCTGTTGCTTTACTCACAATCTCTACACCATTTCTTCAAAATGAGCTTCATTCTTGTGAATGATGCACCCCTGAATACTGAACTCCTTTGTTTATCCTTAAATAAATAAAAAAATTAAAAAAAATTAATGGAGATGTCCCATCTTGTAGAACTGGAAGGGACCTTGAGAGGTCATTGAGTCCAGCCCCCTGCTTTCACTAGCAGGACCAAGTACTGATTTTTCCCCAGTTCCCTAAATGGCCCCCTCAAGGATTGAACTCACAACCCTGGGTTTAGCAGGCTAATGCTCAAACCACTGACCTATCCCTCCCCATATGCTTCCCCCTTGAACAGGTGCAGCATACAGGATTGGCAGAATTCTGTTGGATGGGGGGGAGAGGACCTGTAAATTCAACTGTTAATATTGATGTTTAATTGTAACCTTTCCCCCCCCATTTTGATCAATATTAACAAATGTCCACAGTTTCAAAGCTGGGCTGCAGAGTGTACCCTGTGCTGCCCAGGGGCTGGTAACACCAGATCCCTGCAAGCAGTAGGTTTGGGGAAGGCTGCAATCCTGGCATGGCAGAACAGAAACCCCTGGCAGGGCTGAGAGGAAAAGGATGAGCCTCCAGCCGTGAGGAAGGCCATAGATTCATAGATTCTAGGACTGGAAGGGACCTCGAGAGGTCATCGAGTCCAGTCCCCTGCCCGCATGGCAGGACCAAATACTGTCTAGACCATCCCTGATAGACATTTATCTAACCTACTCTTAAATATCTCCAGAGATGGAGATTCCACAACCTCCCTAGGCAATTTATTCCAGTGTTTAACCACCCTGACAGTTAAGAACTTTTTCCTAATGTCCAACCTAGGCCTCCCTTGCTGCAGTTTAAGCCCATTGCTTCTTGTTCTATCCTTAGAGGCAATAAGGTATCATCCGCAAACTTAATAAGCGTACTTTCTATGCCAATATCTAAGTCGTTAATGAAGATATTGAACAGAGCCGGTCCCAAAACAGACCCCTGCGGAACCCCACTCGTTATGCCTTTCCAGCAGGATTGGGAACCATTAATAACAATTCTCTGAGTATGGTTATCCAGCCAGTTATACACCCACCTTATAGTAGCCCCATCTAAATTGTATTTGCCTAGTTTATCGATAAGAATATCATGCGAGACCGTATCAAATGCCTTACTAAAGTCTAGGTATACCACATCCACAGCTTCTCCCTTATCCAAAGGACTCGTTATCCTATCGAAGAAAGCTATCAGATTGGTTTGACATGATTTGTCCTTTACAAATCCATGCTGCCTGTTCCCTATCACCATACCACCTTCCAAGTGTTTGCAGATGATTTCCTTAATTACTTGCTCCACTATCTTCCCTGGCACAGAAGTTAAACTAACTGGTCTGTAGTTTCCTGGGTTGTTTTTATTTCCCTTTTTATAGATGGGCACTATATTTGCCCTTTTCCAGTCTTCTGGAATCTCTCCCGTCTCCCATGATTTTCCAAAGATAATAGCTAGAGGCTCAGATACCTCCTCTATTAGCTCCTTGAGTATTCTAGGATGCATTTCATCAGGCCCTGGTGACTTGCAGGCATCTAACTTTTCTAAGTGATTTTTAACTTGTTCTTTTTTTATTTTATCTGCTAAACCTACCCCCTTCCCATTAGCATTCCTTCAGACTTCTCGTGAAGACCGAAACAAAGAAGTCATTAAGCATCTCTGCCATTTCCAAGTTTCCTGTTACTGTTTCTCCCTCTTCACTAAGCAGTGGGCTTACCCTGTCTTTGGTCTTCCTCTTGTTTCTAATGTATTGATAAAAAGTCTTCTTGTTTCCCTTTATTCCTGTAGCTAGTTTGAGCTCATTTTGTGCCTTTGCCTTTCTAATCTTGCCCCTGCATTCCTGTGTTGTTTGCCTATATTCATCCTTTGTAATCTGTCCTAGTTTCCATTTTTTATATGACTCCTTTTTATTTTTTAGATCATGCAAGATCTCGTGGTTAAGCCAAGGTGGTCTTTTGCCACATTTTCTATCTTTCCTAACCAGCGGAATAGCAACCATCCCGTTGCTGAGCCAGCTTCTTCCAGGGAATGGCCCCTCACTCCTAGCCAGTGAGTGAGTTAGTGGGCCCATAAGGCTGGGATACCAATCCTGGCAGGCGCAAAGAGGTTATGCTCGCCCAGTGCTATTGAGGAATATTTTCCCCCCACAATTTCTGTGTGTCAGGTGAAATGGACGTTTACGGATCATTACTGATTTAAATCAAATCCTGCCAAGCCTGAATATACAGGATCTTCAGCTCCACCCCATCACTCCTGGTCCAAAACCTGTCTGGGAAGGAGCTCCATTATAGGTCTCAAAATCTCTCTCCAGTCTCATGTAGGACCTGACTCAGAGCCCACTGAGTCAATAGGAATCTTTCCACTGACTTCAGTGGACTTTGAATCAAGTGTTATTTCCTCAGCTTCTCAAATGGCTAATTATGGCCTATACTGAAAAATGCCAGTGCTATTTGTAATTCACTTGTTCCTAAATCACTCCCTTTAATGGGGAACTAGCACTGGCAGACCAGATGCCAACTCATGCCGAGGCCACTGGGCCTCACTAAACACAGACAAATGCATAGCTGAAAGCCAGTCTGTCTCCCCTGTGTTAATGTTGTTAAAATAGATATTTGAGATATAAGAATGTGTTTAGACTTTATGGAATGCTTGTCGGCTGCTTTGTGTATTAATCTTACTGATAATATCTGTACCCCATGTTATAAGGTAATGTTTAAGTGTTTGCTCTGGAACTATAAAATGTTTGCTAAGGGCAGGTTGTGACAGGGTGCACTCACCCTGCACTGGATCGGGAAGGATTAACTCCTCCCTGTGGGCTGAAGAAGGCACTCCCCCACATCCCTACTGGGCATGCTCAAGCTGTAGCACCAGTATAAGAGGGAGTAGCCCAGCTCAGTCTGGGCTAGTTGCTGGAGGGAAAGGACACATGCGGCAGGTGCCGAAGCCTCAGACTGCAAGACCCAGAGACACCGAGACTCAGGCAGACACCCAGGTACCTGAGGATGTCACTCAGAAGTTGGAGCCCCTGGGATCAGCATAACCTGAGGAGACAAGAGACCCTGAAGATGTCTAGACTAGGACTGCATGGTAGGAAGTAGCCCAGGGAGGGACTAACCATTGTCCCTTCAGCAGTCAGCATGTTTCAGGCAGATCCCTGCCTACTAAATGGTGAGCCCACTTGCCACTACCAGGGCGCTGGACTGAGACCCGGTCGAGCAGGGAGGGCCCGGGTTTCCCTACCCCAGCTGCCATCCCTCTGGCAGTAGCCCAACTCTATTGACTCGGGCTGCTAAGCCTAACTACCCCGTGGACCAGGGTGAACCTGTTTACTCTGGCTGCTAGGTCTTACAGCCCAGGAAGTCTGGGTTTGTGCAGTGACTCTGGCTGTTTGGCCTCGTGGCCCTGGGAGTCTGGGTTTGTGTAGTGACTATACCTGCTAGGTCTTACAGCCCAGGAAGTCAAGGGGCTGCTGTTGACTCTGACTCCTAGGTTGCACAGCTTTACAGCAAAGAGCCAATCGGTGGACTTAAACCGTAGGCCTCACTGCCTAGAGGCAGAAGGCGGCTTGAGGGACGGAGTGCACTCACCCTGCACTGGACAGGGACCCTCCACCCACTCACATAGGTCTATACTTAAAATGCTGCATTGGTGCTTTAGTGAACATGCGCCCATGCTGATGTTTAGCTGCTTTAACCTTGTAAATGACTCATTTTTCTTAGTATCAGAGGGGTAGCCGTGTTAGTCTGAATCTGAGCATCTCCCATCAGCATAATTAATCCACCTCCCTGACAGGTAGAAGCTATGTCGGTGGGAGAAGCTCTCCCGTCAACATAGCATTGTCTACACAGGGGGTTAGATTGGTAAAACTAAGTTGCTCAGGCATGTGGATTTTTCACACATCTGAGCAATGTAGTTACACCAATATAGGTCTGTAATGTAAACCGGGCCTTAGACTCTAAACTCCTACAGTCGGGAAGAAGAATTGCCAAGTGTGAAATTCTAGTTTCCCACAAAAAGTGTTATCTCCTCCCCCATAAAAGGTGGCATATAGGCACCAGACAAGCCATTGTGGAACATCAGTGGACAAAAACCTTTGTTGATTGTTTCCCCCAAACCCTGAAGAGGGTACATGCACATGCCCTTATCCTATGACGGCTTGAATGCTGAGGGAAGGGAATACAAATCCCTGTTAAGGAAAACTATCCTTCTGCTGCTTGAGCTCTGAGGGCAAAAATTTCTAAGCATAAGTTTAGCTTGGGTTATCCCTAATGGGCATATAGCGCTTGCATATATGAGCTCCGGTCACCTTTTGGAACTTAAGACTGTAACTCATTTGTGTGTGTATGTTTAGCTGCTTTAACCTTGTAAATGACTCATTTTTCTTAGTATCAGAGGGGTAGCCGTGTTAGTCTGAATCTGTAAAAAGCAACAGAGGGTCCTGTGGCACCTTTGAGACTAACAGAAGTACTGGGAGCATAAGCTTTCGTGGGTAAGAACCTCACTTCTTGCATCTGAAGAAGTGAGGTTCTTACCCACGAAAGCTTATGCTCCCAGTACTTCTGTTAGTCTCAAAGGTGCCACAGGACCCTCTGTTTCATTTTTCTTAATTAATGAACCTTTAGTTAGTTTATTTTAAGATGGGCTATAAGCGTTGTCTTTGGTGAGAGATCTAAGGTACAAATTGACCTGGGGCAAGTGACAGGTCCTTTAGGACTGGGAGTAGCTGAATATTGATGTGAGTTTTGGTGTAAGGAACCATCTATCACAAAGGCACGTTTGCCTGGGTGGCAAAATAGACCAGAGAGCCGAAAGGGAGTGTCTGTGAGTCCATGTTAAGGCTGTTATAGTGCTTGAGGAGTTCACACTTGATAGGTGAAAGCTAATAATAGAACTCACAACCAGTTTGGGGTTTGTGCCTGGGTTTTTAACTGTCTGTCCTGAGTCAGTCCAGACACCTTGATGGGACAGAGGGGGGCAAACCCGGACTTGGAGAGCCCTGACTGCAGGGGAAATTGTGTGGCTGTGCAGCACGGTCCAGAGCAGGATGCTGGGATAAGGTCAGCACCTCTTGCTTTCCTGACTTCACCGTCCCCTGCCTTAGAAGGCCTCACTTCATCAGCCGAGGAGGGCAAGCTCTCCTACTTTCAGCAGATCTCGGGGAGGTGAACTTCAGCAACCCCAGCTTCTTTCTGTGGTGCAAATCTATGGTCCTTATATACACAGTGTCCAGAACCTGGCTGAAGACTCTAGAGGGCTAAACATGACATTATTCTAAACCTCACTAAACACACAGCTTGACAAAACAATTGTCTTTCATATTGCTGAGACATTGTCTTAAACTGATTTCAGAAATTGGAAATCTAAAATATATTTTCTCTATTGGGAAACATTACTGCCCCTTAGGTGTGTGAAACTCAAATGGCAGACTGATATGTATTAACATTCATACAGACACATACAGACTGTACATACAAGAACAAAGGATAATATTAACCTGCATTCACTCTCTCTCACACACACACAGAGAAAATACAAGGACATATAAGAAGACATAAAATGATGACTTTCAAAGAAACAGTTGTACTAACTGGGGCATAGAGAACAGCCAGTTAAATTCTCTGAACAGTGGAGCGACTGCCTGGGTCCCAGCAGCTGGAATTAGAAAGCAGAAGTAAACAAATGGCATAGTGAAGTGCAATTGCAGAAGATGTCACCTTGATGTGTATCAGCTGAAATGAAACATGACAGCCATGCACTGACCGAAAAACTTGGAGAGCTTGTTCTGCCTCATAAGTCATAGCGTACAAAGGTGACTCGAATTATCGCTTTTGAATAGTGAAAGCAATGTGCAAACTTTACTGGGCCATTGCAAGTTCACGGTGTTTGTGCTGGGTTTGAAAACTGTTACTACACTGGAACCATCAGACACAAAGAGCAAAGGGCTCAAGTATCAACTGAAAAATAATGGGAAAACTGTTAACCGTACCATTAAATACACAGATCTTGGGCCATGTGTGCAGAGATCCAGCTCCTCCATGCTGCTCCCTGGAGTCCCCATCTCCAGGCAGCATGGGTAAGTCCTTGTGTCCAGTGGAAGCCCAGATGCAGCGGAGCACACATCTCCCACTCTCTGAGAGGTGATAGGAATGGGAGTTAGTGGTGCTCTGAGCGACACTTGCTTCCAATGGATTTTTCAATGGAAAATGCACCTGTATGGGATAATACCATATAGAACAACTTCCCCACGTGGTCCTCCTATGTCTGGCTGCCCTGTGGTGTTCACACAGTGGAGCTTCTGTCTTTGGGTGGGGGTGGGGGTGCATTCTACCTTCCTTACACTGAGTAGTAGAACCCTCCACAAACAGTCCCCTGAAATCAATGGAACTATTTGTATAATGAAACACTATTCAATGTGAGAAAGGGTGGCAAAATAGAGCCCAGAGGAAGGAGGAAAGATGCCCCATAAACCCTACTTCCCTTTTCTGTGCTTACTGGCCAAATATATTTCTGCTAGTCCCATCCCCTCTGTTTCTGGATGTGAACAGGTTGATGCGACCCCAAAAGTTTGTATGAAAACATAGCAGGGTACCAAGAGGGTAGGTGAACACAATGAGGCCCATGAAGGCAAAATTTGTTACACTCAGCTGCTGGAAATGCTGAAAGTGCTGGAAACCTCAGCTGTAATTAAACTGTATGGAAAAACCCAGTATTGTACCAAATGCATATGTATGGGTTTTCTAGGCATGGAAAAGGGAAGACTTATGGTAAGCTGTCATAAAAGTGATGGATGTTTGTGGACTGAAAACAAAGTAGTATTTTCCAAATCAATCATAAAGACCTTTTATTCTGTGCTTCTGCCTGAGCAGATCAATAGAGATTACAAATGTTTGGAATAAAGGAATATATAGCAGCTGAAATTCACTTTTTAAAATGTTAAAGGTTTGGACATACAGCCAGGATTAATAAAATTGAAATAAAATGTCCACACTGTGGGTAAGTCACCCTTCTTGATTTTTTTGACAGCATTATAAGACTTCAGTCGTTATCATAAGTAGCACATGCAGGGCCTGATGCAGCACTGTTACTTCAGTTTTACACCAGTTTAACTCTATTGCAATCTATAGGTAAAATAGTGAATCAGGCTCAATATCTGTAAAGTGAGGAAAAAAGGGAATATTAAGTGCAGTGGTCTTTAACCCCAAATCCCTTTATTATTTATCATTAACCGCAAATCCCTTTTTAAATTATTATTATTATCCAGGTGCTCTCCTGGATCAGGGCCCCATTGTGTTAGGAATATTGTTGCCAGCTCTTGCGATTTTATCATGAGTGCTGGGATATTTGTTTTTCTTAAAGCCCCCCACTCCTGGAGTCATATGATTACATGAGAATCTCAGCATTCTTTTTAAAAGACAGTTGGTCTCTAGCCCTCATGGTTGGTTAGAAAAGTCTTGAAAACTTGAATCATAAAGGCTCAATCCCCACGTGGTCAATAAAAATAACCCACAATGTATTTTTTCAAAATCGCCTCAGGCTTTCTAAGCCAATCTCATGATTTGGTGGGGCACAAGGGGTGGAGACTTACTCCTTATTTTTTACCATGTTGGCAATACTATAGGCAGGAGCACCTATTTCAGATTTTGGCAGCGGGGGGGGGGGTGGAGGGGGAAGAGAGGCAACTTTAACTGTGATTCCAAGGGCTACTTAGGCAGCTGAAAACTCTAGGGTGTTTTTTTTTTTTTTTTTTTTTTTTTGCACAGATAACTTAGAAATTAGCCGATAGCAGCACTGTATCTAATTCCTATATATAGAAAAAGGATTTAATAAATATTAGACCCACTCAGCTCTAATACTAACATGTTCTCACATCTTGTGTCAAGTCACGTAAGTAACACTGGTTAGGTTTAAAATTGTAATGGATATTCTTTGTTACAACAAACAATTGTAGAAAAATCTAGATTACTTTCTATCCTTAATCAACTAAAACTTCTATTGCCATCTGTGCCTCCACTCAGATATAAACATCACAGTAGCCATGTGATAAAATGTGTGGTCAATAACTATACACTTCATACTTAAATATCTAAGCCAGAGTTACACATCTTATATGCATTGGCTCAGACTGGATTTTCTGGCATATTCTGGACAGGGCTGAACAGATGGTGCCTAGTAATCATACAAATCATGACAATCATTGACTTTATGGACTGTGAATGTAGTTTCTGTTCTTTATTCTGGAATTGGCCTAAATACAGGTGAAACCTTATGAATTTGAGGCATAAACACATCTGATACTTATAACATGCTCATTCCTTCCTTTTCTCAAACTCAGAACAAAAAAATGACTGAACAAAATGGCTTTCAGTTAAAATGTAAAATTACACAGCAGCTATTGCTGTACCCAGCATGGGGCAGAACCCGTCATCCCTTGGGAGTTAAGTGATCTCCTCTTATCTAACTCTCGTTCTCCATCCTTCCTAACCTCTGTGTGGTTTTTCACGCTGTCAACCATGACATCCATCCTGGGACCATTTGCTGGAGTCTCAGAGACCTGGCTGCCTTGATTTTGCTCCCATCTGAGTTTTTTATTTTATTTTATTTTTTGGCAGCATGCAGCAGAGAGAGAGAGACTGGTCAGGGAGCTAGCCCTAAAAGACCTGGGTTCTATTCCCCCCATGGACATCCCGTCTGACCCCAGGCCAGTGCTTTAAGGACAGAATTTCAAAGGATTTTAGGCACCCAAAGATGCAGCTAGATATCTAGTGGGGTTTACAAAGCACCAAACCTTCTAAGGGTATGTCTACACTACGAAATTAGGTCGAATTTATAGAAGTTGATTTTTAGGAAGCGATTTTATACAGTCAATTGTGTGTGTCCCCACTAAGCGCATGAAGTCAACAGAGTGTGTCCATGGCTAGCGTCGACTTTTGGAGCGTTGCACTGTGGGTAGCTATTCCACAGTTCCCGCAGTCTCCACTGCCCATTAGAATTCTGGGTTGAGCTTCCAATGCCTGATGGGGCAAAAACATTGTCGCGGGTGGTTTTTGGTACATGTCGTCAGTCGCCCCTCCCTCCGTGAAAGCCAGGGCCGGCTCCAGGCACCAGCTTACCAAGCAGGTGCTTGGGGTAGCCACTTCGGAGAGGGGCGGCACGTCCAGCTGTTTGGTAGCAATTCGGCGGACGGTCCCTCACTCCTGCTCAGAGTGAAGGACCTCCCACCAAATTGCCACCGCAGATCGCGATCGTGGCTTTTTTTTGTTTTGTTTGGCTGCTTGGGGTGGCCAAAACCCTGGAGCCAGCCCTGGTGAAAGCAAAGGCAGACAATAGTTTCACGCCTTTTTTCTGTGCAGCTGCCATACTGCTTTCAGCAGATGGTGCAGTAGGACTGCTAACCAACCACCATCATCATCCAACCACCGCTTCCACTGCAACTCTGCTCTCCTGTTCTCTTGGTGCCATGAATCGATCTCGCAGGTCCTCTCGTTATTCTTTATAAATATCTATTCTCGTGGCATCCCGTCGCCATCCAACGCTTCCATTACAATCCTGCTCTCCTACAGATGCCATACCACAGCAAGCATGGAGCCCGCTCAACTCACCGCTGCTATTGTGAGCATTGGAAACACCTCAGATGTTATCCTGCAGTATGTGCAGAACCAGAACTTGCAAAAGCAGGTGAGGTGGTGACGACAGCGCAATCACAATAGTGATGAAGACATGGATACAGACTTCTCTCAAAGCACGGGCCCTGCCAATTTGGACATCCTGGTGGTAATGGGGCAGGTTCATGCCATGGAACGCCGATTCTGGGCCCGGGAAACAAGCACAGACTGGTGGGACTGCATAGTGTTGCAGGTCTGGGATGATTCCCAGTGGCTGTGAAACTTTTGCATGCATAAGGGCACTTCCATGGAACTTTTTGATTTGCTTTCCCCTGCCCTGATGCGCCAGAATACCAAGATGAGAGCAGCCCTCACAGTTGAGAAGCGAGTGGCAATAGCCCTCTGGAAGCTTGCAACGCCAGACAGCTGCCGGTCAGTTGGGAATCAACTTGGAGTGGGTAAATCTACTGTGGGGGCTGCTGTGATCCAACTAGCCAACACAATCACTGAGCTGCTGCTATCAAGGGTAGTGATTCTGGGAAATGTGCAGGTCATAGTGGATGACTTTGCTGCAATGAGATTCCCTAACTGTGGTGAGGCGATAGACGGAACACATATCCCTATCTTGGGACTGGACCACCTTGGCAGCAAGTGGTACTTTTCAATGGTGCTGCAAGCACTGGTGGATCACAAGGGACATTTCATCAACATCAATGTGGGATGGCCGAGAAAGGTACATGATGCTTGCATCTTCAGGAATTCTGGTCTGTTTGAACAGCTGCAGTAAGGGACTTACTTCCCAGACCAGAAAATAACTGTTGGGGACATTGAAATGCCTATAGTTACCCTTGGGGACCCAGCCTACCCCTTAATGCCATGGCTCATGAAGCCATACACAGCCATACACCCTGGACAGTAGTAAGGAGCTGTTCAACTATAGGCTGAGCAAGTGCAGAATGGTGGTAGAATGTGCATTTGGATGTTTAAAAGTGAACTGGCGCAGTTTACTGACTCGGTTAGAACTCAGGGAAACCAATATTCCGATTGTTGTTGCCACTTGCTGTGTGCTCCACAATATCTGTGAGAGTAACGGGGGGATGTTTATGGCGGGGTGGGAGGTTGAGGCAAATTGCCTGGCTGCTGATTACACACAGCCAGACACTAGAGCGATCAGAAGAACACAGCAGGGCGCACTGCGCATCAGAGAAGCTTTGAAAACCAGTTTCATGACTGGCCAGCTACGGTGTGACAGTTCTGTTTGTTCCTCCTTGATGAAAACCCACCCCCTCGTTTCACTCTACTTCCCTGTAAGCCAACCGCCCTCCCCGCTTCGATCACTGCTTGCAGAGGCAATAAAGTCGTTATTGTTTCAAAATCATGCATTCTTTATTAATTCATCACACAAATAGGGGGATAACTGCCAAGGTAGCCCTGGAGGAGGGAAGCACCGGGCAGGGTGGTGGATGAGGGGAGGAGGGAAGGACAAGGCCACACTGCACTTCAAAACTTATTGAATGCCAGCCTTCTGTTGCTTGGGCAGTCCTCTGGGGTGGAGTGATTGGGTGCCCGGAGCCCCCCCCCCCACACATTCTTGGATGTCTGGGTGAGGAGGCTATGGAACTTGGGGAGGAGAGCGGGCAGTTACACAGGAGCAGCAGCGGCGGTCTGTGCTCCTGCTGCCTTTCCTGCAGCTCCACCAGACACCGGAGCATATCAGTTTGATCTCCCAATAGCCTCAGCATTGCATCCTGCCTCCACTTATCGCACTGCCGCCACCTCTCTTCTTGCTCCCGCCACCTCTGATCTTGTTAATCCTCCTGTCCTCGCGTTCATTTTCTGCTTTCCTGGACTCTGACATTGTTTGCCTCCACGCATTCTGCTGAGCTCTTTCAGTGCGGGAGGACTGCATGAGCTCAGAGAACATTTCATTGCGACTGCATTTTTTTCACCTTCTTATTCTTTCACCTAGCCTCTGGGACGGAGATAATAGGAGTAGCATTGAAACATTTGCAGCTGTGGGAGGAAAAAAAGGGAGAGTAATATTTAAAAAGACATATTTTAGAGAACAATGGGTAGACTCTTTCACGGTGAACCAAGCTGTTAACATTACATAGCACATGTGCTTTTGGTACAAGGTCGCATTTTGCCTCTTATATTGAGGGCCTGCCAGTTTGGTGTGAGAGATCACGCAGGGCTGGGCAACAGAATTCGGCTTGCAGGCAGCCATGGTAAGCCACAGTCTTTCTGTTTCTTCAACCTTCATAACATGTGGGAATGGTTTCAAAAAGCAGCGCCTTCTTTTCCCATATCAAGCACCCATTGGGTTGGCCATTTAAAAGGAGAGGCTGTACTGGCCACGAATGCATCCCAAGTCTTCAGAGCCAATTAATCATTAAATACACTTGCTTTTAAACCATGCATTATATTTACAAAGGTACACGCACCAGAGGTGCCTTCTCCACCTTCATGGTCCATGAGCCCGCCTTGAGAGGGTTGGGAGGGTATTGGCTCCAGGGTGATAAACAGTTCCTGGCTGTTGGGGAGAATGGTTTCTCCACTTGCGTGCTATGCGCTATCCTCATCCTCCTCTACCTCCTCATCTTCCTCGTCCCCCAAATGCTCATCCCTGTTGCATGAGACTCCCCACTTATTTGCATGCAGCTCATCATAGAAGCAGCATGTCTGGGGCTCTGACCCGGAGCAGCCATTTGCCTCTTTGGTTTTTTTGGTAGGCTTGCCTGAGCTCCTTAATTTTTATATGGCGCTGCTGCGGGTCCCCGTTGTAGCCTCTGTCCATCATGACCTTGGAGATTTTTTCAAATATTTTGGCATTTCATCTTTTGGAACGGAGTTCTGATACCACGGATTCATCTCCCCAAACAACAATCAGATCCAGTACCTTCCATTCGGTCCATGCTGGAGCTCTTTTGCGATTCTGGGACTGCATGGTCACCTGTACTGATGAGCTTGCCCTGCTGGTCAAACAGGAAATGACATTCAAAAGTTCCCGGGGCTTTTCCTGTCTACCTGGCCAGTGCATCTGAGTTGACAGCGCTGTCCAGAGCAGTCACAATGGAGCACTCTGGGATAGCTCCCGGAGGCCAATACCGTCGAATTGCGTCCACACTACCCCAAATTCGACCCGACGATGTCGAGTTCAGCGCTAATCCCCTCGTCGGGAAGGAGTACAGAAATTGATTTTAAGAGCCCTTATAGTTGACAAAAATGGCTTCGTTGTGTGGACGGGTGCAAGGTTAAATCGACCTATCGCTGTTAAATTCGACCTAAACTCGTAGTGTAGACCAGGGCCTGTATTCCTGCTCAGCGAGAGGTGCAGGCAGAGTTGACAGGGGAGCGGCAGCAGTTGACTCACCGCAGTGAAGACACCATGGCAAGTCAATCTAAGTACGTTGACTTCAACTACGTTATTCACGTAGCTGAAGTTGCGTAACTTAGATCGATTCCTCCCCAGTATAGACTAGGCCTTACATTTCACACTAATGCTGTGCTGTAGTTAAGAGCTCCACCTGAGATCTTGCACACCTCCTGTTAACTTGGGGGAGGGACTTCTGGGACCTCCCCCCCCATTGGCACCCTGACTATAGGCACTGCACATACACCTAGCACAGAGATATTCTCTGTGCTGAAGAGGTTACACTTTCTGATGCATACATAGTGAAGGGGTTAATGTCGTTTCAATATTACCTGTAGCCTGGTAAATCTGGGGATGGGAGTGGGGAAAGTTGCAGGGACATGATATAAATAATGGTAGCAGAGACCAACATGGAAAAAACGAGACAAATCAGTAGCGTAGATCTGCATCAGTGATTTAAAACCTCACTTTGCTGGATTTACTGCTGCGGTTGTTAACTGCTGTGCTCAACTACAAAAAGTAATGAGACAATTAAGGTAAAAACTAAGGAAAGAGGGAGACAGCTTGGCTCCCATTGTAATTTACAGCTTGTAAGTCCATCGTGAAATCGTTACTTTGAGTATTAAATAGCGGCGGTAAGTTCAGTTACTGGTTTGGAATCTGCTAATTAATACAATGCAATGAAAGGAGCTGCTAGTTAATGCAATGGAGTGCTCGTTCAGCTCCAAAAATTAAGGGCCTGATTTTCATTTGTGCTAAGGCCAGTTTACACCACTTTAGCACTGTAAAGGGGCCTTAAAATGTAGTAGCGTAAATTAGCCTTAGCCTAAATGAGAAGCAGGCTCCAAGTGTTTAAAAATGTTTTGTATCCTTTTAAAAAATTGCCTCCTTGGTTGTGTACAAGATGTACAATGCATATTTGTTTTAAGATTCCTAGGTGTAATGACCAGGGCCTGGGCAGCCAGGCCTGATGGATAGTCAGGTGCCAAGTGAAAGGTTAGAGCCAGCATCAGGTGCCAAGCTGAAGCTCAGGGCCAGAGACAGCACCAAGTGTAGAAGCAGCGTGAGGCTGGAAAGCAGGAACAGATGAGGTCTGGGATAAGAACAGGGATGAAGAGCAGACAGGGAGGCAGGAGCCAGGTAAGCAGAAGAAGACCATAGTAACAGCCAGCCATGGATTCCTGTAGTTGCTCAAACAACTTCCTGTACTTCTTACTGGTTAAAAAGAGCTCCCCAGCCAATCAGGACTGCTGATGTTTCCCCCAATTGGTAGCTTCAGGGGCAGGGCCCTTTGCAAACTAGTACTTCACAGGTTCCTTTCTCTGGTTGCTCAAGTAAACTATAGGCTTGTGGGTGATTGTGGGCTGAGTACTGCCTGGGGTTCAAGGCCCATATTCTCTCACATCAGGCTGATTAAAAAAAATGCACATAGTGAAGAGCATTCATTCTGCAATCAATGTATTTTGTATCATTGCCCTTCTACCAAGCAGTAGCAGACATACAGGACTTCCAGGCTAGCTTTCCACAGAAGGAAAAGTCAGTAACAGGAGGTCTCTGGGTGTGTTCTAAGAATAATTTGCCTTTATTTACATTCACACCAGTCCTGGAATGAGACGGTCACAAACAGTATGCCAGGCAAGTCTTTCTTTCAGGAATCTCAGCCCAATACCAATGCCTAGTTCTCAGGGAACAACTGACTCAAGACCTGATGCTAATCAGAGACCAAGGTAAAGATCAAACTCTCCTGCAGCTCACGCAGCTCCCTCTCTGCCTTTACAGGGAGCCTTGCATAAACAAAATTGACACCAATACACAGCATGTCTTCCCACGACCGAAGGCTTGTTTTCACTCCAAAAAGTTTGCCCACCCCTGTTCTAAACTGAAAATAAAAGATAGAGATAGGGAGGTTCTGAAGCCGGAAAGATGAATTATCTAGTCACAAATGTAACAACATAACCAGGGAAAAGAATAGTCTGTCATCCATGCTTTGAGGGAATTTAGTTAGTGATAATCTGCTGCACAATGTTAGAGCTGGAATCTGAATGTGTCAGAATCATTGGCAGGTATCCCATTTTATTCTTGCTTGTACAACAATATGGATAGAAAGTCTTTTCAGAAACTTTGTTAATAAATAGGAAGTGGCAGACAGTGTGGATGGCTACATATTTATCTAACTGGAAAACATACTCCGGGAGGAATGATTCATCAGAACTGTCACACACAATGGAAGTCCTTTGAGCAGCATACACTGTAAAAAAAAAAAAAAAAAAAAAAGCTTAGGGCCCAATTCTACGAGTTGTACTAAGCTCCCATTGATTTCTCTGCGGATTAGGCCATAAGCAGCCCTGGTGTAAGAACCACAGGCCTAGAACGGGTATATGCAGGTGCAGAAGCTGCTTACCCATCACCACTAGAGGCTCTGGTAGAGTTACCATCAAGAAGAACTGAGAGGTTAAGTCCTGCAAGAAGCCCTGCCCAAAGGGACATGAGCAACAGGCCTCTGTTGTTTCCTGTTTGACTGGCACTCATATAAAGTTAAACCAGGAAACCATTTCTGAGAGTTGTCTGAGTAATGCAGGACGCCACTGTGCTTCTGCCTTAGCTCTTGCTTGCTATGATTTGCCTGGATCCCTGGCTCTGACCCTGGCTCAGCTTTCAACCCTGCTCCTTGTTTACTGTCTCTGGCTTAAAACTACTGCTGACCCCAGTGAAAGATCCTGGCTTGATCCAACCCTGATTCTTACCTCATGCTCTCAATTTGGTAACAGACTCTGACTGTCTTGAGCTGGCCTGGCCCTGGATTGATCTCTGACCTTCGGCCCTGATACAGAAGAGTTCACTCCATGCCAACAGGGTGTTCACTATCTGGCCCTGACACACAGATTATTTAGAGATGGACAAAACTGCCTTAAGAGAAATATAAAATCTTATAATTTTTGATGAAGATCTAGTTCAGAGTCACTATTTAAACTGAGCTAATATGCAGTTTTGCTTGTGGCCATCTTGAAAGGGTCTGAAGAGCTGGGGAGATGAGGGAATGACATTTTGAAAGACTGGTGTTGACATTAGGCAATTGAACTTTGCATAGAAGCCAAGACACTTGTCTTTGTAGAGATACCTTGCCATTCTTGGTTCAGCATATTAAATGGACTATTGGCAGTGCAAAGTAAGAATTAATTTACACTCTAGACCAGGGGTGGGCAAACTATGGCCCGCAGGCCACATCCGGCTCGCCAGCCAATTTAATCTGGCCCTCAAGTTCCTGCTGCGGAGTGGGGTCTGGAGCCACTCCATGCGGCTCCCGGAAGCAGCGGCATGTCTCCCCTCTAGCTCCTACATTTAGGGGCAGCCAGGGGGCTCCACGCACTGCCCCCGCCTCAAGCGCCACCCTCACAGCTCCATTGGTCAGGGACTGCAGCCAATGGGAGCTGCAGGGGCAGCATCTGCGTACAGGGCAACATGCAGAGCTGCCTGGTCATGCCTCCGCGTAGGAGCCAGAGGAGAGACATGCCACTGCTTCCGGGAGCTGCTTGAGGTAAGCGCCACCCGGAGCCTGCACCCCTGAGCCCCTCCCATGCCTCAACCCCCTACCCCAGCCCTGATCCCCCCCGTGCCCTCCGAACCCCTTGATTGCAGCCTGGAGCATCCTCCTGCACCCCAAGCCCCTCATCCCCAGCCCCACCCCAGAGCCTGCACCCCCAGCCAGAGCCCTCACCCGTTCCCACACCCCAACCCCAATTTCGTGAGTATTCAAGAAACCAACCACTCTGCAGTGCAGTATTACTACTGGCTTGGTGAGTACTTTAGTCATTTTATTGTATTCTAATTCTTTGAACATCGGTATTCCATTGGTAATGTATAACTCAGTTAACCAGAATATTCAATTAACCGGCACCCCCCATTTCCCCAACATGCCAGATAACAAAGCTTTTTCTGTAATTACATTGTAGCGTTATCCGAAAGACAGCTCTTGAATGGGTACAATACATGGAAAGGGTACAGAAAAGCAGGTATTCGCTACAGTGTTCTCAAGAAGATTCCTGTGAAATTAAATTTAGAGTCATCTTGAAAACATACAGCCCTGGCTTTAACTCCATTTACATCAAACGAGTCAGTGCCAAGGATGAATGTGGCCCATGTTGTCAAAGCTGGTTAGGGGAGGGAAATGACATAGAATACCTTTATCAGTTATATCAACTTGTTTATACGGTAACATTTTCAAAAACACCGAAGTGACTCAGAGCTGGATTTTTAAAGAAATGTAGCCATCTAATTCCCATTGATTTAAATGAGAGTTAGGTGCCAAATTTATAAAGGTATTTAGGTACCTAAGAGCCTAAATCCCATTGGTTTTCAATGAATTTTAGGCTCCTAAGTGCTCGTCAGGCTTGAAAATAGAACTTAATCTATTAAGACCTCAGTTTGTTCTAATGTTATCCTTAGTTTCCTATTGACAACCTCAAGGCTTTTCCTTCTTTTTTTTTGTTTTGTTTTGGTTTTTTTGTTTGATAAAGAAGGGCTACAGTTAGGAGTAAGTGAACATGAGGAAATGTGAGAATTGTAATAGGTCACAAAAGTACAGTGCAGTTGAAAAACCCAGTCTTGACTTTTCCAGAAATAAAACATTTATAACAGCTACAAGCCCAAGCAAATCATTCTGCTGTGAAAAATCTTTGATTCTCACAACACATGCAAGCCACAGCTAAGCATAGCATAACATAACCCACCTAAGTTGCTTAAAGGGAAGGTGCTAAAAATGTAGAAAGTGAACAAGAGTAATTTGTCCCCATTTTTATTAGTATTTATAGAGTGGTGTAAGTATGCCCCGTGCTTTGCAAACATGAAAAAGGACTGCTGTGGGTCCTTGTCCCAAAGAGCTTGCAGTCTTATTCAGACAGATGTCAGATACATGACAAAACATGAAGAAATGGGACAAGGCCACAGTAGTGTGGACAACAGTATGAAAGTTTCACAGAAGAAGTGAGTTTTGAAAAGAAATTTGAAGACTGTAAGGGAGAGCACATGAACACATAGAAGGCAAGGCTGTTCTTATCATAGGGCAGCAATACACACACACAGAGAGAGAGAGAGTTAGAAGAATTAAAAAGAGGACTTTAGAGAAAGGACTGGAAAGGAATGTAAAGGGATAGAAGCAAAGATGGGAGGAGAGATGAAGGTTGCAGAAGGTCATGCAGAGCCCTGCTAAGTACTGCCAGGAAAATAGTTACCTAAGTAAATCAATAAAAGTCCATTCAAGGTCTTTTTGTCCATGACCCTGAACCTTCCTGTGGAACTTGTTCTGATTTTTTTTTTTAACCGCTTATTTTGTTGTGTAAATGCTTCACATTTTCAGCCAGTTAAGATGTTCTGTTATCATACTAGTTACTACCTAACAAACTCTGACCATACATTTATAGGTGGACAACTTATGTCACAACAACTCCTCCCATTTATATAGTGCCTTTTCTCCTGAAAGATTCACCTATGCCTTGTAGATTATCTACAGCTATAATTTCACACACCACAGATTTCATTAATATGTCTGATGCAAAATACAGCAGCTCTCTAATGGGACATAACAATGTTACATAAAAATATAAGCCAACTAGGGGTGGTTGAAAATTTTCACCAGAAATTTTTTTGGATGGAAAATTGGATTTCTGGCTCAACAAATTTTGTCACAAAAAGTGTCTGCTTTTTGCAGAAAATTGTCTTTGTCCAAAAAAAAAATAAATAAAAAAAAAACCCCAACTGAAAACTAAAACCTTACCTATCAGCTCTCTGAGCTTCCCAAAATCTGCCTTCCTGAAATCCATTGTCTCTATTTTGCTGTTCTCCCTTCTACCCTTCCTTAGAATTGCAAACTCTGTGATTTCATGATCACTTTCACCCAGGCTGCCTTCTACTTTCACATTCTCAACAAGTTCCTCCCTATTTGTTAAAATCAAGTCTAGAACAGCTTCCCCCCTAGTAGCTTTTTCAACCTTCTGAAATAAAAAGTTGTCTCCAATGCAGTCCAAGAATTTGTTGGATAGTCTGTGCCCTGCTGTGTTATTTTCCCAACATATATCCGGATAGTTGAAGTCCCCCATCACCACCAAATCTTGGGCTTTGGATGATTTTGTTAGTTGCTTGAAAAAAGCCTCATCCACCTCTTCCACCTGGTTAGGTGGCCTGTAGTAGACTCCTAGCATGACATCTCCCTTGTTTTTTGCCCCTTTTAGCCTAACTCAGAGACTCTCAACACTTCCATCTCCTATGTCCATCTCCACCTCAGTCCAAGTGTGTACATTTTTAATATATAAGGCAACACCTCCTCCCTTTTTCCCCTGTCTATCCTTCCTGAGGATATAAAATAAGCTAAAATAGCTTGTTCTCATTCCATATTAAGATAACTGTCTATCATGATAGACAAAGAACTTCTATGTCTGATTCCTAGCACAATCAATGAGCTCTGGAGCAACAGATAAAATGAATATTTGTGACAGTGTGGCCAGGAATTTATACCAGAGCAAACTGAAGCAACATCCTGACGTCCAGAAAGGAGTGGAGCATAGGAAAGCAAAGGACTCTAGAGAGACTTCTAAATGGGTTCCTCAAACATCAGGAAACTAATTGTTTGTTAGATTTATTGGCAGTTGTGAACTTTTAAAGCAAAGACCCAAGAGGTGGACATTACCTAAGGGTTAGATTGCAGCATCCTAATGAATCCTTCCCAGCCTCAGAATTGTTGCTGCACAATGGCTTCAGCGTTAAGGACCCCACTTGTCTCTCAATGATTTTTTGAGATGCTCAGTCAGTACATGAGGAGACTGGTGAAAGGAATGGCATAGCTTTCACTAGGAAATGTCTAAAAGCAGTGAGAATAAAGCAGATCTATTCAATTAGGCCCAAACCCACTCACCAGAACACTGTTCAAGTACCTAGCCTGGGTGCTTAGTACTGGGGAGATGCATGAGGAAAAGAAGAATCCCGTCTCTAGTCAGGCCACAGAAAAGCTGTAGAGTTTGTCTGCCATTCCTACTGCAACCCTGAAGTTGCAGTAACCCTGGCAGGGCAAGGTTAATTGAGACTCATTAAAGCAGGGTTATAAATGGGAGCCATCAGACTGCCAAAGGAAAGGATTCTGTACAGAAGAGGAAGAAGTGCTTGCTTAGCCCAGGAAGCAAGGAGACCTAGGAAATGGAAGGACTTTGACAGTCAGGAACTCTTTGTCTTCCCTCTGGCTGAAGGAAATTTAAGCTTGTTGAGGTTTATCTGTTGCTTGCTGGGATTTTTGGACCAGGCTAAAGAAAGGAACAATTATGATTCCCTTTGTAAGCAGGGCCTGAATGAGCTCTCCCCTGACATCTAGTGACAAACCAGAGGGCAAAGACTCCAGGAGCAGCCTGGATTTGAATAGGGGATCAGCAAAGAGATCTGCTTTTCCAAAGTAATCTATTTTGGCTGGTGTTTGGTTACTATTCCCTTTCATATTGAATGAAGGGGTAATGAAGTGTTGTTATCCTTATTGCATGAGTAAAGAACTGTGTTTAACATGCCCTGACTGAGGGGGGTCACTCTAACCTGAACCTCACATGCTAAGCAGGGGGTAGGGATGACAAAGCCTGGTGAAGGGCAAAGGGGGTTAAGGTAGGTGTTTCTATCTAAGGGTGGGGCTTCTGCTTAGAGCAGGGGTCTCAAAGTCCTGGCCCACGGGCCATCTGTGGCCTGAGAGCCTCCCCACTGTGGCCTGGGGAGGAAAGATGCATGCAGCCATGCTACCAGTAATGTCTGCTGCAGGTGCTGCCCCCCCCCATAGGTCCCATTGGCTGGGGCAGAGGGACAGAGATACCATCACTAGTTACCGGGCAGAGTCAGCCATGGAGGTAGCATCATTAGTTGCTAGGCAGAGTCAGCCATGGAGACAGCGTCACTTTGTTCCACAATGAATATAAACAAGTCAAAATACCGAACACAACTATCTGATGCACACCTTGCTGCAATCCTGAAGGTTCCAACTGCTCAGTCACTGAGACCAAACATCAGCAAACTGACAGAACTGAAGCGTTGCCAGGTGTCTAGCAAACACTAAAAACTCTCTGGCGGGCAAAGAATTATATAAAGTTGTATGAGAGTTTTATTATTTCTAAGAAATTCAAAATAAAAAATACAATATAAATATTTTCTTTTCTGAAAACCATCTTCAGTGACATTATTGGCCCACTGGGAGGATTTGAGGACTGGCACTGGCCCTAAGGTAAATTGAGTTTGAGACCCCTGGCTTAGAGAATCCTAGTTCTGCAGAGAGGTATGCCTTAGATGTCATTTGAGCCTTAGTCCTCTGATGTTTAAAGACATAGCTCACGAGACTTAATTGATCGTCTGTTTTTATTCAGTGATGATCAGAGCTGGGTCACTGATAAGCAGGTGTAAGGCTTAAGTCTTAGATGTGGTGCAGGGATAATGTTGCAGTGAAAGGCAAGGCTAAGGCTGCACTAGAAGTGAGGTTCCCTGCTACCCAGTGAAATCATTAAGAGCTGAAATCACTAAGACTTTGCTAAGTGGTAGAATCTCAGAACACAGAAGTGGCAGTGAGAGCCAAGCCCCAGCAGGGAAAAACAAACAGCAGCAGTAAGAAGCCAGTTGCAAAGGTGCATAGCAGCAGAGACATTGCTCGACGCTCACTCCCACTTTCAGGGATGGGAGATGAACCCATGTGAAGGCACCTCTGAACCCTGGGTGTTCACTGACCAAGGACAACCAACTGTGAGTGGGGTGCAGTGGAAGGAAAGGGGAGTGGCATGTTAAAAGGGCATTCATTTGTCAGACTTTCACACTACAAGGTAGGAAACTGAGCCAAAGGATACTGCCAACATACTGTGAGGTGGGTGTTTGCTTACAGTTACGCGCTTTTGAATCATAGTTGTGGTGTTTTCACAAATTAATGCTGGGACCCCTTTCCCTTTTTTTGTTTTACACAGACTCCGTGCTTGTGAATAGGGAAGTATTGCCTCTTAGAACCACCCAGGGTGGTGTTTACTTTTCCCAGATTACTGGGTAAGGGCTTGAGCCAGTTCTGTTTTGTAATGTTAAGAGGAATCCCTAGATATTGAATTTGGCCCTTGTTGCTCCCAGCAGCCCCTGGCAAAATGGTTTCACCTATATTAGGAAAAGGTGGTGAAATGTTCTGCAGAGATGCATGTTTCTTAAAATGGCAGGCTGCAATATTCTGATTGTTTTAGCTTTATTTTTTCTCCTTTCCTTTTATCTGCATCTACAGTGCAGACCGTCTTACACTGGATGGAATTCACTATACCCAGGCCAGGCTTTTACAGAGCCATTATGTGGATCTAGAGCAAGGTTTACATTTTTTAAACATTTGTAAATATAAATTGACCTGGCTTCATGCCTGGATGGGGATAGGAAGGGTGCAGGTGGGAAATGTGGAGGAGACAGGGTGAGGTATGAAGTGGACTGACTAGAAGGGATATGGACTCAGGTAGAGGAAGGAGTGGCATGGAAGCTGTGTTGCCTTGTCAAATCTCACAGTGTTTGGTCTAAAAGTTGCAGAAAGGAGCCTTATTTTCATGGGCCTCATAAGATCTCCCAGAGTGGGACTCGCCTCCTACTAAATTAATGCACCAACCTGATTTGCATGTTTAGTGCTCATTCAACCCTCCTCTCCAAAAAAGGGAAATTAATTAAGAAAAAAACCTTCACTCTAAAAGTTAAGGTTGACAGTGTGTCCATATTACATACAACCACACAGCATCACTTACAAACAGTGTTGCCTTCTTTACAAAAATTCTACAGTAAAAAAACCCCCAAACGTTGGACTGTCTGAAAATGCAGTTAATAACCCCGATCCCTTAGATTTTTGAAAACCAACAGCTACTTTTGAGAGGGTTAAATGTGTAGAATTTACATAAAGAAAATACTGGTCTGGGACTTGACCTTGCACCGTTAAAGGGAATGGGATATTTGCAATTGACTACGATGGGAGTAGGATCCAACCCTTTGAGTATTAGCTCCACTAAAACAGCATTCAGTCCTCTAGTGGAATTCTCTTTTTATGAGAAACAGAAAAATCAAGCTGTGCATTGTGTTTGACCCTACAATAACAAGCTACAGAACTTGGAGGGAAGTGGGGGGGGGGGGATATCTGTTTTTTGTTTCTGTTTCCCCATGGCTTCAGGGGCATATCTAAATGTAACACATATATGCACATAAGCCTTTGTTGCAGGGTCACTAGAAGGAGCAGGACACTTAGGCCAAATTGCTGTCTATCCAGCTTTTTGGTTTTGAAATATATTATTGATATTGACTTTAGATCTTGCCTGACTTACTTTAATTTGAGCAGGGTCTCTACAGAAACCTGTTGCCTAGGTAACAAATGCTATACACCATAATAAGGCAAATTGCTGTTGAAATAAATAGTAATTATGGTCCTGGCTTTAAAACTATTATCTTTCCCTTTATTTTATACCATCCCCAGATAAGATTCTAAATACAAGCTTTGTTCACTCCATGGAAGATGGGGGAGGGGAAAACTTATTTACCACCTTTGTTCCTCTTTCTGCCCCTCCATAGCAGCTCTATTTGTATAAAAAAAAAAGATATTTTAAAAATATTTATTTTCTCAAGGATGCATCACTACAATGTATAAAGTATACAGCAGGAAGGACAGGTGTTGAAATTATTCCTGTTTAATGTCACTTAGGAGAATTGCTGGCAGAAAAACATCTTTAAGTACAAGTGTATTCACATTTGGCATACCCTCGATTTCTCTTTATGAAAACCTACATAGTCTTGTCCTGACATGGGACCTTACATACCAATCCATGTTTATCTGCGATGGAATCTGTTCAGCATATACTGCTTTCCATGTATTACTTCAATGATTTGCACACAAGTATGAGCTTGAAAGTGGGCAAGGAGTGCAATGTGATAGCAAATGCTTTTATATTGTTTACAAGTAACACTGGTCTACAATTTTTGAGAAGTCATCTGCTTCAGAGATAAAATATGCTATTTATTATGTATTTTGATGTGCTGAATTCAAATATGACAATTAAAACAATTGATTGGCTACTGTTTCTAAGATATTAAGTTTTTACATTTTATGTCTATGTATATTGTGTTGATAGTAGAGTTTTAATCATAAATTGTAAACCTAGGTCTTTTCATGTGTTTATGGTTGCTTTACATGATAATATTTCACCTGTCCTGTTTATGTAACACTTTAAAAATCAGCAAAAGGGTTATATAAATAAAATGTATTATGAAACAAAAGGCAAAAAACTATTATGTACATAGTTTAGTCCTATTCAGTGTCTACTCGGCGCTTCTTGGCTTGTCTCTTGTATTCATTAAATGGAGCATCTCTTGTCACTGTCCAGCAATAGTCTGCAAGCATTGATGGGCTCCATTTGCCCTGATAGCGTTTCTCCATTGTTGCAATGTCCTGGTGAAATCGCTCGCCGTGCTCGTCGCTCACTTCTCCGCAGTTTGGTGGAAAAAAATCTAGATGAGAGTGCAAAAAATGTATCTTTAGTGACATGTTGCAACCAAGGCTTTTGTATGCCTTGAGGAGGGTTTCCACCAACAACCTGCAGTTGTCTGCCTTGTTGTTTCAGAGAAAATTTATTGCCACTAACTGGAAGGCTTTCCATGCCGTCTTTTCCTTGCCACGCAGTGCATGGTCAAATGCATCACCTCGAAGAAGTTCACGAATCTGAGGACCAACAAAGACACCTTCCTTTATCTTAGCTTCACTTAACCTTGGAAATTTTCCACGGAGGTACTTGAAAGCTGCTTGTGTTTTGTCAATGGCCTTGACAAAGTTCTTCATCAGACCCAGCTTGATGTGTAAGGGTGGTAACAAAATCTTCCTTGATTCAACAAGTGGTGGATGCTGAACACTTTTCCTCCCAGGCTCCAGTGACTGTCGGAGTGGCCAATCTTTCTTGATGTAGTGGCAATCTCTTGCACGACTATCCCATTTGCAGAGAAAACAGCAGTACTTTGTGTATCCAGTCTGCAGACCAAGCAAGAGAGCAACAACCTTCAAATCGCCACAAAGCTGCCACTGATGTTGGTCATAGTTTATGCACCTCAAAAGCTGTTTCATGTTATCATACGTTTCCTTCATATGGACTGCATGACCAACTGGAATTGATGGCAAAACATTGCCATTATGCAGTAAAACAGCTTTAAGACTCGTCTTCAATGAATCAATGAACAGTATCCACTCATCTGGATCGTGAACGATGTTGAGGGCTGCCATCACACCATCGATGTTGTTGCAGGCTACAAGAGCACCTTCCATGAAGAAGAATGGGACAAGATCCTTTTGATGGTCATGGAACATGGAAACCCTAACATCACCTGCCAGGAGATTCCACTGCTGTAGTCTGGAGCACAACAGCTCTGCCTTAGTCGTGGGTAGTTCCAAATCCCTGACAAGATCATTCAGTTCACCTTGTGTTATGAGGTGTGGTTCGGAGGAGGAGGATGGGAGAAAATGGGGGTCCTGTGACATTGATGGTTCAGGACCAGAAGTTTCATCCTCTTCCTCTTCCTCGTCTGACTCAAGTGAGAATGATTCTGGTGCACCAGGAACCGGCAGTCCTTCTCCGTGGGGTACTGGGCGTATAGCTGATGGAATGTTTGGATAATGCACAGTCCACTTTTTCTTCTTTGACACACCTTTCCCAACTGGAGGCACCATGCAGAAGTAACAATTGCTGGTATGATCTGTTGGCTCTCTCCAAATCATTGGCACTGCAAAAGGCATAGATTTCCTTTTCCTTTTCCTATTCAACCACTGGCGAAGATTTGTTGCACAAGTGTTGCAGCATATATGTGGGGCCCACCTCTTGTCCTGATCTCCAATTTTGCAGCCAAAATAAAGGTGATAGGCTTTCTTAACCATAATGGTTATACTGCGCTTTTGTGATGCAAAAGTCACTTCACCACAAACATAGCAGAAGTTATCTGCACTGTTCACACAAGTACGAGGCATCTCTGCTCACTTTGGCTAAATAGAAATGTGTCCCTTTGCAAAATCAAACACTGACAAATAAGAGAGCACAACACTGTATGATTTCTAGAGCTGATATAGGGCAATTTGTTCAGCAGAGTGATGTAAGCTTCGTTATGATTGCATCATCCATGACTTCTAGGAATAACATGATGCAATTCATATCATGTATGACACAATACCAGCTTCAGATTGCATCATTCATTGTTTTGCTAAAAAGCAAGTACTGTCCAAACCCAGTTATAGATTTATTCGTAGATCCAGTCAAAGATGTATTTTAGTCATTTCTGGTTTAAATTGAGATCCCTTCCCTTTATAAGTCACTTATCCTCCGCCATTCCCAAGTCAAGGGTCGTATATACTGACCCAATAGCATATCTTGAAAACTAGAGCCAATCAACAATTTTAAGCATCATTTTCGTTCTCAGTGACCCAGAATTAGTAAAGTTTGACTACATTTATTTCAGAAGCATTTTGGCTGTAGAGCAGTGTAATTGCACTAGAAAAGCAAGTAAGGGAAGAGAATTTGGATGAGTGCAACCCCTTTGGAGACCTATGTCTAAATCTTAGCTCATAACTGAAAAGGAGTGGGGTGGTCTCTTCCAATGCCCACATCACAAAGTCACCATTAGTACAATTGACATTCTGGGCTGAACAAATGCCTCAGACCAAGCACTGGAATAACAGAGGGGTTGAAATGGCAGAGCTGTGTGGGGAAGCATTGATTTTAATGAATGCTAATTCACTGACATTTTAAAAATATGTAAGTTACAGGTGTTTGGGACAGTCTGATTGGTATATAAAATTGCCCCATACTAGTCCCAGGTTCAGTCTCTGTCGGCAGATCTGTAGGGCCCAAAAAGGCAATGGAACCAGTTTGGTCTATTGCAGGGGTTCTCAAACTTCATTGCATTGCGACTCCTTTCTGACAACAAAAATTACTACACGATCCTGTAGGGGGGGCACCGAAGCCCTGCTCAAGCCCTGCCACACTAGGCAGGGGGGCCCCCAAGCCCCATTACCTGGTGTGTGTGGGGGCAAATCTGAAGCTCAAGGGCTGCAGGGCCTGTAACCTGAGCCCCGCCACCCAGGGCTGAAGCCCTTGGGCTTCAGCTTTGGCCCCAGGTGGTGGGGCTTCGGCTTCAGCCTGGATCCTAGCAAGTCTAATGGCAGCCCTGGCGAACCCATTACAACAGGGTCACGACCCGCAGTTTGAGAACCGCTGCCAAGAGATCACACAAGGGGTTCTGCATCCTTTCAAACTGTTTGGAGTGGCTCAGGAGCATGAATTCCAACATCAGGGAAGAGTGTTAAGAAGCAGTGCGCACACCACAAACTGGCTGTGAGTTCTACTTAAATTTCACCAACCAAGTACCAGGTGTGAACTACTCAAGCACTGTCACAGCCTTAACATGGAGCCACAGGCAGTCCCGTTGGGTACTCCCGTCTGTCTTGCCTCCCAGGAAAACTTCCCTTTGATAGGCAGTCCTTTACACCAAAAATCACAACAACATTCAGGTTATTCCAGGACAATTGCTCCTTAGATCCTACACCAAAGACAATGCTTGTAGCCAATCCTATAATAAACTAACCATTTATTAATAAAGAAAGAAATGAGTTTTTTACAAGGTTAAAACATACACACCCAAATGAGTTACAGTCTTAGGTTTCAAAGGGTGATAGAAGCTGCTGTGATATGAAAGCTCTGTCCTTTAGGGCTAACCTGTGCTAGACACCTGGGGATCCCTTCCTTATGCTTAGAAATCTTTGCCCCTCAGAGTCCAAGCAGCATAAAGAGATCCAGTTTCTTCTTGTCAGGGATTATTATTCCCATTCCCCAGTGTTCAGACTGATGGGACGAGTCCACATGTATATCTCCACTCCGGGGGTGTAGGGGTAAACAATTAACAAAGTCTTTGTTCATGGATGTGAAGGCTACCCCTACTCAGTATCATTAGTAGATACATAGCAGCTCTTTGGCATTCCACAGTGGGACTGATGCTTCCATTCCCCCAGCACTAGAACCATATGTGAGGTATGCGGGTTGGAGGACAGAGGAAAGATTCCTCCTACCTTTCCCCCCTGCACAACTGTGTAAAGAGCTAGTGTGATGGCGTGTGTACCTGTAGCGGTGCAGACTGACCACTGCAGCACTTCCTGCTGGTTATGCTGGGAATTAGCTCTCTTGGTCTCACTCACCATTGCTCCCACTTCCTCCACCATCTGACCCATGTTGCTCCCAGACCACAGTGTCCTTTTCAGGACACAGCCCTCTATCTCCCTCCTTTTGGGGGAAAGGCGGTCCTCAGTCCCTCCACTTGCCTCAGCAGCCAACTGCAGTCTCTAGTCTAGCCCCTGGATTTAGGGGCAAACTGCAGTCTGGATTTAGGCCATTCTCCTCATTGGCAAGTAGGGGTAAAGGGGGGGAACCCAGGCCCACAAACTACTGTGAGTCCAGGCTCAGGGACCCTATAGCTGGCAGCAACTTACTGCCCCTCCTCCTATTCCCACTGCCTACTTTCCCTGGGCCACTTCCCGTGTAGTCCTAGCACCTTCCCTTCCCTTGCTTCAGGGCCTCAGTCTGGCCAGGGTCAGCCAAGACCTCCCTATTGCTCCGCTACCCTGCCCAGCACTGCAGTATCTCCAGTGCACCCCAGCAGATAATCCTTGCCCTCCAGGGAGAGACTTCCTTTGCTCTGCTGAGCAGCCCTTTATATATGGGCTGCTCCAGCAAGCCTTCTCTTGATTGGCTCTCCCAATGAGCCCCTTTCCTGATTGGCTGGGTTCTGAACAGCCTCTTCAAGGCTGCCTTAACCCTTCACCTGCCTGTGTGGGGTAGCCACCCCACCACAGTATCCCAGACAGATTCCCAAAGGGTTAGTATGGGCCTGGGAGGCCAGTTAACATACTGGACTGCAGGTGGAGGGAGGTCCAGGCTTAACTGATGATAAAGGGTAGGGGCTGGGAGAAGATTATACACAGAGGAAGTTGAGAGTAGAAGGAAATGTAGGAGAGAATCTGCAGTCACTCTCTGGGATGACAGATAGACATATACTCACACACACCGGGAAGGTAAAGGAGGAAGCCTGAGGGGGGGCAGGGTCTTCTTCTGAACCAAGAAGTCTGGCAGGAGGCCAGGAGTGAGATGCAGCAGCCATTGGGAGCAGGCAGTGGTATCCCCTGGTAAAACAACACAATCTTGACTTTTTGGGAGAGAGCTCTGGGAGGCGTTCAATGGAGAACAGCAAGGGGAAATTAAGAGGCATGAATGGCCAAGCTTGAAGAGGGCAGAAGTTGGTTTAAGTTTGTACATTTGGTTTGTTAGGAGATTCCAGACAAGGGCCTGAGAGTCCCAGCCCTGAGAGAAAGGTGAACCAAGAGAGATGTTGCAAGAGAGAAGGCCTGAGAAAGGCTGGTTAGTAAGAAATCCAGGGAGGCAGCAGCAAGGAGCTTCATGAATCAATCCTGGGCTGCTGGTTAAAGGGCCCCTTTTGTTGTTTTTAATATGTTTTCTCTGTAATACTTCTATCTTAAGAATAAATGTGCTTTCTTATAAAGAGCTGTATGGTAACTTATAATTGCAGGCAATTATGCTGTCCATAACCTCTGGAGAAAAAGCAAAGCACAGATGTTGGCCTTTTAAGCAATCTTGCTTGTAGAGGATATCATAGTGTAGGCCCAGAACTATGCAGCCTGGAAATAACCCAGTCAGGAGGGAGAGAAACATGGGTCTCTGCTCCCTGGAGCTGGTGGCTGAGGAGCCAGGAGCCTAAACTGGGTGTCCTTGGTGGACAATGGAGGAGGAAAACAAGTGCAGTTGCCCTGAACTGTGACAAGACTGGAGAAGGAGACAAGGATGACAGAGAGCCCTGAGAAAAGAGTGTAAAGAACTTGGGGTCCAGAGTTAGGGCTGAACTCCTGATTCAAGATTTTGGACTTTGATTTCTTTGACTTAAATCCACCTCTTTCAGGTTAATAGAATTCATGACAGGGCTGGAGGGGTGAGTCATGGGAAGAGCCAAACCACCGGAGGACCAAAGCAGCTGTCAGCAAGGGAACCCAGATGGGGGGAGAGTCACTATGCCATGACTGGCCATGAGGAGGCGCTCCAGTGTTGAGTCTACTCTTTCACAGCTTGGCACAATCTGTTCCTAAGTATATTTACTGGCTGATGCTGAGATAGATTTGTTGAATTCTAGTGGAATAGAGGGATTGCAGTGTGTGCAGGACATACTTCATCTTAACGTTTCAGCTTTGATTTTTCTGGTACTTTCATCTGTCATACATTTACTTCCTTGCGAGTTTATAGCCGTTCTTCTGTCATACTTCTGTAGCTTAATATCTCTAATATCACAGTACTCAGGGAAGTAATGAATATGAATTATTTAAAAAAAAAAACCACTTTGTTTGCTGACACATTTTTTTTCTTTGCTGAGCTAGGTCCTCAGATCTTGCTGAGCTTTGCTTGGGGTGTGGTGGGGACAAGGTGGGTGTATGCTTATAAAATTTGCCGCTGACACCAAGCTGAGAGGGGTTGCGAGCACCTTGGAGGACAGGATTAGAATTCAAAACAACCTTGACAAATTGGAGAATTAACCTGAAATCAGCAAGATGAAATTCAGTTAAGACAAGTGCAAAGTGCTTCACTTAAGAAGGAAAAATCAAATGCACAATACAAAATAGGGAATAACAGGCTAGGTGGTAATACTGCGGAAAAGAATCTGGTGGTTGTAGTGGATCACCAAGTGGATCTGAGTCAACAATATGATGCAGTGGAGAAAGAGGTTAACATAATTCTGGGGTGTATTAACAAGTGTCATATGTAAGACACAGGAAATAACTGTCCCATTCTCCTTGGCACTGGTGAGGCCTCAGCTGGAGTACTGTGTCCAGTTCTGGGCACCATAGTCTAGGAAAGCTGTGGATAATTGGAGTCACTCCAGAAGAGAGCAACAAAAATTATAAAATGTTTAGAAAACCTAAGCTATGAGGAAAGGTTAAAAAAAACTGGAGGACTGTGATCAATTGTTCTATATGTCCGCTGAAGGAAGGACAAGAAGTATTGGGCTTAATCTGTAGCAGGGGAGATTTAGGTTTGATACTAAGAAATATTTTCTAACTATATGGGCTTTTAAGCTCTGGAACAGGGGAGGTTGCAGAATCCCCATCATTGGAGGCTTTTAAAAACAGGTTGGACAAACACCTGTCAGGGATGGTTGAGGTTCACTTGCTCCTACATCACCACAAGGGGCTGGACTTAATGACTTCTTGAGACCTGTTCCAGCCCTACACTTCTATGATTCTATGTATTCCAATGAGATTTGCAAACCTTCCCTTTGTAAAATTAGCCGTGAGGGAAACAGAAGATGAATTTTTACACGTAAACTGAGTGGGAGAATGACCAGTGCCAGACAGTGCTAAGAGAGAGAGAGATCATGCCTAGAAAGGACCCCTCATGGAGAGGGCATGAAAGGACTGGCCATGAAAAGCAAACCTTCCTGCTCTGGCCTGCCTCTCTGCTGACACTGACAACAGGGTACAAATTTTGAAACACAGATTCACGAGGGAGAAAGATTGTTTATAATCTATCAAGATTTAATTGCCAAGAAAGACTGAAAAAACTCTTAACTTCTGTTGGGAACTATGTTCACAAAATTTGCCACCATAACTTGCTCTTTTGTTTGCATATTAATAGGGAGACTATTAGAGGACCAACGCAATGTCAGCAGGGGAATGGACATGGAGAATGAATAGCATCAGTATCCCTAAAGCCAAGGTGGTCTCTCCAGCTCAAGATTGAGGTATACCGGCCAGGTAGTTTGGAGAAACTTATACTGCCATCGCCTTTGATGTACTGGTATGTAGATAGAGTTTCACTCTCCAAAGCTATTGACCTAACATCTTTCATGAGCTCTAAATTCACTTACAGTATGTGTAGGGAGGGGAATGGGAAGAGAATAGAGGTAATTATAATGACTTCTGATGTTAATTCAGAAAAACAAAATCTATTTACCATTGAGGTTTATACCACCACAACTTTATCTAATTATTCACATTATTTCAATGATAGCATAATATTTCCTGTGTTATAATCTAAAGAACACCATCTATCTGTAGACAAGAAGCTTTCTGTTATTTATTTCTGTTGAAACTCAAATCTTAGAGCCTAATCTGGCAGGAAACTGTTAGTCTTCTTGAATTTTAACTACAACACACAGAGTTTGCCACTTATTGTCAGCCAAGTTACGTAGGTTTCAGCCTTTGGGAGTGCCAAAATCTGTCACCATCCTGACAACGAAATATGCCTCATTCTATTGTTCTGCAAAAGGGCAGAAGTAACGTCATCCTCTATTCATCAGTGAGCAGGGGCAATTTTCGTGATATTTTGCCCAAAGAGCTTACTTCCTGGGATTGCCTGCTGTGATATGTACTCTGAATAATCTATAAAATTTGATAGCTTCCAGGTTTTTTTTTAAATCTCTATCATTTAGAACACCTTTTAAAAGACAGGTGTTCCACAATTCCAAGCCAAGCAATTATCCTGCTTTGTTCCATACATGTGTGCATGTTTCGGGGGAGAAATTATAGCTTTGGGGGGGGGAGCATCTTCCCAGGTACTATACATCTCTGTAGTAGTTCCCTGATCCTGATTCTTGTACTCCCTAATATTTGCATTGCTGAGTCTCTCATGCACAGTTAATTTAGACTAGACAGAACACTCTGAGTCAGATTCTGTAGCATGGTGTGGCTGATTTACTGTACTACTGGCAAAATCTGGCTGTAGAACTAGCATAACCAGCCCTAGAAGGATCACTCCAGTGGAAACGGGATCCAGTGATGAAGAGGCTTTTATGGCATCCAAATTCCCTGCTGCAGGCATAAAAGGCATAGCTGGAGCAAAAGGGGTATGGCCAGGGTTTCTTTACACCTGACCAATCACAAGCTGGTGTTTTGGCCCTTTGCAGCCATTGCTAACTGGTGTAATTTACAGATCAGGAGAGTGCAAATGTGATCAGCAAGTCACCTTTGTACCCTTTTACACAAACTTCCACTGTGTGCTCCTCAGATGTAGTGAAGGATCTGGTCCCTTTGTGTTGCTTGTGTCTGTGGATCCAAGAAACCTGGTTTGGATTTAACATTTTGTAAACATGACTTGTTCTTCCCGTATTCACGCCAACTTGGGATTTGGTTGAAGCAGAGAGATCTGTGTAAGTCCCTTTTTGGGGTAGAGCTTTTATGGTCTCAAAGTTTGTCTCACATGTGATTCCATATTTATAACTGAACAAGAAGTGCATACATTTTTGTTTTTGCAAAATATTAAAGCATTAATTCTGAGTGCAAATATTTGCACCTCTGCTCCTAAACATTATGTATCTGATGTTGTTAGAAGCTCAATGTTAAACAGTGGTGCCAGTGATGGTGAATCAATGCAAGCTTTTCTTCTTTGCTTTGCCAATGACTTCAATCCACACTTATTTAGATATAAAAATTCTTCTATCTGACTCAAACAAATTTAAGAGCTGCCTTGCCACACCGTGTAAAAAGACTACCCCTTCCTTCTTGTTGTCTTTCATAAATACATTGCATGAGGTAGAGCATTTGTTTAACATGTTAGTAACTGGAGAAAAGGAATTATCTTTTGTCACTGCTGTTTAACTAGAAGGGTTTATGCATAATTATTCAGAACAGCAGATAAGGTTAATTATTTATTTTAGTAAATCTTCTTAATCCAGACTTCTATGAGTAAATTTTTCTCCACTGAGATACAATTAGAATAATCAGATCAAGACAATACAGTAACAGTCAATGTCACAGTTTAAGGATAACTTCACCTGTATTTCCCTCCCACCACACACATACACGCCATGGACTTCTCCAGGAGTGCCCAGTCAGGTCACCTGTCTGAGCAGGTACCCTTGTCCGACTCCCTTCTGACCAGGGTTTTAAGGCTGCGTAGCCCCCCTGCCTTACACTGACTGTGATACCCCAATGAGCCAGTCTGCCAAAGAGCCTGTGCCTGTGCTGTGGTTTCTCTCCAAGGGTTATGAACAGTGCATTGAAAGTAGGTAAAACAGGCCACACACCTATCTCAGTAGAAACTTATTCTTAAGGTAAAAGCATCACAGAGAAAACATAACAATAAAAGTTCCTACCTGCTTACTAAAAGCTTACCAGATGTCATCCCTCAGTCTCATGGGATCTTGTCACTGTGGTTGGGGCTCCCTTTGGACAGAAGGTTCTGTGCTTTTTCTGAATCAAAGGAAGTCTTTATGCCAGTTAAAAGTCAGCCTTTTTATACCAAAAGCCCTTTCTTTGTCTCTCGGTCTCTGGAAAACCCAGCCTGACCCAGTATATTCAAGCCTCCCCAAGGAGTGGTACCTCTCTGGAGGGAACTACAGTTTTAGTGAAGAGCCTTAATCACCCTCCCCCCCACACTGTTTTTTTTTTTTATTTGTTTTTGGTTTTTTAGTTCCGGGAGGATCTGTGGGAAATCTCCCCATCCTTCTCTCCGGTGCTGCATACAGTCCCTGGCCCACAGTGATTCATAAACTTAATACAATATGGTCTCCAAAGATACTGCTGGTTGCAATATCTGTCATAGTCACAAATAGGACTGGACAAACAGGAACAAGCTGTGTATGAATTTTGCCAAAAAGAACCCAAACATTCTAGGGTCTGATTCTGCTGTAAATCAGGAGTTACTCCTCTGAAGTCAAAGGAGTTACACTGTTGTAAAATTGGGTGGGAGGAGAATCCTGCTCCCTGCGTTCAATGTCAGCCATACCAAGAACAGGAAGAGGAAGTCATCATAACTGGAGATCACAGAAGTCTGGGCATAATGTTGTTTAGACCAGTCCCCCAGCCAAATTACAGCCTGGGAAATTTCATTTTGATTACTCTCCAGTTTTGCTACAGCAGCTGTTTGTGTGTTTGTATTACATAGATTGTATGCTCATTGGGGACAGAGATTGTGTCTTCCTTGTGTTTGAAGAAAATCTAGTACAAGCTAGATGCTAAGCACAATCTATATAAATAATGATAATGAATAATTGTTATCAACTGTCTTTTGTAGGTACAGTCAATAGAAAGAAAGCCTCACCATCCCAGGAACCAGGGAAGCAGCAGGCAGAATTCTACCTCCCTGAGGTCTAAGGGTCATAGATGCGTGTAACTCTACTTCACTACCTGGACGCATCTGCTGGCCAGTATTTAAGAGGGACAGCCATGGCTGTGCCTCCTCCATGCCCCTTCCCATCAACTTTGGGCACAAATACACCACCTGGAACATGGGAAGGGGATGGGAGTACAGGGACTGGAATTTTACCTTATGTGGGTTTGCCCGAGTTGAGGAGTGGTGGATGGAAAGTCCTCCCTGTTCTGAACACAAACACAGGCCAGACAGAATCTGACCTAATGACAATAATAATGGGTCTGACAGTTAGATCTCCACCAGCTCCTTTGTATGGGATCCTTAGGGATGAAAAGTTTATATCATCTAAGATAGTTACTCTGATGGAACAATAATGGAACATTTTTCATTTATTCTCTCTGCCTTTGAGACGTGATATGTCTTCTTACAATATTAGTGGGTATATAGTCCTACAATACTACAATACTAATCAATGCCATTCTGTTTATCAGGCTCTTTGTTAGAGCACTGGATATGCTAACAAATCATTTTGGGAAAGAAGTGGCTATTACCACTGAAAAGTGCCCTTGGTCTGGGAGTGTAAAATTTGAGACACCAGCAAGAAAAGGCTGAATTGCAATGAATGACTAACCTACCTGAAGCTGCTGTAGAGTGTTCCAGGAAAAGATGCCAGGGAAATTTGTTTCCAAGCATTATGTCTGAGAAAGAGTTAGGCCTGATCTACACAAAAAAGTTAGGTCAACCCAGCTTCTCTCTCTCTCACCAACAGAAGTTGGTCCAGTAAAAGATATTACCTCACCCACCTTGTCTCTCTAATATCCTAGAGCCAACATGGCTACAACAACTCTCCAAAGATGATTCGTTGATGAATGAGACAAAGGAATTAAAGACCAGTCAAAGGTATGAAAGCTGAAATTACCATATTAAAGCAAGTTGTTCCAGAGCGTGACAAAATAATTTATAATGGTATCAGTTGACAGGCAACCCCAGAGAAGAGGGTGTACTAGCTGCAGGCATGCTAGCAGAGACAGTACTTGTGCCCATTTTTTCAGATGTGGCAGTAAAGAATACTACCAATCAGGATTTTGGGCAGGAAAATCACAAGAGAGGAGAAACAAAGTTGGTTTGTCTCTTGCATCTGATTTACCAGGAGTCTCCTATATTTGCCATGTAACTCCCAAGCAGCAAACTGGAATAACTAATTTAGTTGGGAAGAGGTATGATGTGGTGTTTCCTCAATAAGGACATGAGGGCACAGGTGTGCACAGTTTCAAAGAAGTAAGTGGAAGATAGTCTCCCAAGAACATGCCTTAGAAAGCTTGATGAGCTACTGCCAATGGAATTCAATCCCCTACCAAGGGTGGAGTGAAGACCCATTCCAATTAAGCACAGGTGATAACATCTTGACTGTTTGCTGGTCAGTCCATGCAAATCAGAGAACTTGGTCATTGGCTACAATGTTAGTGAGGAGATAGTCAAATACTAGTGCTGCAATTCACCTGATGAGGCACCAGCACCTAGCCTCATTAACAATATGAAATGTGTATTTCCTCATGTTGGCATAGCAAAAGTAGAAGCTCTTGTGAACACCAAAACCAACAATTCAGACAACTTGTGCATGCTTAAAATAGGGAGAAGGGATGGCAATTATCCCCAAAGAAAAACCTGCAATTGTAACATTAGGCTCAGGTAGGCCTGCATACTGAAATTTTAACAAGCACTATTTGAGCCAGATGTTGCTGCTCAGTGATTATTTGAACATAAAAGAAACACTAGTCAAAATACCTAAAGGATCATCTTGCCAGATAAATATCCCTGTGAATAACCCATCAACACATGACATCATTTTGAAAGGACAAATTGTACTGGGAAATTTACAATAGATTACATTTGAAATATCAGTGAATAGTCAAAAACAACAAGGAGTCAAGGTGCCACCAGACTCCTTGTTGTTTTTGTAGATACAGACTAACACGGCTACCCCCTGATAAGTGAATAGTCAGCAGATAAAATCCTTACAAGTGGCATCGGTGTCAAAAGAGAGAGATGGTGGAACCAAGGATCGAGTACGAAGCCAACAAAGAGAATCACTTTGAAGCAGATGGGATGATTGAGATCTATTTAAACTAGCAGTGAACCTGAGTCATTCATCAAAGGCACAAAGGAAAATGGCCTAGCAGATCTGAAAGTTGAGTCCAAAATTTGCTCGAGAAATAATGGAGACATGGGATAGATCCCCAGTCTGCAGATGCGTTTCAAGTTATATGACCAGCAACTGTACAGAAGGTTTACATCCCAGTGCCTCACCCACTATATAAAGAGGTAAAGTAATATCTGCAAGATCTCTTATACAAAGGATGGATCACAAAATCAAGTCATCCTATTCATTGTCAGAAAAGAGATGGTAGTCCAAGACTGCATCTACTATCGGGAATTTAATAGAATACCAGACAGACAACCCATCCCTCGGATCCAGAGAGGTAACTCTGGTTTCTCCGGATCACATCAAGAGAAGGCGTCACATCAAGGTTTCATGAGTGAAAAAGCTGTCACATCACAGCCTTCATTACTCCATGGGTTTTCTATGAAAGGGTTAGAATCCCATTCAGTTTAAGAAATGCACCTGCTGCCTTCCAGCTGTGTTTGGAAGAGTGCCCTGCAGAACTTAGGGATGAGGTATGTATTCCCTTCACGGATGATGATCTTGTGTACAGTTGCACTTTTGAAGAACATGTGGAGAATATAAGGAGAGTATTGCAACTATTACAGAAACATGGAATTAAGATGAAAGTTTCTAAATGTGAGCTCTTTGAGAGAGGTACATTTCTTGGGAATGGTGGAATCTGCTAAAGGTGATAAGATGGATTCTGCTGACACCTTGGCTGTTCAGGCTTTTGCAGAGAACCACTGAACACCATAGAGGAACTTCACAAGCTGCTCGGTTTCATCACCTACAGACTAACACGGCTGCTACTCTGAAACCTACTATTGAAGGTACATTAAAGACTTTTTTCAATAGCGAAATTATTGTGTGACATGTTGACTGTTCCACTGGACTATGACAAACACCATTGCCAAAACTGAACTCAGAAAAAGAAGGAATCCAAAAAGCAATGAAAGGGATCTGGACAGATACCCTCCAAACGGCCAGTTACATGGACTAAGAAATGTCAACAAGTTTGAAACTTGCTGATTAACTGCCTGATACAACCACCAATAATAGTCCACTCCAGTATTGATTTACCCTTTATCCTTCGTGTACATGCTTCCAAATAAGGCATTAGGTGCAGTCTTATACCAAAATCAGGAAGGTAAACTGAGTCATAGATTATGGGTCAAAAATGCTAACTGCAGCTGAGAAAAATTATCACCTTCTTTCAGGAGAGCTGGAGTTTCTGGCTTTAAAATGGGCTGTAACTGACAAATTCTGTAATTTACTTCTACTACAGACAGAGGCAGATTAAGGTTTTGTGGAGCCCTGGGCCAGAGCAAGTGGGGGGGGGACCATCCACACCCCATTCTGCCCCTTCCCCATGGCCCCACCCCATTGCACCCATGGTCTGTACTGTCCCATTCGCCCCCCCCACCAGTGCAGCTTGCAACCAGTTTGCTCCTTTCTGTCCCCCACCCCCACTGGAGCCCCAAGACCAGAGAAGCTCTGTTTCCCTGCCCTGCCCCCCGCCATGGCCTCTGGGCCATGGCGGGGAGTGAGAGCTCTCCCAGCCCTGAGGCCACGGCAGGGAGCTAGAGTTCTTTCAGTCCTGGGGCCGCAACCAGGGTCTGGGCCCAAGGGCTTCACCCGCAGCCGGTTGCTCCTGCCAGGGAGCAGGGTCGAGGTGTGGGGGCTTGCCCCGCCCACCAAACACTCATGTTAGGGAGCAGGGTGTGGGGGTGCCCATTTTTCTGGGGTCCCCCTGTTGGCCAAGGCCCCTGGGCCCAGGCCCCCTGCCAGGGAGCAGGGTCGAGGTGTGGGGGCTTGCCCCGCCCACCAAACACTCCTGTTAGGGAGCAGGGTGTGGGGGTGCCCATTTTTCTGGGGTCCCCCTGTTGGCCAAGGCCCCTGGGCCCAGGCCCCGTCAGCCCAATGGCTAATCCGCCACTGACTACACACAATTCTTTAAGGCTTACAGTGATAACAACAGCCTGCAAATCTGTTCTCACCTCTGTCAGGCTGAATGCCACAGCACACTGGTGGATTGCAGAATTAGCTGACTTTAACTTCAAAGTTAAATATTGTTCAGGGAAATCTAATGTGGGAGCAGGTGCTTTTTCCAGAATTCCCCTTTATATGGAAAAAATACACGACAGAATGCACAGAAGATATGAGCAAAGATGTTGTTAATGCTGTCTTACAGTCCTGGATGTATAAAGAGATGGTAAGGTGTTTTGGTTAGCGGCTATTACTACCAATCTTTTGGCAGTAGAAGAATTCTCCATGGGTATTAAAGCCACCATAAAGGCTATACCATGAGAAGACATTTTGGCAGCTCAGAAGAAAGGATCCAGCAATTGCTACAATTCTTCATCACAAGCCTTCTGGGCACAAACCGAATAACAAAGAGAACGCAGGAGGATGTGCTGATGTGTGAATAGTATATGTTGCCTCTGGATACAGATGGAATTCTTTATTGGAAAACCAGGTGACAAAATCAACTACAAAAGACAGGTATATCAAGAACTACATGAAGGGATGGGATATTTAGGAGCAGTGAAAGTAATCAGTCCCACACAAGACTGGTTTTACTGGCTGCAGATGAAGAGGAACATTGAACATTGTCACAGAGCCTGTATATGCATCAAGCAAAAGAAACCTCACCAGCCTACCAGAGCTCCACTAGCTAACATAGTTGCAACAGAACTGTTTGAGCTTTTATCATTAGACTCCTTGCATCTAGACAGAAGCAAAGGAATATATGTACACATCTTAGTCATAGTGGGTCACTTCTCTAGGTTTGTCCAAACCTTCCATACCACTACCACGTCAGGCAAGACTGGGAAGGAAAAGAGCTTCAATTACTTTTGTTTTAAAATTTGATTTCCCCAAAAGAATCCATCATGACCAAGGACCAGAGTTTGAAATAGTTTATTAAGAAGATTACAGCAGTACTGTAAAATTGAAACATCTTGCACAACCCCACACCACCTACAGGGAAATGGGAAGATAGAAAAGCTGAACCAAACTTGGCGGCTATGTTGGGAACCTTGCCAGAAGAACAAAAGTCAAACTGGAAGAACTCTCTTAATAAAGTCATTTATGCCTATAATTGTTCACAAATGAAGCTACGGGGTTCTCACTCACGTTTGCCCACTGACATCACATTTGGTTTACCTATAAACTCTGAATCCGCACCTGGGGATCATAAAGATTACATTGAGAAACGGAAACAGCAGATGAAAGAAGCTTATGAACTGGCATCAAAATGTTCTTCTAAAACTGTTACTTGTGGTAAGACTCCCTATGATCAGCAAAAAGGGCAGCGCCATGCACTACCAAGTAACAGTATTTGTCAGGAGCCTTTCAGAGAGAGGGGGACCAGGCGAATTAAGATTTTACTGGGAAGATGAGCTTCTTGTAGTACTTAAAAGGAAAGAGGAAGTAAAAGCAGAAGGTAGAAAAAGATGTTAGTTCTTCATCACCTGTGACTTCTTGCTTTGGATATGATACCACTCTCTAAACCACCAGCACAAACTAGCACAGAAGAGATCAAAAGGAAGATAGAAATTTGGACTCCAGTAATACTGCTCATGGCATAGAGACTTTGAATCCAGAGGCAGAGACATTTCATCCACGTCTGGGAAATGAAGATGTTATTGATCCAGGAAACTTGGAAACTGCTGGTCAGACTGATAAGACATTCACACCATCTGTAGAAAGACATGAATGCCAAAATGGAACATAAAACCAGTAGTGTAAGGGGGCAGATCACCACAACAATCCACTGACACAGCAAGGTCATCCATCTAGAGACAGAAGAGACCCTCAGACACTGACATATGAACAATTAAGGACACCTACTTATCAGCGTCCCAACTATTGGACTGGTGACTACCCCATGAGGTTATCCTCGTATTTGTCACGTGCCATATCAAGCGCCTATTTCTGTACCTTATCCTGCATTCTATCCAAGATTGATGTAATATTGGTAAATGAAGTGTTTTATATATCTGGATAGTTTGTAATTGTTAGTTTGGTACACTTTCTAAATAGCTTGCCATATGCTCAGTAACTTGGAGTTAAATAGTTAACCATTAATTACATACAAAGTGTTATTTCATATGATATTAATCTAGTTGGGGATTTAAGGCGTTCAAAACTGACTATTCATTGGGAGATTGGAACTAAAATTGCTGCAGAAACTTTCTGCTTAATGTGAAATAAACTGAAAAGAGATGCAGAAGCCTCCACCATCAGTAGCAGAACTTGTGACAGAGCAGAGACAGAAAGACTCACTTGAAAATGACTTTTATGAGCTTATGAACTTGTGGACAACTGCTAATAAATCAAACGGATGGACTATATGTTATATTTTGTTAATGGAAATGTCCCAACACTTCTGGTACAAGAGGGGAGTGTAGAAATGCTTTCAGTCATTGTTCAGACTTACAGAAGAACGAATTATGAGCAACTAAAAAAGTAACTACGAGACAAATATTACTTGTAATTAGAATGGATAAATGGAGCGAATAATAAATTAGCTGAAGTGGCGATTACAGAAAGTTAAATGTTTGATGTGAAATCTAAGTAGTTTAATTCCAGATGTTAATTATTTCAAGTGCCTTTTGCAACATGCTGAGTCTAGTGAAAAAGTATGAATCATTGTCTGGCTTCAGGTTTCAGAGTGGTAGCCGTATTAGTCTGTATCAGCAGAAACAACGAGGAGTACTTGTGGCACCTTAAAGACTAACAAATGTATTTGGGCATAAGCTTTCATGGGCTAAAACCCACTTCATCAGATGCATAGAGTGAAAAATACAGTAAGCAGTATATGTATTACAGCACATGAAAAGATGGCTTTAGCGTGAACTAAAAAGGAGCATATGCCAACAATTGGTGATGTGTCTATTATCCCATAAAATTTTGTACTAACATGGCCTTCTAGCATTATTAATTTAGGAGTTTTTAACTCACCATGGCTAAGACCTCCGATTTCTTCTTTGTGTAGCATAATCTAACCTCCTTCCATAAGTGTCTTTAAATCTGATTTTCAAAGGAGTTGGTTATTACTCATTTCCCTAAAAGGCTGAGTTGTCTTGCCAGAAATAATAATTCTGCTACTTTGAGCATAACAATTTTTTAATATGAGTTATAATCTTAAAACAATTCATGCTGCAGCAATGTTTTATGAGAAGCTTTGATTCAAATATTCTCTCTCTCTGTTTTGGGAATTTGCCACTCTGGTTTGAATCTTAGTAAATACAAGCAACAACAATTCAGCATTTAGGAGGCCAGAGTCTTTTTTTGAATACCATGATTCACTGGGCAATTATTGAAGATGTGCTGAGGGAATGGCTCAGACATTTCTGACCAATTCCTTTGTGTTTCCTTTTGTTTTCATATACATTTGCTCAAATACTATTGACCACATCATGGCTGCCATGTTTATGTACATAGCTACACTAGATCAGGGGATTCTTGAGCTGTGAAAGTCCTGGAAAACCTTAGAAGCCAGTTATAGAATTCTGATTGTGGTGCTGGCAAACCAGATGCCAGCTCTTGCCAAGGACCCTATGTCTCAACTGAACACTGACAAATACATTGCTGGAATTAGTCTGGCTCACATGAATGTTAGTAGTGTTAAAATAGAGGTTACATTTATAAGAATGTGTTTAGCATTTAGACTTTATGAAAGGCTTGTAGGATGCTGCATGTAGTAATCTCACTTATAACACCTGTACGCCGTGTTATAAAGTAATATTAAGTGTTTGCATTCTAATCCTCTGTATTTGTGTAAGTTATCAAACAGGAAGGAAACATTAGTTAATGTAAAATGCTGGCTTCCTACAGAAGGTGTTAGGTCTGGCCTACTAAGAAGGCCCGTTGAAACCAAATGAGCCATTGTGAAACATCAAAGAACAAAAACGTTGTTAATTGCATTCCTCCCGCCACACACATGCACCATAAAGAGGAGATGTGCTTGTGAACTCGTCCCCTCACCGTGAACTCTGTGGAGAAGGGAATAAAAATCCCTAACAGGAAGAAACTGTATCTCTGTGCTACTTGGACTTTGGGACAGCAAGATTTCTAAGCATAAACAAGGGATCCCCAGCTGCTTAGCTCAGGTTAGCTCTAAAGGACATAGAACAGTGGCTCTCAAACTTTTTTACTGGTGACCCCTTTCATATAGCATGTCTCTGAGTGCGACCCCCCCCCCATTATAAATTAAAAACATTTTTTTATATATTTAACACCATTATAAATGCTGGAGGCAAAGCAGGGTTTGAGATGGAGGTTGACAGCTCGTGATCCCCATGTAATAACCTTGCGACCCCCTGAGGGGTCCCGACCCCCAGTTTGAGAACCCCTGACATAGAAGCCACTGTAATATGCAAGCTTTCTATCATCTTTTGGAATTTAAGACACTACTTATTTGTGTGTATGTTTACCTGCTTTACCTTGTAAATAACCATTATTTCTTTTTCTTAGTTAATAAATCTTTAGATAATTTATTATAGAATTGGCTACAAGTATTGTCTTTAGTGTAAGATCTAAAGTGCAGTTGACCTGGGGTAAGTGACTAGTCCTTTGGGATTGGAGGTAACCTGAGTATTGTGATTTTTTTTGGTGTAAGGGACCATCTATTACAAAGGCAAATTTGCTTAGGTGGCAAGATATACCTGAGCACCGAAAGGGACTGTCTGTGATTCCATGGTTAGGCTGTTATAGTGCCTGAGGAGTTTACACTTGGTTGGTGAAATCTAAGTATAGAACTCTCAACCAGTTTGGGGTTTGTGCCCTGCTCCTTTAACAGTCTGCCATGAGGTTGGTACTCATTCTCATCAGCCACTCCAGACAGCTTGACACTGGTTACACCACAAAACCACGAGCTCCATGAGGATATGCTCTCTGCTTCCTACATTCTACAACTTCTTGCTCTCAGGATCGTAACTTATCCCAGATGCAATCTGCAGGAGTCACTGTCACTCTAGCGTTGTGTTAACCTGCATTAATGGGATGCTAGGGCTGCATTAGTGTAGGAGTCACATCTAAACCAGTAGTGCTTTAAAAAACATTACATAGAAGAGGACAAGTCACCTGTTCACCTAACTGAAATAAAGGGGAGTTAAGCACTTCACTTGCTTAGGTGCCAACAGATGGCGATCTAAAATATCTCTGAAAACCTAGCCCTTAGAGTGTAAACTTCTCTGGGCAGAAACTGCTTTTTATTTATGTGTAAAGTGCTATGCACACTTGTATCACCATAGAAATAATAATGAACAATTGAAAAATACTATCTCGATATTGTAATAGAAACCACCAGATGGCAGTATCATAGTTATCTTGTTTCGTTATCGTAGTTAACTTATTTCCTTGCAAAGAAAACGTATTTAAATGATACATTCATAGCGTTATCCTTACTTTGAAAATTAGTTTTAAGAATGTTCAGGAAGTATTTCCTGGTGCCTGTGTCCTTTTTATAGCCTGCCAGTTATGCAAAGTTAGTCGAAGATAGATAGAAGGAAGTTTCATTGAAACTAGTTGGGTAACTATATGAAGAGCTATGGCTTCTGCAAGATATCTTTCATGTCCCTAATTATCATGGGTTCAATAGGGGGAGGTTCTAAGAGCACTGTGAAGAGTGCTGAATGCTTTTAATTGCCACTGACTTCAATGGCCTTCAACACGTAGCAAGATCCAACCACAACTGTGTCAAATAAAAACATGGCAATTCAGAATTCTATGTAACATATTTTGGGCCCAATCATGCTATATGTTCAGTATATCTCAGATGTGTAAATGCCCAGTTCTGTAAGGTGCTGAGAGCCCTCAACTATCACTGAAGTTAAGTGAATTATGAGTGCACAGCGCATCGCAGGAGCTGCTCAGTACTCACAGGAGCAGACCCTAAAACCAGCCAGTCCCCCAACAAGCACCCTGAATTTAGACCTCACCTGTTTGTCGGTAGCCCTTTAATAAATATCGTCTGGGATACAGGATGTGCCTATTAATATGCTTTTTAAAAACATCTGTGTAATGTTTTCTTACAAATTATCAATGCAAAACAACTAACCTTATTAAGGAAACGATATCATCATCCCATACAGGCCCCCAAACATCAAAAACACATCCCCAGTGTGCATCCCATGAAAAATAAAAACCGAACTGTACAATGGGTACAAAGGAAATAAGCATAAGAGAAAGAGGCCACAACAAGCCTCAGGGCCTGGAAAGACTCTCAGTCACTACAATGGGCTTTGCCCAAGGTCTGTAAAAGGCTTGTGGCCACCGTGCTATTAGCCTTTCCCGAGAGGACAGGCATGGCAGTGCCATTAGTGAACCCAGGTGAGGGGAATGCAGGCTGCACCCTCCCCAAGACAGACACAGTTTAGGCTTAAATTTGTGAACAAATAATGATATCTCAAGGAGCAACTTCTTATTTGAAATGTCAAATTAAAAAAACTCCAATAGGTTCAATATAAAAGTTAGCACCAGTCATATCCTCACCAGAAGACACACATGGAGCTTTCCTGACAAATATCAAAAGTGAAACAAATATAACCCTTAAACTAGCCACGTTATCTTCTAGAACTCATTTAGGAACTATCTCCAAATACACTCTAGCAGAAACAGATTAGGATTCCAACTGCATCTGATTAGTCCTGCCTTTAATAACACTTGCTAAAACTTGCTTGTGATCCATATCACAGGCAATGAAAATGTCCCCATCTACTTTCCCTGCATTTACTAGTAAATAAGAGAGAGAACTCTGCATGGTGATCTAAAATGTCTTCCTTTCATAGCAAGATCCAATATCTAGCATCACCAGGCAAGCTGGATAAGTCCTGAAGCTTTATTGGGTTTTTTGTTTGTTTTTTGGGCGGGGGGTTGCCATAGAACAAGTTGTCACAACACTCAAGTAATTTCTAACTCCAGTCTTGATCTTTGGAGATAACAAAGGTTATTAGGAATATTCCTCTTGAGACTTAATCTGATTCAGGGGGTTATAAACTTCCACCTGCTGATTTGTGGCTAGTTGTTTTCCTCTTATTAAGTGGACAAAGGGGTAGCAAATGGAACTGGCTGAGGAACGGAAGCAGCAGGTCTGGTACATGCCCTCTTGTGCTGAGGAGCCACGGAAGCCCCTCCATGTGAGGGAAGATTGAAAAATTGGGTTTGTTTAGTCTGGAGAAGAGAAGACTGAGAGCGGACATGATAACAGTTTTCAAGTACGTAAAATGTTGTTAGAAGGAGAAGGGAGAAAAATTGTTCTCCTTAACCTTTGAGGACAGGACAAGAAGCAATGGGCTTAAACTGCAGCAAGGGCAGTTGAGGTTAGACATTAGGAAAAACTTCCTAACAGTCAGGATGGTTAAGCACTGAAATAAGCCTAGGGAGGTTGTAGAATCTCCATCATTGGAGATTTTTTAAGAGCAGGTTAGACAAGCACCTGTCAGGGATGATCTAGATAACTTAGTCCTGCCATGAGTGCAGGGGGCTGGGCTAGATGACCTCTTGAGGTCCCTTCCAGTTCTGTGATTCTGTGTGGTGATGGGGTATGTTGAGGGCAGGATGTGGCTGAAGATGGGAGGCAGACCCTCTTTGTGACATGCTCACCTTGGGACTCAGCATATTTCCAAGCTGAAATCTACATGGGAGTTAATGCAACTAGCCCATGTGATATGAGAACACGTTAGAATCTTTTGGGATGAACAATGTTAAATATTTATTATTAAAATATTAACAATACATTCTTGCAAGGGGTAACATTTTCAGACGTGCGTAAGTAACTTCAGGCTAGATACACAAAGGAACTTAAGTGCCCAACTACCATTAAATCCAACATTTAGCCACCACTGAGATCTTCAGACCTGGAATTGTGAAATTTTTTCAGCCAATACTAAATGTGCCAAAAAATGCATTTGGGGGACCCGCAAACTATTTACAATTTTGGGTCTAATTTGGCAAATAGTTTTGGTTTTAAAAAAATGAAAAATCAATTTAGAAATGTTGAGACATTTCAGTCAACCCAAATGCAATTTGTTTGTTTGTTTGTTTGTTTTTTTTTTTGATTCAGTGAGAAAAACAAAACAAAAAAATAGTTTCAGTTAAGAATCATTTTGGTTTTTGGGGGGGTTGTTTTTTCTTTTGGTTTGGCCGCTGAACTGAAAAATCAAATATTCACTCAAAATCCCTGCTCAAGCTGCCACCTAGGTTTCTGTCAGTGGGCACTGGCAAAGCACCTAAATCTTGGTGATGCAAAGTGTTTGGCACCCTAGTTTATGCCTGTGCCTTGGCAGGATTCACAAACTAGGTTTCCCCAGCAGGTCCCAGTTTGCTTGGCTTGCTTTAAGCACTCCTAACCTGCATGAAAGGCAGCCATGATAATGAATTATTCCCGATAGCTGGAGCACTTAACAGGGATGTGTGAGACCTAGGTTTAAATCCCTGATCTGGAGCTTGAATTTGAACCCCTCCCCCCTCCAAAATGAGTGTCCTAATGACTTGCTAGAGCAGAGGTAGGCAACTTATGGCATGCGTGCCAAAGGCGGCACGCGAGCTCATTTTCAATGGAACTCACACTTCCCCGGTCCGGGGGGGCTCTGCATTTTAATTTAATTTTAAATGAAGCTTCTTAAACATTTTAAAAACCTTATTTGCTTTACATACAGCAATAGTTTAGTTATATATTATAGACTTATACAAAGAGACCTTCTAAAAACGTTAAAATGTATTACTGGCATGCGAAATCTTAAATTAGAGTGAATAAATGAAGAATTGGCACACCACTTCTGAAAAGCTGCTGACCCCTGTGCTAGATGGTATCCTAGAATTGGGCTCTCTCCTGTGGAAGATGTTCCACTTTTTATAAATAAAGAATCATTAGAGGAGTGGAATGGAGGCTGTGTCTCCCATTAAATGACTATTTAATCCAGAGTGGACTAGCTTTAACAGGAGAGTCTAAGGAAGCCTGTATCAAAATATCCCATAAAAATCAGTAACTAGAGCACTCACATGAGAGGAGGGAGACCTCTCTTCAAATCCTCTTTCCCCCATCAGGCAAAGGGAGGAACTGAACCCAAGTCTCCAGCGTCCTGGGTGAGCAGTTTAACCACTGGGCTGACAGTTATCAGTAAGATGCGAGCGCTACTAGCCAGATTTTTAATGGTGCCTCTGAGCACACTTACCAGATCCTTGCTCCGCAGGCAAGATAGGCGAGAAATGTCTCTCTTCACTGGTTTGTGAATTGCGTTGGGGCTTAGAACTGAGGTAGGCATCTAGATACTTGCCTGAGTCAGCGGTGGGCACAGCTAAATGTAAACATATACATCTAAGAACAAAGAACATTGGCCATGCTTACAGGATGGGGAAGCAGTGATTCTGATAAAGATTTGGGGGGTGTAGTGGATAATCAGCTGAACATGAGCTCCAAATGTGACACTCTGGCCAAAAGAGCTAATGCGATACTTGGATGCATAACCGGGAATCTCAGGTAGGAGTAAAGAGGTTATTTTACCTGTGTATTTGGTATTGGTGCAACTGCTGTTGGAACACTATGTCCAGTTCTGGTGCCCACAATTCAAGAAGGACGTTGATAAGAACATAAATTGGAGAGAGTTCAGAGAAGAGTCACGAGAATGATTACAGAATTAGAAAAGATGCCGTACAGTGATAGACTCAGGGGCCCAGATCCACAAAAGTATTTAGGCTCCTAATGTCTATTGATTTCAAATTAATGGAAGTTAGGAGCCTAAATAACTTTGTGCATCCAGGCCACAGTCTGTGCCTTAGATCTCCATCTGTAAAACGGGGATAATAGCACTTCCCTACCTCACAGAGGTGTTGTGAGGATAAATACATTACACATTTTGAGGTACTTGATACTAGGTAATGGAGGCCAGATGAGTACATAAGAAAGAAATGACAAAACATTGTTATGGAGTTGACACTTGGGAAGAAGTCAGAGGTAAAGTTGGCTTGAGAGGGTAGTTCCAGCCTTTACAAGATCATTTAAATCTTCTGTCTAATAAACAAAAATCCTTCTGTATTAGAAGCATGCATAGGTGCCGACTCCATGGGCTGGAGCACCCACGGAAAAAAAATTAGTGGGTGCTTAGCACCCACCAGCAGCCAGTTCCCTGTCCCTCCCCCCTAATGCCTTCCACCCACCGATCAACTCATCCCCCACCCTCCCAGTGCCTCCTGCCAGCTGTGATAAGCTGTTCCGCAGCGTGCAGGAGGCACTAGGGGAGAGGGAGGAGTGGGGACGGGGGTGCTCAGGGGAGGGGGTGGAACTGGCCAGGAAAAGGCAGGTGGGGGTGGAGCAGGGACAGGAAGAGGAGGGGCAGGAGAAGGGTGGGAAGAGCTGGGTGGGGTTGGAGTTTTGGGGGAAAGGTAGGGGCCTGGGGTTAGGCAGGGGTTGAGCACCTCTGGGGAAAGGCGGAAGCCAGCATCTGTGGAAACATGCTATTAATAATCAAAAGTCCCTTGCCAGCAGCATTTTAAAACTGCCATCTTGCTAGCTTATAATTGGAGAATGTATGTTGTCTGTGCTGTTCATCTCTAATTCTCCCAGTTCTGACTTATTTATTGTTTCCTTTTCTTTTTTTTTCTTTTTACTGTAGACAATTAAATTGATGGTATTGGTGAAAAAGCCGAGTGTTACAAAAACATAAATTTTAACATGGAATTTTGCTTCAAGGCTACTGGCATGTTAGTTCAAAGTCCAAACACCTTAACATGACAGACATAAAAAAGTGAAAACATAAAATTGCATTTCAAGATTAGTAACCAATGCTCTGGCTTTAATATTATTTAGAAAGAGTTAAATATTTTCCATAATCCTGTTTGACTTGAACGAGTTCTCAAACACAAAGTTAAACAATAAACTCTTCTGAGTCCCAGAGAGCTTGTTAAGCCTAGCTCTCTAATGACTATTATGCTACAATGTTTTTGACTGCATGACAGACTAGCACAAGTGATATGTTAACAAACAGAACTAGGGCAATTTGAAACTATTTTAATGTGAAAAAATATATTGCTGTTAGTATGTTAAGGGAACAAATGCTTCCTGAATGCAGGCTATATAATATGAGTGTGGTCTTGCCTAACTGAAATCAATGGGAGTTTAATATTGATTTCACTCACAGTAGAATTAGATCCATTATCAGCGCATGTCTAATTAAATTATGCACGTTATTAAAAGGAAAAGTTTCCTATAAAGATTCCTATGACTAGTTTATAGCCTAAACCTGCCTTATGAAGGAAAGCTTTTGGCAAATACAGTATTCTATAGTTACAGCTGTGCAGAATCAATAATTTGTTTTAAAAGTTAATCCAAACAGTGTAGACAATTAAAAGATAATGAGCCAAATCCAGCCATACACTTCATTGGTTCATCGCTGAATATATCCCATTATCTTTTAAATTGCATCAAAATAGGTAATGCAGAGAACACACTCCAAATTACATTTGGAAAGTACGTAGTATTTATGATATAAAATAGAAAAAGCTAGTAACCTTCTTCAGAGTTGTGCTCTTCTGACATGCACGAATGTGTTGAAATATATTTTATATACAGATTAGTATCTAAAGGGCCAGATTTTCCAGACCAGCAAGGAACTTTTTGGTGCAAGACTGTAAAGGTGAAAAAAGTCTGTGAAACTTGTTTACAGTTCCCCAAAACTGGAGATGCAAGGCAAGTCCTCAACATAAATTTGGGCAGCCCAAAGGCTGCTTCAATCTACGCTGGTTGCCAACAGCCTTCAGGGGCCACCTTGACAGAGGGATTGCTTGGATATAAGGCCCTGATCATGCAAAAACGTATGCATGTGCTTAGATTTACTACAAGTAGTGCCATACCTTTTCTCTATCATCTAGTCTAGTGGGTAGGGTACTTACACAGGATGTGGGAGACCCATGATTCAAGTCCCACTCCCCACCCCCTTAGGTGAGTGCCTTAAACACTAGGCTACAGAGTCATCCTAACGCTTGCACTCTCCCAACTAATATTTAATTATTCAGTTATTTAATTAAAATGGAACAACTTCATAGGAGAGAGTCACGCACTAACCTGTGAGGTGGTAGATGCAGTTCAAATCCCTTCTCCCTGTTAGGAGATAGGGGATTTGAACAGGGGGTATTCCCCTAATCTGGGTGAGTTCCCTGTCCCACAAGGTTATAAGGGAAATCCCCTATTCTTGGTCCCCTGCTCCTCCATCCCCCAGATGTTTTATGTGAACTTGTCTGAGGAGCTGAATCCAGTGGGTTTGAGCATACCTACCAGTTTAGGACCCCACACATGACTTAGGCAGCTGAAGGCCTATTTTTCCTGGTTGTGAATCATTCTGGGGCTTTGGTGGGAGATAGGCATCCGGACACCTCACAGGAGACAGCAGTGTGCATGCTCTGGTGGGAGATAAGCACCCAGGTGCCTAGAGTGAGACTGCAGCACGCATGCCCAGAGGCAAAATCATAGGCACCGAGTGAGTTTAGGCACCTAATAGGGTTGCCAATTTTGGTTGGCTGTATTCCTATAGGTTTCATCACATGACATAATCTTTAATTGAAGATTAATCTTTAATTCCTGGAGAATCCTGGAAGGTTGGCAACTCTATGCCTACAAGGTTCAGTGGCAGCCATGCAGTTTTCTGGATTGCAGTGTTGCCCAAAACCAGGACTTAGGGACCTAAGAACTTTGTGGATTGCACCCAAAGTGCTACCAAATGCAAAGAGTAAACAAACGGAAAAAGAAAGCTGTTTATTTAATATCTGTAAATTATACTCCTTCTAGGTGTTGCTTGCAGCAATAATAATGTAAGCAGTAGTATGCTAAAATATTGTCAGAAAAAGGAGAATTTTTAAGTTGATGGTGTCTTTTTAAATGTAGAGTGAGTGTGTTGCAGGCTCGTGTTTGGCAAGTGACACAATGCGGAACTGCGTAGTCAATCATAGGGTGCAGTTTAGCCACAGGGCCCAGTCCTGCAAACACCTACACATATGACCTGCTTTAGCAAAGTACTTATGCCTAACTTAAGCACATAAGAAGTTCCAATGAAGATAGCACCCCTTAACGTTAGGCATGTACTTATGTATCTTGATGGATCAGGGCTTCAAATAGTCCCATTAGTGCCAATGGGACTGCCCATGTGTGCAAAGAGATTCAAAAGCGTGTTTGCACAGAACCTGCCTTACCATGTGCAACAAATGGGTTTGTGCATGTGTAACTGAGAACACAATCTGCCCCAAAGCTTTCAAATAGATAGATTTGCTATTTCCAGCCTGGGCAATGATCTTTATGCAGGCTATGAACTCTGTAAACAGGCACAGCAAACTTAAAAAAAAAAAATGCTGTTGCCTGAACCTTATGTATCAGACTAGAAAAGGCTCATGGACAATTTTGGAATAGTTGTCTTAAAGATAATCCCACAAAATAGGAAAGATCTTAATCAGAAAGACTTTAGCACGTAGCTCCATACAATCTGCCTTGTAGTGAAAATAGATACAAAAAAAATCCAATGAAAAAAGGATGGCACTGAAAAAATGTCAAGGAATCAGGGTGAATAAAAATCAATTTTTTTTTAATTTAAAAAATCAGATTTTTTTTAAATTTAAATCGGATTTTTTTGATAAAATGCTTTTTGAGGAAAAAACCTATCTAAAGATAGTTTAAATTAAGATACATTATAGCGCAAAGATATCTCATCATGGAATAGGGATTATAAATTCTAATTCTATAGTATCAGACAATATATTCATGTAATGTTTAAGAAAAGTTTTGTAAATGAGTTCCAATAGTTCATGGATTAGGGACCCAATCTTATGGGGTTTCACAGGCTTCAGTATAGATTATTTAGGTTAATCATTCTATCTACGCAATGGGACTCAATGCTCAGTCTAGAAGATATCATCAGAGATGCTTAGTTTTGAAGTTCTCAAACTGTGAATTTGTGTCTCCAGAGGTAACATGCTTGTTAACAGCAAAAATGTTTTTAAATAAATAATATATAGAGGTGAGAAATAACAGACCTCAACTCTATTGTCCCTCTGCAAATTTGTGTACACAGAGTCAATCCCTTACCTCTCTCCAAAAGTGCAAAGATTCAATAAGTTCAATGAATAGAAGATTGTTGGGGGTGGAATAGATCTAGACAAGGAGAAGAAGTCTGGAGATAAATGTGAGAAGTGAGGGACATATGCTTGTTTTGTTAAAATATTATATGTTTGCTGTTTAAGAAAAAAATCCAGAATACTTAACGTTGTTGTTATAGTTAAATAAAACAATTTAAATGTCTGTCTGGTGATGTTCTCCTCCTCCTACAGCATGGCAAGAAAATCCTCCAAATATTAATGATTAACCTGTTGAATTGGAGATAGTTCACCTCCCAACGACTTCATAAATACCTGCTTCAATTACCTTTGGCAAATGAAATAACCAAACAATCTTTCATTTTCTGATATAGTTGTAAAACTAATCTGAAAAGTTTTCAAAATAAATCACTGTTTAAAAATGTATAGTGTGTACCTTCTAAAAATGAAACCTACATCTATCTCTGAGATATGAAGAATATGTACTAAGGTTATAACAACCAACAAGAATGCACTTTTATGTAGAAAACCATGATTAAATTGACTAGTGATTTAAATCATGATTTATACAGGGTAAAACTTTATACAGGGTAAAATGGATTTATTTGGGGTTTGGACCCCACTGGGAGTTGGGCATCTGAGTGTTAAAGACAGGAACACTTCTTAAGTTGCTTTCAGTTAAGTCTGCAGTTTTGGGGCAGGTGGTTCAGACACTGGGTCTGTGTTGGAGCAGACTGGCTTGTCTGGCTCAACAAGAGAGGGTGCTGGAGTCCCAAGCTGGCAGGGAAAGCAGGGGTAGTAGTAGTCTTGGCACATCAATTGGCAGCCCCAAGGGGGTTTCTGTGATCTAACCTGTCACACAGACCCTTTGTCTGCAGGAGATATAGTATGATATATTTTTATACAAATGTTCATAGCTAATTTCTAATATTGAATGTAAGAATACGAAGTTAGGCAAGAAAAGCACTTAGGGCCCAATTTTGTCAGCTGTGCTTATGTTAAGTAATACTGTATTCTATGAGTACTACTTGGAAAGAATAAGGGTGGCTAAATTGGGCCCGTATGTGTCACAGATACAGCAGTAGTAACTCAGAAATACATATTTTTGCATTTTCATTCTCCATCTTTGACCCTGGAGAGATCAGCTTGAAAACTCATATCTTGTGAGTCATTTGTCTAATCATAAAATCTTGTTCTTTGATCAGCAGGGCCGGCTCCAGGCACCAGCCATGCTTGGGGCAGCACCTGGTAAGGGGCGGCGGGGGGAGCGCAGCGCGGCATTCCGCAGGGGGGGGTTGCTCCGGCGGCGCGGCACTGGGGGGGCGGGCTCCGGTTGCGCGGGGCTCGGCGAGGGGGGCAGCGTGGGGCTCGGCGGGGTTCCGGCGCGCGGCGCTCGGTGGGGGTGCGGTGTGGGCGCGGCGCTGGAGGGGGGTTCCGGCGGCGCTCGGCAGGGGGCGGGGGCGGGCTCCGGCGGCGCGGCGCTGGGGGGGGCAGCGCGGGGCTCGGGGGGGGGGTTCCGGCGGTGCTCGGCGCAGGGGGGGGGGGGCGGGCTCCCATGCTCGGCGGGGGGGGCGGCGCGGCGCTCAGCGGGGGGGCTCGGGGGCGGCGCGGCTCGGGGGCAGCGCTTTTTTTTGCTGCTTGGGGCAGCAAAAAAGCTAGAGCCGGCCCTGTTGATCAGTGCTTGTGCTTATTCATCCTACCTTTATCTTCAAGCAAGTACAGGTGGAAAGCATATAGCCAGGATTCTCTGACAGTACAATTTGTACATTCCACTTAGGGTGACCAGACAGCAAGTGTGAAAAATCGGGACGGGGGTGGGGGGGGGGGCAATAGGAACCTATATAAGAAAAAGACACCAAAATCGGGACTGTCCCTATAAAATCGGGACACCTGGTCACCCTAATTCCACTTCTTTTATTTGAATAGATTGCACCAGCTATAGAACTGTTTTTCAGCTGGGGCCAGCTTCCAAAATGCTCCACACCATCGTATTTACGCAAGCCTTCTTTACAAAGTGAAGCTGTGGACAAATGGCAAAAGTGAAATCATGAGAACTTGAAATAAATGGGAATCAAGCTGAGGTCCTGCTTACCTAATTTTTTCTTCTGAAAGAGGTTTAAACCTCCAGTTAAGGTGTTTATAAATCATCTCTCTGATTTTAGGATCAATACGTATCTGGGAACTGTTGATACCCTACTGTTCTGCAGCTTGTGTCTCATACTGCTAACCTAAAATAACATGGCATCAGCAGGGTAAAAAATGGAAAGGAAACATCTGTTTCTCCTTTTTATGCTGGGTGACAATCCATTTGTTAACTTTAGAATAGCACTGACTATAACATTAATAACAGTTCTGGTGCTGGCTATTATTCAGCCAAAGCAGGTGCATCGGGAACTAGAGAGCAGATAAAGAACATATGACTTGCTTTCTTACATGTGGGTGATCATTAGATTGAATCCTTTTTCTTTACCTTTTCCTTTTAAAAATAATAAGGATCTATCCAAGTCTGATGTAGCTGTTTATATTTCTTCCCTATTAGTGCTGGATGATGACTGGTCCTGCAGGGGAGCACAAGGGGAATTGGGTGGGGGGAAAGAGAGCCTTCCATACTGGTTGGCAGAGAGGTGCACATACTTTACCTCCACAAAGGAGTAGAAGGCAACTAAAATCATATTTTTCACTACCCTTGGAAGCATTGTGTCTGCCTGGGAACACCACAGAATGCCTCTGGGGACTGGTATTTATGTGTTCTACCTCCATATCCTCCTTGGAAGGCTGGTCCCTGTTCAGAGGCAATAGACTACAGCCTTTAATCTGTATTAAAGTATTTTGAGCACTAATGAAGGGCCACATCACATTTTGTTACAATATAAGGGCCTGATCCAAAGCCCATTGAAGTCAACGGAAAGATTCCAATTTACTATGAAACAAATTATATCAGGCTCTGAATCAATCAAAATTATATCTTTGTGTTGATTTTGTTTTGGGGGGGCAAAGGCTGTTTTTATTTTTGTTTTGCACAGCACCATACGCTTTGTCAGCATTTATCAAATAATGAGACAACAAATAAAAATAAACCTTTAGTTGTCCTGTAGCCATAGGATTATAGGTTTTTCTTATTAAAATAAGATGAACTCCTTTACGTTATTTTTGGAAGTGCAAGATATTATAGAATGAGATTCCACAAATTAAGCAGATAAAATAAAAAGGGTAAAATTCTGGTTTGATGACACATTTGCTTTTGGCAATGAATCATTTCCCATCTAGGTTAGATGTCTCTATCACTATAGCCAACAAGTTAGTATGAAACACAGTCACACAAGCAAATTGTGAAAGTGATGATGATGCATATTAGTGGTAGGTTGGCCGACAGCTTTTTTAAAATAACCACTGGGCTAAAGGTTATGAGGGAGTGCCTCTAGGCTTTGTGGGTCAGGCTGTTATTGCAGTGATTTTTGTAGACACCTAAAAGTCAAGTGTTGCAAAGCTAAAGTTCCTTTGTAAAACTGGACCTTAATCTCTCAGGGTATGCCTACACTGCAATAGGACTAGTACAACTCAAGTTAGCAGATTGTGGGTTCATTAACACAGGGCTTGAGCATCTACAACTATTTGTAACCCCAGGTTAGGAATTGTTGAATTCTGGCTCCCAACCTGAGGCTCCAGCATTATGCAAGCCCCAATCCAACTACCCATATCTCCAGGGCTTAAATTCTCATAGAGTATTTCCTGGAGCTCCCAGTCCCCTGCCCCGCTCAGGGCTTCAGGCCCACGGGGAGACGCCCTGCAGCTCAGGGCTCCAGGCTTCAGCTGTGGAGCCCCATGCATCCCCAGAAACCAGCTTGCAGACCCCCAGAGGGCTGAAGACCCCCAGCTGAAAACCAACAGAATCAGGCTGGAGTCAGAAAATATTTACCAGAGCTCTGCTCCAGACAGCTCCAACTGAATTTAAACCCTGTATATCTCAGACTTTCTAGCACATTCCCAAACTATAGCTGCTCTAGCTTTTTATTCATGGTGCAGTATGGGAAAACTTGACTGTCCACCACATGTGACTGTCAAAAGGACAACAAAAGTCAGCCCATGGGAGTATGGAATACTTCTGGTAGACTCCCAGAGCACAAATCCAGTGGGGCTGTGTCTACAATGCAAAGCCATAAGGCTTGAAGTCTGGGTCCCAGCTTCACTCTGGCTCAGCCGCTCCACTCCTGTGGACTCCTGGGAACCCTGGGTTAGCACAATTTGTGTGTAGATGGGAAGGAGGGTTAGGCTTGAGAATGAGTTCAAACCATGGGCTTACATTACTGTGTACACATACCCTCAGTTTCCAAACTGTAAAAATGGAGAGGATACCTACCTTACAGAAATGTTGTGAAGATAAATCCCCAATACTTTGTATCTGAGCACTTAGTATCCCTTGCGACTCACATAGGCACCTTTACCGATAGATGGCTATTTGATTATCTATATGGGATTATTTCAATCCATTTCCTAGAGGACAGATGTTCACAATACAATTCCCACCTCTGATACACCCAGTAGAGAGACTAGGGACTGATTCCGTTCTCAGGACTGCCTGGTTTATGCTGTAGCTGGGGCAGCATGGCGGGGGCACTGACACTGAGTTGCTGGATGAGAAATTAATATTTCTTCAGGTACCAATATTTTCGGGTAGTAACACAGGGTAGAAGTTCTGCTTTTAAATCCGATTTTTTTAAAGGCAGCATTGATGTCTGAACACGTCTGAACACGTTTTATCTTCCAGCCTTAGAAGGACCACCTAAGGGCTGGATCCTGCAAGTCTCGCCCGATGGGCTTGCAGGATCCAGATCAATTAGTTCACTGGGGCTTTGCAGCTGCCGCTGGGAGCCGGGTGCAGGCTCAGGGGCGGTTAGGGATGAGGCAAGGGAAGGCAGTTTAGCTCTTTCCAGTGTACTCTGTGCGGTGCGTGGCACTTCGGGGGAAGTCCGGGTCCCCCGGGTATGCTTGGGGCAGTTACACAACGAGGGAGACGCAAACAGCGGCAAAAGGGGGGGGGATCACGATGGGTGTCAGGGCCCCAAAAGCCACTGGGGCTCTGCGGGGCTGGTCAGTTTGGATCCCCACCCCACAATGCCACGCTTGTTGTCCCCGCTGAGTCAGGCTCGTCGCTGTTCAGCAGCCCGGCCCGGCGGCCCGTCCCCCGGCCGCAGCTCCGAGCCCCCCTGGGCTTAGTCCCTGGGCTACTGACCCAACTAGTTGGGGGGAGGGTCCCAGGAAACTCCCCCTGTTCACCTGGAACGTTGGGGCGCCGGAGCTGTGGGGCGGGGGGCTTTCCACGTGGGCAGCGCAGCCCGGCCACCGGCCGCACCCCCGGGAGAGGGGGAAGGGCCGCTTCCTCCGCGCTCCCGGGCCCCTGCGAAGCAGGCGGTGAGTCACGGGCAGGGCAGGTCAGGACGGGGCGGGGCAGTGGGGAGCCGAGGCCAGCCGCCGGTTTACCGCTGGGAGCCGCCACAGGAGCGGGAGAGGCGCCGAGGGAAGTGCGCAGCGCCGGCGCCTCCAGGTGCCTTGGGGAGCAGCAGGGCTGCGCCCAACCCCCAGCAGCGACGTTGCCTCCAGGTGGCGGGAGCGCAGCGTGGGAATCGGGGACCCAGATACGGAGCAGCTGCCTCGGCTTCCCCGCCCGCTCAAGGTACAAACTGAGAGTGCCGGGGACCGGCCTGTCCAGCCACCCGGGTCAATGCTCAGCCCCGCGTGTGGGAGGGGGATCCCCCCGCCCGGCTCCTCAGTGCCCCAGGGCGGGGAAGGGGCCAGATTCCGCAGCTCTCAGCAGGAGCGAGGACTGGACGAGGATCTGGCCCCAAACTCGTGTAAAACCGAATCGATCCCGTTGGCTGTGGCAGTGGACTCGAGCCCGCGGCTGGGGGGCGGGGAGGAGGGGTGAGTGCACTTGTAGCTGTCAGTAAGCCCGAGGACAGCAGGAGGAGGGCTCGGTGCAGTGGGACTGGCTGCACGCTCCTGGGGCTGAGTCAGGGGGAGTTCTCCGGGCGAGCGCAAGGGGAGCGAGCTGCGTGACTCCGGAGCCAGTGACTCTGCCGCGGGCAGGGGGAGGTGGTGAATGAAGGGGGTGTGTGTGTGTGCGCGTGCGGCGCTTACAATCATCCACTCTGGAACAACCACGATCTGACTCAGCCTGACGGCAGCGCCGGGGAACTGGCCAAGTGGCGCAGTGGCCGCGTAGCCGCGAGGAGCCCCCGCACCCTTCAGCGCTGAAAGGGGATCGCCTCGCCCTGCTTGCAGGTGCACGTGCACCTCTGCTGGTGTCCTTAGCGCCGCGCCTCCTAGGCGGCTTCTCCCCTCGCACGTTCCCAATGGGATGACCCCGCTGCTTGGGAATGTAGCGGGAGGCGTTGGTGTCCTGCTAGAAACCCCTAGAGCGGACCCCGGCTGGAATACCGCGTTGTTGGCTTTAGCAGAGACAGGTACTGTATGCATGTGGCACTGCCGTGGCGTGGGAGTCAGTTAAGGGGTTCCGATTAATTCCGACCCAGGGAAACGTCAACTCCACTCTGGTGTCTTCTGCATTCGTTTTTTATTTTACAGGAATCGCTGCTTTAGCAGCTGGAAACTTCCTGGGTTTGAGATGTAATAATAAAACCCTTTACCACCCTCATGTGTGTGAGGAGTGTCACAGAGTCTAATTTTGTCAGAATCATGTCAGTTCTTCAAAACTTTCATCAGATGATTATCTATATTCTTTTTCATTTCTAAGATATCCTAGTCAATTACTACTAGGTTAAGTGTTCCAAGCGGCATTAGAAAGAAAATGCCATACTTACAAAGCACTCTCCAGAAATGTTGTAAGAATCATCACATTGTATAACACAATATTTAGGCTTGTGTTTCAGTCCCTAGGAGCCAGACACCTACCATACATATGTTGCTTTTAACATGTATCTTGTACTATTTTTCTTGTTAACTATGACACTTTCTCTTTGTGACTGTCTATTTGGTATGATCATATGGACCATTAGCTGTGCTGTTGGGGCATAATAGGTGCAGAAATGCAAATGAAGTCAAAGGCTTTGGGTTATTCAGACAGTTTTGTCAAATTTAACTTGAAAGTTCAATTTAGAAAAAAATGTTTTAAAAAATTTGGCTATTGATAAATTCTTGCATAGTCAATCAGGCTTCTATTAAGTTAGTATACTTTTTTTTTAAGTATTTATCTTCCAGATTATGTAATTTACAGATCTGGTGTATTTTAAATATTTCTTGCTGTTATATTGTAATTTTTTTTATTTTAAAGATGAAATTTGTCCACAATTAGGAATAATTTACACTCTGTAATGAAACTTTAATAGTGTGCCCATATCAACATTAAGTTAGATGGTCTATTCTTTATAAATATTTATGTATGTTCTAGAAACTAAGTATTTAGGTTAATCCTCACCCCCTAAAATGTTGAATAATATTTAAATAATACAAACACTTTAATAACTATGCAGTTCTTTGGGATTTTTTGCATTTATAATCTACAGGATTTACTTTGAGAAGCTGCAATGTATGGATGTTTTCAGTTTTCCCAATAAACCTTTGCATATTATGGTAAATCATTTGCTTTTAATATATCTTATTCAAAATGTCCTTTTATGTTGCTGGCAAGCAGAAATAGGTGGGAATCATTTCTGAAATTCGAAAGACACAAAATCATACTTAGGCAAGGTACAAAATGTCCAACTACTCTATAAGAGATGTTTAAATATTTGCAGCTAATATTTACACTGTGTGTTATCCAATAAAGACCACAACGCTGCTGTTTTGCAAGAGTCACACATTTAAAAACAAAATAACCTGAGAGAATAACTGCTCATTACCTTCCTAAACCTTCTGTAGCCATAGATAGTTTGTAATACAGGTCTTTTAGTACACAATTGATAATTTGAAGAAAGGTAAATACACCAAATTAGTTATGTACAACAATCCCTTTTAAATTCACATCAAAATCTATTTCCAGAGGGTTGCAGAAGTTTTGTCCTGTCTTTTGTCTTAGTGTTTTTCAGAATTTATGAGCATTCCATAACACTTGTTTCTCTTGACACACAACTGCAGATGTTCTTGTTAGAGGGTTTCTTTCTTTACAAAGGTTGTTCTGAAGCCAGCCTATGGCTTACAGTTGATGATAATGCAATGGGAAACAGAGTAATTAAGGCCTAAGCCAATTAGAAACCCAAAACTTAGCACAGGTTCATTGAGAGGTTCATGAACAAAGAATTGTTAGCAAATTTTGGCCTCTTACCTCACCAAGTCTACATGTCCCTAACATCCTCTCTCCCCCTCCCTACTGTCTCTGAGACCTGTCCTTCATTTGCAATCTTCTGGGGGATTGTATGGTGACCTGCAACCCCCTTCTGCTGTGTCCAGTGCTGTTGGGGGGCCAAGTGGCTTTTTCTCATCCTTCTATGATCTGCCAGGTGGCTGCTCCACATTGTTTATCTCAGAGGGGAAAGCCTCTTCTGTCTGCTGGACCCCAAATCAGAGTAAAGACATTCTGGAGATCACCCCATCCAACTGGCAGCTGTAAACACGCCTGAATCTACAGCAGCCGAGGGAACCTGATGCCTGAAAGCTACCTCAGAAATCTGGGCTTCCCTAGCTTCAGTGCAGACTCCAGGGCAGTGTCCACACAAGGAATTCTGGAGGTCTCTCTCAGGACCCAGCACCCCTTTGTAGTAGGCACCTATCTTAACTCTACTCACTCAAGAGAGCATGTTGGGACAGGCGTAGTGTATTCATGTGTTTGTACAGTACCTAGCACAATGGGATCCTGCCTGGGATCTCTGGGCACAATAGTAATACACATAATAAATATTAATAATACCAATTATAAAATGGGGAGATAAAAGAGCAGTCACCTGGTACCCTTTGAAGATCCCAGGATGAAGACACGAAACACTGGTCCCAAGGAGCCTTAAGAATCCTAGTTCCAAGGTGTGCTGGCGGGGAGGGAAGACAGCGGGGAATTCTCAGGGATATTTGCCACCTGACACTCTGAACAAATGCATATGGGTTTCTTGTCTGCAAACCAGCTCCCCCAGCTTTAGTTCATGAAACCCATGTGACCAGGTTCCCCACACTTATGGCCTCTTTGGGCTACATTTGGAGCATTGGTACAGAGACTGAATGTTTAACAGCCCATTACCAGTCGGTGGAGCCATCATCTTGTCTGTAATTGCTACAGTCTATGATTGCCTCCTTCATACAGTTTTTAGCCATTGAATTCACAGTTTGCAGATTCTAGCCATGCTCTTTCTAGTTCCCTAGTCTACCCAAACCTCTCCACTCCCACGTACTTCTATGGCGTACTTCTATCGCCACTGTGGAGATGAGCTGACCACTGTGTAAAGTGTCGATCTGCATGGCCTGCCCATCCCCCCAATGTGCAGCCAAACCATCAGAGTTCTGTTTTGTTGGGCTTTCTTTCTAAAGAATATATTTATCTTAGCAATGGTTTTAACAAATCTATTCCTCATCCACAGCAGCTGACGCAGGCATGTTAGCAGAAACCATTTTTAAAGCAGTTTTGTCACCCAGGGGAAATGTAGTGTAGACAGGGCCTTAAAGGAATAATTAGGTGACCTCTTTTCCCCAGAACATTGGGCCTGTTTTATATAGAGCTGTTTGAAATCCCACAAATTCTCATTACTCTTAGAATCGCTAACCTTGTGTTGCTTTCCTTGTTTCAAATACCTTTTAGGAAATCAAATCAGGGTTGCAATCTAATTTCTAAAGGCATTCACACACATGGTATGTGTGCTAACTTGTTTCCTTTAGCATTAACAAATCTCCCAAATTGCCAAGCTATTTGCCTTCAGGAGTACTATTATGTTGTACAGGAAGATAGAGCATTTTTCCTGTAATTTTAAATATAAAATAAAAGGTAAAGTTATTGGGCCAGATTGATCTAGGGTGTAATGCCTGTGAAGGAAAAGGTATTGGTTTAAGGATGAATATTGCTCAAGGAGATGGAGGGCCATTTCTTGTTTTGTTTTTAAACTACACTATGATATTGTTATGCTACCTGATGTGATCAGATAGTGCCTGATACAAAGCCCATTGCAGTCTATCCTGTTGACTCCAATGGGCTTTGAATCAGGTGGGTACTGTTTGCACAGATATTTGGGTTGAGACATGAAACTGAAGCAAGAGAATTTGAGGCACTTGGTAGTTACTCCTGGGAGAATTCTGCATCACTGCGCGTGCGCAGAATTAATGTCCCCTGCAGATTTCTTTGCTTCCCAGCAGAAAAATGACTTCTGAAACCGCAAGAATGGTCATGCGCCCACTTCCCGACAGTGCAGGCAGGTCGGTTTGGACACCCACAGCAGCCAGTACAGATGTAAATCACCACTGGCAGGAGGTCCGGCTAGTCATGCATGTGAGAGAGACACTTTGTCCCTCTCAACTGCTGTTGCGGCATGCTCGGCGTGGACGGGCAAGGCTTTGGGGTGTTTCTGAAAAGGGAGACATGGGGCAGACTCTGTTCCCTCAGGCAGATGAGAATGTAGCAGCCTGACTGCTTAGTGAATAGTTCCCATTTTTCTTATTGAATTCCCCCAGGAGTATAAAACAGGTGTAAAATTTTTTACATTTTACATTTGCATTTTACACTCCTTTTACATTGCCAGAGTGATGTAAAGGAGCCTTATTGTAAAGGACAGTATGGCCTTATAAATGCTTATGGTGCTTTACTGATTAGAATGGTCTAAATTTTTGGAATGAAAAAAATTCCTATCAAAATGTGCTCCATGAACTGTTTGCTACTGATCTTTTTTGGAGATGGTCAGTAGCCAGTATAAATTGTGAGTTTGAGTCCCCAGCCCTCACTTGCTCTTCAGTTGCCTATGATGTAACACTAAGCATATGGATGCATATATTTGTTGACTAATAACTAGAAGTAAATGGTCAATACTAGCTACATTACTATTAGGCAGAGGGGGTTTGGTGATTTCCTCCAATGCTCCCCACTCCCATTTTCCATCCATTGTATTGTAGTTTAAATAAATTACAAAAATAATTGAAACCAGCTGGATTATATTGCATTATTTTGACCAAAAAATATGCAGAATTTTAAAATATTATGCGCAGAATTTTTATTTTTTTGGCACAGAATTCCCCCAGAATTTTGCTAGAAGATTTCAATGACAATGGTTTTCATAACATACCGATATCAGGGTTTCTCAAACTTCATTGCACTGCGACCCCTTCTGACAACAAAAATTACTACACGACCCCAGGAGGGGGGACCAAAGCCTGAGCCCGCCCAAGCCCCCATGGCCCAGGATGGGGGACCAAAGCCTGAGCCCCTCCACCCTGTGCAGGTGGGCGGGCAAACTGAAGCCCAAGGGCTTCAGCCCCAGGCAGGGGGCCTATAATCTAAGCCCTGCTACACAGGGCTGAAGCCCTCAGGCTTTGGCCCCAGGTGGTGAGGCTCAGGCTTCAGCTTTGGCCCTGGGTCCCAGCAAGTCTAAGCCAGTCCTGGCAACCCCACTAAAATGGGGTCGCAACCCACTTTGGGGTCCCGACCCACAGTTTGAGAACTGCTGTGATATATAATAGTTGCAGAAGAACTTCAACAGAGAGCCTTTGAAGTATGTTTTACAGTTGTATGATACAGCTTCTTCTATTAGCCCTAGGGAAATCAACATGAAATAGATGTTTTTTGTAGGGGAGGCAATCCTTGAATTCATCAAATTCAGATGAAACCTTATGTGAAATGAAAAATACTTAAATGCTATGCCTTCAAAGAATTACTAGTTTATTCAGGTTCTTATACCATGCCCATCATTGCGGTATTTGATTCCCAGCAGCATTCTGTAGTGTAGGCCACAGCTGCAATTCTTGTCTTATGAGCTATGTCTGCATAATTTTTTTTCCTGTATGGTAAGGTACAAATAAGGATTCATATCTTAGTCACTCTTCTCTACTATAGCTCCTTCATATTAATGCCTATCCTACTAAACAGCATCCAACTTCTTTTGACATATGCTGGCATAATTTCTGCTAAGGATCAGTGATCTAGCTTGATAAATTTAAAAAAATAAGGCATATAACTAAATATATGACATTTATTGAAATTCATTTTTTACCACGGAGCTACTTCATTTCAAACATATTGAGAATAGTAAAGGATTGCAGATGCAATTTGATTAAATCTTCAGTTGTTACCATTTGCCTTCTGAAAATTGATTTCCCCCCCAAAGCTTGACATGCTTACTGATTAAAAACCATGCACAGACTAAGGCAGGTTTCATTTGTTTGTGTTTGTATGCCATCCATGCAAGTTCTAACAGGTTTTGAAATGTACTGTAAGTCTGGTATACTCATAACCTACTGGAAAGGGTGAACTTACTTAGCCATTTTTGTTTTAAACTACAGGATGACACATCTTTAAATTCTATTGTGTCAAGAAAAACACCTTCTTACTGTGGAGAGATTTCCTGTTTGTGCGTGTTTGCTGGAACTAAACCTTCCCCTGTGTGTTGGCCAAATTTTTCTTCGTAATCCAAAATGGTAGTTACAAGCTATCCCATGAGCTTACTTTTTTGGACAGGATATAGTACTTATTTTTACAAAATAACTGTGCATTTGGAACTGATGACAAAGTATAGGGGCCAAATTATGCCCTTGGTTACACTCCCGAAACCTGACTGAGCTTATTAAGGTTGCACAGGTGTAAATCAAGACAGATGTAGGTGACTATCTTTTATTGATACAGTAACGCATTGTAAGTTTCTCATTTCCCACATGTAGCTTTTGACTGAAGACAAATACTAATGATCCATAGTATGTTCTTCCAATGTTCCACTGGGGCTATGGTTGCCAAATTGTAATTGTTCAAAATAATAAATAGCTGAAACCATAATTTTGGCTGTGACTAGAAAGTCACTTGAAAAAACATATAGAAACTTTTCACTTTTTTATATATATTATACTTATTTTATTTATTAAATATATTTTATGGGCATTTGGTTTCCTTCAAACAATGTTCATTTGAAACAACTCTCTGGGAGTGGGAGAACCAAGCCTGATGGGTTCTGTGCTCATTGTGCACCATGACTGTTTTAAACTAATGGTCACATTTCCCAAAGTGTGGGGTTCCTGAACCATACTGTGCATGGTTGAGTCAAGAGTAGAGCCCTGCAGCGGGGCTAGGATCCCACCCACTGCCATAATAGCGGGAGCAGGTAAAATGTACTTTGTTGCAGCAGGATTGGATGGGCAAAAAAAAACCCAGCTCTGGTAATTTGTGGGAAAACATTAAATCTCTTGTCAGTTTGTCATAAATAGAATTTTAGCAATGTAAAGCAAGTTTTCCTTTTTTTAAAAACAATAAAGGTTTTAATACTTAAATTTAAGCGAGGGATAGAAAGAGATTTGATGTCTGTTATAACAGGAGCCAAGATATTTTTTTATTCTTTTAATGGTAAAAATTATGTCTGAATTCCGTATACGAGGAATCTGTCTCTCTTGCGGGATCTAATGTTTTTGCAGGTGGGAATGGGATAACAATGCAGGAGCAGGTGGGAGTGGGTATTGCGGGGCAGGAGCAGGATTAAAAAAATAGTCCTGCACAGGGCGCTAGTCCAGAGTCGGTCTTGGTCTGCTTTCTCCTCACCACAATTCTCCCCTAATGACCCATTGACTCTGTTAGAGCAGAAAGGTTAAAACTTGACTCTTACTCATTGATTTTTGCTCACTCGGAAGTGGTTTGCAGGATTGGGTCCAACAGCTCTCATTCAGTGCTGAGAATTTTGGGTAACGCCTCCACCAACAAGCCCCATTGGCTCCAATAGCTTTTCTGGGTAAATAATTAGTTGTAATTTTTTCTACAAATAAATAAATAAATAAAGACATAATGTTGGGAAATATGTATTTGGGTAAAATACATATTTAGAGATATTTTAAACAATGTGCAGCAGCTGCTTCATATGTTTTGAGAGGTAATAAATAGGCTATCACCCTCTATTCTTTTATATCCTTCTTTAACACTTAGATGCCTCTAAGAAATCAGCCAATTTAATCCTGGCTGAGTTGAGCAGCAGATGGGGATAGCTGATACTTACTTTTAGCATTTGACCAGAGCAGTTGTCAAAATTTGGGGTCCTATGAGTTGTTTCTGTTAGGAGGGTATAAGAATGGCAATAGTGGCTCAGACCAATGGTCTGTGTAGTCCAATATCCTGTCTTCTGACAGTGGCCAGTGCCAGATGCTTCAGAGGGAATGAACAGAACAGGCAATCAGAGTGATCTATCCCCTGTTGTCCATTCCCAGCTTCTGGCAATCAAAGGCTAGGGATACCCAGAACAAGGAGTTGCATCCCTGACCATCTTGGCTAATAGATTTAGGAGAAATTATTGGAGTCAAGAATATACAAAGTTCTGTTTCCCTGGACACAGTAGGAATCAAACAGGATAGAGATCTTTGCTTGCAGTTCCAAAACTCTTTCAAACAACGCTCGTTTGCAAAAGCTCTCTCTAGGCTTTTTTTTCCCCTCATGGACACACTCCCAGGCTGTGTCATCTGTGGCTTTCTGCTTCTTCTCTTGGTCTGCTTCTGTGGTGGATTTTTTTGCTGCTTTCTCTCTTGCACACATATGTCCCGTTAGTAGAACAATACCCAGTAAACCCCCTCTGCCTCCATATGCCTTGCAGATATATGCCTGTTTTTTGGGTGGAGGCTGGTACTGTTTCAGCTAGCTGGTTCCATAAAAGAGCTGAATGGTATCTTACCACTACTTTAAATGAAAGAGAGTCGTTGCACCCACCAGTTTCAATAAGGTTTAATCCAACCCATAAAAATAATTTAAAAAATTGCAAATATATATTAACATTGGATGTATTTGAATGCATCCCTCTTCCCTCACCGCTCCCCCATATGTTAATTGTTTTAGGGCTAGACTGAAGCTTTGCACAGTGTGTGCAGCAGAACAAAGCTGTGCTGCCTTAGGAGGAGCCCCCGGGAGGAAGTCACAGTTTCTCCCTGGCTCCCACCCCTTTGCTCCTGTGAAGATGTCATTCGCTATAGCCCTTTACCAGCTGTATGTTCCTTCTCTTTTGGACCAGCTCAGTTCTGCTGACTAGTGCCTTGAGGAAGAGGGACCTACTTGAAGTGGGAAGTACAAGAGGAATAGTCCCTGCTCTTTTCCCCTCCCAGCCCAAACCCACAGTGCAGGGATCTGTAACATCACTACGGTGACTTACTTCTCCTTACTGCCCTAGGTGGCCATGTTAGGAGCCAGGCACAATCTGACCCTTAAGTTGTAACTTTTGTGGCACAGGAATCATGGGTGAAATCTGGCCCCATTGAAGTCAATGTGAGTCTTGCCATTGACTTTAATGGACTCTGGATTTCACCCCAACGCTTTGCATGTGTTTGTACAGTACATAGCACAATGGGGCTGCAATCTGCAATATAAATAGCAGAGCTGGATGCATTTTTTCATTTGAAATATTTCTCTGATGAGAAAAAAATTCTTCTTTTTATTGTTGTCAAAATGAAAGCTTCCATGGAAAAGGGCGGATTTCTCAAAAAAAAGTTAATAGAAACAAAACATTTTCTGCCCAGGTCTAATAAACAGTCAATAAGAACAACAACCTGTTACTGTTAGGCTGACTACCCATCCCAAATTGGGTGGAACAGGCCCAAAATGCAGGAATACTTGGAGATGAATCAGGATCAAAACTTTGATACTGCCCTTATTTTTATGGTGAAATTATGGAAAAGCCTAAATCTAAATATCCCCCTCTGAATCTGAAGTTTGTGGCTTGGCCTATTTGTAGATTTTACAATAAGTGTAATAAAATCCTGTGTTTGTAGAGGAACAAATTTTTGCACTCACACTGGTATAAATCTGGAGTAAAACCACAGACTTCAGTTTATTCCAAATTTATGCTGGTGTAGATGAGAGCAGAATTTACCCCATCTATTTAAGACTTGATATTTATCTGAAGCAGAACTAGAATCTCTTCTTTGAAAAACACAGTTACCACATATATTTTTATATAACTTGTACCCCCCACCTCCCAAAAAAATCAGTTTCTGTAAATCAGTTTAGAGAAAGTATGATAAATACCAGAAGGAGAGTTTAATTAAAGACAATGAAAGGTGACAGTACTTGAATATATGTCATAAGTTGATTAATTACCTCTCCAAAATGTTATTGAAAATGATAAATGAATTACTGGACTAGTATTCAGGCTTTCTGGCAAATTCTAAATGGATTTTAATTTTAAATACTACAAAATACTGTGATGCAAATCCCTTGTTTAAAATCTTTAGATTCTTTGCATTTTTTCCTAAAAATCAGAGCTCCATATCTTGTTGAAAAAAGTTGTTTGTATTAATGCTTCGTGTTTGGTGGCGCCATAGGTATCATCCTTCCAGATGTCCCCAAAACTGTAGTTTAAAACTAATACCATCGAACACTAATATTGTTTATGTACATTTAGTGCTTACAAAATTGGGCCCTGATCTTTTAATGAGCCCTTCACAGGCATCCTTGGGATACCCAGGAGTCTGTCTATCTAAAGCTCATTGCAACATTGTGGACTTTGAAATCCAATAGACCTCCTACTATCAAAGACTATAAGGCTAGGTTTTGCCTTGGACATGTGCTTAGCTCCTACTGAAGTCACTGGGACATGCCCGTGTGCATTTAAGGATAGAACTTGGCCCATAGTAACTGATTGTTCATAATGGTTATCTTGATTATTGGTTAACCCTTCTGATGAGAGTAAACTTGCCTATGTGTTCCGCCACTACCTTTGGGCAAATGCGCAAGAGTGTTGCATCAGAATAAATTTTGTCCTTGTTTGCATACACGCTGCTCCACATGCTCAGCTTATTGGTACACGGGCTACATCTGCCAAATTTAGGACCCCATCTACACCCAAACTCAGGTAAAACTCCCACCAACTTTAGTGGGAGTGTTGCATGTGTACTGAGAGCAGGCTAGAGCCCTCATTTACACCTTGACCCCATTTTTTCTAATTTCAGTATTTATAGGGTTGCCAGGCATCTGGTTGTCAACTGGAATGCCCAGTTGAAAAGGACCCTGGCGGCTCCAATCAGCACTGCTGACCAGGCCGTTAAAAGTCTGGTTGGTGGCGCAGCAGGGCAGGCAAGGTCCCATCCCTACCCAGCTCCACACAGCAATGGGAAGCGACTACATGTCCCTCCAGCTGGGGGGCAGCCAGGGGGCTCCGTGGGCTGCCCCCGCGCTGAGTGCCAGCTCTGCAGCTCCCATTGGCCAGGAACTGCAGCCTGAAACCCCTACCATGCCCCAACTCCCTGTCCCACCCTGAGCCCCCTCCCGCATCCAAACTCCCTCCTAGAGCCTGCACCCCTCCTGCATGCCGAACCCCTTGGCCCCAGCCCAGAGCCCCCTCCTGCACTCCAAGCCCCTCATCCCCAGCCCCACACCAGAGCCTGCACCCCCAGCTGGAGTCCTCACCCCCTCCTGCACCCCAATCCCCTGCCTCAGCCCGGAGTCCCCTCCTACACTCCGAACCCCTCAGCCCCACTCCCAAGCCCAGAGCCCCCTTCTGCAACCCAAGCCCCTACCCCAGCCTGGTAAAAATGAGCGATTGAGCAAGGGTGGGGGAGAGCAAGCGACAGAGGGAGGGGGATGGAGTGAGTGGGGCCCGGAGCCTTGGGGAAGGGTGTTTACCAAGCAGTTTTAAATCTGAATAAAAAATTTCCCTGTGACTATTTTGCCTGGTGTTACTGGCATTTGCCCTATAAATAATATGGGCCGGGGAACGTAGCACAGTGACATTTCTTGGAGCTATGTTATACTCTCCACTTCTGTGCGTGGAGGGTCTAATGATCAAGCAGTTCCTTGCCTGGGGAGGCCCAGCTCTGCAACATTGCTCCTCCCTTCTCCTGACCCCATCAAAGTCCCTCTTTGAGGTCTCCAACCAGGCTTCCCTTATGGAAAAATCCTATAGAAATTAATATTAAATTAGAACATTTCTATAGGTTTTATGAGTGATCCTTATAGAGTTTAATAGTGAATTATATTTTTGCTATAGAATTCTATAGATTGAAAACAAAACAACCCTCCCCCCCACCCCCCGCACACACACACTGTACTATGGTTAACACTTTCTATTCAATTCCATGGAACCTGATGGGTTTCACGTTTCTCAAACTCTATAGGATACTCCATAAGGGTCAGGATCCTGTGTTCAGGGAGGTGGCAAATTGCTGGATATGTGTCAGGGTGAGGAGAAGGAAGATCATAGAAGCAGCACCGTCCCCGCCCCCCCAATCAATCCCTTGGAACTTTTATGGGTAAGTTAATGCAGCCCCTGCTGGCAGTAACTTACTGGGTTTTCCTAGGGTTACCATACGTCTGGATTTTCCCAGACATGTCTGGCTTTTTAGTCCTCAAAACCCCATCCAGGAGGAATTTCCAAAAAGCTGAACATGTTCGGGAAAATAGGGAGGCATGGTAAGGGGACCGCCTCCTCCCCGGGCTCCAACTTTCCCAGCTCCCGCCGCTCTCCACCGCGCGCCGGGGCTGAAGCAACTTCCCCAGCGCAGTAGCAGCTGAAGCCCGGGGAGGAGGCGGCGGCTGAGCGCTCGGATGCCACCCGCCGCCTCTGTGCCCCCGCAGATCAAGGAAGTTGTTAGTTTTGCTGCAGCCACTCGCACTCAGGCAAAAGGCGCTTGGGGGACCCCGAGTGCGAGTGGAGTGGCTGCAGCAAAACTAACAACTCCCCTGATCTGCAGGGACACAGAGGCGGTGGGCGGCATCTGAGCGTGCAGCCGCCTCCTCCCCAGGCTCCAACTTTCCCGGCTCCCACCGCTCTCCACTGCGGCGGGGGCCGAAGCAACTTCTCCAGCGCAGCAGCAGCCGGAGCCTGGGGGGTGGGAGGGAGGAGGGGGAATGCGGGGTGCTCAGGGGAGGAGGCGGAGTTGGGGCGGGGACTTTGGGGAAGAGGCGGAGTTGGGGCGGGGAAGGGGTGGAGTTGGGGCATGGCTGGGGCCCTGTGGAGTGTCCTCTTTTTTCAGTATTGAAATATGGTAACCCTAGTTCCCTCCATTCTGTAGAACACTAAGTAGGAGGAGGTTTTGTAGGAGTCACACTGAGAGGAATCTGGAAAGATGGAAATCAGCATGGAGGTGTATGACCCTCACACTGATCTCCATAGATCACATGTGTATCCAAATTCTTCAAAGGTTCTGCTGCTTTGTGGGGCTGAACTCCCTGTTTCTTCTGCAGGGTGGGAAAGTGATAACATAGTGCTGGGTCATTATCTGTCTGAAAGACTACTAATTCCTTGTGAATCTCTGTCATTTTAGTTTTTTCTGAGGACGTGTTTAGAAGATTAATCACATGATTTTGTTTCATAAACCTTAAGCTGTCATGATAAAATCTGCTTGTGAGTAGTTCAGTGTCATGTTTGCTGCTTCCAGAGAAAATAACTCTTTTATTTATTTTTTTTAACTGAGGATTTTTTTGCTCTCAAAAAATTTATTTTTCGGAAAGTAACACCACAGTACTTTCAAACTAAATATGAGTTGGGCCAAACTGCCTTCAGATAAGCACATACAACTTCCATTGGCTTTGGTGGGAGTTCTTCCGGCTTATCTGAGAGCAATGTTTGGCTTGAAGTTCCTTCTGGCTACAGCAGAAGCTAATACAACAAGTGAATTGTTTCTACAGTACAAAACCTCTTTCAGGAAACAACACTGAACAGTAAGAGAGAGCTGAAGATTAAGAGACCTGTTTCCCTACTACTTCTTGGTGAATCTTTAGCATTTTTCAAATTCAATTCTGAACATAAGTTATTGACTGAGAAATGCATATGTATTGTTAATGGGGCTAAAAGCCAATCAGTCAAGTCTCTGACAAGTCAGTGTATTTATAGGTAAGGCTACGTTTTAGTCAAGTATTTTTAGTAAAAGGCATGGACAGGTCACAGGCAGTAAACAAAAATTCACGGCCTGTGACCAGTCCATGACTTTTACTGTATACCTCTGACTAAAACTTGGGGCTTGGGTGCTGGGACGGGGGGCGTGGCCTGGGGGCATCGTGGGTGCTGGCAGGGGTGTGGCCCAGGGGGACGCTGCAGGTGCTTGGGACTGGGGGGAGTCACAGCCCGGGGGGTGCCACGGGTGCTCAGAGAGGGAGTCGCAGCCTGGGGGGCGCTGCAGGTATTGGGGGGGTTGAATTGATGGGGCTGGGGCAGGCTCCCTACCTGGCTCCTGGGAAGCAGCGACTCCAACTCCTAGCTCCACGTGCTGCCTCCACTCTGCCCCAAACCCCGGTTCTGGAGCTCCCATTGGCTGGGAACCACGGCCAGTGGTAGCTGTGGGGGTGGTGCCTGCGGGCAGAAGCAGCACGTGGAGCTAGGACCTGAGAGAGGGGAGTTGCTGTTGCCCTTCCAGGGAGCCTCCCCCTCCCCCAGGTAAGCACCGCCCCGCCCCCCAGCCCTGACCCCCCTCACGCCCAAACTCCTGCTGCTGAGGGGGGGAGGGCCCCGAGAGTGCCCCAGCAGTAGCTGGTGTGCCAGGCCTGGATGGCTGCCTGAGCTGCTCAAGCGACCCCTGGGCCAGGCGCCCTGGCCGCTGCAGAAGTCACAGAGGTCACGGAAAGTCATGGAATCCGTGACCTCTGTGACAAACCCAGAACCTTATTTATAGGGAATTCAAAGATATTTGAAAAAACAATGCCCATGTGCATTAATTAATGCTACTGGGAAATAATATGTTTTTTCACTCATTCATTAGAGAATAATTAATTTCTTCATTAAACAATATGTAAGATTTTTAAAGATTTATTGTTTTACTCCCTATCATTCTTTTGATTTATGTCCTGCACATCTCATTGTTTGTCATGTATCAAGTGTTGCTCATTTTAAATGATGAAATATTGAGATTTTGTTATCTTAAAAGTTCTTCTGTCTCTTAGGATGTTTAAGGGCCCAATTCTCCAGTCCTTACTCAGCTAAACTCTTACTGGAATCAATGAGAATGTTGTCTGAGTAAGGGCTGCAGGACTGGGCCTTTAGTTACTTGGAAAAGGTGGCACATTCACAATAGAGGGATATCACTTGCCCAGACAGGCATGTTGTTTACTCACTTCCAAACCCAGGCTTTCCTACAAATATCCAGGTGCGTAGTAACTTAGACCTGCCACTCCCCCATCCCTGGCAGCTGTATCCTGTGCAAGTTAAAAGCCCAATTCTGAACCCTTATTCTAGTGAGTAATTATGAGTCACACAAGCAGTCCAACTTGGGATAAATGTCTGATTCACAGAAGTGCAGGCAAGAAACTTCAGCTTGACTTCCTGACCCAGTTACATGATCTGGGTCAGGGATCCAAAAGTCAGTACTCTTGGTACATCACAGGGTTCACTGACTGATGCCAGGGGCTGCTATTAAAGCACTGAATTCAGTGGTGTTACTTATTTGAGCAAGCATTACTCACTGGAGTAAACATTGCAGGATCAAGTCCTAAGTAACACACATATACCAAATAAGCATCTGCTAGTTTTACCCGTCACTTTATTTTGCTTTCAAGTTAGCAGGTCAAGTTAAAGACTAAGGGCTGGTCTACCCTGAAAACTTACATCAGCATAGGGGTGTGAAAAATCCACCCCCCTGAAAGAAGTAGTTGTGCCGAACTAACCTTTGGTGCAGACAGTAGAATTCTTCTGTCGACCAAGCTACAGGCTCTCAGGGAGGTGGATTAACTACAGAGATGGGAGAACCCATCCCATCACTGGAGTGAGTGTCTACACTGAAGCACTACAACGGTGCAGCTGCAACACCGCAGCTATGCTGCTGTAGCGTTTTAAGTGTAGACGTAACTTAAGGGGGAGCTTTGTCTCTAACTTGTCTTGCCCTACTCATGTGAAAAATACAAACTGCCTTGGCTTCATTAGGATTTTGCTTTCAAGTTAGTTAAACCTTTTTTTTTTTTCTTTTCTAGTGAAGGTGCAACCTTATTTTATGAAAGCTGAGATTCTGGAGCACAAGTTAGCAATCTGGGATAGGTGCTGTTATGCGGTAGTGTCAGACACCGGCCGATTTCAAGCCCTTATTTGGGACTTACCCGTACTTTTTGTAATCTATTTATATACTTGCAAAATCATGCAGATCCCTGAGGTTTGTAGGATTCTGTCAATCAATAACCACCAGCATGTCTGTGGCAGGATTTAACATGTGTTAGTTCATTGTTAGTTTATTGCTCCCAAATAGAGAACAGACTCCATAATTAATGAATTTATGTAAAATATCTTCCTCATGAAGACTAACAGCAACTGAAACACATCACACACCTATATAGGTGCAATCCAAGCCCAATATAAGATAGGCCTTGGCCGCCTGAGAGAAAACCTCTTGTTCTGCCCCAGCAACTGAGAAGCAGTCTCTGTGCTGAAAGTAGAGTGCTTTTGGTGGAAAGCCCTCAACTCTGGAATGTTTAGTTCAGCAGGGCCAGAGTTTATTAGCCCTTCAGCTAACTCTGCTGGGCCTGCCTGTTCCTTGTGGGAATGGGTAAAATCAAGGCCTTGATGTTGAAGTTTTTAAATTGATTGTACATGCAATATTTTTTTATAGAAACTATGCTTAAGGCTAATCTCTGCCATCAGATCCAAGGCTACTCTCCAGTTTTTACTTGTAAGTAGTATAATACTTAGCACATTATATTTTCAAAGCATTTTGCAAACATGAACTTACTTATCCTCATGTCACCCTTGTGTGAAAGATAAATGATCTGAAATCTGGAAGCAGCCTCTTTGCTTATCTTACAAACTCCGGGAATCCTGCTTTTCAGCTCCAAAAGGGTCTCCAAACCAGGCATGTTTTGGCTTAAAGAGGAGTCTGAACAAGTCTGAAATTAAGTGAAAATCATTTTACAAATGACCCTTAGGACTACTGGTTGTGCATTTTAGCCTTCTCAGATATCTGGCCAATGAAACTATCTGGCTTCAAGTCTCTCTTCACAGCTCAAGCAGTATCAGGAGCACATATTTTGTTTGCTTCAGTTTTACTACTTAATAGACATCTATCCCAAGTGCTCGGCACTCAGATAGGAGCTTTAAACTGATCCAAAATGGAGGGAGAAGCATAAACAAAATGACAGCAGATCCCATCCAACACAAAGACAGACACTTAGCATGAAAATAAACCCACCCCTGCACTCTGACCACTCAGCATCCCAAAACTCGGCACCAAACAAATGGGCTTTTCAGATGATCTTAGAGCGACCAGATGTCCCGATTTTATAGGGACAGTCCCGATATTTGGGGCTATTTCTTATATAGGCACCTACTATCCCCCACCCCCGTCCCAATTTTTCACACTTGCAATCTGGTCACCCTAGCAGGTCCTGAAGTCAGCAGATTGGGGGGCTTTCAGAATAAAAGTGGGAATGAATTCTATAGATGATGGACCCTCGAGAGAAAACCCTGCCAACAAGAACCAAGTTAGTTCCAGCTCAGCCATCTCCGCTGATTGTAACAGTGTTGCACAGAAAAGAGCTGGCCCCTCAGATAGGCTAGTCCCAGGCAATTTAGGGATGTTTAAGTCATCACCAATACTGTAAACTCTTTCAAAACAGATCAGTAAGCACTGGTGTCATGCTCACAGCGTGCTATTTTGCTTAAAAAATGGGTCAACAGTAGCTCAGCTTCTAAACTGAGTTAAGGTGTGTGACCCTGTCTAGAGTACATTGTAATAAGCTAATCTTGTTGTGAGAAAGGGAAGGTTAGCATTCAAAAGAGAAGGTCACAAGCACTGAGCCTAAACACAGGTGGAAAAAAACATTGCACCTATTTGATTATCCAAAAGCTACTGGAATCTACCCGGACAACTCAAATTATTAATTTTGGTAACATATGATGGATATACACCACCAACCAATGGTGCGAAGAAGAAGGTAGTTCTGTTTTTATGAAAGATTTAGCAATTTCAGCATTTGGCTTTGTTCTGAATCAAAACAAACACTGAAAATTTTAGTTTTATGAAGGAAAATTCTGGGGGGTGGAGGAGAAATCATGTTGGGGCAATCAAAAGGTTTTGTTTCAACAAAATAGTTTTTTATTTCAACTTTATTTTGTAAAGTACTAAATTTAAAAATATTCAAAACAAAAAGTTGTATCCAAATGAAAAATTGAAATATTTAATTTTAAAAAATGTCAAAATCGGATGCTTCACCATTGTAAGAACTCTTTTTCATGGTTTTCTTCCAAAAATAAAAATCTGCAAAATCAATTTCACAAATCATTTTTATTTCAATGGAACCACATACTCTGACAGAATATGGTCCATTAGCATTTCTCCAGCCAGCTCTAGATATCTGAGAAGGCTAAAATGCACAACCAGTAGTCCTAAGAGTCATTTGTAAAATGATTTTCACTTAATTTCAGATTTGTTCAGACTTACTTTTTAGGCCAAAACATGCCTGGTTTTGGAGACCTTTTGGAGCTGGAGAGCAAGATTCCTGGAGTTTGTAAGATAAGCAAAGAGGCTGCTTCTCCATTTCCTCTGGTTGCTTCCCCCAGCCCACCATTATCACCTTAGTCTTTAAGGCTCAACCTGCTTAATCAACTCAGTCTTATCTATGCACCAATCTCAGCTAGACCAGTGCTTCTCAAAGTCGGGCCATTGCTTGTTCAGGGAAAGCCCCTGGCAGTCCGGGCCGGTTTGTTTACCTGCTGCGTCCACAGGTTCGGCTGATCGCGGCTCCCACTGGCCGCGGTTCGCCGCTCCAGGCCAATGGGGGCTGCAGGAAGTGGCGCGGGCCAAGGGATGTGCTGGCCGCCCTTCCTGCACCCCCATTGGCCTGGAGCGGTGAACCGCGGCCAGTGGGAGCTGCGATTGGCCGAACCTGTGGACGCGGCAGGTAAACAAACCGGCCCGGACCGCCAGGGGCTTTCCCTGAACAAGCGGCGGCCCGACTTTGAGAAGCACTGACCTAGACAGTGATGGCAGTCAATCATCGTGTCTGGGCTAAATGAGATGTTATATAAAGGAGGGTGGCAGCAGCCAACTGAAAATACCTGACTCTGTGGGCTTGTCTCCACTTAGCATGGATTGACGCTGCGGCGATCGATCCACCGGGGGTCGATTTAGCGGGTCTAGTGAAGACCCCTCTCCCATCAACTCCGGTACTGTACCGGAATGGAAAGCATAAGGTAAGTAGATGGGAGACTTTCTCCCATGGACCCAGCATGGTGTAGACACTACAATAAGTTGACCTAAGGTAGGTTGACTCCAGCTATATTATTCACATAGCTGGAGTTGCGTAACTTAGGTCGACTTTTCCCCATAGTGTAGACCTGCCCTGGTTCTCCTCACTAACTCTCCTCATAGACATATTGAAGAAGATGGGTGAGGACACAGACCATAGACAGCCCTTAGGTCAAAAAACGCAATTGACCAATACTACTATGGACTCTCAGGGCTTGTCTACACTTATTGGGGGATCGATGCATGGCAGTCGATACATTGGTGGTTGATTTAGCGGGTCTTAGACCTGCTAAATTGACCACAGATCACTCTCCCATCGACTCCTGTACTACACTGGATTGAGAAGAGTAGGGGGAGTCAACGGGAGAGCGTCTCCCATCGACATCGCATGGTGTGGACCCCACGATAAGTAGATCTAAATACATCGACTTGAGTTTTGCTATTCATGTAACTCAAATTGCGTAACTTAGAGCAACTTTTCCCTGTATTGTAGACAAGGCCTCAGAGAAAATGATTAAACCATTTGGCTATTCTGAGCATTTGTGCTGCATCTTAGAGGACTTCAGGGCTGTGATATTATTATAATTAGATGGCATCAAACAGGCATGTAGACAAGTAGCAACTTAATATATGTTATGTACATAGATTTGATCCTTTATGTTGGCTTCATGTTCAGATAATATTCTATCTGTGAGCAATAAACATTGATGTGCAGGACATTGTTTAGGAATTAATAACTGGCTAGGAAGAGTTATTGGCTCTGGTACAGTTAAAATCATTAACTGATGACTAAACCCCAGGAAATGCCCTGCACCAGGATCATTCATAATTGCTGTTGTAACATTTTGACCATCTCTGTACTTTCCCTGGGTTACTTATTATTTGCCTTTTTCCCTTTCATTTTATGACCCATTCCTTTCTCTTTATTATTCCAGTATGTAAAACTGTTAGCTTTACTACAAGTATGGAAAGGTGTACAAAACCTGCTTTAGTTCAGTGCAAGAACTAGGCATATGGCAAGAACACAAATGGAGAAGTAATACATGAGGGTAGTCAAATGGGTGGAAATAAAACTCTGCTTATAGCCAGGCTTGCCTACTTGGATCTTCATGAATGCAAGGATTGCATACCAAAGAAGTTAGGCTGCCCCTGTTCTGTGCAGACCACTACAACATGTTTGCACTTATGCAAGCAGATCTTCAAAAGGACCGAATTTGTCAGGAACATTGAAGTATCAGAAAACTGTTTCCCAACAGGGTGGCTTTTTTTACTTATACCAAAAGTGCTGTTAAAGGACCCACATCTTTACTTGAGATTGTGTGCCTTGATCAGATATAGGAGTGTTTACCTATGATGAAATTTAGTGTTCTGGAATATGCAGGGCTCATTTATAGAAGACACTACATAGTCGCATATTTTATCCCTAGTGCCTTCTATCCATGAATCTCAAAATGCTTTACAAACAATGTATCTTTAGAATCATAGAAATATAGAGACCTTAAGAGGTCTTCTAGTCCATCCCCACTCTCTACAGAGGAAGGATTAAGTATATACAGACCATCTCTGACAGATGTTTGTCTAACCTGTTCTTAAAAACCTTCGGTGATGGGGCTTGTACAACCTACTGTAAGGGGTTGGGGCATAGGCAGTCTGGCCTAGTGATCACTGCTGGGCTAGTGTCAGAGTCAAGGATGGCCACGAGGTGTTAGTCAATGAGCAGTGATCAGAATAATTGCTAGAGCTGGGATCAGTAGGCAAGAGTCAGGGTCAGAGTCAAGCCAGGGTTGAAGACTGGAGATTAGGAGTAGTTACCAAACTGAAGTGAGTAGACGAGAGTCAGGGTCAGAGACTGGAGACGAGGAGGGAACGCAAGGTCTAGAACTACAGCAAGTCAGAAGCCTGCATGGTTGCCCAGACAACTTCTTGGGCACTCCCCAAGGTTAAATAAAAGTGTGGGCCAATCAGAAGGCCACAGGGTGCTGTTGCTCTGGCCTCTTGTGGCAGTACTTCCTGTAGCTACATCATTCCTTGAAGGTGACTGCATAGCCTCATGGTGGTGGTGTGGGAACCTCAGCTATCCTATGCTTCACAGACATGGGTTCTAATCCTGTGTCTCCTTATATCTACTTAGCTATCCTGCTCTAATGCTTAACTTTCCTTATAGTTTTTCCTCATATCTAACCTTAATTTCCCTTGCTGCAAACTCATATGATTACTTCTTGTCCTACGCTTGGTGGACATGGAGAACTATTGATCACTGTCCTCTTTGTGACAAGCTTTTACATATTTGAAGACTGTTATCATGTCCTGACTCAGCCTTCTCTTTTCTAGACTAAACATTCCCAATGCTTTCAATCTTTCCTCGTAGGTCACATTTTCTAAACCTGTTATCTTGTTGCTCTCCTCTGGACTCTCTCCAGATTGTTCACATCTTTTTTTCAAGTGTGGTGTAACACCCCTGTGAGGTAGGCTAGACAGGTATTGTCATCTTTATTTTATAGACACAGGAAAAAGAAACACACAGAGGTGAAGTGACGTGCCTAAGTTCATGCAATAAATCAGTGGAAGAACTGGGAACCTAAAGCTCTTGACACCCCCTCCTGGGCCTTAGCCACACGACCTTCCTTGCTCTGTATTCTGAACAATAACAGATCCAATACTAAGCATGACCTCACCCCCTCACAGAGCTCCTATTGCAGTTTTCAGGATGTAGGGCCCAATTTGCAACCCTTTAATTGAATGACACTGACCTATGTGTGTTCTCACTGAATTATTTTCTACAGCGGCAGGTCTTGAGCCTGTGGTAGAATTGGATTAATTTCAGTGCTCCCGGTGGTGAAGAGCTACAAGAGCACCATGGATTTTCTCATAATTCAAAATGATCTGGACAAACTGGAGAAATGGTCTGAAGTAAATAGGAAGAAATTCAATAAGGACAAATGCAAAGTACTCCACTTAGGAAGGAACAATCAGTTGCACACATACAACATGGGAAATGACTGCCTAGGAAGGAGTACTGTGGAAAGGAATCTGGGGTTCATAGTGGACCACAAGCTAAATAAGGGCCAGCAGTGTAACGCTGTTGCAAAAAAAGCAAACATCATTCTGGGATGTTTTAGCAGGAGTGTTGTAAACAAGACACGAGAAGTAATTCTTCCACTCTACTCCGTGCTGATTAGGCCTCATCTGGAGTATTGTGTCCAGTTCTGGGCGCCACATTTCAGGAAGGATGTGGACAAATTGCAGAGAGTCCAAAGAGCAACAAAAATGATTAAAGGTCTAGAAAATGACCTACGAGGGAAGATTGAAAAAATTGGTGTTGTTTAGTCTAGAGAAGAGAAGACTGAGAGGGGACATAACAGTTTTCAAGTACATAAAAGGTTGTTACAAGGAGGAGGGAGAAGAATTGTTTTTCTTAACCTCTGAGGATAGGACAAGAAGCAATGGGCTTAAATTGCAGCAAGGGAGGTTTAGGTTGGACATTAGGAAAAACTTCTTAACTGTCAGGGTGGTTAAGCATTGGAATAAATTACCTAGGGAGGTTGTGGAGTCTCCATCATTGGAGATTTTTAAGAGCAGGTTAGACAAACACTTGTCAGGAATGGTCTAGATCAGTGTTTCCCAAACTTGGGACGCCGCTTGTGTAGGGAAATCCCCTGGCAGGCCAGCCCAGTTTGTTTACCTGCTGCGTCCGCAGGTCCGGCCGATCGTGGCTCCCACTGGCCACAGTTCGCTGCTCCAGGCCAATGGGAGCTGCCGGAAGCGACACGGGCCGAGGGACATACAGGATGCCGCTTCCGGCAGCTCTCATTGGCCTGGAGCAGCGAACCGTGGCCAGTGGGAGCCACGATCGGCTAGACCTGCAGACGCAGCAAGTAAACAAACCGGCCCAGCTCGCCAGGGGCTTTCCCTACACAAGTGGCATCCCAAGTTTGGGAAACACTGGTCTAGATAATACTTAGTCCTGCCATGAGTGCAGGGGACTGGACTAGACGACCTCTTGACCAGTTCTATAATTCTATGATAATGAACCTCAGCAAATACTGACTAGTATATTCCAAATGAATGCTGTTCAAAGTCTATTTTCTATTTTCCTGCTGTCGTCAACTAATAACACCTTTAAAAAGAAAAGCCATGTCCTTGTACCTCTGGATGTGGAAAACACTACTGTATTGACAAGTCCCAGTCCATCTGAAAATGTTAGCAGTATCACAGATTAACAATATGGACTATCCATTCTTGTGTGTTTGTCTTGTTTTTCAATTATTCTTTCAATACTTTCAGCATCTTTCTGATCTTTTCTCATTATGGGTTTGGCTCTGCAACCCTTACACTGAGTAGCACTTCCTCACACGAGTAGTCCCAGTGAATCTCAACAAACGCTGAATTCCAAATTAGCCCTTTTTGAACAATGTAACACTATCAATCTGCTCCATTCATTTGGAATGTACCAGTCAGCTCTGTCATTATGAGAGCACCTGTACTGCCATTGTAGTCCGTCACTAGCAGAAGCAATTAAAAACAAAAATTGTGCCACAGACTCAAAACCTGCCTTGTCCTTAGGATGTTAAGCACTACAGGAGGTTTCAAAAGAAATGCCGGAATTTGTATTCCACTGCAGTATGCTTACAGTAAATTAATATTAAACAAGTAAAAGAATATATTTTTCTCCCTAGCAAAGGATAAATTGATTGTCTTGTGTTCTAGTATATGTTAAAAATAAACCTGGCAAAACAATGAACACTCTTTTTACTGTAAACCACTGTAAATTACAAAAATATATTGGACTGTGCATATTAATTAATATATTTTATGCACTGAGTTTATAAATTTGTCTGATTTCTACTCTACTAGATTTTCATGTTAGAATGAATACAGTAAAGATCTTTCAGATCAGCCCAACAGGCTAATGAATTCATCTCTTGGAAAGCCATTGCGCATATTGTCAGTATTGTTCAGATTAGCATTTCATTTTTAACATAAATCAGGACACTGATTGATTTCCTATACTTTTATTTCAGTGTATATAATAAATGTGGTTATCAAATGTTCTGGACACTTGCACATCAATTATATAAGCAATAGTTGGGCCAAGGTTCAGCAAACGAAACCTTCCCAAATTTTTGCAATGAAACCCTTCCTATGAGCAGGGAGAAACTAGTTAATGGTTTTCTAATGGCTCAAAAGTAAACACATTTACAGATACCTTGACCCCAGTTTTGCTTGCTGCTGATCAGTTAGTTATGAAAAAAATCACAAGCAAATTATGAAACTGAAGCGAATTCCATGCCAGTCTCAGTATAGACAGCAGTGGCAGAATACATCTTAATGTTATTGCCTTTACTTGAGTCTAAACTTGCTTCATAAATGAAGAAAGATTTATTTGACAAGAGTGGGATCTCACTAATTTGCACTAATTACTCAGACACATTGAAAACTTTCATTTTGAAAATTGGCAAGTAAGGAGTGAAGTCCAAAACTGCCTCCCATTAAAGTCAACGGAGAGTTGGATCAGGCCATAATGTTTTATTCAAGCAGTTTGGGCTGGGAACTGTGTAGATATGCAGTTGGAAAGAGGAAAGCATCCTCCTCCTTCCCCACGTTCATGGAGAAGTTCCACAGCCATTCCACGGAGGCTGTTTCAGCCTAATGACTGAAGTAAACCTGCACTTCTCTAAGGTACTCCCCCCGAGAGAGAGAGAGACAGAGACACACACAGAGGAGGACTGGATGATTCATTTAGCATGCCCATCCTCCAGCCTGGGCCTTACCTCCGCCCATCCCACCTTTGCTCCATCACCCCATTTATTCTGCCATGTATGGAGCTTGCGCACACACGAACCTGCCCTACCCAGCTCCCACCTTACCACAGATCCAGTTCCATTGCTAACTGATGCCCCACAGTTGGAGTAGACGGGGGCTGTATTTGCCCTCAGAGTGAGTCCACATTGAAAAAATATGTCATGTTAGAAAGCAGCTTACCACAACCACCTAACACATTTCTTAATACGACTGTCTGTGATTATCCACATCGGGCATGTCCTCACTGTACTTTTGTACCTCAAATTAATTGGCAATCAATTAACTCAAGGTACTGAAGTTAGCGAAGATGAGCCTACTAAGAGCTAAGTAATGTTTAACATTCCGCTTAATCATTTCTCTGCCATTGCAGAGGCCTTGAACCCTAGTGCACCTGGGTCCCTTCTATTCTCTGCCTGTGCTACGGAATCATCTAATCTCCTGTGGGTTTGTTGTCCTTTGGTCAAATTTTGGTTGTTCAGATTGGTGTGCAGGTGCTGGGTGGTGTTGGAGGCCTTTGATGTGCAGGGAGTTGGACTGAAAGATCTGATGGCTGTAAATTCTATGACTCTATGTCTCTAGTTTATTTGCCAAGTGCAATTTTGATTTGATTAGATTTGCCATGCTCTCTATTAACTGCTCTGCACTGTATTTTGTAGAAATCATGGTGTCCTAGTAATGTGAGACGCAACTAATAAGATCTAAAATCTCATAATTAACAACTGTAGTGCTCTGCTATTAAAACTTAGCTAAAAATGGGAAGAAGCCATCATTTTTGTGTGCTAATCATAGGGTTTGCAGATTAGTGAAGTGTGAATTACCACAGCTCTGCTATATCCCACTGGAAAGGACCTATTTTAGGAACGTGTTTTCTAGTGTAAACTTGCCATTAACAACATAAGAATGGCCATATTGGGTCAGACCAATGGTTCATCTAGCCTAGTATCTCGACAGTGACCAGGAAGAGTTGCTTCAGAGGGAATGAACAGAACAGGGCAATTTTTCAGAGATCAATCCCTTGTCATCCTGTCCCAACTTCCGGGCATTACTATGTTTGTATATGACACAAACAGGCCCCTATCATTTCTTGTCAGGTAATAAAGCAAGGAAAATTGAGATGTGCCAAATAACATACAAAAGCCAGGATTTGTAGGTTAAACAGTATCATTCTCTCTGGGGTTTTATGAAGTGCATTGTGATCAAACTAAAAAGGAAGAAAAATTGTTAACATTAATACCATAAGACCAAGCACAGCTATGGCATTTGGCTTCCTCACATGTTGCAAACTTGGCATTACCTAGCAACTAGTGCTGATCTGGAATATCACTGCAATAAACGCAACATCCTCATGACCATCAAGAAAAGGTATTGCACTTGTATTCTTACAAATGATGACACAGTGTGAATGAGGCTTGTCAATGGAAAAAAGCTATCAAGTTCCCAGTGATGGATGTTAGTCACTAGCACACAAACTCCAAGTACCAAATATGTATGGGAAGCATCAACCACAGCACTTACACTGCTAGCATCACGGGCTGACCAAAACCCAATTTCTCATGGGTAATATGAGCTAGTGTCTGCTGAGGGATGGAAAAATGGGGGCATTGTGACAGAACCTTTGAAAATATCCACTCACAAAAGACAGAATCCATCCACAGAATTAGCTTAATAGGAAGCACCACAGGTCAAAATAACTTAAGACTCATCTAGACAGATGACACAGATGGGGATAAACTGATCAAAGGGAGGTCACTAAAACACAACATAGAAACTAACAGATTAGGGTTTTTACCGTAGTAACAGGAAGGTATTAACTAATACCTTGACCTGCACCAAGAAGAGAAAATGTAGCAAGTCCATAGCCTGGGTATTCTGGCACTGATTCAGCAAAGCACCTAAGCATGTGCTTAAAGTCCCACTGAAATCAAGTTAAAGTTTTAAGCACGTGTTTAAGTGCTTTGTTGAATTGGGGTGCTCACACTTCTCAAGAGATGAGCTGCTGCATTTTTTACTAGCTGATGCTTTCGAGTACTTTTCAAGGGTATCGCCAAGTAAAGCATTTTGCAGCCTTGAGGTTATAACAAGATGGCTCACTGTGCTGAAGTCTGCAAAAGAGGAATAGTGACTGTCTCTGGGCCAAACATTAGGAGAAAAGAGGCATTGTGTGCCATCAGTGTCTCCTTGAGATCCAAAAGCAGCAATGGAGATGATATAACCCCAAATTTGAAATGCCAGTTATCACATTTGCATCAGCATCATTCCTATCTCATCAAGGTTGAGCCTACAGCAGTTTGCTTCTGCTTCCCACTCTTAGACACGGTGAAGCAGGAAATCCATAGTGGATGGATTTGTGGGGAGCCATCTCCTTTTGCAACTGTATACATGTATTGACCTTGAGGGTTGTATAGCTGGAACTCAGCAGGAGTCGGCATCTGAGACTTCTTGGCACATGTCACAAATACAAAGGAAGACAAGTGTAAACATGATGGAAGGGCTCAAACTGCAAAGCCTGGATGAAGTTTGGTTCTCATGTGGTGGTCATATTTTCCTTCCTTGATCATGGAGTTGAGTGTGGTACATATTATTAGTGCCCCCTGTTGCACTGCATGGAATTAAGGGAGCTGTTTAGCTCTGCACCTTGGATCTGATTCTGTAAATCAACTTCAGTGGGAATTTGTCTGTTCCAGACTGCAGGGTCAAGCCTGGGACTTGAACTCCAGCAAGGAGATTAGTTAGTACCTGTGATTAGCAGCTCTTCAAGACCACAAGGCACCTGGGGAGCTGGGCAAAACTTTTTCCAGGGTAGGACCAGTTCCTGCCAGGAGCTACATAATTGCTAGTAGCAGCTAGTACTGTCACACCTAGGGGGAAGTGGTGACAGTGACCCAGCTGGGACTTTCCCTTTATCTCTGGGACCTGAACACCAGTGTGGCATGGGAAAAGAATAGTCCACCATGTCTTTATAGCTTCTGGGTCCCAGTGTCATTAAAAGCTGGTATTTTGCTCTTTTGGTCTTGAACACCCAGGACAACCTCTGCAGGAGTTCCCTGCACCTCTCAGATATCTGAGGGACCAGGAGGGTGGGTTTGGGTAAGGGAACTGCGTTCTGTAGGGGGATTTTAGGGGATGGGGCAGGGAGAAGGTTTTGTGTGTATTTGCTATACGCTCATCTTGTTCCAATGTATTAGACATCAAGTAACCTTGTGACTTTATTTTTGTAACTTTCATCTATCCACCCTTCAATTTCTCAACCTATTGTTTTCAGCTCTCAATTCTTGTGTCATGTTCAATATTAGAAGTTAAGCTCGTTAGGGCAAGGAACGTGTCTGCCTATATGTTCTGCCAGGAGCCAGCACTCTGTAGATACTACAGCTAAATATTAAATCAAATTATCACTATTTTATAATGATAATATCCCTGCTCTTTTCCCCCCCAAATCAAATTCTTTTTCTTCTCAATATTCTGCTACTGTATTGCTAATTAATAGCAGAAAATGCCAGTTGCTTAAAAAATAATACTCTCATTACTCACTACCACAAGTGGATTGTCTTTCCTAGCAGTTTTTCAGAGACTGTTGCTGATAATCTTTGATTTTTTTCTCCATTCTTGATCATGATTCTTGACAGACCGTTGAGAGGTTTTTGGACAAGGGACAATTCTCTTGTTTGCAAACACTAAGTATATAGACTAATGATGTAAGCCACAGAAAGAATGCAATATACATTGAAATAAAGTAAGAATACAGCAGAATTATTTGTGTTGTTTAAACCAGTCTAATGAAAATATAAAAGTTATATATTTGTTATATAAAATTTTCGGTGACTTGTAAAATTCTGTCATTTTAGCCAACATTTTGCTTTTTTTAAAAAAAAAAATCAGTACAGAACTCCTGATTATTATATTTTGTATTTTCAAGTGTGTATTTAGGTCCCTAGAGACTGTGTCATTGTGAGCATTTGTCTATCAAAAACAATTGTTTAACTATAGCCAAATTATAAGCAATTTTTTCCATAAAATCTTCTAAACAGCATGTAATCATATTTCTTTTAGAAAGTATAATTGTTTTCTCCATAAGGAAGCCAAATTGAGCTTAGCAATTGTGGCAAGATATTAAGAGAACAATGTCTGGTATAATGTAGACTCTTGACCAAAATACACGCCAACCACAATTCATGTACTTGGTCAAATGAGAGGGTTTTAAATATCACACCAGTCATGGGCTTTTGATTTTTAAAGCCACATCAAATAAATGGGGAAAATAAGTAAGAAAGAAATGTGCTACGTTTGTTGATTTCATCACTTCATGGCTCTAATTCATTTGATATCTCTTTGTTTACAACACAGTGCTTTGCCTGTATCTTCTGAAGGTTCTCCCAAGTGACTTATTGCTGTGGTACAGGGCCTAAAATTAAACTTGCACATGTCAAGAACCACAAAATACATAAAATGTTTTAAGGATATATTATAATGCCTTGTCTACATGAGAGAAAATGACCATTCCAAGAATTGGAACTGGTTGAATTCTTTTCAGACAAAACATTTTTTGCCTTTTATGGAATCTGCAGGGGAAAACAGAATGGTTTTCTGGTAGTGAAAAATTTAATTAACCATTTCAATAATGATTTTGAAAAACGTTGTGAAACACTGAGCAAAGAACAAAATGAGTCCACTTAAATGCAAACATCAACATTTTTTGTAAGTTTTTTTTTGACCAGCTGTACTAAAAACCACTCCCACCCCTAGATGTTGCAGAACATCTCTCTTCCACACAAAGTTCTCCAGCCATTTTATATGTGTTTCAACTACTGCTCTGATGAGAATTGCTTTCAGAATATTTAAGGACTGGGTTGATCTAAGCCATTTCAGTCTAAACTGTTTTAGCATCAATGTGGAATTAGAATAGCTGATATTATCATATACTACCCCACAATGCACCAGTGGTCTTTCAGAATCCACTGCTGCTGGGAAGTGGGCTGGGAGCTTTGAGATAGGTACCCATTAGACGTAATGGCAACAGTTTAAAACAGGACACAGGGCAAAACTGCAACTTGTTCTCAAGCTGGGTTAGAATGGCTAATATACATACAACATAGAAGCAGATCTTTGATAATAGATAAACTGAAGCTTTACTATATGAAATATAAACACTATTTATTTAAATATATTTTGACAGGTTAAATCTCTAACAATGAAGACTGTTGCTGCGTTTACTTCTGGGATTATTGTATTCCTGTTTTCTTTGGTGCACAGGACCAGTGGACAATGTAAAGAAGCAGCTATAAAGTCAGAGATGAATGTGAGCATCAATTATCATCTTCCTCATTTTATCACAGAAACACCAATACAGAATATAGTTTTATATAAGCATCATATCTATATCGGAGCAGTCAACAAGATCTATGTCTTAAATGAAAATCTCCAGAACATTTCTGTGTACAAGACTGGACCCGTGCTGGAGAATCCTGATTGTGAACCATGTGAAGATTGCAAAGAGAGAGCCAATTTATCCAATAGTGTTTGGAAGGATAATGTCAACATGGCTCTGCTCCTAGAAACGTACTATGATGATCAGCTCATCAGCTGTGGTAGTGTAACTCGAGGTGTGTGTCAACGTCACATCATTCACCCGGACAACCCTGCAGACATAGAAAGTGAAGTGCACTGCATGTACTCAAAGCAGAGGGATGGCGAGTCAGACAACTGCCCTGACTGTGTTGTAAGCACTTTAGGAACCAAAGTTTTGGTGACCGAAAAGGACAGATTTGTAAACTTTTTTGTTGGGAATACTGTGAAGTCTTCATTTCAACCACAGCATGCACTACATTCAGTGTCGGTTAGAAGGTTAAAAGAAACCCAGGATGGTTTTGAGTTTCTCACAGATCATTCTTATATGGACATTCTCCCACAGTTCAGGGACTCTTATCCCATTAAGTACGTCCATGCCTTTGAAAATGACCACTTTGTCTACTTCCTAACAGTCCAGCGTGAATCTCTTGACTCCCAGGCTTTTCACACAAGAATCATCCGTTTCTGCTCTTTTGATTCCGAGTTGCGCTCTTACATGGAGATGCCTCTTGAGTGCATTTTTACTGAAAAGCGGAGAAAGAGGTCAATTCGAAATGAGATATTTAATATTCTGCAGGCTGCGTATGTCAGTAAGCCAGGTGCAGTTCTGGCCCATGAAATGGGGCTTAGCGTGAACGATGACATTCTGTATGGTGTCTTTGCACAAAGCAAGCCAGACTCTTCAGAACCAACAAACAGATCGGCTGTCTGTGCAGTCTCTGTCCGAACAATCAATGAATTCTTCAACAAGATTGTAGACAAGCAAAACATGAAATGTCTTCAGCACTTTTATGGGAAAGATAGCAAATACTGTTTGAAAAGGGTAAGTGAAAATTACTTTGTCACATATAAATTTGGTACTGGATTCTGCCACCCGTTACTCACATTGACTACTCCATTACTGTGTGATTGTCCCATTGATTGCACTAGTGAGATGCAAGTCTTTGCTGGCTGAGGCCCCTAATCATTTACAGGTTATTTGAGTTGTCCATTTAAATAAGAAATGATTAGCACTAGTTCCGGTCAGCTTTGCCAATGATTCATCTTTGCAAGAAGCAATTACTGTAAATCGACCTCAGGAGTCAACGAGGGGCTTAAGGAGATAAAATAAAATATTAAAGGGCCTGAAAAAAATCTTTTAAAAACAACTAATTTGTTTTGTGTTCTTTTGTTTCTAAGGATCTATTAGACCATAGATGGAACAATGAGGGAATTAGATTTCCTGCTGTCATTAAAAGGGGTTCACTAATATCAGTCCCCTTGTGCATTGAGTCCCCTAAAACTAAAACTCACAGAGAATGTTAACGGTGAAATAAAGGCTTTTTTTAAAGAAAAAAATCTGTTTCATAATATAAATCATTAAGGGCCAGATTGTGGTACCCTTACTCATGTTTCATACACAAGCAGTCCCACTGAAGTCAGTTTAGTTAATTCAGTCAATGGGATTTCTTGTGGAGTGGGGTGCTATTTACTGTGAAAAAAGCTATCTGAATCTCAACCTACCCGAATGCAGTCCCAGTCCTGCAGTGAGAACTAAAAAAATGTACTCTTGTCTCTGCACATTTCTCTGCAAAGAATTGGGTCCTAAAAAAGTAACCTAGAAGCTCACTTTTTCTGAGTGCAATGTAGGGTTTATTAGATAAATGGGAATCTGGGTTTTTTGTGGTAAATATTGTCTACCAAAAGATGCAACCTGTATTCAGATAATGAAGGGTTCCATATCTTTACATCTGTGCTTTCACAAATCTGCTACATATTGAGGGTTTCCCCGATGGTGCTGGTGGCATCCCAAGCAATTAGAACAACAAAGAGGAAACAAAAGAAAAACCGCTCCTACCTCTCTATTAAGTGGTCTGTGGTGATGTCAGTGGAAATATGGAATTCTGTATTCAGGACTGGACAAGAAGGACTTTTCAAACAAAATATTTAAAATGTAAACATATTTGTAACACATTCTGTTAAGGACCTGAGACCTTACAGGCTTTGTGCTGTCCCTCCCGGATGGCAATGGATGTTAGGCGTTCAGCACCAGGATGGGGCGAACATCACACTGGGCGAATCTATCACTGCACAGATCCACTGGCATGTCCCTTGTGACAGAGGCATGCTCCACCGTGTAGAGTGGCATAGCCATTGGGCTAGAACAGTGGTTCACAAACTGGGGTTCATGAACCCCTGGGGGTTCGTGAAATGTTACATGGGGTTCTCGGGAAAAAATTCCCTAATGGTGGACAGAGCTGTCCCTGCAGACCCCGGTCAGCCCGGGGCCAACAGCCTGGAGCCCCTGAACTTTAAAGAGCTAAGCAGATCAAAGCAAGCATATCTATCACACTGAGAAGATTTAAATTTCAAGACTCCTTATAAGAAATGGAAAGGGAGGTGGATATTTTTTGCTGTTTTTAAAATTAAATAGGCAGCTAGTATTGTTTTTAAAATTATTCTGAAGAACAAGTTTAAGCTTTGTTGTAATGTGCGTTGTTTGCCTGGACTGCTCAAGACCTGAATGCTTGTGTAGGAGGAACTCTTTGAGTTGGCTTCTTAAATACCTTCATGCTGTTTCACATCTGATACTCCTTGTTGAAACATAGGAGCCTTGTCTTATAACAGGCTTATTCAAAGTGATACAAGCAACAAAAGTGAGATCTTGGAAGAGTGTTGCCATTTTCATAATGTAATAAAAATACTGTAATGATAAATAATAATTAATAAATGTGTAATAAGCATGTCATAAAAACAAATTTTATATTTCCAAGATCACTGCTTTTATAATTTATACTCAGGTAAAGAAGAAAATCCCTGGAAATATTCATTTATAGGAGGGGGTTCGCGAGACTTGACATTTTAGTGAAAGGGGTTCACAGGTTGTTAAAGTTGGGGAAACACTGGGCTAGAATAATCTCTAAATAGGCTCCATTATGATTCTGCAGCCTTCAGTGGAGGATTCCTTGCTAGAGATTCCCAGAGCTGAGCTGAGATACTGCTGGCACTGTGAACATGTCACACTCTATATTTTACTCTTTTTCTTTCTAATTTTCAGGAAAATAAATACAGTTTAGAAAATTCTTAATATAGTAGCTTCTGTTATCTTTTTCTGGTGCCTTATCCTCGTCTTTTCTTCGTTTTTCATTTTGTGTTTCACTCTGAGTATCCATTTTTATTCTCTGAAAATAGTTTTCTTCCTTATTCTCAGATTATTTATTTGTGTGTGTGTGTGGGGGGGGGGGAGTTTAAGATCATTTTGTCCTTTAACTTATCTCATTCTCCTGTTACCCAGCCAAATCTCTTTTATAAGATGGTCTTTTCACTGCAAAGTGTCCCTTTAATATATTGATGGAATAATCTGTGAGTTTTCACACACTAAGAATTTTTTTCCTGCTTCAAGATGCTTTCTAGGCTCTTCCACTGTTTTGCATATCTGAGCTAAATGTATTATGGCTACAGAGGGTTTATTACAGTTGCACATTTCCAAGAAATGTCATCAGAATTGCAGATTTCTGCTCTTATTTCAGCTATATAACATTGATAAAGGATTGCTTCAAAGGGAGGGAAATGGCCTGTGCCTTTTGTGCGCCTTTATTTTGTATAAAAAAGGCTTGAATGTACTTCTGATAGTTTTTTACCATGGAAATATCAAGACTGTCAAGATTTACATTCTTTTTTTGGTGGAGAACTTATTGGAAGGCTTAAATATCTATTGTGAGCTTTCTCGGCACTGGATTGAAGGGGTAGGTGATTGGCAAAGGATTTTTAAAAACTGGGAGTGTGCCCTTTCATTGCTTCATTATGATGTATAAAGAAGACATAAAAAGTTTTGGTTTGGTTTTGGGAGGGAAGTAAATGTATTTTTTTCTTTTCTTTTAATCTTAGAAATATCAAGAATGTCAAATCTCAGATTTTGCTGGAGAACCTCTGGGTGGTTTTAGGGATGTTTACTGTGAACTTCAACACCTTAATTGAAGAGATTGGGAGTTGAATATTTATCTCACGGTTTCCTTTATCCGGAGTGTTCTTTAATCACTGAAGTTCAATAGAAGATTATAAAAACAAACAAAAATCAGAGTTTTAAACAGTCTGGCTGAAAATCACTTTCCCTGTCAATTACTCAGCTTTCATTTTCTTGACTCTTGTAATATCACCATTTCACATATTTTTCCAGTCTAGAAGGATGTAAATTTCTAATGTAAAAAACAAGCAGAGAAAAAATTTTCTTTTAAAAACTGATCAAACAAAAGCACTTTTCAGGCGTTCTTTATGCGTCATAGAGAAGTTTAAAAGGCCACAACCCAACTTTTCCCTTTGTAAGTCACCTTTTATTTGATATAAAACTTTCTGTAAATGATGACAATTTGTCATAGCTTATTTTGGCGAATCAGAATGTTACTTTGTGTAATTTAGCCAAAATGCTGTCTCTCTTTAATGTTATGAGAGATGCAAACCACAGTCCTCTGATGCAAGAGAAAATGTACTGACTTCTACAGGATTAAGTAATAAGAGAGTTCAAACAGTACCGCAGTAATGAAAGTGTCGTGTTAGCAATGTCCAAACCAAACGCTGTGTCTTTGGCACTGTTTTCAAGGCAATCCTATAATATTTGATCATTTACAGTCAAAGGCTGATAGGTGAAGGACAAATCACATTAGCAGACAGAGTTGCAAGACCACATTGCCTTTGTTTCTGTTACGCTAACAGATAACCCTTTGAATGACTATTCCTCGGTGCTTTTGTTGGTTGGTGTGAAGCAGCTGAAGCTAGAAATGGGCCCAAACCAGAACAAATTATCTGAAATTTTCCCTCTACCCTTTCTTCCCTAATTTGGGTGTTTGAATGAAAATGCTTCAATTTACCTCGGTTTGGTTGACAAAACTGGTTTTGGTTGTAAAAACTTGTCAGTTTTTACAAAACACGAATCAAAACTGGCTCCAGTTTTTCCTGTCTTTCAGAGAAGCTCATACAAGACCCAGCCCATAAAAGTCAGGGGGCAGATCCACAGCTGGTATAAATTGTCATAGCCCCATTTAAGTCAATGGAGATACGACAGTGTACGCCAGATGAGGATCTGCTCCAGTTTTGACATTGATTTCAGTGGGAACAGGAGAGCAATCAGAATCAGCTTTGAATCAGAAATAAAAAAGTGGAGTAAAACTAAGGGTTTTCTAGTGCCTAAGCCAGGGCAAAAAGAGTGATGTGAAGTGGTTGCAAATCTCTCCTGGAGGTTTTCGAATCATTGCTCTGGCATCTCCTCTCCCACACCTGCTGTGGAAACTGGGTGTCGGTTTTAGAGGATTGAGCCTTAGTCACTGGTTCAAAATTAGTCATATTCAGCTACTAAAATAGATGAAGATTCAAATCAAGAGCCAAATCCTACTTGCCTTTCCTCACTTATGCACATAGTCCCAAGGTGCCCATCTAAGTTGTGACTTCAATGGGACTCCTTAGGTGGGTGAGATGAGCAGGGTTTGGGCTCAGCCGGTACAGCTGTATTATAAATGATAATATTTTTACTGAGCAGTAAGCTTAGAATTTTTTAATTTGGAGTTTTTTCACATTGATTTTTTTTATGTAGTAAACAATTGTGAGCCAATTTGGCTCTCAGTTACGTGGATCCAATTCCCATGGAGGCATGCCTGTGGAAGTGCAAGCAGAATTCAGCTCTAGATTTCCTGTGGCACAGGGATTCCTTTTGTTTTGTTTTTCCTGTGAGTTTTCACTCCAAAGTTACTCCATACAGTGTCTTTGATCCAAAGCATGGCAAAGCACTTTGCAACCAAACAGAGAAACCATAGGCTGTTCTTTGTCACCGAGTACCCTGGGATGTGGCCAGACAAACTGGTCACCACTCCTATCAAAGGAAGAGCACAAACAGATACAAATAATTTTGAAGGAAGGTGAAATGAAAATAAAGTAAAAAAAAACAGTAAAATAAACATGCAGTGATGTTTCTTTATTACTGTTGCAAAGATGATAGATGAGTTAAATTGGGTTATGCTTATATTATAATGGAAGAAAATAATTGCTACCTTCCATCAGGAAACCACAAAGACCCTTATTGATCTGTCATCCTCAGGGTATGTCTAGTAATATTTAATAAAATAAACAGAGACAAATAACTCTTTAGAGGCCCTATAATCTCCCACACCATTTGGATTACAAATTTTTGGCAGAATTAAAAATAGCCCCACATCTCTGTGATTATAAAGGCTTGGAGGGGCTCATTTAAACAATTTCACACAATAAAGGAAATGGATTTTCTATTACAAGTAGAATACAATATGGGCTGAAATATTTCTCCTAAGAATCAGGCACTAGTATCCTGATTTTTTCATTAGTTGATGCTTTTAGAAATGCTCTATATTAAAAAAACATAAAAAATATCATCTGAGATTCTCGCTCGTGATGCTAAAAAGAACTTTGGGTATGTAACCTTCCTTAAGGTTGGTATGCCATAGTAATTCAAATTAAAAAGCTGTAAAAGTTAAGGGCCTGATTGTATCCACTAAATCTATGCATAGAGGGTACCAGCGTATGTTGCAGCATCCCCTCCCGCCTTTACAGCATCTGTAGAGGGTTCTCGGTAGGTCATCTGTTGGATGCGTAAGCAGACTGTGATGGGGCAGTGGGAAATGTGCATTGTCCTCTAGGAAAACATGCTTAGCTCACAGCAGAAAGATAATACAGCCTAAAGGTGTATTATCTCTGTGTGATCATTCTCCATGGGATGCCATTAAAAGGGAGATCCAGGGAAGGAACCAGGTACAGAAGTCCTGTCATTCCCTTGGAACCACACTGCCAGGGAGTAGGAGGTGACTTTTGGAGACCCAGATGTGGTGTAGAAATGTCCTCCTGCTGATCCCTAGGATCCATGGAGTTTGGGGCTGCTACTGGCTACCCTGATGGGGAGAAAGCTGTGCAAAGAGAACCTTGCTGAATTTCCCTCCTCCTGAGCTCCCTGTTAGGGGCTGGTCTCTGTTTATCTCCTACTCTGTTGTTCAGTATGATGAGGATTTTTTTTTTAATAATTTTCTTTCTGAAAGTCGGGTTATTCTGTGAAACTGACATTTGTTCTCCTGTCATCTTCTAGCAAAGGTGCTGCTTTCTCAGGAAAGCCAACTAATAACGCTCACCTCCAGACTTTTAAATCAGAGCCTTTGATTGAAGAGAAGGCTGCCCATTGGTCACTAGTGTGGCAAGAGAGTGTACTGCATACTCTGAAAATGCACAGCCCAAACTTCTAGTAGCTCAATGAACAGTTTCTAGATGTTGACCGGTGGATTGAATTATTTTTTTTTTTTTATGTCTCAGATTTGTAAAATGCCTTTGAATGTCTCTTAAAGCATGTGAACATTAATTAAATAACAAAATAACAGTTTTTTTCATATCAGGCTGAAGCCAGTCTCCAACCTTGCCTCCTTCAAAGTTCCTTCCCATCCCCTCCGTTCCACAAATGATGCCATCCTTTGTCCCACTCCTGCCTCTGACCCTTCTTCCATCCCATCCCCAATGCTTGGGACACTCTCCCTAGGTCTGTTTCTAAAGTCACCTCCTTCTCCTCAGTCACACCCCTCCTAAAAACCCACTTTTGCTGTGTCACCTATAAGAAGCAAAATGAACAAACATAATAATGTACTGCATCGTCCAAACGGGCACATGTGCCTTACTGCGTAACCACATTGTCTGAGATACAGTCATAGAGTTTAAGGCCAGAAGAGACCACCAGATCATTTAGTCTGACCTCCTGTACATCACAGGGTACTGAAACCACCCAGAACCCGCATATTAAACCCAACAACCAAAATTAGACCCAAATATTACAGCCCCTTGGAGACTAGACTATTATATGCCACAGGACGAGAATATGAGGGATCAAGGTGCACCAATGCCCAAGGACGCTGCGCAAGCAGGGGAATGATTAAGTGAAATATATACAGATAATCCTGGCAGGTGACCAGGACCCACACACTGCAGAGGAAGATGAACCCCTTCTCCCTGACCCCCCGGTACTGCCAATCTGACCTAGGAGAAAATGCTTTCCCAACCTCACATATGGTGATCAGTTAGACCCTGAACATGTGAGTAAGAACCAGCCACCTGAGAGAGAGAGAAAGCTCACTCTCACCTCAGAGCCCTGGCTCTCCCCATCCACTGTCTCCAGCCATAGACACTGTCTCTTCTGATGCTATAGAGGAAGGAGATTTAAAAAAAAAACCTACCCAGAATACACTGGAGGAGGGAGAAATCCCTTCCTGACCCCAGGTGACCAGCAGAGATCCTGAAGCATGAGCTTTTAGGAACATAATTTATGGAAGTGAGCCCAGCCCTCTCCCTTCACAAACAACCCCATCATACAATTGCATGCATAATTGTCCAGCTCTCTCTTAAAACTTACTGTTGTTTGCCCCTACAACTCTCAACAAGAGGCTATTTCAGAATCTCATCCCTCTGATGGTTGGTATTATAACCCATGTCCCTCCACTCCCAGTTCCCCCTTTTTGTCATGTCTGAAGTGAAAGTCTAAATCATGCAAACACGTATGTATGGCACTTCAGCTCCCTCAGTACCTATCCTGCTTCAGCTGTCCTCAGCATCACGTCCAGTCAGGTCCAGTCCAATTTGAGTTGTAGTTTTATCTAAGTTGGTGACCCCTTGGCACTTTCACAACTGCTAGCCCTAGAGCAGCAACAGGAAATTGGGCTTCAGCATCAGGAGACTTTAAAGGAACCTCAGTTCCTTAGTCCAGGTCTGTCTTCAGCACCTTCGCAGTAAATGCCTTGGCTTGTCACAGAAGTAAGCAATTGTATAACGTACGCTTTGGGACAGATTCTGCTCTCACACGGGTTTGACATCATTGTAACTCCACAACTCCTGATTTACACCTGATTCTGAGAAACCAGAGTCAGATCCTGTATTTTATAAAGAATACCATTACTGTAAACAATGGGCCAAATTTACTGGTGGCTTAAGCAATGACATAAATGGATTAGAAGACGAATGCAGGTGGCAAAGCAATGCAAGCTGTGCAATTTGGCTTGCAGCAGGTGAGCAGAATGAATGGTTGTAGCAAGGAAAGTACTGAGGGAGCAGAAGAAGAAATTGCAGCCCAAAAAAGGCACCCAACAGGAGGATGTAATATAAGGTGTGCTCTGCCTCCTCTGTGTGTATGTCAGGGGTTCTCAAACTGGGGGTCGGGACCCCTCGGGAGGTCACGAGGTTATTACATGGGGAGTCGCAAGCTGTCCGCCTCCACCCCAAACCCTGCTTTGCCTCCAGCATTTATGATGGTGTTAAATATATTAAAAAAGTGTTTTTAATTTATAAGAGGGGTCACACTCAGAGGCTTGCTATGTGAAAGGGGTCACCAGTAAAAAAGTTTGAGAGCCACTGGTGTATGTTATTCTGCTTTTGCACACTTACTGAATGGAAATAGGTACAAATTATACTACTTTACCCTTAAACTCATACCCATCTTCTGACCTAATTTCATCCAACATGTCTCTTACACCACTGTTTAAGGGCTTCTCTAAATATGGAATTATTCCACAATAACTATTTCATTGTAAATTCACACCCTACCTTTTTCTGGAATAACTTTCACAGATAAGCCATAAGTCACAAATGAATGTGTCCTAGGGACTTCCATGGGAGAAGCACTTGCTGACACCAAGTCTGGATATTTTACCAACATCCTTTGTGTCTTATTTTTAATTCATTAAACTGAATAATGAACCAACACCTCCACAATGATAATTTGTGTAGTGAGTGAAACGTCATAAAATTAGTATAAATGAAATGGACAAAATTCAAAGATTGCATAGGTCCATTATATCTGACTGAATCAATAGTATTTACTTAGTGCTAATGCACTAACTAGATTACAAGAACTAATGCAACAGTGGTCAATGACAAAAACAAATAACTCTTTGACTGATCTTGACAATAGAATGTGCAATGTTTTTAATTTGTATTAACTAATTACACTAACATGTATGTCTTTTCTACCTTGTTACCAGTCTCACCAGTAACCAGTCTCACCTCTTTTTTTCTGTTATTCAGCAGTGAAATAGACCAAAGCATCAAGTATTAAGAGTTGATTGGAATGATGCTATATTACTATGTGAAATGTACACCAGTGACTTTTTTCACAGAACTACCTTTTTGGGGGGTATGATTAATTTAAATAATATTTCTATTGACTTCAGTGGATTTGGGATCAGGTCTTTAAAGTGTAAATTGTGTGTTAAATGTAATATTTCCTTCCAAGCTTTTTGTTTTGTTTTGTTTTTTTGTTTTGCTACAAGGTGCTGTTTCCATGTGACTTTTTGCATGTGTAGTTGTAATTATAGGGAACACACATAGCATCACCTCTAGCTAAGGTTGCCTAAACATTTCCTTTCTAAAGGATTATTTTCAGTTGTTTATAGCTTTTTCAGAGGTTTACCTTTGCAGCCAAGATATGAGATGCTTGCTCTCGGAAAGGGAGTGCATTTTCCCCCTGAAAGTTTCATCAAAAACATTTGAGTCATTTTCAAGCACAAAAGGAGTGGGGGATGGGAACAATTTTTTACTTAAAAAAAATTGCAACTTTTTTTACATTTTAAAGAAAAGCTCTAGTGCTTCAGTTGAAGCTCGTTAGAAACTTGATGTTTGAAAAAGGCAGAAGGTCCAATCCAATACATTGAAATCTGTAGGATTCTTTCCATTGACTTAAATGAGTGCTGGATCAACCCCTTAGTTCTTCAGTCATAAATGTGGCTTTCATTGATTCATAGAAACTCAGATTTGAGTTTTCCAAAGATAGTGGAAGATGTATCAGTTTATACCAGGGATGAATTTAGCCCAGTGGATTTGCCCAGGTGTATGAGAATAAAATCTGTCCCATTCTGCATATTTTTCTCTGTTTCATCACCTCATTTGTCACCAGGATCAGGGCTGGGTTTAGGAGGCAAAAGGGGCGGTTTGCCCAGGCCCCATATTTGAGAGAGTCCCCAACATTACATAGGGGCCAAACTAGAGTGGGTAGGATTGCAACCTGGCACACTGGGTCACAGTGCCACTCAGGTTTGGTGCCTGCCTTCAATATTGCATGGAGTGACTTGCTTGCCCTAGCAGAGCCCAGATCCCATCATAGCCACTGCTGGCATCATTGTGCCAAGCCTGAGGCAACACACCAGGCCAGGAGCCCAGAGGCAGGAGCAGGTTGGGGGATACCGGTCCCACCAGCAGTGGGGCCAGAGCTCAGGGACAAGCGTGCCCCTGGCCACATGCAGGGTAGAGCCCGACCCATCCCAGTGAGGAGGGCAGCAACTTCACAGGCCTGGGCCCTCTTTGACTCCACTTTTTCCCCCTCTTCTTAAAGTCTTTTACCTCCATGGTAATTTTTTGGATGGGGGTGGGGGAACCTCAGTTTCAGATTTTGACCCAGGCCTCCAAAACCCTCTGTAGAGACCTGACAAAGAAGCGTGGGGCCTGATGATGCTTTGTTGAAGCCAAAGGAAAATATTCCATGTGGTTTGATCCCCGTTTTGAAAATGGACATTTCTCTAATCCCAACAGACAGCCAATAAATTCTTCCTGGGTGGAATTCACCTATGACGGGGACACATGCAGAACAATCAGGTCCTGGATTGGAGCCTTAAGCATAGGTGCTGGACATAGAGGTGCTAGGGGTGTGGCAGCACCCTCTGGCATGAAGTGGTTTTCATCATACACAAGGTTTACCGTTTTGTTCAATGGTTCTCAGCACCCCCACTATACGTATTGTTCCAGCACCCCTGGCTGTAAGTGCCTGGAGGCAAAAAGTCTGCCTGGCTGAGGGTGGGTACCGCATGGCACCACAACTCCTACTTTGCCATAGGAATGAGCAATGGTTCAGTGCTAACCCAAAACCGGGCAGCATTATTAGGTCATGTACTAATTCATTGAGTCCCCCAGACAGCCTATACTGGACAGGCTTCTATTAAGTCTCTGCTGCAAATTCAACCTGCCCTATCAAGCCAGGATACCCAGGAATGACAGTGCCTGCCCTTCTTGATATTTAACCCCCACAGCAGCCCATCAGTGCAAGGAGGGTGCAATGTACCAATGGGGATGAATCAGTGCCTTTATTCATAATATTTTGTTGAGAAACCTAGGTGGGAGGATATGAACATGAAATTAGCACCAGCAATAACTTAGGTACCAACAAGTTACATTGTTCTTATCATGAGCATTTACTCTGTGGATCAGTGAAAAACAAACAAAACCCAAGTATTGTTTGTATGGCATTTCCTGCTTATTTACATGCAGCAGCTTTTCTTGGGAACACACCCACCTATTCTTGGAACATGCATAAGTTGTTGTGCAATGTTTTACTAAGGAGCAGAACTGGACTGGTTACAGTATTGGATGAGTGGAAGGGTCTGCACAGGGCATGTGCCCCGTGCATGACATAAATGATGGCTCAGCATGAGTCCTTTCCATGGCTGATATGGAGGGAGGTAGCTCAGGGTTAGGATCAGGGAACCCAATGTTTCATAGATCCTCCTGTCAGCATAGTTCCCCTCCCAGAGGTTACATCAGCAATTGGGCACAGGTAGGAAAATCTCATCTCATTCCCCAGTGCATTTCACAAGTGCTTCACTGAGCTCCTTGGACTGGGTGCTGGATCTGAATGTGGCCCTGGGTGAGGATTTGCATACATTCTAGAAGCGGACCTTGCAATTGCCTCTGTTGCTGCAGAATTTGCATGTCTCATTTATTTACTGTACTTATTTCTTGAGGTTTGGTCTATTGTACTGTAGATTTTTGTTTTATAGAGATTTCTTCTAATCTGCTTTCTTCCAAAGCAAGTCATGTGAATTAGTCATGTGAGTAACTTGAAAGGAATTCAGACCATGCGTGCCAGTTTATATACCCGCAGAGGTAGGAAATCTTCAAGATTTTAAACAACGTTTTGTCCAGTTTCACAAACAGTCTGTACTACTTAATCATGCAGAAAAAATTCACCCTTCTGCCTTTGAGGGATGAAAGGGGAAATCCATTTACATGTCTGCTTTACCTTTTTCCTTGTATTTTATTCATTTTGTCCAACTGTGTCATGGACACCACTTGGGAAGTGGAAAAGGAGATTGTTCAAGTTGTCCTTTGTTGAGGAAATAGGCCAGAGAAGGATGAAGCAAATAGGGTTTGTAATTGTGCCAGAAACGGGAAAGTTTGGCATTGTTGTTTTCCCCCTCTTCTCAATTGGTTGCAGAGTTATAACTACAAGAACTGAGTAGTTGTCTCTACCAGAGCCCAGAATTAAACAGATTGGTATGTGACAGAAGTGGAGATTTATGAGGTACGTGACACCTCAGGAATAATTCCTTCCAAAGTCCAGTTCTTTTGGGCACTTTTGTAATGGGTTTTGGGTTCTGCACAAAACCGGGAAACTGGAGATATGGGTTCTATTCCTTAGCCTTCCAACAGACTTCCAGTGTGACATTGGGCAAATGATGTAAGCTCTCTGGGTGAAATCCTGGCCTCCCTGAAGACAACAGGGCCAGGTTTTCATTCTTTGTGTCTCGGTTTCATCATGAAACACGGGGGTAATAATACTCATCTACCTCGCTGGAGGGTCGTGAAACTAAACTAATTAAGTGTTTGTATACTGTCTTGAAATCTCAGATGGAAGGCACTATAGGGAGCATAGTATTTGTATTTTATTAAAAATATACAAGACTGTTTAGAGAGGGGAGCCGCCACGGTTGCCCTATTTTCCCTTATTTGCTCTTTCTCTTGAGACTGTGTTGATACATCTAAGATTGCTACTGTGATGGGTTGGATCACAGAAACCCCCCTGAGAGCTGCCACCTGATGTGCCAAGACTACTACTATCCCTGTTTTCCCTGCCAGCTCAGGACTCCAGCACCCTGTCTTGCTGAGCCAGACACTTCCATATGCTCCAACAAAGACCCAGGGTCTGAATTACTCACCCCAAAGCTGCAGGTTTATCTGAAAACAACTCACAGAAGTATGTTGTCTTTAGCACTCAGATGCCCAACTCCCAATGGAGTCTAAAACCAAATAAATCCATTTTACCCTGTATAAAGCTTATGCAGGGTAAACTCATAAATTGTTCACCCTCTATAACAATGATAGAGAGATATGCACAGTTGTTTGCTCCCCCAGGTATTAATACATACTCTGAGTTAATTAATAAGGAAAAAGTGATTTTATTAAATATAGAAAGTAGGATTTAAGTGGTTCCAAGTAGTAACAGACAGAACAAAGTAAGTCACCAAGCAAAATAAAATAAAATGCACAAATCTATGTCTAATCAAACTAAATACAGATAATCTCACCCTTAGAGATGCTTCAGTAATTTTTTTTCTCAGACTGGACACCTTCCAGACCTGGGCACAATTCTTTCCCCTGCTACAGCTCTTGTTCCAGCTTAGGTGGTAGCTAGGGGATTCTTCATGATGGCTCTTTCCTCTCTCTCTTTGTTCTGTTCCACCCCTTTATATATCTTTTGCATAAGGCGGGAACCCTTTGTCCCTCTGGGTTTCCACCCCCCCCCCCCCACACACACACACACACTGGAAAAGCACCAGGTTAAAGATGGATTCCAGTTCAAGTGACATGATCACATGTCACTGCAAGACTTCATTACTTACTTGCCAGCACACACATATACAGGAAGACTCACAGGTAAAACACAGCCATCTGCAGACAATGGTCCTGGTTAATGGGAGTCATCAAGATTCCAAACCACCATTAATGACCCACACTTTGCATAATTACAATAGGCCCTCAGAGTTATATTTCATATTTCTAGCTTCAGATACAAGAGTGGTATATTTATACAAACAGAATGATCACACTCAGTAGATTATAAGCTTTGTAATGATACCTTACAAGAGACCTTTTGCATGAAGCATATCCCAGTTACATTATATTCACTTATTATCATATTTTTATAAAACCATATAGACTGCACAGCGTCACAGCTACTTTTTCTTAACTGTATACCATGAGGGCAGACACTCTTGAAAATTGTGTTCTATGGTGACAGTACTTTTTGTTTATCGCTAATCCTAATTCATTGACCGCCCTGGAACCATAAAGACAAAACCTTGTTTTGGAGAGTTGTCTCTATAGAGACTTTGGCCTTCTTCCTTCCAAATAGGCTAGGAAATCAGTCCAATATCTAAGACTATCTATTCTGTGCATTTTTATACCAAATTTATTTTTTGAATATTTATCCTATCATTGACAAATGTCCAGACCCACTAAGTGCTGGTGGTCCCGCCCACTCTCTCTGTGGATGGGAGTGCCTGATCGTGGAGATATTATTGTGGGACAGTACTTGTGTTGATATAGATTGCAAATGTTTCCTTGCCTTTTCTTTGTTAAAAATATAGGCTTTGATTCAGCAAGTGTTTAAGCACATTTATTCATTTATTTGTATTACCGTAGTGCAGAGTGGTTCTCAATCTGTGGCCCGTGACCACTTGCAGCCCAATCAGCACACAGCTGCAGCCCATGTGACATCCTCAGTGCCATACAGGTAGTATATATATTGTGTGGGTGCGGCCCATGTTATAAATAGAGAGCCCACAATGGCAAAGAGGTTGAGAACCACTGCTGTAGTGCCTAGGAGACTCAGTCATGGATCAGGAGTCCATTGTGCTAGGAGTTATACAAACAGAGAACAAAAAGGCAGTCCCTGACTGAAGAGCACATGTTTAAGTCCATCCCTAGTCAAGAGAGTGTTTGAACATTCAATGGAACATAAAGAATCTGTTTTCCTGCATTGGGGCCTTAAAAAGGAGGGGGATAGCTCAGTGGTTTGAGCATTGGCCTGCTAAACCCAGGGTTGTGAGTTCAATCCTTGAGGGGGCCTTTAGGGATCTGGGGCAAAAATCTGTCAGGGACAGTAGTTGGTCCTACTGTGAAGGCAGGGGACTGGACTCAATGACTTTTCACATTCCCTTCCAGTTCTATGAGATAGGTATATCTCCATATAATAAAAAAAAGAATTAACAAAATGTTTAATTGTTTAGATCTTCAAAGACTACACTACCATTTGTGCTTAATGAAGCTGACCTCAGGCTGCATACTGCACAAAGATGCAACGTAACTGATTGGTTTCATAATTTTAACTAATTTTAGTTAAATACACAGAAATATAAAGTCTTCATATCTGCCATGTTCTAATTGTTTTTTGCCCCTTTTCAAAAATGTTAATCTATTTTTCTCTATCAATTTAAAAACCTGGAGATCCACTCACTTGTACCTAAAACTCGCCATTACTTCAGAGAGAGCTACAGATTTTTCTGATTCAAGTTTTACTCTGTGGAAATGCCTAAGTATCCATTTTTTTTCTGATTTACTTGATGAAAAAGGTCATCCTTCCCTGCCCAACCTTATGCTCATCTTGTACCTCAGTTTCAGATTCCCCAAACCTCTAAGTACTGCTACCTGCACATTTATTATTTTACTTTTGTATTGAAAAGTAAATGTGCTTTTTTTACACATTCACCATTCACTTGAATCATGAGACCTGCTGCCATGATTAAATCATTCATTTCTAGTTCATTCAAGATATTAAATATTATGACTTTTTCTGATTGAGAAACTCACATAATTTGGGAGCAGGATTTTGGATGGCAGAGGCCAGAAGAGATCATTAATGATTGCAGATTAGAACATAATAAGAACATAAGAATGGCCATACTGGGTCAGAGCAAAGGTCCATCTAGCCCAGTATCCTGTCTTCCAACAGTGGCCAATGCCAGGTGCCCCAGAGGGAATGAACAGAACAGGGAATCATCAAGTGATCCATCCCCTGCCACCCATTCCCAGCTTCTGGCAAACAGAGGCTAGGGACACCATCCCTGCCCATCATGGCTAAAAGCCATTGATGGACCTATCCTCCATGAATTTATCTAGTTCTTTTTTGAACCCTGTTATAGTCTTGGCTTTCACACATTCTCTGGCAGTGAGTTCCACAGGTTGACTGTGCGTTGTGTGAAAAAATACTTCCTTTTGTTTCAGAGTAGCAGCCGTGTTAGTCTGTATCCGCAAAAAGAACAGGAGTACTTGTGGCACCTTAGAGACTAACAAATTTAGTTAGTCCGAAGAAGTGGGCTGTAGTCCACGAAAGCTTATGCTCTAATAAATTTGTTAGTCTCTAAGGTGCCACAAGTACTCCTGTTCTTTTTCCTTTTGTTTGTTTTAAACCTGCTGCCTATTAATTTCATTTGGTGACCCCTGGTTCTTGTGTTATGAGGAGTAAATAGCACTTCCTTATTTACTTTCTTCACACCAGTCATGATTTTATAGACCTCAATCATATCCCCCCCCCTTAGTCATCGGAGAGAGGTTGGGGACTGGTATGTGTACCTGATGGTATGGGGCCCCTTTTGAGGGTCTGGAACACCAATTGCACTACTCCCCTCTCTCCACTGTTGAATAGCAGAGCTAATTTTGCTTCCATTAGGAGTCTAGCTAGAGATTGCTGAGCTGAATTCACTTTGGGCCAATAGTGCACCAACACTGGGGCTCCCCTACTACAAGCTGAAATCACTAAAAGAGCTAAAATTGCTGACCTGAGATCACTGAGTGCTGTGTTAACTAGTCGGGGAGTCTGAAGATATATTGCTAAGCATCTGACAGAGTGGAGCAGTTTGCGGGACGGTTGGAGCGGCCCACGGAATAGTGAGCTGAGCAGTTTGCGGTGGCAGCTGGAGCAGTTCATGGGATGGCTGGTGGAGTGGCACGGCTGGCAAAGCCGAGCAGTTTGTGGGACTGTTGGAGCGGTCCACAGAACAGCGAGCGAGTGAAGCGGAGCCAAGCAGTTTGTGGGGGCGGCTGAAGGAGCAGCACAGTGCGGTGTGGCTGGTAAAGCGGAGCCGTTTATGGGTGGGGAGGGATAGCTCAATGATTTGAGCATGGGCTTGCTAAACCTAGGGTTGTGAGTTCAAGCCTTGAGGGGGCTATTTAGGGAACTGGGGTAAAAACTCTGTTTGGGGATTGGTCCTGCTTTGAGTAGGGGGTTGGACTAGATGACCTCCTAAGGTCCCTTCCAACCCTGATATTCTATGCTTCTATCTTTTTTCCAAGCTGAAAAGTCCCAGTTTATTAATCTCTCCTCATATGGCAGCTGTTCCGTACCTCTAATCACTTTTGTTGCCCTTTTCTGAACCTTTTCCAAGTCCAATATATCTTTTTCGAGATGGGGCAACCACATCTGCACACCGTATTCAAGATGTGGATGTACCATGGATTTATATAGAGGCAATATGATATTTTCTGTCATATTATCTATCCCTTTCTTAGTGATTCCCAATATTCTGTTCGCTTTTTTGACTGCCGCTGCACATTGAGTGGATGTTTTCAGAGAATTATCCATAATGACTCCAAGATCTCTTTCTTGAGTGGTAACAGCTAATTTAGACCCCATCATTTTATATGTATAGTTGGGATTATGTTTTCCAATGTGCATTACTTTGCATTTATCAACATTGAATTTCATCTGCCATTTTGTTGCCCAGTGTTGCGAGTTCCTTTTGTAGCTCTTCACAGTCTGCCTGGGACTTAACTATCTTGAGTAGTTTTGTATCATCTGCAAATTTTGCCACCTCACTGTTTACGCCATTTTCCAGATCATTTATGAATATGTTGAATAGGACTGGGCCCAGTACAGACCCCTGGGGATTGCAGGATCTGCAGCTATCGCAGAGACTTAGTAGAAATCCTTAACTAAAGCCTTTATTTCTCCCAGTCTGGTTTATATTGGATATTTTGAAATCTGATACTTGTCTAATTGGATAGCTTCATAAAAAGGCACTTTTGGAGGAGTTCGAGGGAAGAGGGTGGCAAATATTTTGAGGCCATCACATTTTGGACATTTGGTTTCAAATATGGAACTTTATATCAAGAAATTTTAATTTTATGTCAGCTAAATTGAATGTACAAGCATCAGTTAATCTTCAGGCAGTGACAATTCTTGCTAGCCTAGCTCAGAGACTCTTTTGACCAGCTGGCAACATGTATTTTTCAGACTGGATCCAGGGCAAATTCCAAGTAGTTACAATTTCCCCTTTGAGCAAATAGGATTATTACCTCATGTCCATACTGGATATGGGCAGAATTCAACACTTGCCTACTACAGCTCATCACATTCCAATGGCACACCTCTATCACATTAACATTTTTCTTTCTGAGTCATATACACCACTTTCACTCCTAGTCATGCATAAGAAACAATGTAACCAAACCCAAACACATATCAGCAGGGTCCCTGGTTATTTCAATATTTATGTGATTTGTCACTAGGATTTGGCATAATATTGTAAATGTGTAACCCAGAGATCAGTTATTTTCCATATTACCATAGAATAGTTGGCAGAGTATTTGTGTCAGGAAGGGACTCAGTCTTCACAGGGTCAAAGGGTTCAAACAACAGCACCTCATTTTCCCAGTAGTATTTTGTGTTAGCTCAAACAGTGATTTACTTTAGGTTGGCTAGCAAGAACTAAGAGAAATGGGTGAGACCATTTAAAACTTTCTGTCCAACTCCTTGCTCTAGTTTTTGGGGTGGCCTCTTTGCTCCATTCAAAGAGCAGCTTTGTGTTTATCCCGTGCAGAGCCAGGATTTGTGGAAAGGCCTTGTGTTCAACATGTCCTTGGGGAGACGTCCAAAACCAGGACATCTGGGAGGAGGGTCAGTCTGGTCACATCTGTCTTTAGGAGGATACAGGAAGGTGTGATCTGTTAGGAGCAGGAGGGAAAATATAGGCCACTTGCTATTAATAAGGGATTGGAAAATGTTTAATGAGGACTGGCAGAATGTTCAAATTGCAGAAGATGAGGTTTTGATGTACATTTTGTGCCCCAGAAGGGAACTCTTCAAAGGAGGTCAGCAGCACAGATGCAGAGGAGTCACAGGTTCCTCTCTCAATATGGAGATGGGGTTATAGCAAGGGAACAGTGGCTGAGATGGATACATGTTCAGAGGGGTTACAGCTGAGAGTTCTGCCCCAAAAGTGCAAGGGTTTTGTATCCTTCTCTGCTGGAACTATTTGTGCTCATTGCATCTCTGTGTAGATGTTTTGCAGACACTTCTAGACTGGCCAGACTAGAACTGCAAAATAACCCTGCTTGCGAAGAGAAGAGAGGCTAAATGTGTTATGTATTAACCAAACATGAATTTTAGAGGAAGTGAGTGTAGTGGTAATTACCTAAAGTCATTACCCTCTGATGATTATTTGGTGGCCTATATGAAACGAGCTCATTGTCCAAAACAGTTCTTTGTGGGCAGGTGTCCACTTCACATCACATCAAAATAACAGCATCAAAACCGATCCAGCAAAGCACTTCAAACATACAAACAGTCCCACTGAAATCAGTGCTGGAGAAGATGGGAGGAATCAACAGCCTTGAACCTGGGCCCACATGTCCCCAGGCAGTGCTCAGACCATGGTCACTTGAATGATTGGAGAAAGGGACCAGTGAAGCTCTAGCTTGCAAAGGGCCCTGCCCACAAAGCTCCTGATTGGGGGAGATGTCCAGCCCCATTGATTGGCTAGGAAGCTCTACTTAGGTCAGAAAGAGGCACAAGAAGTTGCCTGAGCAACTAGAGGACTCCTTAGCTAGTGGCTGCTATAGAGCCTGCCTACTTGACTCCTGAGCCCTGCCTCCCAGCCTGTTCTTGGTTCGTCCTTATTCCAGACCCCCATCTGTTCCCAGTTCTTGATTTCCTGCCTCACTCCGGGTCCCTGCTCTTACACCTTACCCCTGATGATGTCTCCGGCTTCAACCCCCTGGCTTGGCGCCTGGCTTTGATTCCGGCTCTGACCTTCAGTTTGGCACCTGACTCTGGCTCTTACCTTTGGCTTGGGGCCTGGCTCTGACCCTAGCTCAGTTCCAGGCTTGTGATGCAAACCATTAGGCATGACCGCCCATGCCCCATTCCCTATACCAGGCCTAATTTGGAACCCCTTCTTGGCAGTATTGCTGTTGAGATGCATACAGTTCTACATGCATAAACTATCTTCCAGCACCCGTAAATGTGGTTGTTTCTTCAGGTCACAGTTAAAACACATTGATTGGGCAGCAGGAGGAAGCTGGCACTGCTACAGCTTGTACTAGAATTGTTCTGAGGATCAAGAGAGTCTTAACTTTCTAGTGCTGCCAATGGGGGTCTCTTCATAAACACTACAATTAATAAAACATTGGGTAGGTTGGAAAAGGGCCTTAAATGTCTTTGACCATTTATCCAGCACTGACTGACTGACAAGCCTCAAGGAACTAGTTTATTTACGTATTTGGTTGCCTTCTCTTTGATAATATTTTGTTCATAAGTAATATAAGGTAAATCATCTGAACCATGAGAATTAAAATAACTATGTTGTAGTAGAAGCTTATTCTGGCTTGCTATTGAAGTCAAAGGGTTATGGATCAAACTTTAATATCCCCCAACAAAAATTGCTTTTTAAAAAAAATCAGTAAACAAAAATTGAAAGAAAAAAACACAAGCTCAGTATTGGTTTCAAAAGAGAGATCCATGATATTTTGCTTTCTTTGTATGTGTAGTCATAGAACATGTTCCAGTAGAAACATAGCTAGACTACTGGTATTTCCAATTTTAAAGTGGTTATAGATCTTTTAAGGGATCCCTGTTTATTATCTATATTATTTCACCAAAATGGAAGATGAAACATCAATAGTAATGGAATTATCAGTTAATAGATTACTATTGAATTGTCAGTACGGCGTAGTTATCTTCTTTTCTAAAGATTAACCTAAAGTATATTGTTCAAGAAATTTTTCCAATGAAAAGAAAAATCCATGTATTCTCCATTAATAATCAGAAGAGAATTTTTAAAAAGTCTGCAAATGCAGCATCTATTCTAATAATGTTCATGATACATTATTCTTTTCAATCTCTTTTTATATTTATGAGCAGTAGATGATCAAAATAATCTCAGCCTAAGTAACTATATTGACCTGGTTTTATTTTTAATCAGAATCAGGACCATAGGCGTGCGCAGCCCATTTCATTAGGGTGTGCAGCCAGGGAATCCCACCCTAGCCCCGCCCCCATCCACTCCCTCCTACTTCCCGCCCCCTGACTTCCCCCCTCAGAACCTCCAACGCCGCCTGCTACTTGTCCCCTGAATACCCCCTCCTGGGACCTCTGCCCCTAACAGCCCCCCCAGGACTCCACGCTCTACCTAAGCCTCCCTGCTCCTTGTCCCCTGACTGCCCCCGTAGGATCCTACCCCCTATCTGTCTCCTGACTGCCCCGACCTTTATCCACACCCCCGCCCCCAGACAGACCCCCGGTACTCCCATGCCTATCCAACTGCTCCCCACCCCCTGACAGTACCCCCAGAACTCCCAACCCATACAACCCCCCAATCCCTGCCTCCCCCAACCCCTCCCCCAACCCCTGCCTCCTGACAGCCCCTCCCAGAACTCCTGACTCATCCAACCCCTCCCCAGCTCCTTGTCCCCTGACCACCCCCTCCAGAGCCCCCCCACTGCCCCTCCCCCAGGACCCTCCTTGCTCCCTGTCCCCTGACTGCCCTGACCTCTATCCACCCCCCGTCCCCTGAGAGACCCTGGGACTCCCATGCCCCATCCAATCCCCCCTGCTCCCTGACTGCCCCCTCCAGAGACCCCCCACCCTTAATCACCCCCCCGGGATCCCACCCCCTATCCAACCCACCCTGTCCCCTGACTGCCCCCACCCCTTATCCAACCCCCCGGCCCCAGACTCCTTACCATGAGATGAGGCTCCTAGCCTCCCCCCGGAGCCAAACACTACCCCGCGGGAGCGCACAGCCCCGGCCCCCAGAGCGCTGCGCGCGTGGTGGCATGGCTCCAGGGGAGGGGGGAAGGCAGGGGAGGGACCAATGGCTTGCTGCGTTCGTCCGGGCACTCCGGCCCGGGAGCACGGACCCCGCAGCTTGCCATCCCAGGAAGTGGAGCCATTTGCGCACGCCTATGATCAGGACACAGGTTCTATCTCCCTCACTTCCTCTCTTGCCCTCCCTCCGCCCCCCCTTTTTTTTTTTTTTTACTTTTTGTCTCTGAAAAGGGGGGAAGGATAAAAATGGGGAGGGAGAGAAGGAAAAATCGGGGGGAAGGGGTTGAAAATTTCAAAATGTTGTTACCACTCCTTCCCAGTTTTTTCTGTATATTTTTGCAAAAGATACTATATTTGGGGCAGATCTAAGTTTAAAGTATTTTTGAGACCTTCAGATGAAAAGCACTGTAAAATATATTACGTGTACTATACTATATCTTAATGTAAATGCTTACATATATCTACTTATTCAATAGAAAAAACATCATTATCTTCTGGGCATCCAGACAAAACATATTAAAACAAATGGGAAATATTCCCATAATGTTAAGAAATCATTATCTTCCCCGTGGAACGTGATAACTGGTGAAACAATTACAGTTTGAAACCTCTAAGTACTTCTGATCAAATGCATTTGTGTCCACTTGCCAAATGACTTTTTTCTGACAGAGCTTTTCCTGCCTGTGCCCTGCTGAAGAGATACTATTCACGTCTACTTTATTTTCTGACAGACATTTTCAAGAAATGCCTCGTACTGTGGAGCACAAGATGATGAATATCGTCTAGAGGTTACGACTCCTTTGCAACGGGTTGACTTGTTTATGGGGCAATTCAACAGTGTCCTGCTAACTTCAATATCCGTCTTCACCAAAGGGAATCTTACTGTTGCTAATCTGGGAACGTCTGAGGGCCGCTTCATGCAGGTAAATATAACTGTGACATTAGCACACTTTAATGTGCTCCACTTAGGAAGTGCTCCACGTAGGAAGAAAAAATCAGTTTCACACATACAGAATGGGAAGAGACTGTCTCGGAAGGAGTACGGCAGAAAGGGATCTAGGGGTTATAGTGGACCACAAGCTAAATATGAATCAACAGTGTGATGCTGTTGTAAAAAAAGCAAATGTGATTCTGGGATGTATTAACAGGTGTGTTGTGAGCAAGACACGATAAGTCATTCTTCTGCTCCACTCTGCTCTGGTTAGGCCTCAGCTGGAGTATTGTGTCCAGTTCTGGGCACCGCATTTCAAGAAAGATGTGGAGAAATTGGAGAGGGTCCAGAGAAGAGCAACAAGAATGATTAAAGGTCTTGAGAACATGACCTATGAAGGAAGGCTGAAAGAATTGGGTTTGTTTAGTTTGGAAAAGAGAAGACTGAGAGGGGACATGATAGCAGTTTTCAGGTATCTAAAAGGGTGTCATAAGGAGGAGGGAGAAAACTTGTTCACCTTAGCCTCTAAGGATAGAACAAGAAGCAATGGGTTTAAACTGCAGCAAGGGAGGTCTAGGTTGGACATTAGGAAAAAGTTCCTAACTGTCAGGGTGGTTAAACACTGGAATAAATTGCCTAGGGAGGTTGTGGAATCTCCATCTCTGGAGATATTTAAGAGTAGGTTAGATAAATGTCTATCAGGGATGGTCTAGACAGTTTTTGGTCCTGCCATGCGGGCAGGGGACTGGACTCGATGACCTCTCGAGGTCCCTTCCAGTCTTAGAATCTATGAATGTGAGTGCAAAGAGTAAGTAAGATAAATTAGAACCATAAGAAGCTGACTATAGATAAAGGGGTTGGAGAAAGAGTGGGGACAATATAGCCACAGATTAATGCAATAATGGAAAATCAGGTGAATAAATTGAATAAATCGGAGCACCTGTAAGGAAACATAAGACAGAATACCTGATACAGCATCTCTGAAGGAAGTCAGCTTTGAGTTCATCACAAGACTCAAGGGTTCTATGACTTTCTTATTTTTAGCCCTATAGCCATGGCAGTAAGGTTAGTCTGTCCCCTTTCTGGTCTCACTGAGTGCACCCCCTTGGATCTTAGGCCTCTTGCTCTGACCTCTTTCTGTGTGAAATATCACAATTCTCCCGCTCTTAGACTGGAACCAGGGTCAGGCTGCTTCACCTATATTAATCACTTAACAGTCTGCAGGACTGACTGGGTTTTGGGCACATGAGTTTCCTCCCTTCTGGGACCTGTGATCAGTATTATAGCGCTGATAGCTTTCTTAAACCAAAATATTCTTATTTAGCAGTCAGAACAAAGCATTAGAGGAAAAAAGGAGGTTAAAGCAAGAGAGAGCCTGTACCAATAATGGCAACATAGGCCAGGCTTAACGACACCCACCCCCGGCAGGTTCCTGTGTCTGCCTGTGTCTCAGTCAGGTTCCCCCTACCCCCTAAAACCTGGAGAAAATGTCCTTTTAAACCCTGCCAATGTTCTTTGTTCTCCAGGAGGGTTTGTCAATTGTTGATGGACTTTGGCCCCTCCTGGTCAAATTAGTTCCATAGGCTGTCTGGGGACTGAACTGAGTCATCAGAGCTAATAATTCAGGCATTTTCTCTTTACCATCCTTAAGTGGAAGCTGATCAGAGGAAGTGGAAATGGATCTTGAGCCACTTTCTCCTTCCCGTCTGACCCATCTCAGATGGGCCCCCTATTGGGAAGCATTTTAATCAAATATATTTGTTCAGAAAAAAACCATGCCAGAGCCAGGCTACATACATTATTAACAGATTGTTACAGAGCATTCATGTACGTGTCATACTTGCTGTCCTGCCCCCCCTCAGGGGCTGAAGAAATCCCACCGCCCTACCAATGTCTCCTGCAGGGGTGAATGTTGCTGCTGCTTACCCCTCTCTGCCCTATGGGGGAATGAATAGATGGTACACCCTGATATCCCTGCAGAGAGGTGAAGTTGCTCTTGCTGGTCATCCTTTAAAGAGAGGATGGGAAAGGAGGTCTAGGAAATAACCTACTGGAAAGGACACATGGGACACTTTACAAAAAATCAGTGTGAATCTCATTTGAATTTAGCATAGGATGACCGGACAGTAAGTGTGAAAAATCAGGATGGGGGTGACAGGGCCGGCTCTGGCTTTTTTGCCGCCCCAGGCAAAAAACTGTCTCGCCACCCCCCGGCAGGGAGCGCGGCGGGGAGGGCGCCGAGCCCGGCTGCGGCCCCGCTCTTCCCAACCGGCCGGAGCGCCGGGAGGAGGGCGGAGAGCTTGGCTGTGGCCCCGCTCTCCCCGGCCGGCCGGAGCACCGGGGGAGGGCGGCGAGCCCGGCCACGGCCCCGCTCTCCCCGGGTGAGCGCCGCCCCCCTCCAGGTGCCACCCCAAGCACATGCTTGGAGGGCTGGTGCCTGGAGCCGTCCCTGGGGGGTGAGGGGTAATAGGAGCCTATATAAGAAAAAGACCCCAAAATCGGGACTGTCCCTATAAAATCGGGATATCTGGTCACCCTAGCAAAATACGAAGTGATTATGCTGTAATTTTTACTAGCAGTCCCCATGATGAACTCACTGCCTTAAGGATGGAGATTGCTTTCATACAGGGATGCCTAGTGGTTAGAGCAGAGTCCTGCAAGCCATGGGACCCAAATTCTATTCCTGAAGGTAACCACTGACTCACTGTGTAATCCTGAGCAAGTAACTTAACTTCTCTGCCTCACATTCCCATCTATAAGCATGGACAATAATACTTACTGCCCTCTTTGTAAGGTTCACTGTGAGACTTCAATGGGCTTTGGTAAAGCCCTTGGTAATCTCTGGAGGAAAATACAAAGCAGTACTTTTATATATTTTATTTTTATTATGCATTCATGTCTTGAACCAGACTTTTTATTCAGGATTTTGTCCATCTCACAGAACAATAAAATATAACAATTAAAATACTTCCAGTCTACATTTCTCATTCTAGGGCCAGGCATAGATGAAAAGAAAGGCTATTGTGTGATCTGCGTATTGCCATTAACAGAAATATTCACATCATTGAATTAGATTGGCTTGAGTTACAGGGGGAAGTTATCATGAAGATCATACTATAATAACACTCTAAGTCTTCCTTTAACCTGAACAGCCTTAGGGTCTAGTACCTCCAACAGCAGAGTGAACACTCAGACAGCCTTTAATGACTGGTAACAGCACATCTGTATAACCAAACTTAATATTTCTTGCCTTGATAAAAGGTACCATGTCTCCAGGATACAGGAATTACAGCATTTTCCAGAATGTAATACACGCAAATTAAATCTTTTTTTACCCCACCAATAGTTGTCTGGGTATTACTTCCAAACATGTTCATTAGCAAATTTTCAACTAAAGCAGAATTGCAATAGAGTTTCTATAGTAATCTGTCTGGTATCTGCAATGAATAGAAATAAATTCATAACATATGGGCCACTTATTTTAGTGTTGCTGGGATGTAATTGCTAAAAATCAGGATAACCTCACAATGAAACAATTCAGTGTACCACTCAATTTCCCAAATATTGTATTCAAATCGTATAGCAAAAAGCCACATTTCATAATAGTGATTTTATTTACCATACCTACCTTATGGGCTAAATTTGCAATGGGCCTCAACTGGCCCTGTGTTTGTACACATCCATATTTGCTCTCACAAGTCATTTGCACTCATCTAGTGCACTAGCATTTGTGTATGTAAATGATTGAGTTTATACGCACAAAATGTGTGTGTGGTCAAGAAAATGGATTTTGCATATTAGACCCTGATCCTGCAAATTGACTGTGATCATGCAGAGCCACTTTAACTTCAATGGGCAGTCAGCTGCAGGAACAAGGTCTAAAATTACTACCATTTGAGTGCACACAAACATAGGCCAGGCATTGAAAATATGTACCTATATACTATTTCAACCAAATACATTTTCAAGACAACTATTAATGGCATAAAGCAAAAAATTTCAAATGTAGATCCCTAATGTTGGGCCCCAATCCATAAAAGGACTTAGGCATTTAAGCCCCACTAGGCTGCTGCCAAATCCTATAGGTGCTTAAACTCGCTATGGGGTATTTTGATGTGGGGGGGAAGTGGTCTTCCTCAGTCTCTCCTGTAGAAACTGTTCTACTTTGGATAAATATTAAAGAGTTATTGTTTTGGGGAGAGAGTGAGAATGACTCTATAGTCCAGCGTTAGAGCACTCACATGGGAGACGCAGGGTCCAATCCTGCTGTTCCAATGACTATTTAATTATTTATCCCAAGCAGAACAGCTTTAACAAGAGAGATTGAGGGAGCACCCCACACTGTGTCAGAATACCCGATAGCCCATTGATCAGAGCACTTTCCTCCGAGGTGGGAGACCCCTGTTCAAATCCTTTCTCCCTAGTAGTGGGCTAAAAGGCAATAAGGAAGGCAGCACCAATACCTCCTTCTTCAGTGTTTCTTACAAGAAACGGCTTAGGTGCCTAGGCAGCCTGACTCCAAGAGAGGAGTTTCTGACTGTGGATCACAAGTAGAGACAAGTGCCTCCCTGCAGCATGGATTGAGATGCCTAATTTCCTGAAGGAGGTTGGGTTTAAGACATACCCCTCTCATTGGCATCTAACTGAGATGATGCCTGCCTAGTGCGCTGGTTTTTATGCATCCCATTCTTAGGTGCCTGTCTCTCCCCATTCATTGTATAAAGGCTCCTAACACAGGCTTTGGTGGTTCCCATTGTTTTTTCTTGTAATTTTCTACATGCCTAAAAGTTAGGTGTTTCAATGCCAGAGCCTCTTTGTGGATCCAGGCCTTAAATTCATATTTAGGTACCTAAATAGGTGGCCTAACTTTCAGACCTGCTCAGCACCCATAGTTCCCACTGACATCAATAAGAATTGTGGCTACATAGTGCCTCAGAAAATCAGAACCAGTTTATTTGAGTGCCTAAATATTACAGCTGGTCAAAAACCAGGGGAAATATTAGTGAACATTTTTGTCAATATTTTTTCAGTTTTTATTTATTTTAGAAATTTCAATGAAAATTTTTGTCAAAATTTGACAAACGTTGGCCAGCACTAACAAGGGTGGAGACTCTGATCCTTCACCAGAGAAGTCAATGGGAGTTGGATCAAGCCCTGAAGTGCTTAACTTTAGGTACCTGCATTTGAAACCATTTCCATCAGTCTCTTGGTAACCAACCATGTTATTCTTATTCTCTTTTTTTCTTTCCCTTCCTCTCTCTCAGCCCTTCACTATTTCCTCTGCTTGCTCACTCCCACTTTCATATGTATCCTTACTCTCAACCTCTCTTCTCTCTGATTCTCCAGTTCTGTCTCCATCCACCTTCCCTCTGCCAGGGCCGGCTCTAGCTTTTTTGCTGCCCCAAGCAGCAAAAAAAAGCGCCGCCCCCGAGCCCGAGCGCCGTGCCGCCCCCCTGCCGAGCGCCGCGCGCCGGAGCCCACCCACCCCCTGCGCCGAGTGCCGCCTGACCCCCCCGAGCACCGAGCCCCGTGCCGCCGGAGCCCGCCCCCGCCGGAACCCCTCTCCAGCGCCGCGCCCGCACCCGCGCCGCACCCCCCCCCACCCGAGCGCCGAGCCCCACGCCGCCGGAGCCCGCCCCCGCCGGAACCCCCCTCCAGTGCCAGCCCGCGCCGCACCCCCCCCAAGCCCCGAGCCACCGGAGCCCGCCCCCGCCCTCTGCCGAGCGCCGCCGGAAACCCCCTCCAGCGCCGCGCCCGCTCCACACCCCCCCCCGAGCGCCGAGCCCCGCGCTGCCCCCCCGCACCGCGCCGCCGGAGCCCGCCCCCGCTGAGCGCCGCCGGAAACCCCCCTCCAGCGCCGCGCCCGCGCCACCCCCTCGCCGAGCCCCGCGCAACCGGAGCCCGCCACGCCGCTGGAGCGCCCCCCCTCGCGGAATGCCGCGCCGTGCTCCCCCCGCTGCCCCTTACCAGGTGCCGCCCCAAGCATGTGCTTGCGTGCCTGGTGCCTAGAGCCGGCCCTGCCCTCTGCTCTCCATACAATTGTAGTAGAACACTACTGCAAAACAAGTGTAATCTCTAACACACTGATTTTGTGGCCCAAATTACTATATAGTAGTGGTGGTGATTGCTGCATGTATTTATTTAGGGATAGAATCTGAAACCTTGACTCACAAGGTACAGTACCTTACAGTAACTCCTCACTTAACGTCCTCCCACTTAATGTTGTATCAAAGTTATGTCGCTGCTCAATTAGGCAACATCTTCGTTTAAAGTTGCGCAATGCTCCCTTATAACGTCGTTTGGCTGCCTGCTCTGTCCACTGCTTTGTAAGATTCTGTGGAAGAGCAGTGACTTTACAAGGGAGCATTGCACAAGTTCCTCTTCTCCGCCTCCTCCCCCTCCCTCCCAGCGTTTCCCCCACCACCAAACAGCTGCTTGGCGGTGCTTAGAACTTCTGTGAGGGAGGGAGAGAAGCGGGGAAGCGCTGCGTCTCCGCTTCTCCCCCTCCCTCCCAGAAAGTCCTAAGCGCAAAGCGCTGGGAGGGAGGAGGAGGAGCGGGGAAGCGCCGCGTCTCCGCTCCTCCTCCTCCTCCCTCCCAGAAAGTCCTAAGCGCTGCCAAACAGCTGTTTGACTTTCGGGGGGAAGGAGTGGGGATGCGGCGTGCTCTGGAGAGGAGGTGGAGTGGGGGTGGGAAGAGGTGGGCCTGGAGTGGAGCGGGGATGGGAAGAGGCAGGCCTGGAGCATTCCCAGCAAAGTCTGCACCTGTTCTTCTCCGGGGAAGCTGCCACTGCTGCTGCAAAGGTGCTTCCTAGTGTCCTTGCCTGCAGCGGGCTGTGTCTGTGTGGGGTAAGCCAGAGGCACTTCCCAACCACAGTACAGTACTGTACAGTATATAATACCTTTTTGTCTGCCCCCCAAAAAATTCCTTGGAAACTAACCCTCCCCTCCCCATTTACATTAAATCTTATGGGAAAATTGGATTTGTTTAACATCATTTCACTTAAAATTGCATTTTTCAGGAACATAACTACAACGTTAAGTGAGGAGTTACTGTATTTCGTGAGTGGTTCCATTGAAGTCAATGGGATTACTCATAGAGTAAAGTGCTACTAAACCAGAGAAAGGGTATCAGAATGTAGTCGTATTTTGTTTGTTTAAAAAATGCATCTGCATGTGGCCCAAAAGCTTATATACTTTATTGAGTCAGTAAAAGATATCTCTTTCTGTGATTTTATTTGAGGATTACCTGGTTGAAAAGGAGACACATTCTCCTGCACTAAATGTAGAAAGTTGTGCATTTTTACTCAGCCAAGCTAAGATTCATTAAATTGATCTGCATGGTCTAGATACAGAAAACTCACAAGTTCTTTTAAAGCAAGTAATTGGGGTGGGTGGGAATTCCATGTTCTCCAACAGAGAAGTCACAGCCCATTGATGCACTGATAATGTTTTGATTGCATCAAAAGTGTTAAACCTGTGTTGGGCCGTGAGTAGTTTGGAGTTCATCGTTTACTAAATACTACAGAGTTTCTGTTACAAAACAGAACAGTAATAATTTTTCTAAGACAGCTGCCACGCATGAGAAGGAAAAGAAAAATGGTTTGACTTCCTTCCTAAGCTGGAGTCTGACAACAAGCTTTATTTAACAGTTTTTTTTCTTCTGAGTGGTTGCAGCTGTTTCTGCCTTTCCTATTGTCCTTGTTTTGAGTGTGTGGCTGGGAACACAAGCCATAAGTACAGCTGTTAGGTGCAAAGTGAATCAGGTATTTCACAGTGGTTATTTGATTATAAAGTCACATTGGAGATGCTATAGTTATGGAGCCAGATTCTTAGCTGGTGTAAAACAGCATAGCTCCCCTGAAGTCAGAAGAGCTACACCATCTTTCACCACCTGTAGATCTGGCTCATGACTGAAAAGACTCTTTCATTAAAGTATTTGATTTTCTTTTTATAATTTCTGTGGATAATATCAATGTTTATTTTTAGTCTTTTTTCCTATTTTTATCTACCGGTATTTAAATTTTCAGTTGTTGGACATTATTTGGGGGCGGGGGGGGGAAGGGGGAAGCTCAGAGAATAATTTACTGTCCTTGGATGCTGAGATTCAAAAAGTTAACACTTTATAACCATTAAAACACGTCAACATCACATGTCAAAATATAGTGTAAATATCCTTAAATCAAACTCTAATAAGTTCTCAAGCAGCATTTTTCTTTCTTTGCCTATTGGTAAATTCTGAGTCGTTTGTGTGTGTATGGTGATGTTCACCGACATTTACCAATAAAAATCTAATCTTCCCAAGCCTAATAATAAGCCTCTATTTTCAGGCAGTTAGAGCTTGTCACAAAAGTTACCATAATAAATTGCGCTGAAATGTCTGGACCCCAAAGAGAAACTTTTTTCCCTTGAGTATGATAATGTTCTGTTTGGCCATTTTTGAGCTCTCAGTGTGAACAATTCATTTCACTGACGGGAGATTTTGTTGATTTTGGGGGGTGTGGAGGAGGGTGTCAAAATGACTTATTTTTAAATGCTCAGTGTAGGCTGCTGGCCTGTTTCCCCAGCCCAGGAAGGAGTGACACTCTGCCACCAGTTTAATTCGGACTCTTAGCTTTATTTCCTCCAAATAAGACAAATTCAGCGTATCAATCAACTCTTCCCTTGGAACCCTGGAGGATCTCCTGCAGGGATCAGTCTGTTCCCCACAGATTCTCTCTCTACCAGCCACTTGCCTGAGAGTCACCCTGCCACCGAGCCACTCTACTTCCTGTAGTGCTTTCCTCTTCCCCTCTCTCCACCACACCCCACCGCACCTCACCTCCCCATCCCATCCCCCATGCCCCAGGGTCTCCTGCAGGAGCTTTCCTGGTCCTTGCAGGTCTCTACTGCAACTGTGCTGCTTGCTATCTTTTAAACCACCTGGTCCCTAGCTGATCAGACTCAGCTGAGAGGTAGCTCATCCATCACAAGGGAAGGACCCATCTTCATGTAGAGTGCCAGCCACCCTGTGATATTCAGATTTGCAATGGACTTAATTGTCTGTGAGAGGAATATGTCTTTGATGTGCCTGATGAAATCTGTTTTGGAAACAATGAGGTTTCCAGTGTTTGGAAATTGCACACCTAGCACGCTCACTATGAGTGAAATTGGCCTTACCAGTGTGAAGCCCAGGAAAATGAGCTTCGCGTAGGTGCCCTACATATGGAAGCACACGACGGGAAACCTCTCCTTACAATTCATACAACCTCTCAGGGCAGTAGGAACAGCTGCAGTTCCCTGTCCTCCCTCTATATGGGGCTTTGGCAGAGCAGCCACATCATTCATGGATCTACTGACCCTTGGTCTGCTGACAAACCCCACTCCATAGCAGAGAGAGAACCGCGGCAAAACCCTGCCCTCTGGTGCTCAGGGAACGGAGAGCTCCTGACTGCAGCCTGTCTGCATTCTGCCTGCTTCCTGCAGAGGAACAGCAGCAGTGCAGCTGCACAGTAAGCTCTCTGGGGCAAGGAACATATCTTTTGATAGGTTTATGCCACACCAAACACACTGGTGCCTTGACCCTCACTTGGGCCTCTCTGCGCTACTTTAATACAAATAGTTAATAGTGGGTCCTGGGCAAGGGGGAATCTTTTTTGATATACATTTTCCACCATATTTTTGATAGCCAAACAAGAGGTGGAGTTTCCACATGCTGATCCCAAACCTATTCGTTTTCAGTTCAAAGTGTATGGCACTTGTGTTTGAAAAAAGCCTTTTCCCAGGACACCACCCCGGTTAAAAACTAACAAACAAATGAAACCCCCTAGCACATGCAGGTCTTGCTCTCCGTACCTGAGGAGCAGAGAACTGCTATGGACACTGCATGCTTGTTTTCAGTGTTTAGATACCTACATGGATGAGAGATACTTCCAGAAGAAAGTTAGATAGAAATAATCACAACTGTGTTTAACTCAGTGATTACACTTGAGGCCTGGCCATGTATCCACTGAAATCAAGTATTGCCACAGAATTCAATGGGAGCAGAATTGGGCCTTCAACACTTAGCATCTCACAAGCTGTGATCTGCTTACATTGAAATAAGTCAGTGGCAGAACTGCCATTACTTCAGTGGTGAAGGATCAGGCCCATGGTATATATTCATAAAAGGCAATAGTTCAGAGTAATGATGTACAGATGTCATCTTTAGATCAGTCATTCAAATTCAATGCATATCTAAAGTAACAGGAAATCATTACCATCTTTTGGCTGATCAGTGGCCTTTGAGTTGGTGGTATCCATTCATTTTCTACTGGTCAGGTGTACACGTAACAAAATCTACCAGTATGAATGGTAACCTCTGTTGGAAGCATTGGCAAAGAGACCAAGGAGTGAATGAACACAGAATGTAACAACGCCGGCATCCCTAGAAGTGGTCCCTCCAGAAAGGGGTTAAGGCACATTGGTGGAGCCATGGAAAAACCTCCCCCTGCTCAAAGCTTGCTTCCTATATTATACCAGTTTGTTATACCATGTTTTGTGGCTAGAGGACTTGACTTTCCAGAGTTGGCAATCTGGCACATTAAAAAATAAACATAAAACATAAATATATGCATTTATGTGAATGTGTAATCAATCACATTGCTTCTTTTCTTTCTCTGTTTTTTAACCAATGAAATTAAATGTCATAATCTATATTAGTAAAGAGTTATTAATATTTTAAACTTTTTAATATTTAATGTGGTTTTGAATAGTAGTTCTTGTTTCTATGATAGAGAGCATGCCTAGCTAATCCCAAAGTAAACTCAAATAGTAAGAGAAAAGAGGGGAAATCTTTATACTGAAGTTTAAAATTAACACCTGGAACCAAGTTACTGTTTTGAGAGAACACATGTTTTACTGTTCAGTTCCAGTAGAAAAGCTTATGCCCTTCAAAGTGGATCCATTATACTCAATGGATTACAATGATATATATACAGCATCCAGAGAGCTACATGTGTGCCCTTTACAAGGCTATGCTGCATATCCTGGGGCGCTTGAGGGTTACATAATAACATTAACCCTGAACCTATCTCTGCTGGATAATGGCCTACACCTGCCAGACATCTAGGGAAAACTAAAAATATGATACTGAGACTGGCTTGTTTTAAGTAGCCTCTGATTTTTGCAGAAGATATTCTGACATGCATATAGTAACATTTGTAACTCAATCCTACTGACTAGCAGGACTGATCATCAGAATGAGTAAAATATATATTACATGCATGCTTTTGTGCTGAAGTTATATATGCAAAGTTGTGTATAAATTAACCAAAGGCTTCTGACTGAATATTGATTGGTTTGTGATAATGAAATAGAGTTTAAAAGAATGCACCTGATATCCATGGACATAAAAATGATGATTCATTTCCAGTATAAAGGAGATACTAATTAATCTATTGACCTCCTGTCTTCAAAGCCTATCATCTCTAAAACCAGCATCACTGAAATACTCTGAGCTGTACTGGAAGGCTACTACATATATTTTCAGTGCCTATGGTTCCTTTTGTGTGTGTCTTTTTGAATGTTGGAAGTAAAACATAACCACCTTCAAAGCTAGCAGCATAAATTGAAGTCTATAGTTCAGTCAGTGTACTGGTGAATTATCCATATCCTTCAAGGATGGAGGGGATAAAATGTTATATATTTGTATTTGTCTTGAGAGGCATGCCAAGAATTGCACTGCTTGTTGTCTATGAACGTGCTTTTCTGGAAGGCAGCTGGCACACGTGTTCTCCTGCTCTTTGTGTGCTCTGGGGAGATGTTTGATTTCTTATGAAAATGGTATATGTGTCCCAGGAGATGGACAATCAGATTTGTTATTTTTAGGGAGTAATCCTACTCTTCCACTACTCCACTTCCCAGGGTCATACCACAGCCGCACCACCCGTCCCACTGCATAGGGAAGAGAGGTGCTGAGTAACTGCACAGGAATACCATGCGTCTCTCTTGTTGTCTCTCTGTAGGATTATGTAAGACAAGGTTAAGGCAGGCCAAGGAGTTGCTATCAGGTGGGTGCACAGCTGGGTGAAAGAAAGTACTCAGAGTACTTATCAATCATTTACAGTCAAACTGGGAGGATGTATCTACTGCTGTCTCCCACGGGTCAGTCCTCAGTCCAGTACTATTAAATATTTTCATTAATGACTTGGATAATGGAGTGGAGAGTATGCTTATAAAATTTGCGGATGACTCCAATCTGGGAGGGTTAGCAAGAACTTTGGAGGACAGAATTAGAATTCAAAACAACCTTGACAAATTAAAGAATTGGTCTGAACTCAACAAGATGAAATTCAATAAAGTGCAAAGTTCTTCACTTAAGAAGGAAAAATCAAATCCCCAACTACAAAATTGGGAATAACTGGCTAGGTGGTAGTACTGCTGAAAAAGATCTGGGACTTAAAGTGGATCACCACTGAATATGAGTCAACAATGTGTTGCAGTTGCAAAAAACACTAATATCATTCTGGGGTATATTAACATGAATGTTGTATGTAAGACATGGGAGATAATTATCCCTCTCTACTTGGCACTGATAAGGTCTCAGCTGCAGTATTGCATCCAGTTCTGGTGCCACACTTTAGGAAATGTGGACAAAGTGGAGAGAGTCCAAAGGAGAGCAACACAAATTATAAAAGGTTTAGAAAACCTGACCTATGAGGAAAGATTAAAAAAAAAAACCTGGACATGTTTAGTCTTGAGATAACAAGAATGATGGGGGACCTGATAACAGTCTTCAGATATGTTAAGGGGTGTTATAAAGAGGACAGTGACCTGTTCTCCATGTCCACTGAAGGTAGGACAAGAAGTAATGGGCTTAATGTGCAGCAAGGAGGATTTAAGTTACATATTAGGAAATACTTTCTAACTATAAAGGTTTTTAAGCTTTGGAATAGGCTTCCAAGGGAAGTTGTGGAATCCACATTTCTGGAGGTTTTTAAGATCAGGTTGCATAAACGCCTGTCCTGGATGGTCAAGGTTTATTTGGTCCTGCCTTAGCACAGGGAGATCGACTAGATGACCTCTTGAGGTCCTTTTCAGACCTACATTTCTTTGATTCTATGGATTTGGCCAGTAAGATCACAAACTACACAGATATGTTGGCCCCCCAATTTTTTATTTATTTATGTATTTTGCATCTCTTGGCTACCTCTACAGTTCCTTAGTTACAGGCTTGGTCTACTCTTAAAAGTTGCATCAGCATAGCTACGTTGGTGAGGAGTGTGGAAATACACCCCTGACTGACACAGCTGTGCCAACAAAACTCCCAGTGTAGATGCAGTTATGCCAATGGAAGAGTCCTTCTTTTGATGTAGCTAATGTCATTGAAGTAGCTAATGTTCCTGCACGTGCAGAAAAACTCCTGCATATACTGTGTTTACACTGGAGGCAGTGGTGACATAGCTATGCCAACATCAGCTCTGTAGTATAGACATAGTCGTAATATTGGCTGTAGATCAGTTGCATGGGTATTTCACACCATAGTCCCAAGATGGGGGGGGGGGATTTCTATTCCTCCAATCTCAGATCACATCACCAGGTAGAAAACCATTTTACTCAGGCTTTGAGCAGCTGATGTGAATTTTATTTGTGGTGAATAATAGATCATTCAGTGTTTTAAGTACCAAATATTCTCTAGAACCATAAAAATTGGGTATTAAATTTACTTAGGATATGACTACTTTTTGAGCTGGGGTGTAATTTCCAGCTCAAGGACACATACCTGTACTAGCTCTGACGGAGTTAGCATGCTAAAAATAGAAGTGCATTTGTGGCAGTGCAAGTGGTGGGAGGGGTTATCCACCCGAGTACATACCTAGCATCTCAAACAGGATCAAACTGGGAGCAGTTAGCCCCTCCCACCGCTTGCACTGCTTCGGCTACACTCTAATTTTAGCATGCTAGCTCAATCAGAGCTATCATGGGTATGTCTCCTCAAACTGGAAGTTACACCTGCAGCTCAAAGTGTAGACATACCCATAGATTGTAAGCCCTTGTGTCAGGAACTGTCTTTTTGTTCTGTGTTTGTACAGTGCGTAGCTAGCACAAACAGATCCTAGTCCATGACTAAGACTCCTTAGTGCTATCGCAATACAGATATTTAATTACAGTAATAATAATACCATTTCTTATATTGTTCTTTGGCTAAAACCCAGAAGTATTTAAGGGTTAACATTGTTGCTCAATCAGAAAGAATGTTTGGCAATAAGAAGAAGCCTGGATTAATGATAGAAAAGAATTCTTAGCATTTTATAGCTGTGGGTATTCGAGAGGAGACATGGCTAATGATCAACTAAAAAGGTATTTGCAGCTGTGGTGTTACCTCTGCTCGTATAATACTAACATTAATCAAGCTTTTCCATGCAGCTTTGCAGTTCATTCCATTTTTCACTCTGTCCTGCATATAAAAACAGAGCTCATCCCCTAATATATTGTTCCAAAGATCATAGCTCTGTGTCGCAGAAAACCATCAAACCTTATTGATTTCTAAAAACTGCATTTTTCTGTGCTGTGAATCAAACCTGAACGGCAATTCTTTACCAAAAAATAGCTTTACCTTAAAGAAAAACTTCCCCTGTTGTTTGTTTCCGCCCAAGAGTCTAAACATCCGCAGGCTGTGAAACACTTATCACCATGAATTAACTGGGAACATATTTTTTTGAAGTTTTGAATTATAGCAAAGTGGGCATTTCTAGGGCTAGTTCTGGAGTCGGCCATCTTGCTGAAAGATTATGGCAGTCCTCGAAACCCATGTCCTAGCTCACGGGTGGCCACCCTGAGCCTGAGAAGGAGCCAGAATTTACCAATGTACATTGCCAAAGAGCCACAGTAATATATCAGCAGCCCCTCATTAGCTCCTCCTCTTCCCCCGCTCCCAGCACCTCCCACCCACTGACAGTCCCCCAATCAGCGCCTCTCACTCTCTCCCCACACCTCCCAATCAGTTGTTTTGTAGCGTGCAGGAAGCTCTGGGGATGGGGGAGGAGCAAAGGCATGGCAGGCTCAGGGGAAGGGGTGGAGTGGGGGCAGGGCCTGTGGCAGAGCCAGGGGTTGAGCAATGAAAACCCTCCGGCACACTGGAAAGTTGGTGCCTTTAGCTCCAGCCCTGGAGTCGGTGCCTATACAAGGAGCCGCATATTAACTTCTGAAGAGCCGCATGTGGCTCCGGAGCCACAGGCCACCCCATCCTAGCTGTTTTAGAATTGGCTTAGCAGTCAAGTGAAATACTTTAATAGTCACAAAATAAACATTTTGTGTATTAGGTGTTTTAAAGATGGTCAGGCTGCTCTAAATAATAAAATCCAGTGAGTCTCACTTTCTTATCAAATACGATATTCTAAATTCCTCAAATAAATAAATAAATAAATAACCTGAGGTGTAACTTTTGGAAACAAGTACCCTTGTAATCTTTGTTTAAATGAGCCTCAGCCCTTGTTGCATGACGGTATCACCTTCCAGCTCATGCCGTACATAATAATGGGCCCAGTCCTGCACATTCTTGCTCTTGGACATGGTGACTGAAATCAGTGGGGCTACTCATGGTAGTAAAGTTAAGCATGTGCCTATGTTATAACAGGATCAGAACCATAGACCTGGATTGTCAAAGGTATTTAGGCACCTAAATGTGGAGCTAGGCATCTAGTGGGATTTTCAAAATCACCTAGGTACCTAACACCTGTGAAATCCCCTGTGGTTCTACTCAGAGTAAGCAGCATGTACCCAAACAGCCAAGATAACACTGCACTGCAGAAGCCTGTCACCAGATCAGGAATGGATAGCAGTGACATATGAACATGAGGTTCTAACCTCAAACACACTTGTAGCCCTATGCTGGGAGGATCTTACCTACCTCTCACAGATACCGTTTTTACACTTTAGCAATTCTTTTACCGCTTATCATGCCAATAGAGTCTCACTGAACTAAAAACAATGAGGAGTCCTTGTGGCATCTTAGAGACTAACAAATCTATTTGGGCATAAGCTTTCGTGGGCTAGAACCCACTTCATTGGATGCATGAAGTGAAAAATACAGGAGCAGGTATAAATAAATGAATGGATAAGGGTTGCTTTACCAAGTGTGAGGTCAGTCTAATGAGATAAATCAATTAACAGCAGGATACCAAGGGAGGAAAAATAACTTTTGAAGTGGTAAGAGAGTGGCCCATTACAGACAGTTGACAAGAAGGTGTGAGTGCCAACTTTGTCCACATATCTATTCAGGGGACACCATCATAGGACCTAACCACATCAGCCACACCATCCGGGGCTCGTTCACCTGCACATCCACCAATGTGGTATATGCCATCATGTGCCAGCAATGCCCCTCTGCCATGTACATTGGCCAAACCAGACAGTCTCTATCAAAAGAATAAATGGACACAAATCTGACATCAGGAATCATAACATTTAAAAACCAGTAGGAGAACACTTCAATCTCTCTGGTCACTCAATAACAGACCTAAAAGTGGCAATTCTTCAACAAAAAAACTTCAAAAACAGACTCCAACGTGAAGCTGCAGAACTGGAATTAATTTGCAAACTGGATACCATCAGATTAGGCCTGAATAAAGACTGGGAGTGGTTGGGTCATTACAACATCTAAGATTAATTTCCCCAATACTAATTTCTCCCTACTGTTACTCACACCTTCTTGTCAACTGTCTGTAATGGGCCACTCTCTTACCACTTCAAAAGTTATTTTTCCTCCCTTAGTATCCTGCTGGTAATTGATTTATCTCGTTAGACTGACCTCACACTTGGTAAAGCAACCCCCATCCTTTCATGTATTTATACCTGCTCCTGTATTTTTCACTTCATGCATCCGATGAAGTGGGTTCTAGCCCACAAAAGCTTAAGCCCAAATAAATTTGTTAGTCTCAAAGGTGCCACAAGGACTCCTCGTTGTTTTTGCTGATACAGACTAACACAGCTACTACTCTGAAACCTGTCACTGACTAAATGAGCCTGAGCTCAGATCATTGACTTTCTTATTCTCTCTGTAAGGTGCAGTGCACACCTCTGGCACCATAAAGAAATGTTAAATAAGGATAATACAATTATTGCTCTTCTTTTTATTTTCTTTTTCTACTTTCATGTTTTTTTTTATGTGCAATATGTTTATGCAATAAAATACGTACCAATCTAAATCCCAGGTTAGAAGTTCTGAGGGCACTCGTATGTTCAATACAGATTTTTTAAAATTTTTAAATATATAATATATAGAGCAAATGTTAATTTTCAAACCAAAGGATTAAAAGGAAAACAAATTAAAATATTGTTACCCTTCTAAAACAGAGAGGGGAGAAACTCGCTGGTTTAATATGCTTTTAAATAGACCTTGTTGGCAAAATTCCTTTACTTTTCTCTTAAATGCAGGGAGTTTGACTAAATAGACACTGAATTTTTTACGATTGATTTAATAAACACCTGAAATTTAAGAATTATGAACAAGGGATGGTTCCTTTTTAGTGTTACAAATGTGATATATTATAAAAGTCTTTCAGGCAGTCATGAGATTGCTCTGTTAAAGCAAAGCAGGGGTGGGCAAACTACGGTCCATGGGCCACATCCAGCTCTCCAGACGTTTTAATCCGGCCTTGAGCTCCCACTGGGGAGCAGGGTCAGGGGCTTGTCCCGCTCCGCACACTCCCAGAAGCAGCGGCATGTCCCCCCTCCGGCTCCTATGCATAGGGACAGCCACGGGGCTCCGCACGCTGCCCCCACCACAAGTGCCGCCCTTGCAGCTCCCAATGGTCGGGAACCACAGCCAATGGGAGCTGCAGGGGTGGTGCCTGTGGATGGGGCAGCACACAGAGCGGCCTGTCTGCGCCTCCCTGTAGGAGACAAAGGAGGGACATGCTGCTGCTTCTAGGAGCTGCTTAAGGTAAGAGCCTGCACCCCAACCCTCTCCCATGACACTGCCCCCTCTTGATCCCCCTCCCACCCTCTGAACCCCTCAGTCCCAGCCCAGAGCACCGTCCTGCACCCCCAAACCCTCATCCCCAGCCCCACACCAGAGCCCACACCTCCAACCGGAGCCCTCATCCCTCTCTGTACCCGTCAACGCCCAATTTCGTGAGCATTCATGGCCCGCCATACAATTTCCACACACAGATGTGGCCCTCGGGCCAAAAAGTTTGCCCACCCCTGTTATAAAAAGTGCCTTTATTGCTTCATAATGTATTTCAAGAGGATTAGTGCAACAGTGCTGGTTAATGCTAACCATCAGACAGAGAAAATAGTGGGAATGTGGGATCATTGTTCAATATGCACACAAGTAACATGCAGCCCATTTATTGATTTTGAGAGTTTTTCTTTTTTAGATAGTGATTTCCCGTTCAGAAGCTACTCCACCACATGTGAATTTTCCCCTGGACTCCCACCCAGTCTCCCCACAAGTTATTATTGACCATTCATTAGTAGCAGATGGCTATACTCTGGTTGTCACCGGAATGAAGGTGAGTGGTTCATAATCTAATCACGCTTTGTATTATGTAAACCTACATTCATAGTATCAGCTTTACATAAGAGTGGTTAGTCAGTATGGTATTTTGAATTCTCATAACATGCAACCTTTGCATCCTTTCCAGTCTCTTGGGTATGTTGTTTGTTTCCTCAAAAGCTTTTTTTTTTTTCCTATTAAACCAACAAGTAAATTAACATTGAGAAATGTGCAAATAATGTGAGAATTGTGATAGAAACCGACAAAAAGCCAGGAAATGCAAATTTAAGGCTGACACCCTGTCCTTAATTCAAGCTCTTGTGAAGAAAAATACACAATGGCTTGAGTAAAGAATAGTGTTTAGAATTTCCTGGTCTTTGTAGATTGGTATTGTAACATTATAACACTATTTAAATAGGGGGTTTGTGGGTGTTTAAAACCAGGGTCACAATTCATATTAAGATTACATTTAGCAATAGCTTGTCAAAGATTAATGAATGATTGATTAATAGATTATATAAGTATGTTACTGGCATGAGTACTATGTATTATAAATGGTTGAAAGCACATCAGCAAAAGATGTTATAGATGATTATAAGACATGGTTATAGGCAACCTCTTGATCTGTTGAATTCTCTAACAATCTATAAGAATTGATTTATTGAAATATCTATTAATCGTTTACTAATCCTTTAAGAATTACGGTAGATATAAATGTAACCTTAAAACAAAGTATGATCAAAATAGGCTTAAATGTGGCATGGAAATATGGTGAAGTAACTGTATATTAATGAAAGTCATAAAATGAAAACCCCTTGAGGAGCATCTTTGCTCTAAAGCTCTTAACGTGGGTTACAGATAACAAGTAAGCTTCACAACATACCTGTGAAGTATGTGTTATGTTCATTTTACAAATGAGTAAACTGATTTACACTGGTTGATTTTTCAAGTGAGTTAATGCAGAGCTGGGAGACAAAACCAGGTGTTCTCCTGATGCTCTGTCCAAGTTCTAATCACAAGACGGTAACCCCTCTTTGTAAGCAAAGGCTGTTTGTTGTGACTATCGATATTATCAGTATGGCTTTAGGGTTTAAGAGTGAATTTAGGAATGTGCCAATTAAATTACCGTATATACTCATTCATAAGCTGAATAGTTTTGGTAAAAAAGTGACGCATCAAAGAGCGGGGGTCAGCTTATAAACGGGTCTACACCAAAATTTGATGATTTTAAACTCTATGGAATCACTGAATTGACTATCTAATACATTGTCATTTTGTTTACTTGGAGCGTCTGCAGGCCAGGAGCCCCTCAGCTCCCTGTGGCCGCGGTTCGCCATCCCAGCCAATGGGAGCTGCGGGAAGCCCCATTGGCTGGGAATGGTAAACAAAACATTCTGACCCGCCAGCGGCTTACCCTGATGGGCCGGGAGCCAAAGTTTTCCAACCCCTGAAATATAGGGTCGGCTTATGAAAGGGTCATACAGTTTTTGCTATTTTTACCTATCCATTTTGTGGGGGTCGGCTTATAAACGAACAGGCTAATGAACGAGTATATACGGCACTTATCAGATCTTCTAATTACTGAATTAAACTACAGTAGAGGAGTAATTTTCACATTTGAAACCAGAGTAACATCATCATACTTTGCATAAATAAGGAGTTTCTCCTTGCTAGTTAAGATACTTTTGTAAAGATCTGTGTATAATTCTCTTATCAATAGATAACCAAGATTCCCTTGAATGGACCAGGCTGTGATCACTTTAAGTCCTGCAGTCAGTGTCTTTCAGCACCTCCTTTCATGCAGTGTGGCTGGTGTAGTGATCGGTGTGTGAGGTCCTGGGAGTGTGTTAAAGGGATGTGGACCCAGGAGACGTGTTTGCCGAGAGTTTATGAGGTAAAAAAAATTCCCCCAAAATTTATCTCAGAGGTAGGACTGCACATGTATTTCAAGCATACCTGTCCAACAGAATGTACCTGAGGCCTCTTGAGCCTTCTGAGCCCTGGAAGTCTGCAGATGCTAGCTTTGCAGCTAGCCAGCCTATGCAGTAAAAAGGGCAAGCTGTCTTTTCCTCTTACAAAATCTCAGAACTTTTCAAAACCAGGAGTCACAGAGCAGTGTGATGAAAAGAATTTGTGTTAATGTAATTGTTTATTCCTGTTTATGCTGCATTCCAACAGTATCAGGATTGGTGGTGTCATCGCATTAGGATCTGTATAAAGATATAGGAAGGCATGGCCCTGCCCCAAAGAGCTTACAGTGTCTGAATGCAAATTACACATGGACTACAACCAAATAGATAAAATTTTAATATACATTTTTTCTCTTTTTAAAATTATGATAAATAAAGTTTCCACTGTCTTTACCTTACCCTCAGCCTAATTACCTTAACTGGCTGCTGACCTCATGTAAATAAATTCCCCACATTCTGTGCTCCACCACTCTCCCATTCTGGATTTGTCCCTCTGCTTGGGATCTTCTGCAAGGAAGAAGCCTTGGTCTTCAATAACTACCATTTACTGTCTCAAATGTGGAACTGGGTCAGGGTTTCAACTGATCTGTTTGTGATTTTAAAAAAGGAAATTCCCTTCACCTGGTGGGGAGAAGGAGGGCAAGTCAGCTCTCAAAGCCTTCCTCATAGGGAGAATGGGTAGGAAGACTCTTCCTGCTCACAGCTGCTGGAGACGATATGGAGGAGTTCCCCATCCCATATCACATTTTGATGGATGGCTCTGTCTCTTCTTCCCTCCCACTACCCCTGCTGCTTTTTGGTTTGTGGCACTGATGGGAGAGAAAGGGAACATCTTTGGCCTGATGGCATCCTCTCTCTTCCCTACCTAATTTCTGTAACAGCTCTTCCAACCAAGGAGACATCTTTAGGCCAGGTGCTTTTTCAAACATCTCCCCAGCCTTGACAGTTTCTTGAGTGTCATTCCCATAAGCCTGGTTGCCATGTGCATGGCCCTGGGGCAGGGCAGAGTCTGTGGCTCTGTCCCTGGGAAAGAGGACAGCTGAAGGCCGCTTTCAGTTGTAGAAGACCCCATAAATGTTAAAAAGTACTCAAGAGCAAAATTACACTGATAATCAAAGAGCCCACTAGCTCGTTGCTGTTTTCATTTAGCTATGGTTAAGGCAAGATTTGTATTGGCTGACTGTGCATTTAACCAAATCATTTTGTGTTAAGTGTGACACAATTATGAAGGCCTTGTTTCATGGAGCAGTTAATACACTAGTAAATGGAGCGGAGAACACGCATAAAACATGCTTGTAGCATTTATAGCCATTATTTTTACTGATGTATACAGTGTTAAATTCTTATTCCTTTTGCACATCTGAACTTATAAATAGGGATGAAACTTGAAAGACTAAGCACAAAGAGAGAGACACTTTTTAAAAGAAATAATATTTCATAATATTAGGATTATGAATACCAAAATGATTATGGCACTGCTTCTCCACTGTCTTGTGCAGTCATTTACATCTGTGCAAAGGGCTGTAAAATAAGAACGAGAATGTTTTACACTCACTTTGTACAAGTGCACAACATTCTATGACTTGTGCTATACAGGCCAGACTAGATGATCTAATGACCCTTCTGGCCTTAAAAATCTATGAATTTGTGAATCACACATGTACATGGGTGCATAACACTGGATACAAGGCAGTGGAGAATCAAGCCCAGAGAGTCTCCATTGCCATCATAATTAAATATATATATATGATGTTTCTACAAGACCAAACTGTTCAAAGCTATATAACATAGCTTATTTTGTGTGTAGGTTCTGATTTTCAGATATGCTGAGCATGTACATTGACTTCATACAGAGTTGAGTGTACTGAGACATTCTTAAAACCTCTCCTGGAGAGCCCAGTTCTGCAATCCTTATATTGAGTAGTGCTGACTCATGAAGGTAATCCCTCTGAGTTCAATGCAATGATTCCTCTCAATAAAGTATTTCTCAGTACAAGTGGGGATTGCAGGATTGGACCTCTACAACTTTAAAGAGTGCAAGATCTCATACATTTTTTCATACTTATTTATAATTTAGTACCCTGTGTTCAAATGTGCGTGTGTGTGTATATATATTTTAAATTTCAGTAAATATGTGGCAATGATTGATCTTTAAAGTGACTCTCCTAAAGATTTGCATTTCAGCATGCACAAGTTTGGGAAACTTATTCCTAGAAGGCTTGGGAGGAAAATAATGCAGATAAGTGCTTAATTCCCTGTGGATTGCTAGCTGTTAAGGCAAATTTCTTGCTCTGCTTGACCATGACATTTAACATTATTACTGAAAAAATATTTTAAACAGATTATTAATCTTTTTCTGTTCTATCTTTAAACCCATGTGCATAAAATACAAGAGCTAAGCATGTTTTGTTCCTAACAAATGGAGGAAACTTGCTTTGCATGATATTTGACATTCAATCCTAAAATCCCACAAAAAGTAAGTGAGATTTCAGGGAGGCAGAGGGTGTAAATATGTTATATGATATCTTTCACCTGAAGCAGAGGCAAGAGATGCTTTGAGGGCCTGATCCAAAGCCCACTGAAGTCAATGGTAAGACTCCTGTTGACTTCAGTGGGATTTGGATCAGGCTCTGAAAAAATCTTTCCCAGTGTATTCCACAGTGTTTTATTCAATGAAAAATCTACTAGGGGATTTTCTCCCTGTAGAGAGGAGGAAAGGAGTCCAATATTTTTCCACTGGAGCCTTGTAGATCTCCCAGTTGTTGCCCCGTTGCTTTAAATATCCCAGCTCTTGAAGTTTTGGGTCACAGTGACCATTCTCCCAGCTGGAGAGGTCTCAGCAGGATTCTTGCACTCCAAACTGCTGCTTTCCAAACATTCTCTAAATGGTAAAAACAGACGGAATCCCTCCATCGTGCCATATAGAAAAACACAGCTAGCTGTTGGTGAGACAAACAACTCCAATTCTCACAGACAGGGTTTCTCTGAACACTCAACTGTTTGGCACCGTACACCTATCGAAATGCTTTGCAATTATTGCTTATGCCAACAAATAAGTGCATTTTCTCAGCCTGGACACACAGTGCTAAATCAAATCTGGGAGTCTTGGAAGGGTCTCATCAGAGATAACTTGGTAATGGAACAAATTGCAATGCTCTATTTGTGGAATTCAGGTCACTGTGGCAGGTGAACTGCACAGGAGAAAAAAATAGGGTTGTGTCCAATCTTGCTTGTTTACTGTGTATAAAGAAGCCCTGAGAGGTTTTGTTGCTGTTTTTAAACAGGGTGGCTTTTTATCTTAGAAATATCAAGAATGTCAGGCCTTTTGTTCCCTGTTTAATAGGAGGACACATTCAAGGTTTCAGATGTGCATTGTGAGCTTTCTTGTCCCTTAATTGAAGGGATGGAGCTGTTGAATCTTTAACATCTTTTCTTCCAACAGTTTATAGGGCATTTGAGTTAAACATGTTGGCTGTTAAAACCAAGTGAAAAAACTGAGTTTTAAATTTTCTGCTTAAAAATCACTTCTGCTCTCATTTTAAGGCCTGATCCAAAGCCCAGGAAAGATGATGGAAAGACTGCCTTTGACTTAAAAGGGCTTTGGATCAAGCCGTGAATTGGGTTTCATTGTTGTTATCTGTGATGTTTTCTTACTCCTACTACTTCTCCACTCGTTCCATAAATTCTTCTAATTAAAACAGGTAGACAAGTCCTGAGTCCTGTTTAGAACTGTTTGTTTTTTGTTTTCTTTTGTTAACACCTAATTAATGCAAATGCACTATGAAGAGTTCGCAGAAAAGACCTGTTTGTTAACACCCTTCAGAAGGCTTACAATTCAGTTTCTGTGAGTCCTCCAAGAAAAAGTCTGGAAAACAAGGCTGGACTCTTGATATATTTAAGGTACAAAACAAACAGAATAAAAATAAATAAATGAATTAAAACTCATTTCAAGCCTTTTTATTCAACTTAAAGAATCACACAAGATCAGAAACTTTTTTTATCCTTTAATATCCACTTCTAAAACTTATCTTTTAAGCTTGTTTTGCAGGATGTAATGGCTAGATTTGTTATCCCTTGATTCAGGTCATCCCCCAGCATACATTATATGGCTGATGTCACACCCTACCTTTGAGGAATAAGGCAATTTGAGAGGGGTCAGGTAAGTCCCTTCGCTTACAATATTGCATAGTTTTGTAAAGTTTGCTTTTAATTTCCTTATTTGATAGCTGACTGGCTACAAATAGGGATATTCAAATGGTACGGACCTGTGCATTATTGTTCAGACAATGGGATTTACCTCACCCCTACAAAACAATTTCATTCCCTGGTAGGGCTCCAAGGTGAGTGTTACCCCAAAGGCAGAGTGCATGCTGAGTTACATGGAGCAGGGGCAATGATACGAAGTCAGTCTCTTTGGGGACCTAGAAACAAAAAACAAATAAGGAAAATGTAACTCTGAGAACCAGTGAACACAAACCCTTTATGGCCTAGTTCCCCGTACTGTAGAAGGTGTAATACTGGCTGTAGTATAATGTGCTGAGTGGCTATGTGGGCATCTCTGTTTTGCTCTTACTCCAGTCCCCCAACCCTTGGAGAGGTCCCCTGTGCTTTGCTCAGTCACAACCTGATTCAAAGCCTGTTGAAGTCAATGGAAAGACTCCCACTGCTTTCAATGAGTTTCTTCTGGTTTTTGATGACAGTAGTAAGTTTCACTGTATAGAATATACGATATAATTCCTGTGAAGTATTTCTCAATAGCTTTTTACCTACAGTTTCATTTGTGAGATTCTTCATGTATAGCTACTAGGAGAGTTGAAAGGAAATGAGCTGTCTTACTGGATTTTAGATGAAATAATAGCCACATAGTTCTTAAGCAGTTTTCTTTCAGCTTGAGAGTGTAGAAATAGAGTTTATGAAAGGCACAATTATATTGGATTTTAAGGGCAAATATGCTATCACTAGGAGCATTAAGCCAAAGACATTTAAGTACCATGATCACAAGTGTAAGTTAAATCTTTTGTTCCCTGTTGATTATCTGGTAGTGACTGGAATGTTTGCAAACTTAGGCAGTATTGTTAAAAGCCCACATCAACCCTAAACCCCTGTGTCTTTTAGACTTTCATTGGCAGTGCTTTGCTGAATACCTTAACTGAGGTTTGTACAACTTCTATAGTGTTCCTACATTTTTCCCACCATTGTTCTATTTTACAACACAATTTACAATATATAGAAAAAAAGCATTTCCTTTTTAGATTGTCAGTATGTTGCCGAGAGGTAGTTTATTTTTAACTCAGAATTAGAAGTAACCAAATGTAACAGATTTTAGTCAAAGAATAGTAGAAGTCTTATTAACTTTGTAACTGCCAAAGCAATATCTGATTAAGTATCAGGGGGTAGCCGTGTTAGTCTGTATCTACAAAAACAACAAGGAGTCTGGTGGCACCTTAAAGACTAAGCTTTCGTGAGTAAAACCTCACTTCTTCGGATGCCTAGAGACCTCTATGCATCCGAAGAAGTGAGGTTTTTACTCACGAAAGCTTATGCCCAAATAAATCTGTTAGTCTTTAAGGTGCCACCAGACTCCTTGTTGTTTATCTGATTAAGACGTCTTTGAAGCTGCTCCATTGTGCATACCTGCCCTTTCATCAAACTAACACAAAAGTTACATGGTCATTTTTGGATTCTTTTGTTCAGCATTCAGCTTGTAATAAAATACATACATTGTATGTTTAACATACCAGAAATGGGATGTAAAAGACAAGATCAGGAGGATTAAAAAGATTATTACAATGCACAGCTTGTTCAGTGCCCCTAAACACTATCCCTCAGAGCTTTCTAGCAAAGGTTTTGTTATTTATTGCTACTGTCTGAGGAAGCCCATAATGTGATGAATGAAAGGTGATGAACAATTAAGATAAATGGTAGGATACCGTCTACCAGATGAAGTGCTTCTATAAAACTATTCTTCTCCTTTGCACATTATGTAAAATTCATCTGAAGTTCTAGCAAAACTGATATAACAGTATATGTTTTTCTTATAGATTGTCCCAAGGAGCGCTCCATTAGAAGGTGGAACAAGACTTACAGTGTGTGGCTGGGACTTTGGATTCAACAAAAATAATAGATTTGACTTAAAAAATACAGCAGTGCTTATAGGAGGAAAGCCTTGTACTCTGGAAGTAAAAGTCAGCAACAAAAACAAGTAAGATACTTAAAATGCCCTGCATAGTAAATCTGTTAGAGTCTTCACTTGCTGGATTGTAGCCCTCCAATAGCATCTGGCTTCCTCCAGTTCCCAGGTTTCAGACCCATACAATAGTATAGAAACAGCATTAGTCTTAGGCAGGGCCGGCTTCAGGCACCAGCTGAGCAAGCTCATGCTTGGGGCGGCAGATTGTACGAGGCAGCATTCCGCCCAATCCTAGCACGGCACGGCCGCTTTTTTTTGTTGTTGTTCCGCTCCGGCCACCCTGTAGGGGGCGGTGGCACGGAAGAGGGGAGCGCCCTGCAGCAAGCCCGGCAGGGCAGCCTGCGTCCTTCCCTCCCAACTGACCAGAGCGGCACGGAGCCCTCCCGGCAGGCGGCACGATGGTCGGGGCCGCGTGGCAGCGTCCTGCTGAAGTCCTGGCCGCCCCCCTTCTCTCTCTCCCCCCCAATCCCCCTGCTAGCCGGGGCACATCTGCAGCTCAGGGAGTTCCCTGGTTCCGGCCGCACCGCAGGTTTTGGGGGTTTTTTTGCTTTGCCGTTTTTTGCCGCCCTGTTTTTTTGTTTGTTTTTTGCTTGGGGCGGCAAAAAAGCCAGAGCCGGCCCTAGTCTTAGGCAACCATCTCCTCAGAAAAGCAGAATCCATTGAGGGCCTCCATGTTGGAGGTCTGATATCCTAGCTAAGGCTGATAGTTCTTTCAGTAGTCTTTACTGCGATTGACCATGAGGTGCGCTGCCACGTCGGTGGGACCTGGCAAAGGTGAAAGGGTCTTAGGAAAGTTCTGCTTGTTACTGTTAGTGAGATCCAAGAAGGTGGTAATGAATAACTGCTCTTCATAACTAAGATGTCTTAGTCAAGGTCCCATAGGGCTCGGTTTTGCCATCTCTCCCTTTCAAATTTGAGAAGCTGCTGGGGAGATGCTGAGGGGATACATGCATTATTGTCATCAATAGTTTGATGACTCTTTGTACATCTCCTCTGCCTCAGACACTAACAAAACTATTTCCGTATTTTCCCAATGTCTGGCAGAGGGACCAGGATGAAAGTCTTAAGCTCACTGTGGCCAAGACAGAGACATTGATTAGCATCTTGCGGCACTGGCAAATTCTATGAATATTCTCTTTCAGCTGATGACATCTGCCAATATATTGATAAAGCAACCTGCTGTCTCAGGGTCTTGCTAGATACATCACTACCCATCTAGTTCAAGACAGACAATGCCATGTATAGCCGCTGTTGCTATCTTAAGCTACGCAAAGATGTGCTCTTTTCTTTCTAATAGAGATGTCACTGCTATGCCATGATAACCCTGTCTCCTGAATAGTTTAACATGGCAAATAAAACAATGTAAGGAAAAGAAATTGATCATATATATATATATATATAATGTATTGATGCATATTGCCATCACATTCTAATTTATTTTTTCAGTAAGGTTTAAATTAAAACAAGAAGCTAACAGTTGTACATTTTTGCTGCCTGACAAAATTCAGATGTAAAGGGAAATTTTTAAAACAAAGTAACCATTACATGTATAAGATGCATTGGTTTTCTGTCACATGCTCAGTGTTTTCAGAAATATAATATTCAATATATCAACATAATTTTCCCTGGCTAAATACAAACACTACAGTGATGTGAAGTTTAGTGTGATACTAAAGAACTACATCCGAAGAAGTGGTATGTAGTCCACGAAAGCTTATGCTCTAATAAATTTGTTAGTCTCTAAGGTGTCACAAGTACTCCTGTTCTTTTTAAAGAACTACAGTTCATTAGATTGTTATTTCTAAAGTATCCATCACTCAGAGGGATTTATGATTTTTGTTTAGTATGGATGTTGTATTATTATAAGTTCATGTGACTCCATTTTCATATGAAATAGTCAGTCCAGAAAACAAAATAAAAACCATCTTGATCTTTATTTTTCAAAGGCTAGAATGCACTGTTGCTGCTGCAAAGAACCCCAGTTTTAATATAACCAGCAGTGTTTCAAGTGGACATGGCACATCTTCCTTCAACACATTTTCCTATGTGGTAAGCACTCTCATTAAAATTGTAGTGCCAAAATTAATTTAATTATTCATTAAAACAGGAGACAGGATACTGGACTAGATGGATCATGGATCTGACCCAGCACAACAATTCCTATGTTCCTATTTGCATCATTGTTGCCTCATTGAAGTGCTAAGAATATTATGATTGTATATTTTAATATCCCTTTTTAAAGATATTGAAGCACAATTTAATAAGATAAATTATTATTTTTACCCCTACAGAATCCTGTAATAACAAGTATCTCTCCCACCTATGGTCCCAAGTTTGGTGGAACATTATTAACATTATCAGGGAAATACTTAAAGAGTGGAAAATCCAGAGAGATTTATGTTGGTGGGAAACCATGCACCTTAAAAAGGTATTATATTCACAAGAGTGTGTTAGCTTTGTATTATGAACTGAGTTTGATTAAATGTTTTGGACATACAAAGTAAATGAACCCATCCCCTAATGCTATGTAGAAGTGGCACTGTAGTACATGTGCAGAGTATTTGAATGTGCTAGATTTCAGTTCCGGTGTAGTCCCTGTGCCCTACAGGTCAGGAGAAGATTTCACCTCTTCTGTAATGCGTACATTTCACTACAGCCCGAGAGGAAATAAAAAGGTGATGACAAGTGATGACAGCTCCTGACTGTATAAGAATTGCACACATCCTACTATTTTTGTCTGCCCCACCCCCACACCAACCCATTTGTTCATCTGGTCCATCTGTTATATCTTGTCTTTAAGACTGTAAGACCATTGAGGTATTTTCTATATGTTTGTACAGCATCTAGCACAGTGGGGCCCTGACCTGCTTGAGGCCTCTAAGGCCTCCCCCCTCACCAGGTCTTAGTTGACCCGGGTTCTGAGACTGGCTGCTTCAGGTTTTGTTTTGCTGTGTAGACATATTCTAAATGCTACCTCTGTATAATCATTAAATAATAATAGCTATAGGTTTTGGGCTGAGAAATATCATGAAGTTGCTGGCTATTTTGCTAATCTACAATAATAATATTTGTATTATTGTAGTGCTTAGCCCTAGTCATGGACCAGGACCCTGTTGTGCTAGGCGCTGTATAAACACTGATGTTGCAGTTATTGTTACATACACTGTGCCCAGTCCTATCCTTGGTTAAATGGGTGTGATGCATACTTCAGGTAATAGAAGTTGTACCCATTTTCTTTGGGGCAGAATTGGTCTAAATTTTGAGTTTTTCCACATGGTTATGGGAGAAACCTAACGGCAAAAACTTACACTCGTGGGACACATGAGAGAGCAATGGTCTATGAGTTAATGTACAGGACCCAGAGTCAGGAGGGCTGTATTTCATTCCTGGCTCTGACACTGATTTAATGTACATTCTTGACCAAGTCATTTGAGCTCTCTGAAATTCCATTTCCCAGTCTGTAAAATGAAGATACTTACCTTGCATGGAAGCAATTGGATCTAAGGTGCAAAGTATTGTATCATGTATGCTTTTTTTAAATTATGAGACTTGCTCAGGCAAAATAATGGCATACCTCCTCTGCAAATATGACTGCAGGAAGTAGGAAAAACACTTCAAAATAATGAAAATATTGTTGCCCATCAGGAGCCTGTTTCAGTTTGTTCAGGCAATGAGTTTGATTCTCCTCACACTCGTACTTGTTTTACACTAGTGTAACTCCACTGATTTTGGTTAAGTTACTCCTGAGTTTCATTGGTGTGAGTGAAAGTGATGAGCCTTACATCCACTGATCTCTCAAACTACTGAATACATAAAGGCACAAGTTGACTCTGACCTCCTCCCCCAGACAAACTCAGATAGCCGCCACTGCAGCCAAATCGCCACCACACAATTACAATATGGTCTTTTGTCCTTATTTTTTTTAGTATTGACCTTTGTTCATTCTTCCTTTACCTTTTGAAAGGCCCTGTGACCTGTGCTGGGTGACAAACAATTATCTTAGGCCACTTCCACATGTACACTATTAGGTGACTTTCAAAGCCTACTCAGTAAAAGCCCTTTGCCTCATTATTAAAGGCTATGGGCCAGATCCTCAAGTGATGTAAATTAGGAAAGATCCATCAGCTTCAGTGGTGCTACGGCAATTTACTACAGCTAAAGATCTGGCCGTGTGTGGCCATATATATGCAAGGTAGTTGGAATAGGCTTAAAATGCTAACATTCTCCAAGAGCAAAATCCCAGTTTAACGTCACAGAGCCTGTTTTTGGAGGGCCAGGATCATTATAGAGATTGTACAATGTCAGTCTTTTCTCATCAGAGCAGGACTGGAATGACAAGGATAAGGATATTTCAAAGACTGTTTAGCATAAATGACATTATTGTCTCATCCTCATCTCATGTTTATTTTTGAGGCCCTGATTCTGCAATGTGAATTGCTTGTTTGGACCCCAGTGGCAACTTGTGCTAGTGGATCCTCCTGCAAAATCAGGGCCTAATTTAGGATTGTGTTTTAAACAGATTATGTGATTTGTGATTATTGCAAGACAAGTTCCCTTCTTCTTCTGTAATTTCCTTTCAGTGAATCTGATAGTACTGTAGTGTGTTACACACCTGCACAAAGAATTCCATCGGAATATCCTGTTAAAATGGAGATTGATTTAGCTATTCGAGAAGCTAAGGGTCATTTTACGTACAAGGAAGACCCTATTGTTTTTAAAATTCATCCAGCTAAATCTTTTCTTAGGTGAGTAAACGTGTCTCATAGATACAGGAAAGTAATGAACGGGAGAATGACACCATTGGGCAAAAATCTATCAAGAGAAATTGGATGTTTTATCTCTAGCTGTCATGCCAATTGCTTTTATTATGGTCTGGTTGCAGAGAACAGATCATTTCCTTAGAAAGGTGAAGGGGTGGATTTTTCTGTCAATTTTTGAACATAATTTAACTTTGCTGCTGCTGAGTGTATCTTCGATGTCCAGCTGAACTACATGCATCTAGCTATTCTGTTCAGACATTCCATTGATTACAGTGGTAAATAATTGTAACATGACAGTTCAGTAAGATGCAGGGAAGTAAAGGGGTTCTAAGGCAGCACAACTCATTCATACATATGTTATATCTATTTTCACGATAATACTATTTTTGCGTGTGCATACATATAGAGCCCTGCGCAATACAAAATTTATATCTGCATCTGATTCGCGATCCACAAACATGGTCCACAGATATAAAGCACATATCTGCGGATTTGCAGGGCTGTGCTCAAGATAAATAATAATTAATAAATAATATTACTTATTATTTATCTAGAGCACAAACGTCTGTCTGCAAACAAGTCAGCAGTGAAAAGGAAAGCCTTTTTTAAGCTATGCTTTGCAAGCAATGTATAAAATACGCTAGCAAATACTTAGGAATTTTTTTTATCTTCCTTTAAAATGCACATTCCCTTTTTTTGTTCTGGTGTATCAGAAATTAAAAGCAATTATTCAGTTTTTTACATTTTTTTTCTCTTTTGTTCCTGTTTGTTTTTTATCTTGAGTGTGAAAGAAACTTAATTCCCAGAAATAAATATCACTACTATAAGCTATATTTCAGCTTGTATTTCCTATTCCGTTTGTATGTCTTTGATTTTGTTTCCATGCTGTAATTTGATCTAAAATATATTTGATTATATGGCTTTTTCTAGAAAATACAATAGTAATGATTCATTTTTAATTTTTACCAGTGGTGGAAGCACAATCACAGTTGATGGAAGCAACTTGAATTCAGTGTATCTTCCTCAGATGGTGATCACTGTACCTAAGCTAGGAAAGAACTTCACTGTGGTGAGTCAGCCTCCTGGATGATAAAATATCATCTCATCATCGTAATCTGAATGACTCTGTTCTCTTTGGTCAGCCTGGCTTGTTTGTACCTTGTACCTTGGGGGCTTGATCCTGCCCCCATTGGAGTCAACAGAAGTGTCACAAGGGAATTGGTCCTTGTGAGTAGAACTGGGCCCAGTGCCCCATTGTCAGAGCAGATAAGCCCAATCCTGCCAATTCAAGGGGGCTAGGCTACAAGTGGGCCTATAAAGGGCTGCCAGAGGGCAGGAAATGAGAGAGGGAAGAGAATGGGTGGGACCGGCTGTGTCTAGTTCCCTCGAGCAATGGGCCAGGTGCTCAGGGAAGCAGCCCTGGGGCTACTGCCCCAGGAAAGAAATAGAGGGGACCCCAAATTGGGAAGCTGCCAGGAGAAGGAGGGCCAGAGACCAGTGGAACCTGAAGCTGGGGGGAAAGGAGTGAGTTTAAAAGACTGTTTTCTATTATGGTACTTGGTTGGGGTCAGAAAATGAACCTTCCAAAAGGAGACTGGGCATAATAGTGAGTGTTTGGAAGCTGGGGAGAAGCCCCTCCTTGTTACAGGGAGGTTTTCCATTGACTCCGTTGGGAACAGGATCAGACCCGGATTTCATTATCTGCATAATTCTGATTGATTCTGCTACATACAATAAAGCTCAATGATCATTTGAAAACTAGATTTTTTTAAATCTGTTTAGCACTAATAATAATAATAATATCTTATAAAGGATGCTATAGAGGAGTTTTGCAATTTGAGAGCAATAAAATAGTGCAAAGTAAATAATTAAATAATAGGGACAGATTATGCTCTCATTGAAGCCAACTGCCAAACTGCCTTTGACTTTAATGGTGTGGGACTGGACCTGTGCTTGAGACATGAGTGATGATTCAACCCAAATTAAATTGCAAGTTAAATTGCAAAGCGCAGTTCAAAAAAGCAAACATAAAGATAAGCACAAATAAGAAATCACATCACGCTTTTTTTTTTTTTTTTTTTTTACATTTTAAATTAAATCATTGAAGAAGAATAAAACATTGGAGCCTGTTGCTATGCTCCCTGGGTTTTTGTGCTTCTGTACCGGCCTACCTCCTGTTGAGAGTTTCACTGCCAGTCATTCCGCCACCAGTCTCTGCCCCAAGATTTATTCCTCAAGGCATGTTCCACATTGCAAAGGGAGAAAGGGGGGGAGTTAATATTGACAGAGTCAGCACTCATATCCTGCAGGGTGTTACCAGATTTGCCCGTTATTTTGGGGTATGCTCATTTATTCGGGTTACTCTTCTGGGGGAGGAGGGGGTTCTGTAATTCTATCAATATACTGCTTGTATCATGTGTGTTTTCATATGGAGCTCTACTTCTCCCTTATGCAAATTCCCTTCCAATGGAGCTAACCTGCAGGACCTAGGTTCCCCAGGCCTGGGTTCCTCCAGCCCCAGAACTGGATGAACACACACACTTACATTAACAAAGCAAGTCTGAGTGGACCGGGTCAATCAGCACTTTCAAGCTGACCCCCTTATATGTCCCTGGACTCAATGGGCTGGATCAAGCAGCACTTTCAAGCTGCCACCCTTATGTGTCCTAGATTCAGCACGTCCCTATCCCCACTCTCACATCACAATTGTACTGGTAGTAACCTACTTGATGAGCAAACCCCACAATATTTTGAGCACTGCAGGGATCTTTACCTTAGGTAAAAGAAGCGTTGCTGCAGAGTAAATGGGGGGAGCTAAAAACACAAAAGAGTAAAGTTCAGCAAGAGAGAGAGAAGCAACCAGCTTAACCACAAAAGTTATTTATTGAATAATAGTGATAACTACACAAGGAGGGTGTGACAAAGTTCCTCCTCTAACTTGGTGGGTCCTGCGCTTATTGGCGGATTTTCTTGCCTCAGAGATTCATCATGTGGGTGGAGAACAGCCCAGAGACCTTCCCCTCTGGACGAACCCACAGTCCAGGTCAATTGGGAGGTTTGGGGGGAACCCGGGCCCACCCTCTATTCCGGGTTCCAGCCCAGGGCCCTGTGGACTGCAGCTGTCTATAGTGCCTCCTGTAACAGCTGCATGACAGCTACAACTCCCTGGGCTCCTTCCCCATGGCCTCCTCCAAACACCTTCCTTATTCTCACCACAGGACCTTCCTCCTGGTGTCTGGTAACACTTGTGCTCCTCAGTCCTCCAGCAGCACACCCTCTCACTCTCAGCTCCTTGCGCCTCTTGCTCCCAGCTCCTCACATTCTCGCACTACAAACTGAAGTGAGCTTCTTTTAAAACCCAGGTTTAGCCTGCCTTAATTGATTCTAGCAGCTTCTTCTTAATTGGCTCCAGGTGTCCTAATTAGCCTGCCTGCCTTAACTGGTTCTAGCAGGTTCCTGATTACTCTAGTGCAGCCTCTTCTCTGGTCACTCAGGGAACAGAAAACTACTCATCCAGTGACCAGTATATTTGCCCGCTACCAGACTCCTGTACCCCACTGGTCTGGGTCTGTCACATATCCCTCCCCCCTGCTCAACGCCAAGGGGTTGGGCAGCTTGGGACGCCAGACAATGCACACATGACAAGCCATCGGCGTTGCCATGACGGCTCCCTGCTCTGTGTTGCACATGGAACTGGAAAGGTTGGAAGGATAAGGACCATCTGGTCACCCTTGTGTTCTTCTCCTTGTTCCGCTGCATCCATTGAAGAGGGGCATGGTCGGTCACGAGGACAAATCTGCGCCCAAGCAGGTAGTAGCGCAATGTTTCCATGGCCCATTTTACAGTGAGGTATTCTCTCTCCACCACTGCATATTTTTGTTCCCTTGAAAGGAGTTTCCGACTGAGGTATAGAATTGGGTGTTCCTCCTCCCCGACCATCTGTGATAGAACGGCTCCCAACCCTACTTCCGATGCATCCGTCTGCAGGATAAACTCCTTGGTGAAATCAGGGGCTATCAGTACGGGGTTACTGCAGAGGGCAGTCCGTAGGTCTGTGAATGCTTCCTCTGCTGCGTCAGACCATCTCACCAGATCAGGTCCACGGGCTTTCACTAGATCTGTCAGAGGGCTTACCCTTGTGGCAAAGTGGGGGATAAATCGTCGGTAATACCCCACCACACCTAGGAACGCCCGGACTTGTTTCTTGCGACTTGGTCGGGGCCAAGTTTGGATGGCCTCTAACTTGTTCACTTGGGGTTTTACCAAACCTTTACCCACAATGTAGCCAAGATATTTGGCCTCTGTAAATCCTACAGCGCACTTGGCAGGGTTTGCTGTAAGGCCAGCTCACCTGAAGGTATTGAGGACTGCTTCCACCTTCTCCAGGTGGATTTCCCAGTCTGGGGTATGAATGACCACATCGTCCAAGTAGGCAGCAGCATAACTGTTATGCGGGCGTAATAGCTTGTCCATGAGGCACTGGAAGGTAGCTGGGGCCCCATGTAGTCCAAAAGGGAGGACAGTATATTGAAAAAGACCCTCTGGTGTAGAGAACGCAGTCTTTTCCTTTGCGTCTTCCGCAAGGGGAATCTGCCACTACCCCTTTGTCAAGTCTAGGGTAGTCGAGTACCGGGCATTACCCAGATGGTCCACTAGCTCATCTATGCGAGGTATGGGGTACGCGTCAAACTGGGATACTTCGTTTAGTCGCCGGAAGTCGTTGCAAAATCTTGTGGTGCCATCAGGTTTGGGCACCAGCGCAATTGGGCTGGACCACTGACTGTGGGATTCTTCGATGATCCCCAACGCCAGCATTTTTTTTACTTCTGCTTTTATTTCCTCCCTTTTTGCCGCTGGCACCCGATAGGGCCTCATTGTTACTCTGGCCCCAGGGTTCGTGGCGATGTGGTGCTATGTCTCGATTGTTCGACCCGGTTTTGTCGAGAACACATCTTGGTTCTGGAAGATCATCTCAGACACCTCATTCTTCTGGTCTGGTGTTAAATCGGGAGACACTCTTACCTGTTTGGAAGGCTTGTTTTCCTGGGTTAGGTCTTTTTGGACCGTTGTGCATGTCTCTTGTGCATGCCAGAGTTTCAGAAGGTTAACGTGATAAATCTGTTCTTGTTTTCTGCATCCTGGCTGCCGCACCTTGTAGGTTACTTCCCCCATGGGTTCAACCACCTCATAGGGCCCCTGCCATTGGGCCAGAAGCTTGCTTTCTGCCGTGGGTACCAACACCATAACCCGATCCCCTGGTTGGAACTGTCGCACTTTTGCCTGGCGATTGTAATGGGTTCGCTGGGCCTCCTGTGCCTTCTCCAAATGTTCCCGTACAATAGGGGTAACCTGGGCTATCCGGTCTCGCATCTGCATTACATGCTCTATTATATTTCTCACCTCATTGGGTTCCTCTTCCCAGATCTCTTTGTCGATATCTAGTATGCCACGGGGGTGACGCCCATATAATAACTCGAAAGGGGAAAACCCAGTTGAGGCCTGAGGTACCTCCCGGATAGCGAACATAAGATAGTGTTCCCTTGGATCTCGATTTTTACTGGGATGGTGGGGTAGTAGCTAACTGTCCCACGGACACATGTTATCCCCGTACGTTTAGCCTATAGCAGCTGACTACGCTTCACGAGCTTCCCTGAGATAAGCGTGATAGCACTCCCCGAATCAACCAGTGCCATGGTCCCTACCCCATTTAGTTTCACTGGTCTGGTATACATATGTGGGGTTAGAGAGACCCCCACAAGGTGGATTAGGGAGCATGGATCTGCCCAGTTCCCCAGGTTACACTGCATAGGCTCCTCAGCATTGGGACACTGTGCAGCTATGTGTCCCCACTCCCCACAGGCATAACATCTGTATGGAGCCCTAGGCGTTCCCCGGTCTCTTGGTTTGGGCAGTCTAACATCACGATCCTCTTCTCCCTCAGTGCTCCGACTCTTTGTGGCCTCTGATGGGCGTTCAGCCTCTCTCTTTTTCCACCTGGGCCCTCCTGATGGCCCAATCACCCGAACTTTAGGGCTTGGTGCTGCTAGTTTAACCTGGGGTGCCTCTTCCTTAACTGGTCGGGTCAGCTCCCTCGCTGTCCTTTGCCTCTCTACCAGGGCGACAACCTCGTCATAGGTGGAGGGTTCGTTCTGGCTTACCCAGGCACGAAGGTCTGGTGGTAGTCCCCTCATGTATCGGTCGATGACCAGAACTGCTAGTATCTCTTCCCAACTCCGGGACTCTGTTTGCAACCACTTTCGTGTGAGATGGATGAGGTCATACAATTGGGACCGCGGGGTTTTGTCTTCCTGATACTTCCAACCGTGATACTGCTGGGTCCGCACTGCTGTCATTACCCCAGATCTGGCCAGGATCTCTGCTTTCAGCTGGGGGTAGTCTGCCGCAGCCTCTTCAGGCAGATCATGGTAGGCCTTCTGGGCCTCCCCACACAGGAATGGGGCAAGGATGCCAGACCACTGATCTTGAGGCCAGGCCTCCCGTAAGGCTGTCCTCTCAAAGGCCAGAAGGTATGCCTCTACATCATCCTCCCATGTCATTTTCTGCAGCCAATGGCTGGCCCATATGAGCCGCGTCCCATCATGGCCGCGATTCAGCTCTGTAAGGGACTTTACCTGGTTTACCAGTTTCCGCAACATAGCTCGGTCTTGAGCAGCCTGGTCCATCAGCAGGCAATTAGTCTCTTGCTGCAGCCGCACTGCCTCCTGTTGGGCAGCTGCCTGGAAACGGGTAGCCTCCTGTTGGGCCGCCATAGCTCGTATCAGTGCCCGCACTACGTCATCCATTGTGGTGAAAAAAAATAAACCCTCTCCCTTTTTTGTTGTTGTTGTTTTGTTTTTTTAAATCACCCTCCTTCTTCCGCCACGCTGTGAACCCCAAGATCCTACCCTGACACCAGTGTGACAAAGTTACTCCTCTATCTTGGTGGGTCCTGCACTTATTGGTGGATTTTCTTGCCTCAGAAATTCACCATGTGGGTTGGGGAACAGCCCAGAGACCTTCCCCTCTGGAAGAACCCACAGTCCAGGTCAATTGGGAGGTTTGGGGGGAACCCAGGCCCACCCTCTATTCCGGGTTCCAGCCCAGGGCCCTGTGGACTGCAGCTGTCTATAGTGCCTCCTGTAACAGCTGCATGACAGCTACAACTCCCTGGGCTACTACCCCATGGCCTCCTCCAAACATCTTCCTTATTCTCACCACAGGACCTTCCTCCTGGTGTCTGATAACTCTTGTGCTCCTCAGCCCTCCAGCAGCACACCCTCTCACTCTCAGTTCCTTGCACCTCTTGCTCCCAGCTCCTCACACTCTCGCACTACAAACTGAAGTGAGCTTCTTTTAAAACCCAGGTTTAGCCTGCCTTAATTGATTCTAGCAGCTTCTTCTTAATTGGCTCCAGGTGCCCTAATTAGACTGCCTACCTTAACTGGTTCTAGCAGGTTCCTGATTACTCTAGTGCAGCCCCTTCTCTGGTTACTCAGGGAACAGAAAACTACTCCTCCAGTGACCAGTATATTTGCCCTCTACCAGACTCCTGTACCCCTCTGGTCTGGGTGTGTCACAAGGGCTAAACCAACATAACATACATTATTAAAGGTTAATACCTAAAGGTAGAAAGGAAAACAGAGAGAGAGAGGGAGGGATCTCACCCACTCCATGAGGCTTGAACTGGTTGGGTTCCCAGGTGATGGTGGTAGCTCAGGGTCCTGAGTGCTGGAGACAGGCAGAGCCCCCAGCATGATCAGTCAGGAGAAGCTGGAGTCCCAGTGGAACTGATGCATAGTTTGGGTCTAAGCATAAGAACACTTACTTGAACATAGTTAGGGGTTTTTGTAGAGAAACAACAATGGTTCAAGGGAGAACACTAGATTTGTTTATGCGTAAACTGATGACTCAAGGGTTTTCTTTAGACTAGACAATAGGAGCTGATCATTCTTGGCTATGGGTGGTGTTTTCTTCCAGGGAGCTCACAATGCAGCTAGGCTGCTTCAGTATTTTGGATATCAATCAGAGATTCATTACTAGAATTGGTCTGATAATTGCTGAGCTGTGTGGGCGGGCGTAGGTTCATTAACATCTGGAGCAGAGATTCCCACGATGCAGTGCTTCCCGGCTTTTCTGGTCCCAGAGTTCAATGCGGTTCTCTGTTCTTCATTCTGTATGCTAATCCCTGTCCCATCTTTCATGCCGATGAGGCTAGGGGAGTTGTCTCTGCCCTCCAGTCTGTATGCAAATGGAGATGTCTTAATCTTGTCACCCTTGTCAGGAGGGGTCTAGGTGTGTCCCAATGCCCTTCACTGCTCTCTGCAAGCCTTGTTTCTGATCAGTTTTGGTTCAAGCAGAGACTGGTGATGGGGGGGTGTCTTTCGTGAGTCAGACAGGCTGGATACTGCGCCCTGGTTCCCCAAGAACACAGAGCTGACTGGTAGCAAGTGGTTGGTGGCGCAGAGTGGGCTTGGCTGCTGCCTACCCCATCCCACATTGTGAACTTTGAGCCCTAAACTATGAGGAACACCCACAGAGGAGCTATTACTCTTCCTTCCATTTCCCTCAGCTAGGATCCAGAGCATCCAAGTGCCCTGCAAGTACATGACATAGAGCCACAGCTCCATGATGGGCAATATGTGTACACAGAAGTTGACTTCCCCCAGTAAGAGCTGCAGGAAGTGTTGGGCAGCCTGAAGTTTTAGGGAACACAGCCATTAGCTAGCTTTGGAGAGAGTTTGCTCTGCTCTGCCTGTTCTCCTCAGCCCTTTGAAGAAGTCAGTGTTTGAGCTGGTCAAAAATAATTAGCGGAATAGTTTTCCATCAGAAAATGCAGTTTTCTCAAAATCAAAATGTTTCATGACAAAATTTGTGACAGAAATCATTTAGGTTTTCTCATTTATTTTTTATGGCAGAACATTTAATTTCAGTAACATGAAAGTGTTTCATTTCAACTTTATCATTTTAATTTATTTCACTTAGACTTTCTTATATTCAGGTGTTAATTTTAATATTATATATACTGTATTTACTGTTTTACATTAAACATTATAACACTGACATTATCAAAACATTTCCCCATATTGTAAGAAAATAATTCCGCATTATTGAAATGAAACATTCTGATGTTTCCAAATTGAATATTTTCAGAATTTCTGTTCTATGATGTTGAAATTTTGACCCTTCCTTCCAAGTTAGATGGAAATCAGATTTTGAGAAGTTGGAATTTCCTTCCAAATGGAAATTCCATTTTCTGACCAGCTCTAGTTAGTTTCAAGAATAGCACTAGCTCTTCAGAGGCCTTGCATTCCCTGATGAAGAGCTCTTGTATGTCACAGCCCAAGCTGAGAATAGCAGGAAGAGATAGGCTCCTTCTTTCTTATGCGGTTATATAAAGGCTTTGTATAATCTGGCCTTACCATGTGGAAACGAATTTTGAGCTCATGTGCCTGCAAAACAAAGTCTTTTTAACCTCTGCAGTAAGTCTTATTAATGGATCTCTTCTGTCCCCTAAGCATTTGAGGTCAATATTTTCTCTTTGAAAGCCTATACTTTGCATTGATTCCCTAATAGCAAACAAGTGGTCATTTGGGAATTTTCTACTGTAGAGGTATGGCCCTCCCTCATCCCCATCCATTGATTCATACTCTTAAAGTCTTCTATAAAGGAATGTCCCATGGTGTCTGAGGTGCAAAATTAGGAAGTACTTAGATTTTTAGACAAACCCTCCTCTACCTCCACAGCCTGTAGAATAGACAGTTGTCACATCTATGATCCAATATGGATTTGTCCTGCTATCAGGCCAGGTATTTTGTGGCTTTTGCATTGTAACAGCATAAGATCATCTCTTTTCTCATTATTATTTTTTCATTTCAAGCATTTACAAAACTGGGCCCACAATATCTAGCCCCTTCCATTGGATAGCCTTGAGAACCTTTTAATTGCTCCCCTGTGATGCTGCTCTCTCTCTCTCTTGTCTATTCCCAGTCACCTCCCATGAGATTAAAGGAATAGTAGAAAAGCTTTCTCAGATTTGGGATATCTTGAATCTATCCGTGTTTGTAGTACCCGTCAAACCCAAAAGCCTGGGATCATGCGAGTCTAGGGTAGCTTTATGAGATAATGTTGGAGGTAACTTTGCTTGTTTATTCCATTCCATGGAAATCACAGAAGCTCATCATTTCCTCTCTTGAAGAACTTTCTGTCTGCCCCTAACAGATACTGAGGGTCAGATTCTCTAGCTGGATTACCTCAGTCACACACAGCGGCTGTAAGCCTGCCACAAATGCCCAGCAGAGAATTCCCTTGTTGGAGAGGAACTCCCTGCAGATGCTCATGGGCCCTGCATCTCTCCTGGTATATGGACTGTGCATGAGGGGCAAAAGGGAGGAGTGCTGAAGATACACCAATCCTCCAGTGATGTAGAGTCCATTAAAGACCCTAAGCCAGTAGTAGAACTGGTAGCAGCTGAAATTTATATTGAGGCCAGGTCTGGTCTTCAGAATCAGGAAGCCAGAATCGTGTAAGGCTGTAGCTGTGTCTATTGTTTGGTGCAGAGATCTGACAGCTTGGTGTTTGTACCATCTGGACTAGACACTCTTTTTCTGTGTTTTCATCCAATAAGACGACTAGAAGAGAAATAGGGGCAGATGCCCCTGAATCATTAATACCCACTGGTGCACCAGCCTAAACAGCAGCATCTGTCCTTGCAAAGGCTGGTGCATTCTGTGACAGATCTTCATGACCAACAGACCAAGTAAGGTTACCTCTTACGTTCTCACCAAGAGAGAAAATCCTGTTGAGATGGGAGACTGCACTCCCCAAGCCAGCCATTGAATTCCTATCCCTACCTCTCATTTTGTTGTCTACCAGATTACTGAGAAATCACCCTTTGGACTCTGAGATACAGATATCTAGGGGAACAGAAACAATATAAAAGTCTCCCAAATTGCTGTAGATCTCATCCATCTTTCATTCATCATTGGAAAACTCCAAAATTTTAGACTCTGTGTCAAAAGTGAAGTTCTCCTCTCTGCCCCTTCTGACCGTTTCAAATCACATTTGTCCCATGTTATCTGGGTCAGCTGCTGGGTGACCCCTTAAATGTGGAGAACGATTTCTGCTCTTTATCCTGTTGAAAAAAATCAAACTGTGGATTGAAGTTCAGGTTCTGTAAATCAAGCTTTCATTAATTGCCTCAGGAGTCACATTTTATGAAGGCAAAAATACATATCTTTAAGTGGTGAGTCAAATGGATTAAGTGAAGGGTCATTATTCTCTGTTGGGTAAACTTATTTGCTATATGCTTGTGAAACACTCCACATTTTTGGCATCTTTTCTTCCTCATTTTCTTCTGATGCAGTTTATAGTCACAAGCAGAACACAGGTTCAGCTTTTAAAGTAAATGTATTTTAAAACCTAATTAAATAAAAGTTAAAGGTGCTGCCTGATAGGCAGTATCTTAATTGAGTAGGCAATTGATTGAATTATAATTCTTTCCTTATAGATTCTCAATCCAATATTTCTTGAAAACTAAACCATCATATTCTTCAATTGCTAAAACCAATTTCAAGGTAAAAATGTCATGTCAAATCACGTAACAAAAAGGGCATTGCAAATAAGATTTATCTTGACCTTACCAATCAGTCACATTGCATCACCTCTAAAGAGTATTATTAGATTTTTATCGTTCTCTGAGAGCATCCTCTTCAGAGACTGGCCTGATAAAGTAGATGGCTTCAGAACCAATTCCAACAGATAGCCACAAACAAAGTTATGAATACCACTGCTATTGATTTAAAAGACATCACTATTGTACAGTAGATAAGATGTGTAATGAATTCACATTAATCAAATAAGTATAATGATTGCCTAAGACATATTTGGTTGTATAAATATATGTATTTTAGTGATGACTTGGTGACCAGCACAATGCTATAGGAATCTTTAAAAAGGATAGTCATAAATAAGGAAAAAATAGCTTGATTCTATATTTTCATCATACATTTGTTATTAACACATTGACTCAAATTATCTTCTAGGTCCAGAGCACATCCTCAGCTGGAGTAAATTGCTATGACGATTTACGTGAGCTCAGGATTTGAGCCCACCTTGTTTAATAGTTATTTTTAACAATTCATTTATACTAGGCTAGCCAGTTTAATATATATATTAGGGCGTGTTAGACTTGAGTTCATAGACTTGAGTTAAAAAGAGAATCCTACAACAATGTTCCATTGGGCCAAAGAAACTTGGCTACGTTGCAGGAGACGAGTGAGCTGGACCTGTTGGGGACCAGACAGAGATGGTAACCATTGGAACAATTTACCATGGGTCATGGTGGATTCTTCATCACTGACAATTTTTAAATCAAGATTAGAAGTTTTTCTAAAATATCTGCTCTACGAATTCTTCTACGGCCTGTGTTATACAGGAGGTCACACTAGATGATCACAATGGTCCCTTCTGACCTTGGAATCTATCATGAATTATTAACTCTCTGAATGCTCCTAGCCAGTTGAATTTGAAAAGACATTACAGGGAAGAAGGCACCTGCATGTAGTTAGATCTAGCTTGCTGTCAGTACTGACTTTTGGGCCTGTTCCTGCTACCACTGAAGTCGATGAGAGTTTCGCAGGCCCTTCAGTTAAAGCTTGACATGGCAAGGGGTAAAGCCCACACCTAAATATCTGAAGGGAGGCCCACAACAGCAACAAGAGAGAGAGAGAAGCACCCATTTAGAATATGTTCCTGTTACATCTGTTTGCATTAATCTTCAGCATCCCAGATTGTCTTAGCAGCAAGAAAAGCTATCTCCTTTCTCCCTACAGCATGCACCCAAATTTAGTTTTGAAATTCTGCTCTGCCTTAGTCTGATCCGTAAATCAGAAAGAAGGGGGTCTGAGCAGGATTTAAAACTCAGATCTCCATGCACAGGAAAATGGGCAATATAGCAACACGGGAACCACCACTGGTCAAAAAATAAGGGGAATTTAAAATGTATCCTGTTAAATTCTGAGCAGCTCTCGTTGGGACATTTCTGCCACCTGTTGGTTTTTCAGAAGGACACCAGAATAGTTCTTTAAAAAAATCAAAGAAACTTGTAACTACTAGAGAAACTGGGGCATTTCACTGCAGAACTGAAGTTCAATAAGTGTTATACTGTTGGTTAAAATACAGTTTTCACGCCAACAGCAGGTCACCTTGTGACCAGGGAGCCAAGTAACAAATGCAACTGAAATATAGAAAAGATAATAGTTTAGTTGTACTATAAAATTATGGTGCCTGATTCTACCGTCTGTTGCACCCCAGAGATCACACTGGTGTTAACAGGAATGTGTAGGTATATCTGAAGGCAGAGTATGGTCCATAAAACCAAATAGCTCTTAGTTACATGGGTGCAATTCCTATTATCTTCAGTGAGAGCTGCAGCCATTTTACTGAGATCAGAATTGGGCCCATAATCCGTAGCTAAGTAAAACTTGTAGTACAGATTTAAAACTCCAGTGTTCCTTTCCAGATCCTTAAAAGTATGTTTTGCTTGGCAGGGCTAAGATTTCGCACTGTTATGTATGAAAACATGAATTATTGTGGTGATAAGAAAAAGTGCTGATCTATAGACAGATAATTTAATCCCACTTTTCAAGCTAATGTGAGTAAATAGCTTTAACCATTATTATACTAATTTGATATAGAACTAAATTGTACTGCATTAACTTGGTAAGAAAGAAACAAATGGAAATTAATTTCAAGGCAACATTCAGATTGGATTTTATAATGAGAACCAATATAACTAAAAAGGAGTATTTTGGCTCTATTTATATATACAGAGTTATTCAACAGTAATATTGGTATTCTAAAAAGAACAAGGAGTATTTGTGGCACCTTAGAGACTAACAAATTTATTTGGGCATAAGCTTTCGTGGGCTAAAACCCAGTTCATTGGATGCATGCAGTGGAAAATATAATAGGAAGATATATATACCCAGAGAACATGAAAAAATGGGTATTGCCATACCAACTACAATAAGACTAATCAATTAAGGTGGGCTATTATCAGCAGGAGAAAAAAAACTTTTGTAGTTATAATGAGGATGGCCCATTTCCAACAGTTGACAAGAAGGTGTGAGTAACAGTAGGGGGAAAATTAGCATGGGGAAATAGTTTATACGTTGTGTATAAACTCCCACTCCCAGTCTTTATTCAAGCCTAATTTAATGGTGTCCAGTTTGCAAATTAATTCCAATTCTGCAGTTTCTCTTTGGAGTCTGTTTTTGAAGTTTTTTTGTTGGAGTATTGTGACTTTTAGGTCTGTGGGGTGGCTGTAGGGAGACCAGATAGCAAGTGTGAAAACTTGGGGTGCAGGGTAGGGTGGGGTGGTAATAGGCACCTATATAAGACAAAGCCCTGAATAATGGGACTGTCCCTATAAAATCAGGACATCTGGTCACCCTAGCTGGTAGTGCTAAGAACCATCATTAATGTTCCAACTGTCAGCCATGCTACAGACAAGTATAGTCTCTATGAGGTGGCTGCTGAGCTGGAGGGTGCAGTGCACTTGCTTACCTTTGGGGGACTTCTTGTGGAGCTGAAATAACCCCATCTGTTTATGAGCTGCAGGCAGCAGAGGGAACGAACTCAAAGTAGAGAATACAGGCCTCTGTAGGATTGACTCATATTAGAGCCTAAGAGACAGTCATTATGCCCCCTAGATACGTTTACAGTAGATATAGGCATTCCTTGCTTCCTCTGCCTCTTGACTAGGCCAAGCAAAAACTGGGGGCTCTGAACTGAGGGGGTGCTATGTGAGACAGTAGGGTTGCCAGGTGTCCAGTTTTCGACCAGAATGTCCGGTCGAAAAGTGAAACTGGCAAGGTCCAGTCGGCACATCTGACCGGACACTAAAAGTTCTGTTACCTGCAGTACCTGGCCTCTACTACTGGGGGGTGGGGGTGGGAAGAGCAGTAGCTGCTGCTGGAGCTTGGAGAAGTGGCTTTGCTTAGCAGGTGCTGCTTTTCCCAGCTCCCAGCCTGATGGAGAGAACTGGCTGGCTCTCAGACCGGGCTCCAAAATAGGTACTAGTGCCATCTAGGTGGGTAACCTGTCTGCCCCCCGCCCCAATTTCCCCAGCCCCTTGCTCCAGGGATAGAGCCCCCACCCTCCTGTGCCCCAAGTTCCCCTCTCCAACCCCTCGTTCCAGGGACCGACACCCGCCACTCTACTGTGCCCTGATTTCCCCACCCAAGCCCCTCGTTCTGGGGACTGACACCTGCCCTGTTGTGCCCTGATTGGGCAGGCTCTGCATCAGCTCCTCCCAGTCTGACTCTGCAGGCGGCAGGTGAGTCCCAGGGGTTGGGGCAGGGCTTCAGGGGACGGGGTGGGGCAGGGTGTTAGCTTTTCAGGTATTAGAAAGTTGGCAGCCTATGGGATGGAGGGGATTTTCTGATGGGGGGTTGTTTTGAGTCATGATCAGATGGAAGGGGTTTTGTGTGCATAGCGGGGCATTGCCCAGGATGAGGGTTTAGGGGAAGGAGAAGATTTCTAAGAAGTGAGTTAGGTTTCTGGGAGGGAGTTGAGGGGGGAAGGTTTGGCAGAGCTGAGGTGGGAGAATGGAAGGAATAGGGGTGGGAATGAGGGAACTGGTGAATGATGGTGAGTGTAGATGAGCCAGTGGTATACAGTAGGGAGCAGGAAGGCAAGAGTACAAGCAGTCCCACAGAGACAAATACTCCTTTCTCTGTGCCCTGCCCTGTACTGTAATGTGCCCTATGTTTTCATTCTGAAATGAGGCGGATGCAAAGTGGGGGAAGAGAGGGATCCTTTCTTTCTATCTTCCAATCAACCTCCCTCATCCTCCACCAAACCCCTCCTTGGGACATCCACCACCAGTGTCCTCGTTTGAAAATCTGGTCAACATGTCAGAGGAAGCGCCACCTGTTTTGGCAGCAACTGCTACCACAAAATACCAAGTATTTTGTTAAGGTGAATACTGAAATAAATATTAAGTGCTCTGCTTTTGGTGTTCACGTATTTCCTACCCTTGGCTTAGCTGACTCCTGTTTACACCCAGCTGAGGTGCACAGTAGAGGAATGGAGATGAAGAGGTTGGAATAAGGGAGACATTGGTGGGGAAAAAATCGAGATTTCAGAATTTGTTTTCATCCCTCATTGGAAAGAAATTGTGACCTTTCAAAAAATATTTGAGAGAAAGACCCACCCCAGAATAGCCAATAAGTCAGTGGTTGGGGTACTCACCCAGACCCAGGTTCAAGTCCACTCTGAGCCTGTGGGCTATCGTGGGGTGGGAGGTCTCTCTCTTTGACCAGAAAATTCCATCCTAAACTTGAGAAACCACGAATCAATGTGTTCCGATGAAAAAAGATTTTGTTCAAAAATATTCCTGACCAGCTCCAGTGGCAGCTCTACCATCTTCTCTAATCATTTTTTTTTTAAAGAAAAGATATAACCAAAGACGCAACCCTTCAAAAGCTCATTGTGGGATCAAGTAGCCAGAGTATGCACCTGGTACTTGGTCCTGCTAGTGAAGGCAGGGGGCTGGACTCGATGACCTTCCAAGGTCCCTTCCAGTTCTAGGAGATAGGATATCTCCATTAATTTATAATTTAATTTATTTATAATTTATATCATTTTTTCACAGCTGCTGTCAGGAAATACAGGTTGAAACGGATCCTGTAGCATACAACATACGGGGAGACTGCAGTGGTGCTCTGCATGGGCACATTAGTCCACCTGAGCATTGTATGTTGCAGGACTGGAGCCTTAACTATATAATTTTGAAAGAAAATTGGTGCATTTTTGGCACAGGTTCTCATAGCATGAGTTTGGCAGCCATGTTCTGGTCACTTCATGTCACTTCGGCAGTATTAAGGGAATGGCACTCCAGCAGATCTTCACATGGGAGTCCCTCTGACAGAGACTGGTTATTCTGGGTTGTGGCTGTGTTGTGTCACTGGAGCAGTAACAAAGTAGCCAGAATATAATATACTGATGATCCTTGGCTTTGAGATTTACTTTCCATTAATTATCTGCAAAATATTTGCCTAAAATGTGCACCCTGATGCTAGGAAATATGTTTGCTAATATGCTTCCTCAAAAGTGTGCAAATGCCATCAAAGTGAAGTTTTTGCACTGATCACTCAGATCTAAGAAAAATGCTGCATAAGATGCATGAGAATTTTACTTTGATTTTTTTATAGCAAGATACCTACTGCTCTGCAGCTTTTATAAACGTTATTTGAAAAGAGTTGGCCATTGAAGAATATATTTTAATGTAAGTATTTGTATGGTGTTTGAAAATGTTTCTGCACCTCCAGTATATTAAATGCATCTCTCTATTCTGTACCCCTTTCTTATTACAGACATGTAACCATCGTTCTAACAGAGAGATAATCTGTTGCACAACTCCCTCGCTGAAATCCTTCAATCTGCAACTACCCCTTGCAACAAAAGTGTTTTTCATTTTTGATGGAGTACGCAAACAATACTTTGATTTTGATTATGTGAATAATCCTGTATTTAAATCTTTCGAAAAGCCAGTGGTGATCTCAAGGGGCAATCAAAATATACTGGAAATTAAGGTAAGAAATGCTTAGATGTTTTTTTAAATCATTGGCTTTGATCTACTAGACTTTATGCAGATAAACTGAAACACTATTCAGAAAACAATATTATATAATAATATTTCAGTTTACACCAGCAAATAGGTACTAAAACACAAACTATCTGTCATAACACTTATGTGTAATAGGGGGCTGATGTTTAATGAAGGTTTGAAGAAAAGATCTGAAGGATCTCTGCAGAAAAATGTTCTGCAGGGAATATCTTGACAGCATTGTTCTCTACTTGTACCACATTCTTCTGAAATCCCAGTTGTCATGAACTATAGATAAAGAGCTGATTTCAGATATACCAGGGGAACACTTGGCACACTGGGTGGGAATGCAAAGGGGACTTTCCTGGTCCTCAAGGGAGCTAGGGGATAATTCAGTCCCAATGCAAGTTAGAGCAGCCTCAGGACTGTTCTAAATTGCACCAGCTTTTAACAGCCTGTTACAAGTTGTTATACCAGAATGGATAACCCAGAGCATAGCATGCTCCAGCAATATCTCCTTCCCACCATGAGCCCCAGAACACTTGGGGAATCTTCAGCTGCACACTTAAGAATTAGCAGGAGTAAGGATCTAGCTCAGAATTTTAAATGGTTGGTCTGTAGACTCATCTATTCCTCCTCTATGGTTTTGTGTCCTTTCCACTGGAGGAAAATGGAACTGTCTTAGCAGCACTGGCATTCTAGATCTTGGATTCAGGAATTACTGTTTCTGCTTCATTGGAAGCAGTGATGATGGTAGAGGAGTTTGGTTAAGGACTGGTTTATTGGAGGGTGACCGCAATGACCCTTCAGCCCTGTTGGTTTACCTTGTAGTCATTGTGCCCTAGGCAGCTGCCTTCTGAAGCCTAATGCCCGGATGATTTCCTGGCAACCATTTAGAGAATGATGTTAGTCAAAGCTGGTCTCCTAGAATAAAGCATGAACAGACAGCAATTTAACATCTTCCTCCAAATAAAATTAGTTATAGTGGGATGTGTCCATTGAAACACTGAGGCGACTTTTAGAATTTATGTTCAGGAGCCAAAAGATCTTTATAAGCCATACTGGCAACACTTTCCCCTCACCCCTACACACAGACAAAATCACACACACGTAAGTTTACATGCCTCATGGTCTTATTTTGAGCAATAATTAAGCAACCACAGCATGAAATTAAATGGTAACTTGCTTCAGTGAGCAAACTGTTCTACCAAACCAAAGTTCTTTTATCTTTTTCTTAATTAGTTTTAGAAGGGGGGAGAGCTTTTATCACGAGTTTTTCAGTCGGACTAATCTAGTGTGACACATTTGGCTTTCAACAAATGACTGGATACTGACTGAAAGTTTCTTTCTGGTTTCCCTTGATGAACACAAGATGTTTTATAAGAAAATATTGCTCAGAAAAACTATATTTATTCAACTGCTTTATCTAGGACTTTGTCCATCTGGGCATTGTGTTCCTGAAGTGCCAGATGTTTTTTGTCTTCAGTGGAGGGCTTCCAAAACTCCATATTACACTCTGTGTCAAGGTCCCTCATCACAGCCATCTTCCTTTGCCAAGTATGTGACGCTCTTTGAAGTCTTATCAATGCTACTCATATAGGCTGGTCAGAGGGGTCATGGCAGAGTGACACGAGGCACTCTCTTGGTCAATTCCCACCCAATGAGCTGAGAACACTGCTTCTGAAATGCTCCCATCTCCTGCCAACTTGCAAAGCACACAAGTTAGGATAAATCTTATTGTCTGTCAAACTAGGACAACCAAAAACTCAGTCTGGACAAGAAAATGTAATTACTTATTGCCTGCCAAAAGAAGTCAGTGACCCGTTCTTATGAACTTTAGGCCTGCTGACTGCCCAGTGCATCCTAGCTGTAAATGAAAAATGACCTCCTGTCCAAGTTTGCTTGTGAACACCACCAAACTGCAGAAGGAATGTATGGTTTGTCCACATGGCGGGCTCCTTTGTTGAATTCCTTCTAAGGCACTACTCAACCAATTGCCCCATACCATATTTACAGGCTAATTATACATGTTTTCGTCTTCCAACTTCCCAAATGCAATATCTGTCTGTTTATTCTTGGGTATTTCTGTCATCCATTATCATAGTACGTAACTGCAGTCCAGTGGCATTCACAAGGAAGCCATAGGAATAGACCAATGTTTGCTTTAAGCCTCTGGTTGTACATGCCAGGCAAGCAGGGCAACAAGGAATGTTAACAGCCAATCAGATCAGGTCAGCAGCTTGTCCCAGCATGTAGGAAGTGATAGGCAAATACATAGAAGTAGAAGAAACAGCTGAAACCGACTCAATAGCAGCTCTAGGTCCGAATTATTAGTCAGACACTTTAACTTGTCTTAGCTCTGCATGTGATCATTACTTAAGATTCTCTTGAAAATGCCCATCAGTGCTGTCCTGAGTCAGAGGCAGGCCGTTTAATTAAGTGCTGCTGCATCTGAGCCCCTACAAGATTGTGCACAAGTGCACTACAGTGTCTGGAGCAGCTGTTCTACAGGGGTCCTTCAGCTTAAAGAACTAGACAATTCAATTAACAGTGTAAATGGGACAGAGAACTAGGCCGAAGGTAGTTTTCATGGACTCCTGTTGTATCTCTCTAGGGCCAGTCCCCCAGATTCCAGAGTATAGTCTGAGTCCACTGCCCTCACCACCAACATGGATCCCTCTCATGCTCTTACTGCAGTTTTATATCAACTTCAATCCCCGTTTCCATTCAATCTCTAAACAGGGACTGAGCAACAGGCCCAAAGCTTTGCCTGATCAGAGCTCATACACACATACCAAACCAGAGACAGACTACAAGTATTACTTATATATAGCAGGTCTTGATTTTTAAACAGAACTCATTCTGGCCATGGAAAAATATTGGGACCATCACAATTTCATGTCAAACAATCAAACTTGACAAGTCTGCCCTAGAAATCAAAGATGGAAGTGATCTATTAAGCCACCTTGTCCATTCCCAGTCCAGTGTAGGATGTTCTCTGTGGGGTAATCTTAAGTGTCACTGCCTCTTGGTGTGGTCTTTTTAGGGGTCTCAGCTTCTGGCTGACCCTTCTGAGCTTGGTCTCAATCAGGTCAGTTCCTCGATCCTCACATCCAATTAAGTTTATCAGCCCTTCAATTTTAGGGCTTGCAGTCTCCTTCAGTCTCCTGGCTGTTTTCTTGGAGGCAGCCTCGTGTAGGACTGTCACCCCTTTGCTACCTAAGGGTTTTCTGCCTCCCCTTCCCTTCTCTGTGCTCTCCCCTTTAGCAGATCTTGTTTTCTCTATTGGTTGTAGCTGTGGGTGCCTGCCTCCAGGATTGGTAGTTCTCGTAGCTACGTGGGGGTGTGATCAAGCTGCTTGCTTGTAAACCAGAGAGACTCTCCTCCCCCCTCTGTCTATGCTTAGTATGGAGTTTGTAGACTCCATTACATTAAGAAACTTGTCCAGTCCATTTTTAAATGATTATTGATCGATCGCCTTCCATGTCCTTTAGCAGATTGTTACAGTCTTGAATCTCCGCATTAGGAATTATTCTGACATTAAGCCTGCATCTTCCATTCTTAAATTGTGTTCCATTATTCCTACTGATGATCTGTAGGACCACTCTAATCCTTCAGTGCTGTTCAACATGCTTCAGATACTCGTTGTTGTGGGAGCAGATGGTATATAGAGTTGATCTGTGATGGCTACTCCAAGTAGTAACTAACTGCCCCATCTGGCTTGAGGGGGAACCAACTTTAAAAACCAGGGTGGGGATGGGTAACAGATTCTTTTTAAAAAACAAAAGAACTAACATGAAAGGGAATCTTATTCTCCCACCCGGTAGTACTCAATAGGCACTCCCTTCTATCCCTAAAATATCTGACACATTCTGTGATCCTTAACTGAGCAGAATTCCCATTGAATAAGAGGCTTGAGTAAGGATCTTAGAATTTAGTCCTACAAAACTATCCTATACTTATTATGATCTGCTCTGCATGGGTACAGGGATCTGCTCCCATGGAACTCATTGCAGGGTCAGGACTATGTGTTCTTCAGCACTCCTTTCTTAGGGAAAAATAATAATAATAATTAATAATAAATCCATAGCTAGCCAATGGTAAAGTGTGTTCTTATTAGTGTTACCCTCAATCTGCCTGCCCCACTTCCCTCCGATTGTTTGTTAAAAGTACTCTGCATTTTGTCTCAAATTAGATTGAAAGGTCTTCATGGCAGGAGCTGTATCTTCTTAAATATTGTATTCTGCCCAGCACCAAGGGGACACTAATCCTAGACAGGGTATTTGTCTGGTTTTAAGCTGGACAGCCCTGTTTTTAAATGGTTTGTCCCTGTCGGTACAGAGACAAAACCGGCCGTGGTTATGTCTGTTACCATCGATGGGGGAATATGACAGGACGGAGTCCCGATCCTGTCTCTTTTCTAGCCACAAACCACTCAGAGACTTTCTTCTGGTCAAACACCTTTGCAATTTATTTAGTGTTCTCCCCACCACCCTAACAAATTTACACAGCTCTGTATTTACAATAACATACACTCCTTAGCTCCTTAGAAGGTATCTTCCACCTGAGAGATCTCTCTTGGCTCTGATTCTGAAAAGGCTACCAGTCTTTCTTCCCCCGTGGGCACTTCCTTCCTGTGCCCTTCTACCTTCTGGGCTAAATAGCCTTGCAACTCTCTCCTGCCCATCCCCAATCTATCAACTAGGCACAGCTTTGCCCCTCAGGTTCACTCCGGGGCAATTTAATTGGTGATACAGCAGTACAGCTGCTGTTGCCCAGCACACTATCACAGTGACACCATTTTGAAGAGCGCACTGCTCTTCCCCCACCATCGTGACTTCGTACACACTGTGTGTGCAAGGTCACACTGGCAGGGTGTAGTCTCACAGCCAGGGGCAAGTCCAGGCTATTTCCAGAAGTACCCGAATGTCCAGTATTCTGAGGATGCATGAGTGGCCACCCTCCTTAATCCTGAACAGGGCCTTTGGGCACTAACACGATACAAGTAGCAATAATAATAATGATTCACCTTAGTCTGGGATGTAGTCAAGGGCAGTTTTCCTGGATAAGGGGTGCAGAATGGGGTCCTTTTAATGCTGTCATTGTTACTGGTTAATGCTCATCTTTGGTTTGTAGAACAATTTATCCAATTTACTGGGGTGACCATATTTCCCAAAGAGAAAATGGGATACGCCGAGAGGCTGACCCGTGCCCTCTCCCACCCTGCATGGAGCTGGCCCAAGCCCCCTTTCCCCTGCACGGTGCTGGCCTGAGCCACCTGGCATCACTGCTCGCCCAAGTCCTGCCACCTGGGGCTGACAGCCTGAGCCCTGGTACCTGGTGTTGCTACACACCTCCCTGACTGTTCCTCTGCACTCTCCCAAGAGAGGTGTGCCCTGCTTTTTTGGCAAAACTGGGCATTTGTCCCGTTTGCTCTTACCAACTGATCATCAATAAATGCCTAGTTTTGCCAAAAAAGTCAGGACATCCGGGATAGGACTTAAAAAGGGGACTGTCCCAGCCAAAATAAGACGGTCCTACAATTTGCCCAATTCTATGAGAGCAATTTGCTGTCAAGTTTCACTCCCTTTGTAAATATAATGTATTTCCCCATGCCATTTACAAAACAAAATGTTTGAGATGCCTACAATGTAGTGGATAACAGAATGCCAGTTTTGTATAAACAGGGCTATATAATGCTTCCTTTCTCATGTGAATTATGCAAAAATGTGAGACAGTAAAAAAACCCAGCAGAATATGTTCCTTGGATGTTTACATTTTTAGAAATCATGTGGGTTGCATGAGTGTAACTGAGAACAGAGTTTGGCCTTAAACATTTTACTTCCCTTTTTGTTTTTCTGCGTAACTGTCATTTACATTAACAGAAATTAAACGTGCATTGGCTGGGCAATAGAAGACTAATTGTGTAGTCTTTTGTTTGATTTCCTAATTGTTGCTTTTGCTACCTTAAAATAATATTTTCTGAGTCAGTAGTAGAGCATCTCCTTAAGAATTATATTAAATGATTGTTAATATAATATTTTTAAATTTTTTTTTCTAGGGAAATTACATTGATTCAGATGCTATTAAAGGCGAAGTGCTAAAAGTTGGAAATAGAAGTTGTGAGAACATCCGCCTACAGTCTGAATCAGTTTTCTGTATGGTTCCCAGAGATCTGCTGAAATCCCACAGTGAGCTAAATATAGAGGTGGGATACCCTCACTCCATATATGATGTAGCTAATAATGATGCCACTGGAATTATGGTGCCTGCAAACTTAAAATGCAACTCTAATCCTCATGTTGGTAGTGGTTTCAGTTCATGAACTTTCCCTTGTGTGTGTGTGTGTGTGTGTGTGTGTGTGTGTGTGTGTGTGTGTGTGTCTTATTATTTCTAAGTTCCAGCTTTCTTCAGAAAAATGTGAATTCTTTTACGTGAAACATTATATTAGGTGTTGTACAGACAAACAACAAAAGATGGTCCCTGCCCCCAAAGAGTTTACAATCAAATTGTAAGACAAGAGACAACAGGTGGATGTGGACAGATAGACAGGGAAGCATGTGGAAATATTGAGGCAATAGTTTTGGTCCTGTTCCTGCAGGCCTTCCTTGGAGTCAATGGGATCAGGCACTTTGTGCAGATATTTAGGACAAGTACTTGAATCCAAGTCCTACATCCTTTTGTGTAGAAAAAGCATGAAATAACCTGTTCTTCACATACACAATTTGGTTTTATTAGTTTGATAAAATGCAGATATTTAGGCAGGGCCAGCTCTAACTTTTTTGCCATCCCAGGCAAAAAAGAAGAGCGCCGCCCCGCCGTAACATCCCCCCTAGCGCCACGCCGAGTCGCCGAAACCCGCCCCCCCAGTGCCGCGTGGGGCCGCCCAAACCCCTCCTCGCCCAGTGCCGGGCCGGGCCGCCCAAATCCCCAGAGCGCCGGGCCGCCGAAACCTCCGCCCCTGCGAGCGCCGGGCCGGGGCCGCCGAAACCCCTGCCCCCCCGTGAGTGCCGCACTGGGCCGCCGAAACCCCAGGAGCGCCGGGCCAGGCCGGGCCGCCCAAACCCCCGCCCCGAGCGTTGCGCCGGGCCAGACCGCCCAAACCCCCAGAGCGCCGCGCCGGGCTGGGCCGGCCAAAGCCCCTGAGCGCTGCACCGCACCAGCGAAGCCCCCCACAACCCCCAGCGCCGCACCGCCGAAACACCCCCGCGCTGCCCGGCCGAAACAAAAACAAAAAAACGGGGTTTTTTACCCCCGCCACCCCAACATTGGCCACCCCTTTTGAGGTGCTGCCCCAAGCACGTGCTTGGTCGGCTGGTGCCTAGAGCCGGCCCTGTATTTAGGACAAGTACTTGAATCCAAGTCCTTCACCCTCTATGAACCAAAACTTGGTCCCCCTGAGTTACTGAGGGTGTTGCCATTGATTTAAATAAGGCCAGAATTTGACCCTGTGTTGATTCATATGGCATTACAAGCATCTTTCAAAATTGTTGAGAAAATTGTTGAGAAAAGACAAAAATCACAGAAGTGAGAGCCGTGGGGGGAAGTGGGGCCAGGGCTGGGAGCTGGGCCGTGGTCAGGGGCCGTGGTCAGGGGCCGAGGCCAGGGCCAGGCAACGGTCAAGGCCAGGAACCAAAGCCATGGCCTCAGCTGGGGGAAGGGCTGGAGCTGAAGTGGAGCTGGGCGGCTCCCTCCCCACCTCCCGTGGGAGCTGGCCCGAGCCCTGTCACACCCCTCTTAACGTTTCTACATGCCCCCCTAGTGGGTGCGCCCTGCAGCTCGGGGACCACTGATTTAGATGGTAAGCTTCTTGTGGTAAGGACAGTTTGTTTGTCATGTGTTTGTACAACACCTATCACAGTGTGGTCCTGGTCCATGACTGTGCCTCTTAGGCTCTACCTGAATACAAATAAAATAATTATAAGAGAAAATTTCTGTTAAAAGCACAGGCGCTAATTCTTGGCTATAGAGCTGACAAACTATGAAATCAAATGTTCTCCTTATGCTTTCCCTTTGGCAAATACATTTTCATAGAAGATTGAAAATGCCATGTCACTCATACTTAATCTATGTATATATGATATTAAATGCACAGACACTTTTACATTTATGTCGCTGGTTATGTAACTTATTTAATCAGTTCTATTATGTCATATTTCCTTAATCCGTTGACTCCTAACAACCACGGGTGTGGCACATTGTACATGTGGAAGCAAAGAGTTCAGTAGTGAAGGGGTTAATCATGTTGTCTACTTGTTTACTGGCAAAAAGTCTTGGAAATTGTCTGCCCAGCAAAGAAGAAATTTTGTACTTCTGATGGACAAATCCTTCATTACGGTACTCAAAGGACTGACTTCCACACAAGAAAGACGAAGGATTGCCAATGCATTCCAGTTGACTGAGATAGTGCCATGTGTCCGAAAATAATTTTGCCCTGGTAGCTGGTCAGTGTGTGTTTCCTTGTTTTTTTAAAACTTGTTGACTAGCTAAAGATTGGCAAGGATAGAATCACATGACCATGGGAACTATACTACAGAACCTGCAGCATATTTCAGCCAGACGGACATGTACTAGGGCTGTTTTAAAATCAAATACAGTGCTTTTTCCTATAAACCCCCACTTTTGCTAGTGCAATTTGAGTAAAAGGTGATTAACACAAGGTGGCAGTTTAGATTGTAAGCACTTCAGAGCTGGGACTGTCGTCTTTGTTCTGTGTTTGTGCAGTGCCTATCATCATGGGCGGCAGGTATTGTAGGCCAGCAGAGGCTAAGTCTCCCCTAACCTAGGCCTGTGGCTCCACCTACATTCTGCCCTGAGGCCCCGCCCTCAATTCCCCTCTCCCCTGAAACCAGCGGCAGCTCTGCTGTGGCCAGTGGCCCGGGGCAACTCAGTCCAGCCAGCAGCCTGGTGCTTAGGCCCGCCGCCGGTTCGATGCTTGGGCCCACTGGCATGGCTGAGACAGGTGGGCCAGGGCTCCTCCAGCCACGGGGCGGGGGTGGGGCTCCTCCAGCTGTAGGGGGGGCAGCTCGGGACTCCAGCTGGCGAGGACAGGGCCTTGGACAGAAGGGGCGGGGCTGGGGGCTAGCCTCCCCAAAGGGGAGGTTCACCTGCCACCTATGCCTATCACAAAGGGGTTCTGGTCCAGGCCTGCGGCTCCTATGTGCTACATAATGCAAAGAACAAAGTAATTGTCTGTGTGTGCAAATGCTGGGTTTCATGTGTACAATATAATTTTGTGGGTGTGATGGCTACTTGGCTTCTTGAAAGGATGTGATGAACCGCAGAGGACCATTTCCACCAGTGCAAATTCATTACTCCAAACTTCTCTCCATGGTGGAGCCTTTCAGGCCAGGATTTAGCCCATAATGGGTATTTCAGAATCACTATTTCAGTGCTAATATGAATTATATATTTTTGGTGGATTTTTTATTTTAAATCTTCAATATCTTTTTCTTTGTTTCTGTTAGTGGAAGCAAGAAGTTTCATCAACACTTATTGGGAAAGTGCTGATTGTGCAAGATCAGAATTTCACAGGACTGATTGCTGGAGTTGTCTCAACATCAGTGTTATTTTTATTGTTGTTGGGGTTTTTTCTATGGATGAAAAAGAAAAAACAAATTAAAGGTGCATCATTGCTTCATGAAGTAATGTAAAAAATATGTGGGTTCTTTTAAAGCTTAAACTGTTTTATGCACTGCCTACATGTAATGTAATATCCTTCTCATATACCCTGCCAGTAGAAATTGCAAAATATAGGTCCAGTCTTCGGTTGCATTTCAGCTCCTTTTTGGTGCCAGGGCTGTGTGAAGGGCCAGAAAGCAGATCTGGCCAGCTGAGAATTCCCCTGAGGCTGAGCTCTCAAGTGGGGTAAACCCTAGCCAGTCCTCTCCCCCAGTCAGTCTTGGCCTAAGGGGCGGGAAGAGGGCATGGTTGGAGTGAACTGTACTTCATCTATACTCAACTGTTGTGGGGTCCCTTACAGCCAGGGACTACAGCCAGCTGGTATAAATTAAAGCAGCCCCCAGGCTGCTCTAACTTTTATTGAGGCTCAGGTCAGCACATTTCCCTGAATTTCCCTGGTGGCCCCCCTTCTCAGTACAGCCAAAAATCTAGCCCCTATACGCAGGGGCGGCTCTAGGCACCAGCAAAGCAAGCATGTGCTTGGGGCAGCCCATTTGCAGAGGCGGCAGGGATCCAGCATGGGAGCTGAGAACCAACAGGGGGCCCTGGGAGCTGTAGTTCCTTGGTTAGCTCCCTGCCTATAGAGCCAGCCCTGGAGCAGGGAAAGAACTACATTTCCCAGCATTCCCTTGGCTACTACCAACAGGAAAGAGGGGGAGGGAGTGAGGTAGCTGAGACCTCATGCTGCAGCCTGCTGTGAATGGAGAGCTGCACTGTGAGTAGGGATACCATATTTTAACATTCAAAAAATAGGACACTCCACAGGGAGGGAGGGTAGCCCCACCCTGCCACCATCCACTCCCTCCGACTGCCCCCCACAGAAACCCCAACCCATCCAACCCCCCTGCTCCCTGTCCCCTGATCACCCCCTCCTGGGACCCCTACCCCTAACTGCCCCCCAGGACCCCAACCCCTATCTAAGCCTCCCTTCTCCTTGTCCCCAACTGCCCCCTCCTGAGACCGCCCCAACTTCCCCCCTAGAACCCCACCCCCTACTTGTCCCCTGACAAATCCCCGGGACTCCCATGCCTATCCAACTGCTGCCTGTCCCGACTGCCCCCCCCCAAATCCCTGAACCATCCAACCCCCCCTGCTCCCTGACCCTTGACTGCCCCCCCCCGGAACCCCCTACCCCTTCTCTAACCCCCCAGCCCCCTTACCGTGCCACTCAGACCAGCGTGTCTGGCTTCACGCAGTGCCAGACACGCTACTGCATACATGCTGCCGTGCTCCCTTGCGGAGCCACAGCCCCCCCCCCCCCCCCCCCCCCAGCACCTGCCTTCCAGATTTGAACACCTCAGAATTCAGGAGTGCTCAAGCTCGGTTTGGGCAGCTGTTACTTCATTTCTCCCAAATCAAATATACTGATCCACTGTAACTTGCTGTAGAAAAAGTAGGATAAAATTGAGCAAGAAATGCTTCCCAGTGGTTATTAGGACTGGAATTGCTATTTTCAACAGCCATTGCCTTTTTGTTTGTTTGTTTGTTTAAAAGGAAGACAGTGATATTGCATTGGCAAATTCCCCATAGAAAGAAAGAGTGGAAGAAAAGAATAATAAAGGCACCTCAACTTTTCCTCATTTATGTAGGACAGTCTTATAATATGCATCCAGATATCCTCCAATCACACAGGCTGAAAATTGTTCCACTTTACTGCAGTTCTGTAACCATATGGGAACCAATCCTGTCTGTGTTCTGTGCACATGTAAAATTCATGCTGAATGACCTGCCGTGGGAGCGAGTTACCAGTGACCCAGGGCTGCGGCGGAAGGAGGGTGCAGGTGGGGGAGGGGGGAGAGAGCCCAGGGCTGGGGCAGCAGGAGGTGTGTGTGGGGGCAATGGTGGGGGGGAATGAGGGAGCCCAGAGCTGGGGTGACAGGGGGTGTGGGTGGGTGGGGAGAGCCCAAGGCTGGGGCAGCAGGGGGATGCGGCGAGGAGCCCAGGGTTGGGACGGGGGGCAGCCAAAATTTTTTTTGCTTGGGGCGGCAAAAAACTTAGAGCCGGCCCTGCCTATACGTGTTGCAAATTAGGAACTCACTGTACATGAGTTTGACACTGTTTCTTTCAAACCCTCTTTCAGATCTGGGTAGTGATTTAGTTCGTTATGATGGAAGAGTGCATACTCCTCATTTGGATAGGCTTGTGAGTGCAAGGAGTGTAAGTCCAACTACAGAAATGGTTTCTAGTGACTCTGTAGACTACAGATCAACGTTTCTAGAAGGTGCGTCTCTGTTGTTAATCTGAGCAGTCATTGCCATATTTTTAACTTTCTTGTTTTTCAGCTATCTTCATATGACCACCTGTTTTGAACTATATCTTATTGCTCAATTTTTCATCAGACCTGTCTGTCTTTTGTTAAGGACCTTCACCTGCTTTTTTATAGAAAGTAGACTTCAGGAGTATTTCACCAGGTTAAACTGAGGTGGTTTTTTTTTTAATTTTCACTATCGTCTGAGTGGCAAAAAGAGATGAGATTAGTGAACACGTTGTAAAATCAGTGTAAAAAATTTATAGAAAAAAATACCATATTCCAAACCTTAATGAGGAGCTGCAGATTTATGAATTTTTCACTCTTATATATTTATGTAGGTCTACCAGGTAAAAGGTGCAATTCTACTCCAAAAAGAGCCTGCAATCCCCACCCTAACTCCGCCCCCTCCCTGCCCCTATTGGATCCCTTCCCCAAATCTCCGGCCCGGCCCCACCTCTTCCCCCAGCACGCGGCGTTCCTCCTCCTCCTCCCCTGTCCCTCCCTGCCCCGCGAATTAGCTGTGTCGCGGCACAAGGGCTGGGAAGGAGGAGAAGCAGGATGTGGCGGGGCACTCGCGGAGGAGGCGGAAGTGAACTGGAGCAGGGGGGGTGGGGTCGGGCCACGGGGAGCTGCCGCACCCACCGATTTTCCGGAGCACCCACGGAGTCAGCGCCTATGTTAGGGCACTCTCCTGTGATGTGGGAGACCTAAGTTCAGATTGCTGGTCTACATCAGGGAGAGGGGGAATTGAATGTGGGTCTCCCACATCCTTGGTGATTGCCCTAACCATTGGGCTAAAGGTACTACCTCCTCCTCCTCCAGCTGTTTGGTGAAGCTAGCCCTTAATTTCCTTTGCTTTTATGTTAAAAAAATGTCCAGAAACAGCACCAAACAGTTCATTATGGGTCAAAGTAAATGTTTTGTTCAACCAGAAAATAATTTTTGTGGACTTTTTTGATTGCTGAAATTTTTCAGAATTTTCTAATTTGGTTTGGGTCAAACTGATTTTTTCCCCTACCCCAATTTTTATTTTTTTTTAACTACCAGCAAACTGAAAAATCAGTTATTCACCTTCCTCTGTCCAGGACATGTTTGCCATACTCTCCTACAAGGCTCCTTCATCTTGTTGATATAAAAGAAAGCTACAGCATATTCCTAAAAAATCACAAGAACTAAATTAATATTGAATATGCCTTTGATATGCATATCAGTTACTGTAAGGAATAAAATGAAAAGAAGATTGGAAAACTTCGAGGTACACTGATAACAGCTATTAACATTATTTTACAAAACTGGAAAGACTCGCCTCAGTTACATAGTGATAATTGGATACACTCCCTCCTTGTGCAGCATAAATGTGAGGGATTTGTGTTTCTAAACATAACAGCATGGAGTTAATATCTGGAATCTAATGAATAATTTTAGCACTATCTGCATTTTATAATTTCATGTAACATATCTATGTCCAATTCCTTTTTTCTCTCTGATAAAATAGCCTCATCTGTTAGGGGTTTTCTTTGACAGTGGGCTAAATTCTGCTCATTGACTCTGCTGGACTCATTCCATATGTAACTGAAAGTAAATTTTGGCTCTTTGATTCTATTATACAAAACGGTAGTAAAATGTTTAAGAAACAATACCAAAAAAGTGAATGTTCTATTGATTTAAACTATTCCCAAATCATTTACTATGCTTAACTGAAATATTGCAATTGCTGTCATTTAAAATCTGTTGACAAATTGTGGTTTTTTTTTCATGTTACACCAGCTGTATTATCTTTGGAAGCTACAGGATATGACTCACCTTTAGGCAATTCCCTGGTTGAATATTGACCATTAGATAAATATAGCTTGTCACAGGCAGTTTGGGAATTTAATCAAATTTCATGAAATGTAATCAAATTTCATGAAATGTAAAGTTGCCTACCAAATTATAATCTGACAGTAACCCAAAGTTTTGTATTTTGAATCCTTTACTACTTCCTACTTGCATCTGTGTTCTTCTCCAATTTTACTCCAATGGCTACATAGTCTAGATATACTTACATACTTCTTTTTTTTTTTTTTTTTTTTTTACATTGGCTAGAAGTGGAAGGGCCTGATACTGTTCCCTCTGACGTAAGTGGCAGTTTTGCCATTTACTTCAAAAGAAGCTTGGTTGGGCCCAGAGTAAATTTCTGTCTCTGGTGACGTAGTTTACATGAGCTTTGGCAAGGCAGCTACCTATATTTTCCATTTCCCTTTTGTGACGGGGTATGTGGTAAAGCAGGCTAACTTCCAGACTGATCGAGTATAACTGACTTTGCATAAGTACCAGTTAAATACACCTCTTGATCTTCCAGTGAGCACAGCAGGAAGCTTAAAAGAATTAAAATAATTTCTGTTCATCTTGCAGATCAGTTTCCAAATTTGTCTCAGAATGGCTCATGCAGACCAGCACAGTATCCTCACACAGACCTAGCATCCATTCTGTCCAGTGGGGACTCAGATTTAGCCAGTCCACTGCTGCAAACTAATGTCCACATTGACATCGGTGCCTTAAATCCAGACCTGGTCAAAGAAGTTCAGCATGTAGTCATTGGTGCTGACAGCCTGATTGTGCATTTTAGCGAGATAATAGGAAGAGGTAAGTATTTCAACTCTTATCTTGCTAACTAACATTTTTGCACAGCCATTCATCATATTCCTTTCTGAAGACAGCATCTAACATATCACTGAAAGATATTGCAGTCATTTAACTAAAGGCTTGCACACTTTGTTGTTTTTATAGGCTGAGCACATTGCTCATACCAAGGACATCTTGCATCCCTCCATATTCACCCCAATCCCAACCTCCTTGTGTGCTACCACCATCCCCCTCTATTTCAGGGACTCCCTGCATTATCCCCCATGCCAGGGGCTCTGTGTCATCCTCCCCCATTCCACCATCTGCCACATGGCATGGGCTCTGTGTCCACCATGTCCCTCTCCCCTCATTGCTCCCTTCCCCTCCATGCCAGGGGCTCTGTGTCCCCTCATTCTCCTTTCCCACTATAACAATGCCCCTGTTCTTCCCATTAATGACGGAGATTTTGGGTGCCTGACCCACCCCCATCTCCTCCTTTCCCCCACACACCAGGATCTCCCATTCTTCCTGACCCCCATGCCAAGGTCAATATATTTAGAGGTGTTCACTAATTTTGTGCACTTCAATATACCTGGATGACTTAAGTGAAAGTTTTGGGTTTTCAGCACCTCTCAGAATCAGGCATAAAATGTCTCCAGTTGCACACACAAAAACTGAGGGTTAGAAAACCAGTGAACAATGATGGAAACTTGGCTGTAAACCATTTGTCCAATTTCTGTGGTGCAGGAAAATAGTCACAAATCAAACAAACAGGCACTGTATCCCCCTCAGTGCATTATAGTTAGACTGGGAAGGATTGGATTCTAAATTCGTAAATGTTGATTTCACCGTACCTCACAATATTTCCATTGATAATAATCAACATTTACAGATGAGCAAAGTGAGGAAAATGCTGCTTGAGAACTTAATAGAGTTTGACTTATGGATGTTTACGTTGTATATTTTGACATGTGACATTGACAATGTGAGTTTTAATGGTTGTATAGCTTTAAATTTTTGAATCTCAATGTCTGTCATTAAATAATTGTTGTCTGATGTCCCCATAATTTCCCACAACTGTGAAAATTTAAATTGATAAAAAAAATGCTTAAAAATAAAATATTGATATCTGTTGAAATTATTTTAAAAAATTGAATTCTGCCAACCCTAGTTATAGATCATGTTTCCCATAGCAAGAGCAGCACATTATTTTTTCCCCAAACAAACATAAAAAATTCCCTACATTTTTTTAAATATTGGAAAACTGCCAGAAAATGTCACTGATTTCATTTACTATGGCCCCTCATTCCCTATTTTAAATTGCCCCTTTCGTAGGTAGAAAGGGTCAAAGCTAGAAAAATTTAACTGACCCATACTTGATGGCTTGCATAAAATGTGCCCAGGTTCCAAACTTGGGAAATTTTGGTTGCTTTTGCAAAACAGACTCCTGGCCAATTCCACTTTGCAGGACCAAAGCCACCTTTGGTTTTGCACAGAACTTGTGATTCTGCATCCTAAGTAGAATCCTCAGCCTTATTTTCTGAAGTGATAATGCTTGAAAAACTGCTTCAGCTCTGTGACTGGAAATGTTAATATTAATTTTAAATGATCCTTTACCTCTCATGCCCAGTGAATATGCATTCATGATGTCGGCAGGCAAACCCTATTGTTAGACCTATTTAAGAACATGCAACCTCATTGATTGGGATCCTCCAGGGTATCTATCTTTATTAACTGTGATAAGTGTTCTCAGAAGATGCCCTGAAGCTCTAAGTTCTCTGTTGATCCACAGAGCAGGTTAGCATGGGCTGTAACAGGGTGTGCTTCTCCATGCTGCCCCTTCCTTAACCCAAAGGCCCCTCTCCAGGGATGAGAGAGGATTTCAATCTACTCTACACACCTATTCATTTCTCTGCTGAGACTGCCGGCAAGAAGGCAAATTGTGATTATCATTTTTCAGTGACACACCATTTGAAAACTAGGGTCATGTTCCAAAGCCCATTGATGTCAATGGGAAGATTCCAATTGACTTCAGAGAGCTTTGAATCTGACCCTATGCAAGACGCCCAACTTATTTCACAGAGACCTCTGATCATGCACTACTGACTGGATTTTTAACTGGTGAACTGCAGGTGAAATGCTCAGTTCCCCCTTATCACTCCCTTGAGCCATTCAGGCCTTTCCTCCAGAATATATCAAATAGCAGAGTATGCAGGGAAAGAAGGAATGCTGTTGTTTTTTTAACATAGTCATTGCAAGAATATTAGGCAGTTGTGGAGCTAGCCTTGTGTCATTTATTTATTCTTTCCATCTAAATCAAGAAATATCAATTATGCTGGAAATAGAGTTTTAGCTTTATGTACTTGCAGCTTAATGTGTTATAAAGTATACATTGCAAATATCTGAAATCAGAGTCTATAATGACTATGTTATAGCATAATTGCTAGTCCGTAAAGTAAAAAGTAATATAAAGCTAATCTTACTTATTGAGACTGAGGTTAACATTACTCATTCTTCACACAGGGCATTTTGGGTGTGTGTACCATGGGACGTTGTTGGATAATGATGGCAGGAAAATTCATTGTGCTGTGAAGTCCTTGAACAGTGAGTTACATTTTTTAATAGTGAGATATCATCAGAGCTCTTAAGGCAGCCAGAGTAACCCAAAATAGGAAATTGCACTGCAGAGTTCCACTTTCACCTATAAAAGATTGACTTCAGCTGCAACTGCTAAGAGCCAAATTCATCCCTGGGGTAAATCCATTGCTTTCAGTTCAGCTACAGAAGGGATAAATTTGGCTCTATAAATTTGTTTGTCAAAACGAACATTCACATCTTCCCCAAATACAAACATGGGCGTAGGGGGAAGAGGTAGGGGAGGGGAAATAGCATTTTGCACACCATTAACTTGGCTTAGGTTTGGTTTTTATAAATGAAATTGAAAACCAGCAGAAGGAAGTTCGTACATAGTGTAGTAATGATTCATTCCTGGCTTTATCTTCAGGCATTACTTTTTTAAAAATTACTATAAAAAGGTGGGAATAAAAATAATAAAGTATTTGAGAGAGACAGATATATCCAGATGATGGATTATTGAATATATTCTATAACACAGCTTGCTTTGAACCAGACAGTGTTGAAAACTTACTGGACTGTACTCTAAATATAAATATTAGTATGCAGTTCAAACTGAGCCCAAGCCTGAAAACACTTATACATGCGGGTAACTGTGACCTCAATGAAGCTATTCACATGAGTAGTTCATGAGCATGTTCATGAGTAAAGTCATGCTTTATGGCAGTGGTTCTCAAACTTTTGCATTGGTGACCCCTTTCGCACAGCAAGCCTCTGAATGCAACCCCCTTTATAAATTAAAAACACATTTTAAAATATTTAACACTATTATAAATGCTGAAGGTGAAGCAGGGTTTGGGGGTGGAGGCTGACAGCTCATGACCCCCATAAAATAACCTCTTGGCCTCCTGAGGGGTTGCAACCCCCCAGTTTGAGAACCCCTGCTTTATGGGATCAGGTCCACTGACTTCAATGTGAACCATGTGTCAAACTCCACAACCAGATTTGGATCATTGTTTCAACTCTACCTCCCTGGTTGGGGAGTGGGAGAAAATGGCCAGTTTTCAAAATTATATCTATCCCCTGTAGTTTCTGGTAAGTTAGAATTTATTGCACCTGAGATGTATTGCAGTTTGATTTCTCTCTCTCTCTCTCTCTCTCTCCCTCCCTCTCTCTCCCCTCGGCCCCCCAACCCCCTGCTGCCGGATCTCTCAGGAATTACAGACCTGGAAGAAGTAGCTCAGTTTCTCAAAGAAGGGATCATCATGAAAGATTTCACTCATCCCAACGTCCTGTCACTACTGGGAATTTGCTTGCCCAGTGAGGGGTCTCCTTTGGTGGTGCTTCCGTATATGAAACATGGAGATCTTCGAAATTTCATTAGGAACGAGACTCATGTAAGTACGTTATCAGATCTGTTAAATGGTGACGTTTGAGCACTCCCTGTAACCGTATTATAGATCTGACAGCTACATTCAGTTTATAAAATGGTATTATTTCTGTATATTAACCACTGTTCTGAGAGTCCTATATTCTTTTTCAGAATATATTCCCAAAACTCGTTGATAATAAAGATTTACCAATGCCATCCATAAGCCCCTTTTATAAACACGTTTTGTTTCTTAGATTAAAGTTGGTGTGCGAGACCATCTGGTGCTGTAAATTGGCACTGTTCCATTACTTTCAAGGGAGCTGTGCCAGTTTACACCGCTGCAGATTTGGCCCTGGGTGTTTGATGCAAAGGGACTATTGTATCCGGCTGCTGTTGTCAGCGCCACACTCACAACAAAGTCTTTGTGATTTTATGTATTTTTTTAAAGACATGAGAAACAGAGCAATGGTTGGTACAAGTTCAAGTCTCTCAAATTTGCACTAAGAGTACAAGTTAGTAGAATGTGTTTTAGCGCTTTCACTACATATAAGATAATGGACCTGATTCTCTGTTCTGTTAAGCCTCCTTTACACAGCTCTAGTGCATTTTCGCCCACTTATAGCAGTGTACAGGAGCCTTTGGGTAACTGAGGCTGTATATGTGTAGCAAGATACATTTAGTAAATAGTCAGTTAAACAGTGACCTGTGCTAGAATGGTAAGCTCTTTGGGGCAGAGACTGTCTGGTTGCTCTGTGTGTATACAGCAGCTAGCACAGTGCAGTCCTGGTCCGTGTCTGGGGCTCATAAGGGATACGGCAATACCAATGATAATATAATAAAGAAACAAGCCAGTGGAACAGTGTTGTTTCACAGAAAGAACTGTCCAGAGCAAGCTTAACCCCATAGAAACCTGGAGGGTGTTATAGTTGTATAACCAACAGTCATGCAGTCAGATACAGAATTTACACATTGGTATTAAACTTCTGAGTCTATGTAATTTCTGATTGAATAAATTGGATTGCTGGCTTTGGCATCAGGTCTGCCTAGGCAATATGTTCAGACTGGACTGAAAATAATGACTGTGACAGTCCTGACTGAGCCCCCAAGTGGATGGTCACCAGACTTCTGCATCAGTCCGAACCTTTGGATCCCACATACTTCGAGGTTAGCTGGGTCTGGGCAGTGTCCAGACACTGTTGCTAGGTCTGGTCTTCAAGGCACACTCCCAGAGTGCATACTTCCCAGCTGGCACCCTCCTTGAGATGTGGGACCCTGCAGTTCAACTGTCCTAGGCCCAGAAACCAGTGCTGGACCTCCCAAGCCTTCCCAGTCATTTATGCAGACTCCCTCCAGAGCTCTGCCCCCATGGGCACGCTGGTGTATGGTTTAAGTTTTTGTGAACACATGGCAGGTAAAGTAAGGAACACAGGCTTTGCACAGGAACTTCTTTAACACACACACTTTACTCTCAGCACAGGAGCAATACTCCTGTAGGCAAATCTAAGCAAAATGACATCTTGAATGCACCCCCACCCCGAGTTCTTATCATTCCTGAGTGTTGCTGGGATTTGGTCAGTTGGCATTGGCATTGGGGGAATGCCATATCCTACTGCCCCCATTCCTCCAGCTATGTCATGTTTCTCAGGTTGGAATGACTCTCCTTGCTTGGAGAGCATGTCATTTTAAAAGCTGCATGTGAAGCCTTTTCTCTTTCTGCCCTTCCAGTGGGTATTTTCCATGCTCCAACCCCCACTGGAATTGCTGTGGCAGAGTCATTAAAAGTCAGTGGTTGTGTAAGAGCAACCCTGTTGTTCTGCCAGGCTGAACTATTCAGGCCTTGGCTACACTCGGGACTTCCCAGCGCTGCGAGTGTAGTCACGCTGCCAGCGCTGCGAGAGCTCTCTCACAGCGCTGTAAGTACTCCACCTCTCCGAGGGGAATAGCTTGCAGCGCTGCGAGTGAGCGTGCAGCGCTGCAGGCTCTGATTACACTGGCGCTTTACAGCGCTGGACTCGCTGCGCTCGGGGGGGCGTTTTCACACCCCTGAGCACAGCAAGTTGCAGCGCTGTACAGCACCAGTGTAGCCAAGGCCTCAGTTGTTGATCGGCCTATTTCAGTCTCCCAGCCATAGTCTGTTCCTGCCCCCAAAACAGAGGTTCTAATCCACACTGAAGGTTGCAATCATCATTGTTGTTCGTAAAACAGAAAAGAATTCATGAATTGATACAGTCACTGTGACAGGGAACAAAAGTTTGTAATGACTGTGCGGGCGATATTGGAAGTGAGTATGTAAAGAGAATGGGGCAAATGCTGTTCTCTTACTGATGTGAACTTTACATTTAATCTGCTACCTGGGGATTCCTGGTGTAGAGTTGGCATAGTAACCCCATGTGACCCCAGCCCCAGCATTGAGGCTGGTAAGGCCAAGTGTGAGTCCTCTTCACTCTGGTGACCTCCAGTTGCTGGGATGATCCTTTGGGACCACGGCAGCCAGGTGTAACCTAGTGCAGCCTAAAGGCTGCTTGAAATTATACTGGGGGTCAAACTGGCCCCCTGCCAGCCTTTGCCTAACCCATCCCCTTGGTACTGCACTGAGCTTGACTAGCCCAGGGGTTCTGGTCCTTTATATTATATATTCCATGAACCCACAGACCGGAAGTTTTGCTGGTTTTACTTGCTTCTACTTATGTTGTCTTCCTATCAAGTTGTGTTTAGCTGCTATTAGCTGGACCCTGATCTAAGCTTGTACCTGGTTTCATTGCCAACTTCTGCCTCTCACTGGGAGTTTTTAATACAAATTGAAGGCAGGATACAAAGCCCAAAAACATTAAGGTCATGGCAAAAAGTGACAGTCTAGATGGCCAACTGCATTCCCAATCAGTACTCCCCATAATTTACTATATCCTTTTAACGCTTGTAAATGTCCATGTTTTACAGAACCCAACAGTTAAAGATTTGATTGGATTTGGCCTTCAAGTAGCAAAAGGTATGAAATACCTTGCAAGCAAAAAGTTTGTCCATAGAGATTTGGCTGCAAGAAATTGTATGTAAGTACAATACTCTAATTCCATGCCACATTATCACATTATTGTGGGGAGAGTAACCCTGTGGTAAATGTAAAGCTTCCTGGACTATATATTGCAGCAGAAATGTATTTTTATGTTATACTGATACTATTAATCTCACATACAAATGAGCTGCTTTAGCCTGTTAAAGATTTAAGGTTACACATAAGCATGTTGTGTGCAGGCAGAAGAAAAAGGAAAGGGAGGATGGCAGCTCTCAAAGTTGGGCTGCCAGAGTATTAAAAAGGAATCTTTTGAGGGAATTTAAACTGCGTTGTCTCAGCTTGCCTTTTTTAACACTGTGCTTTCACCCAAGCTACCCATAAACTGCCTTTCTATGCTGCCTCACCTGGCAGTAAGGAGGTAAATATGGTGAAACTTTGTGGAACGCAAAATGGGAAAAACAAAGAAATAGTAACAATGAGACTGCTTGACAGTGGGTCTTTCATTGCACAGACTTGACATCATTTTGGCTTGATTCTGCACAAAAGTGCATGAAACAAAATTATGCAAAGAATCTTATTAGTGTCTGGGTGACCAGACAGCTTAGTTCGCACAATGACTGACATAGTACTTGCCCATATTATGCTGATTCATCACCTACAGTAGGAATTAATGTGCTACAGTATTAATCATTAGACTTTACTTTCTGTACGTGTGAGGACTTGGAGCCCTGGTAGGTTATTCACCCTTGCTATATAATATTTTTAAGTGTGCTTGCTATGGAAAGCATCTCCTAATTCAGTTACCCTGCAGATCCAGGGATTTGTAATGAAGAGTGAGGGGTTACGTATTTTTCAGGCTTTTTATGAACACAGGAATTGCCAGACTGGATCAGACCCAATGATCCATCTAGTACAGTGTTCTGTCTCTGGTGCCAGAGGAATGTGCAAGAAACTTTCCCACTTTTGGCAGATATGGGATAATTTGCCCCATAAAGGTCTCATCCCAATCACTAATAATTAGAGATTGGTTCAAGCACCGAGCATGAGGTTTAATGTCCCTTCCTTTTTTAGCATTATCTATTAGAATTCTGGATGTTTTTGTTATCCCTATAAATGTTCAATCCCTCTTTGAATCTTACTAGAAAGATCCCTCAATGACAGCATGTGGCAATGAGTTCCACTGTCTAAGTAATCATGTGTTGTGTCAAAAATAATTTCTTTTGATCAGTTTTTAATTTGCCATGGTTCCGTTTTATCAAATGTTCCCTTGTTCTAAATGAGGAAGAAGAACAGAACTTCCTCTGTAACATGCATTAGTTTACATACTTCTGTTTTGTTCCCTCTTATAGGACTCTTTCTTAGGCAAACAATCTCAAGTTTACTCCAAACATTTATTTTAGTTACAGTGTAAGGACTAAAATGTCTCCCTTCATCCAGGTGGCCAGGTGTGCTATAGGATTGTCCTACTGGGGCTTGGGTGGAAACATCCTTCTCCCTCGGATGCAACATGGCTGTTACTGTAGCCTTGAGGTTGCACTAGTTACTGCTGCTCATCCACCTCCATTCCAGACAGGGTAATGGCCAGTGACTCTTCTCAGCAGCTGATGGGTCCACCTTCACCCCAAATCCTTCCCTACCCCAGGCCCTGCTTTATGAATAACCTGGAAGCCCACATAGACTTGGGCTTTACAGTTCTATGGAAACATGAACCCCCTGTGTGGGCTCCCCAAATGCTGCCTTCCCACCCAATAAAACCACACCAATAATACTGCGTCTGGGACCCTCCAAAGCCAGGAAGGAAGGGGGAAGGATTTGCCCTATATGCCCTTTTCCATCTAGTATTACTTATCTATTAAATAACAAAAATACACCAACCAATGGATCAGCTCTGTGTATTTCAATATGTACACCTAATACCTCCTTTGCTATGAACTATCATCAAATTGAACAATTAGTGTGATAAAGAGGAGTTGTCTTGTCTAAACTATCAGTGAATGGGAAAGATGGTATCTCAATATGAAAACTAGTAGATTTCCAGGTAGCTGGAAGAAGAAGCAACTATATAAGAAATGGTGCAGCATTCACTGTCTGGATGTACAGGGCAGTATTCGAGACCTTTTTTATGATGCAACTGTTTTTAAAGAATTGTAATTTGAATGATCAGGGCAATATCAGTAATATTCCTGAGTTCATTCAATTTGTTAAATGGATATCACATGTCTTTTGTTTCAATTTAGCGTGAGTTAATAGATGCAAGATAGAGTGCTGACTTCAAAAGTTACGGTCTCAAACACACAAGTCACTTATTATAATTTAGAGAATATTCACAGTCATTGTAAATCCTGTCTACTCAGCTACAGATAATATTTTTTGTCATTTTCATAGGCTGGATGAAAAATTCACTGTCAAGGTTGCTGATTTTGGTCTTGCTAGAGATGTCTATGATAAAGAATACTACAGTGTGCACAATAAAACAGGAGCTAAACTGCCAGTGAAATGGATGGCTTTAGAAAGTTTGCAAACTCAGAAGTTCACTACAAAATCAGATGTGGTAATGTACAGCCTATTTATGTATATTTACTAAAATCCTCGTTTAAAAACACTCCTAGAAATACCGCCAAAGGCATCTTTATGACATTTGATTAATCCACTAAGAATATATGTCCAAGCCAAGACTAGGGTGGAATCCTACTCCAGCTCATAAAAGAATATGAAATTTGGTGTTATCGAAGTGCACAGAGGACATTTGTGCTCATGACAAAGCGACAGCAATTTGGCATGTTTGTCAGTCGCTGGCCAGGAAAGAAACGGGGGCCTAATCGCACTCCCAGTGAAACGGAGGATAAATCTGTCACTGAGTTTACTGAGAGCAGGATTGGATCCTAGGTCTGCAACTGTAGAAAACACAAAATTAGCTTTCATATTCTTAAAAGATAACAGCTCTTGAAGAGGCTTTATTTGCTTTATAAATACTTTGACCATTGCGACCAAATGTTACCTGACTACATATGAAGAAAAAAAGTTACTAGCTGAAGTCACTAGTTGGCTGCATCACTTTGTATTTTAGCCTAAATTTAATTCAGATTCAGATTAGTCTGCTGTATAGAATTTCAGCCATTTGTATTCTCCAATATGTATTTATACAGCATTAGCCCAGTCCTCAGCTGCTATAAATTGGTGGAGCTCCGTTGACTTCAAAGGAGCTCTGCCAATTTAACCAGCTGAGTAGCTGACCCATAGACTTTTATTTTTCTTTAACTTGCTTAGTTCAGTTTCTCTGGTTCTGGTTTAAGTGGTTCCTCAATTCTTTGCAGCATTATAAGCTGCATGCAGTAAAATAGCTTGTTTCACAGGGAAAATGGATATGATCAAATCTGTCAGACCGTATTCTGCAAGTGGAGTTCAAAACCCTCTCTCCCCTGTGATTTACTATTGATTTGTTTTATTAGTGGTCCTTTGGCGTGTTGTTGTGGGAACTTATGACGAGAGGAGCACCGCCCTACCCTGACGTGAATTCTTTTGATATAACTGTTTACTTACTACAAGGAAGAAGGCTATTGCAACCGGAATACTGCCCTGATCCACTGTAAGTAAATAGTTTGCAACATATCCTGCAAATGTTATTGATTCTGGGTTGTTGGGTTTATTTTACATATTTCATAGATGAGCACTTACTGTCTTTTTATTTCAATGGCAGGTATGAAGTCATGCTAAAGTGTTGGCATCCAAAACCTGAAATGCGCCCAGCATTTTCTGAACTGGTTTCAAATATATCAACAATCTTCTCCACTTTTATTGGAGAGCATTATGTTCATGTCAATGCTACATATGTCAATGTGAAATGCGTTGCTCCCTATCCTTCTCTTTTGTCATCACAAGATAACATAGACAGAGATGTGGATACATGACCAGGTTTGTCTACAATAAATTGCCAGAGAGAAATCCATTAGTAGTAGTATGAACAAAAGTGTGTTTTGTCCACTACTTTTTCACTGCCCAGTTTTTGTGAAAACACTGTTGCACATGTTTGATGTTGTCCAAACTGCACTGTTGATGAGATGATATGTTGTTTATAGCTATGGGATTCTACCCACTACTGTGGTAAATCCCAAATATTTGGGGCAGCTGTATCTATTTACCAGACTACATCTACCACCATCTAGTGCTAGTACCCACCACCTCTCATTCATTTGTGAAATGAATGTGCTCACCATTTGCAGCCTGGGTTCTATTGTAATTTAGAGCATGTACAACAGAATGAGAGGTGAGCACCAGGGATGTACAGAGACTCACGATTAATGCAAAGGGAAAAGCTAGAGTACCAATTGCTCAAGCTTGATGTACCATTCCTGTTGCATGTACTATTGGGCAGTGCAGTAATGGTTTTCACACAAAGACCAGGCCAGATAATGAGAATTCCAAGACTGTACAATGTTTCCTGTTGTATAAAGTGGACTCTACCTTTGTTCTTCGTTTGCCCATTATATCAATAAGGTTCCTTAGAGCCAGTCTGATGGCAAGTTTCTAAAATGATATTCAACATTCCAAAATGCCATGAAATAAAATGAGTGTGTCAGCTTTTGAGGAGCAGTATATTTATGCTGTACATAAAATGTAAGGGAACACACCCGGAAAAAAGCTATCTCAATGTCACCGTCATTCCAAAATTCAATCACTACTTTGAGAAACTGTATGTACAGATTTCTTACTGAAAATTGTGAGGCTTCTCTTCCGTCAATAAAGTGTTTTAACTGTTCCATGAGAGTAAAAATGTAAGGAGTCCATATTAACCAGTAGGCTAAAGCCTAGGATGCAGCATTTGGAGAGGTAGTCAAGTAAACAGTGGAGCAGTAACAGTGCGAGGAGCCAAGCGACCCTGAGGAGTTGCTGGCTGGTATGACCACATGTTTAGTAGCTGCAACTATGCCAGCCAACCACGCAAAGGAGCTGCAGCATAGTGTGTGTAAGGGGTTGAGAAGAGATGCTGAGCCAGCTGAGGAAAGCCAACTCTGAACCAAAAAGGTTGCAATGTGGTGGGATTACTGCCAACCTTTGCATGCCAGTACTGAAGGATTAAGAAAATTGGACAAAAGAAGAAACCTTTTTTTAGCACCCATAGTTGCTCCTTGAGTTAATCCAGCCCAGTGAGTTATGATAAATAGTATATTCCTAAATCATGACCAGAAATGACTTTCAAAAGAGATACTAATTAAAGTTTTTGTTATTTAGGGAAGAGTACTGTAGCTTTAGGGCAAGCATCATATGTCATTTCTGGTCCTGTGGAATTCTGTGCGTATTACTGTATAGCTTGATTGGTGTAGGATATAACTGGTTGTTAGTGTAAACACTTAAAGTATTCTATTTTTATAAAAAATGTTTATTTTTAATGACATATACCAGATTTGGTCAGGCCACAAAATACTGCACTGTGAACGTTTCAGAAAATGTATGTCAACGTTTGAGTCATACATTGTAGCGAGGTTAAAAATGACTGTGAGGAAAAGAACTGATTGATACTCCACTCTAACTATAATATAACCATTGCTGGAAGTCAAACACGTTAACATGTGCAGGGGGAGGTAGTGTTTAGAATGGAGCTGATTATGAGGGAGATTATTGTTCTTGAGAAAGAGTGTTACAACTGAAAGGTTTCTAAAAAGGGTGGAGTGTGTGGGCAAACTACGAGCTGATAATACTGTATTGTATTACACCACCGCTTTCATTTCAGATGCAAACATAACTGTAAATTGCTAAAGGACAAAATGTTCTACTGCAGGAAAAAAAATCATCTCTACGGTCATTACAATGGCTAAGAAAGTTTATGACACAAGGATTTGGGGAGGATACTCCAAACCCGTACATCCATGCTCGAGGAAGGCTGCAATGTGAAAAAAAACCATTTTTACTATTTATGAATTTTGCTTAATATAGTTAATGTTGTGTCTGGGACACCTGTAAGAGTATGTGATTCTGGTAAGGATTTGATGTTTGTCAATTCATGCATTTGCAAATGAGCTGAATGGTACTTATGGTGATAGTTGTTGGTGTGACCTAATAAAAGTTATTAAAATGCAGTATTGTAACATTCTGTGTGCTGATAATTCATGTTACTACTATTTGACTGTTAAGCTGACGTAGGCCTTTATGTTCCACTAACATGAGCAGGGGGATTGGAAACTTGTGGAACTGGACTGAGGGAGCAGATGGGAGGGAACAGTTTAGAAACACAAAAACATAGGGATTGCCACAGTGGATCAGACAAATGGTCCGTCTAGTCCAGTATCTGGTCCCTAGGAATGGCCAGTACTAAATGCTTCAAAGTAAGATTCCCTATAACACTGCTCTACAGCCAAAATGCTTCTGAAATAAATGTAGTCAAACTTTACTAATTCTGGGTCACTGAGAACGAAAATGATGCTTAAAATTGTTGATTGGCTCTAGTTTTCAAGATATGCTATTGGGTCAGTATATACAACCCTTGACTTGGGAATAGCGGAGGATAAGTGACTTATAAAGGGAAGGGATCTCAATTTAAACCAGAAATGACTAAAATACATCTTTGACTGGATCTATGAATAAATCTATGACTGGGTTTGGACAGTACTTGCTTTTTAGGCAAAACAATGAATGATGCAATCTGAAGCTGGTATTGCGTCATACACGATATGAATTGCATCATGTTATTCCTACAAGTCATGGATGATGCAATCATAACGAAGCTTATATCACTCTGCTGAACAAATTGCCCTATATCAGCTCTAGAAATCATACAGTGTCGTGCTCTCTTATTTGTCAGTGTTTGATTTTGCAAAGGGACACATTTCTGTTTAGCCAAAGTGAGCAGAGATGCCTCGTACTTGTGTGAACAGTGCAGATAACTTCTGCTATGTTTGTGGTGAAGTGACTTTTGCATCACAAAAGCGCAGTATAACCACTATGGTTAAGAAAGCCTATCACCTTTATTTTGGCTGCAAAATTGGAGATCAGGACAAGAGGTGGGCCCCACACATATGCTGCAACACTTGTGCAACAAATCTTCGCCAGTGGTTGAACAGAAAAAGGAAATCTATGCCTTTTGCAGTGCCAATGATTTGGAGAGAGCCAACAGATCATACCAGCAATTGTTACTTCTGCATGGTGCCTCCAGTTGGGAAAGGTGTGTCAAAGAAGAAAAAGTGGACTGTGCATTATCCAAACATTCCATCCGCTATACGCCCAGTACCCCACGGAGAAGGACTGCCGGTTCCTGATGCACCAGAATCATTCTCACTTGAGTCAGACGAGGAAGAGGAAGAGGATGAAACTTCTGGTCCTGAACCATCAATGTCACAGGACCCACATTTTCTCCCATCCTCCTCCTCTGAACCACACCTCATAACACAAGGTGAACTGAATGACCTTGTCAGGGATTTGGAACTACCAAGAGTAAGGCAGAGCTGTTGGGCTCCAGACTACAGCAGTGGAATCTCCGGGCAGGTGATGCTAGGGTTTCCATGTTCCGTGACCGTCAAAAGGATCTTGTCCCATTCTTCTTCATGGAAGGTGATCTTGTAGCCTGCAACAACATCGATGGTGTGATGGCAGCCCTCAACATTGTTCACGATCCAGATGAGTGGAGACTGTTCATTGATTCATCGAAGGTGAGCCTTACAGCTGTTTTACTGCATAATGGCAATGTTTTGCCATCAATTCCAGTTGGTCATGCAGTCCATATGAAGGAAACCTATGACAACATGAAACAACTTTTGAGGTGCATTAACTATGACCAACATCAGTGGCAGCTTTGTGGCGATTTGAAGGTTGTTGCTCTCTTGCTTGGTCTGCAGACTGGATACACAAAGTACTGCTGTTTTCTCTGCGAATGGGATAGTCGTGCAAGAGATTCCCACTACATCAAGAAAGATTGGCCACTCCGACAGTCATTGGAGCCTAGGAGGAAAAGTGTTCAGCATCCACCACTTGTTGAATCAAGGAAGATTTTGTTACCACCCTTACACATCAAGCTGGGTCTGATGAAGAACTTTGTCAAGGCCATTGACAAAACACAAGCAGCTTTCAAGTACCTCCGTGGAAAATTTCCAAGGTTAAGTGAAGCTAAGATAAAGGAAGGTGTCTTTGTTGGTCCTCAGATTCGTGAACTTCTTCAAGATGATGCATTTGACCATGCACTGCATGGCAAGGAAAAGACGGCATGGAAAGCCTTCCAGTTAGTGGCAATACATTTTCTCGGAAACAACAAGGCAGACAACTACAGGTTGTTGGTGGAAACCCTCCTCAAGGCATACAAAAGCCTTGGTTGCAACATGTCACTAAAGAGACATTTTTTGCACTCTCATCTAGATTTTTTTCCACCGAACTGCGGAGCAGTGAGCGACGAGCACGGCGAGCGATTTCACCAGGACATTGCAACAATGGAGAAACGCTATCAGGGCAAATGGAGCCCATCAATGCTTGCAGACTACTGCTGGACAGTGACAAGAGATGCTCCATTTAATGAATACAAGAGACAAGCCAAGAAGCGCCAAGTAGACACTGAATAGGACTAAACTATGTACAGAATAGTTTTTTGCCTTTTGTTTCATAATAAATTTTATTTATATAACCCTTTTGCTGATTTTTAAAGTATTACATAAACAGGACAGGTGAAATATTATCAGGTAAAGCAACCATAAATACATGAAAAGACCTAGGTTTACAATTTATGATTAAAACTCTACTATCTACACAATAGACATAGACATAAAATGTAAAAACTTAAATATCTTAGAAACAGTAGCCAATCAGTTGTTTTAATTGTCATATTTGAATTCAGCACATCAAAATACATAATAAATAGCACATTTTATCTCTGAAGCAGACGACTTCTCAAAAATTGTAGACCAGTGTAATGGACAATTGTGGCACAGCTTGTCCATTAGTAAGTCTCTTCCAGACAGCCGGCATTTGGTGCTCAGCTTCTGTTCTGGAGCAAGAAGGTTTGTATCCATTTTTGTCCTATTTAATGTAACTAGATTTCTCTAGTTCTGAATCCCTCTAAGCTCCAGGTCTCAATTTGTGTCAGGGAGTGCCAGAGGTTAATTAGGCATGATTGTAGGTCGGGGGGGGGGGGAGGGATTTCTCCTGCTGCATTTTCCCCCTCATTCCCCAAGTCAATGAGAGCTCTGTGAGATAGGAGGAGGGTGGCGACAGAGGGAGGGCCACATTAGCACTTTCTAGCATGCTCTTTCTACACTTTCTAGCATGCTCCTCTCTAAGCCAGGGGCTATTTGAGTGGGAGTTAATTCTGCTCTAAGATGGGTGGAATCAGCTGAAGTGCTGTCAGACGCACAAAGCAGAGAAACAAAGTGTTTTTCCCCTTAGATTTCTCCCAGTTACAGCAATCTCCAGGATGACTGGGAGCATGGGTAGGAATGCAATATTCAGCAAGAGGTAAGTGCCTTAGTCACTAATTCGGTGGTATTGATTCTGGTTCTGATCTCACGTATACAGTGGTGAAAAGTGCTAGTACCGTTAAGGCACCAGTGACTGCCAGCGTTCTAACCACTATGTTGTGTGGACCTGACGCAACAGTGCCTGAGATGCCAGTGGTCCCTTGGCCTATCTATTCTATATTGCGCCTACCAATGCTGGAGCTGAGCTGGTTATAGCATTGGTGGGAAATGTTTGGCTGGAGTTGAGAGATTCAAAGGGGAGACGTTAGGCAGCTCTTTAAGTGCTATGTGGCTTGCTCTGATGGGTCTCACAGAGTGCTCACAAACCGTAAATGAAGTCAAGGCCAGGGATTAGCCCTATAACCTGTAAAACTGGATATCTAATCTGAATCTGATAAGACAGGCAGGGAGAGAACATACAGTCTGTGGTGCTGTGCACTGATTTCATTTCTTAATACACTCCTTATTTCTAAGACACTTCTACTATCTAGCTCTAGCCTAAGTATTTACATGGCCCCATTACCATAGGATCTGAGCTCTTCACAATCTTTACGGTGTTTTTCCTTGCCAAACCCCTGTGAGGTGAGGAATTACTGTTACAGTACTAGATACCATTGTACAAATGGGAAACTGGCACAGAGAGACTATGAGCTAGTCTATGTGGCAAAGCAGTAATAATACTCAGACTGAGGCTCGCGAGCTGCAAGTGGCTCTTTAATGTGTCTCCTGTGGCTCTTTGCAGCACATGATATTAAAACACTGTGTGATTTAATTATTAACCAAACAGGCTGCTTTTACTATGTAATTAACCAATTGTAGAATACTTGGTCAGTCATTTTGCTGTGATTTATAGATATATATAGCTATGAGAGAGAGTAAGTAAATGAAACAATTAATTCACACCACTGTGGCTCTTGGATAATGTTGATCACTAATTTGGCTCCTGAACCATTGAGCTCCGAGTATCACAGCTGCAAAGGTTTTGCTGGTATAGCTAGCTATATACTGTTATTTCTATACCGGCAAAGCCCCCTAATGGAGATGCAGCGTATACTGGCCAAAGGAGTGCTTTGAACAATATAGTTAAACCATAAACCACCTTCCAAAATGACATATGCTGTGCCAGGCTCTTTTGCCTGTATAAGCTGTGTCTGCATGGGGGTTTTGCCACACTGCTGTTTCTCTTATTTTCCACACCCTTTACCAGCATAGTTATGCTTGCAGAACTTTGTAGTGTAGACCTGGCCTAAGTGACTTGCCTAAGTTTTAAATCCAAACCATTTTTGAGTTAACTAAGGGGGGTTAAAAATCAATGTCTAATTGTTGAAAACAACATTTTTGTGCTCTAACTCAAATATCTGAAGAGTTTGTTTGGAGAAAATCTGACTTGTTGACTGAGGACAAGAATGAGCAACTTCAACCCCAAAGGTAATTTTGGGGAAAAAAAGTTGTTGAAAATAAGGGTTTAGAATGAAAGTGCACTTTTGTTATGTCATAAGCCCAATACAACTAATAGTGTTGCCATTTTTCATATCAGTGAATTATTCTCCATTAGCACATCTTACATGTTGGGATTGAGGATTGCACTGGAAAAAGTCATCTAAAACTTCTCGATGAACCTGGAGATTTTACTGCAATCAAAAATCAGTGGCAGGGTCATCAGTCTGTTGCATTATAATGTATTGCAGAATGAAATACTTAGCTGAAATACCAGATTTGTAATGCATTCCTCTGCTTCCTTCCCATGTTTTAAGACTTGAAGTTTGCTGGTCTGCTAGGACCCCAGAATCACAAGACTAACACACTTGGTTATGTGCTCTAGTAACTTTCTTTATATCATGCACATAACATAGTGGGGCAGATCTTCAGCTGGCCTAAATTGGCATAGCTCCATTAAAATTAATACCATCTGCAGTTCTGGCACATTAGTGCAAAAGCTAACATGAAAGCAACACTAAGGTTTAAGAAATCAAGCCCACAAAAGCCAAGAGGTTAGAAATCAAGGGGTGAAATCCTGACTGCAGTGAAGTTTTGCCATTGACTTAAATGGTGCCAGAATTTCACCCATGTTTTTAATGTAATGTTTACTCAGCCCTTTTACACAGCTTTTATGTTTTACAGTAGACACTTAATAAACGAAATAAAAATACTGTAAAGTTTCTACTAAAACAAGGGAACCAGTGATGCTCTATCACCACACTGAGAGGGCTAGGTGTTGCACGCTGATATTTCTCTCCCTCCCACTGGTATTCTTGCAGGTTCGTTATTATTGAAATATTAATCTGATAATATCACTCTAATTACCATATATAACTTACTTTATATGTATGCCAACATTTCTATTATAGTTTCCTGGATTAGTAAGACTGAGGAATCTTTTAAAAAAGCTTCAAAAGAATTTAATCTATACGACAAATTCTACCCTCATAAATCATATGAGTAACTCAGGGTGAAATTTGGCCCCATCTCTGTAAATCAGGAGAATGTGGCCAGAGACTGAGATGGAGTTTGGACTTTGTGTGGTCTTGGATATAACATAACATAAAAATAAATGTGAATCCCCAGAGAAGGAGTTTTGTGAAGTTTCTCTTTAGTGGCATAGACCTTGACCCTGCCACAGCCTTTCAGGGAAACTCTGTGGAACTAAAAGGTCATGTGGAATCAGGGGTAATCCTTGCACACCGGGCTACTGTGCCATGATCTGGCTTCAGTGATGTGTGAGGGATCTGTGTCTTCTTTGGTTTGAACCCCCTATCAATTCCAGGATGGGAGGCGGCTCCCAACAGAATGATACACAGGAAACTCCATGAGTGGCATAACCTAGATAGGGATGATTTGACCCTAAATCTCTCCCTCCTTGAGACCAAGAGTAGAGCTAACATGTCTGGTTATGGCAATTTGACAGATTCAAATTTGCCAGTTTTAATTACCAAGTACATTTGAACCCCCCTAGAGTGTAATAAGTGCTACTGCCAAAAACTTTAGGGTACGGGGCCTTTGCCAAAAGGAATGCTTTGTACACGTTGTTGACAGAGGGGCTTACTGACTTATTAAGTCACAAAAAAGTACTTCAGGCTAGGGAGGCCTCTACTCACTCGTCATACTTATGGCTCTAAAACTGAAGCACAATTTAAATAAGAAATCTGAGTGGAAGTTTGTAATATGAGTATGGAGATCGTATGAACTTAATGGTAAATAGACATGTACATTATTATAAATATATAGACACTGACAGCAAAACTGGTCAGAATGGAAGTCACATCAAGTTACAGCAAACTGGTAGACGGTTTTCCAAAGCCTGGGATGTTATTGTGATGCTTCCGAGGGGTATGTAGGGTTGTGAGGCACCTCACTACCACTTGCCCTTACCATGAGGAAGTCTGTGGGTCAGCTCCTGGACTCCACCAGCCTCTGGCAACACAAGCCCTACCTTCCAGGCCTCCTAGGGTGACCAGACAGCAAATGTGAAAAATCGGGGGAGGGGGGTAATAGGAGCCTATATAGGAAAAAGACCCAAAAATCGGAACTGTCCCTATAAAATCAGGACATTTGGTCACCCTAAGGCCTCCACAGGCCTCGCTCTCTGTACAAGTTAGCAATAGGCACACACCAAGCGTCCCTCTTGCACTGAATGCTCTCAGAACTCTCAGCTTCTCTACTCCCAAATGAAAAATACTCACCAGCTTGCTAGTTTCACCTCAGACTCACCACTGCACTTAACATCCAGCACTTAGATATAGTGAAAACAAGAATGAAGTTTATGAAAGCAAATGATACTAACTCAGACTACTGAAAACAAGGAGTTACATATAAAACCAACTCATGGCACTCATTCTATAGCCTAAACATAACACACAAGACATTCCTCTGTCTCCTACAGGCTAGCTTATCCCTAGTCTTTTTCCTAGTGTTCTCAACCAGGATGGCTGAGACAATCCTTTCATAAGATCAAGCCTGCTGACAGCTTCTCTTCCCACACCAAAGGATGAAATCTTGTCCCCTCTCCACTTCTCTTATGCAGTTACAGAACATGGTCCCTTACCCCAGGAGGTCCCCGCTTCAGAGACTCAGCTTGGGGTTCCTTTGTCTTTGTAAATCCTCAGGTCTGTACCTGGCCCAGACAGCAAACATACCCTGTCTCCAAGAACAGCCATTCTTTTTACGCCAATTGAGTTGGCCCGGAGGTATACAATACACGGTCTGCCAGACAGATAAGTGTTACTAACCCCTTCCTGCCTAGAATCTGTTTCTCACCTAGTTACCTGTCTTAATTTACCTACTTGAAGAAAATAATTTTCAGTAGACATATATAACTCCTTACACATTATCTGCACATCCACTTCACAAGGATCATGATTAAGGCTACGATTTAGTCACAGGTACTTTTAGTAAAAGTCATGGCCAGGTCATGAGCAATACCCAAAAATTCATGGCCTGTGACCTGTCCATGACTTTTACTAAAAATACCTGTGACTAAATCTTGGGGAAGGGGGGGTTGCTGTTCGGGGTGGAGTGATGGGGCGCTGCTGGGGGGGGCACTCGGGGCCGGCAGCACTAGCTGCCAGGGGCTGCTCTGGCTGGCTGGGGACCACTGCCCAAGGCCACCTGAGCAGCTGGCCCTGGAGCCAGCTGTTTGAGCAGGCCTGGGGTCAGCCACACTGGCCCCTGCAGAAGTCATGGAGGTCACAGAACCACGATCTCCGTGACAGACACAGAGCCCTAATCATGATGACCAGTGTGACACAAGCTTTAAATACAGACCTTACATAACCTCTTTTGGTGCATCCAGGGGATCCTTGTACCCCTGTGCCAGTTGGTACCAGGAGGTTTCTGGGTTGCAATTATTAATCCTGGCCTGCCCCTCCATAAGCTCAAATCCCCAGCCCTGCATAGGAGTAATTGTGCCAAAGCAGGAATAGCTCAGTGGTTTGAGCATTGGCCTACTAAACCCACGGTTGTGAGTTTAATCCTTGAGGGGGGTATTTAGGGATCTGGGGCAAAAATCTGTCTGGGGATTGGTCCTGCTTTGAGCAGGGGGTTGGACTAGATGACCTCCTAAGGTTCCTTCCAACCCTGAAATTCTGTGGCTCTCCTGCTGGATCCACAGGATTTTACCCCTCTCTCTAGAGGATTATTTGGTTCTATATTTTGCAGAATAAAACTCCAAGGAGGTTAAAATAATAATAATACCTTCATGCCATGGAAAAATGAATGTCCATTAGGGGTTAATGGTCCATGTTAAAAATACACTAGGAAATGTCCATGCTTTATGCAATGCTTAGTTTAGATAATATCTGCACTATTTATGTGCTTGTTCTGCCGAGCAGAGACTCATTCATAAAATGTGGCATATGCTAGCAATGTAATCACTGTGATATTTTTCAGCATGAATTCAGTTTGTAGAGTTGTTTCATTTGAGTGAAAACTAGCCCCACTCCTCCTTTTTTTTTTTAAATGCCTGAATGATGATATAGAATCTTTGTTCATTGTTCACACATTCAGCCACAATCAGGAAATTACAGAAGAAGATGAGATCAGAGGTTTTCACTGCTTGAGATGCCCGATGTCATCTTTTGTAGTTTAATATTGTTGCTTTTTTCTATTATGTATTTATTTACCATCACTAATGTTTAGGTCTCAGTGGTCCCATACTGGCACAGAAATGTCAGCAGCTATGAAAGTTGCTGGAGGAACATTCTCTGTAAGGATCCTTTCCTTTGGAATGCTCTACTTCCCTGAGATCTGAATAACTCTCTTCCTCCCTCCCCATTCCCCTTCCTAGCCCCAATCTTTTGACCTTCTGGATACATTGTAAACTCCACATGTCTGAGCATGAAGTGATGGACATACGAGGTTGAGGGTGGGAAAGTGCAATGTTGATTTAAGCTGTACTGGTCACATGAATGGTAAGTAAATGATGGGTGGTAGGAAGGAGAAGCACTGTTGCATTGGATGCTTTATGTTTTGTAATGCCTGTGATGGTGTTTTTAAATGTACATCAAAGGCCCTCAGAGGATGGGTGCAAGACATGTAGAGCGTCTTTTAGCATTCCCATCAATATCTGAATAAATAAATAAAACTTCTTGAGGAGCAGAGCGTCATTGGTTCTGCCAATAATGTTATGCTGGAGCATGGTGGCTATATGCAGGTGTGGTCTTTGATCTATAGCCAATCACACACAACTCTGAAGCTGATGGGAATTCTAGCCACCATTCAATCAAGATAATGGATCAAGGATGACTACGCTTGGGTGCGTAGGACACTTAAGGAAGTGGAAGCTCAGGTGATTTTCAGCAGAATGCTTCCAGTCCCTAAAGAAGGAGGACGAAGGCATGATAAGATAATGAAGATCAATGGATGGCTCAAGGATTGGTGCTTATGAGGAAAGTTTGGGAAGATCGATCATTGGGAAGCATTCACAGAAAGAAGACTCTTCTCAACTGATAGACTCCACTTAAGTACCTGGGGTACTAATCTTTTGGGATCAAATCTGGTATGATTGATCAGGTCTTTAAACTAGGAGATGAAGGGAGAAGGTTGGGAGAGACTCCTGAACTCTCCACTCCTGCCATCAATAAACAGGAGGAGGAAACGCAACTAAATGAAGCTATAGAAAGAGACAATGGAACACCTCAGAAGTAATAGCATGTACAGCATGGAGAAAGAAAATACAAATATTGATTGGACAAGTAGTCACAGTTAGTGAAAGGACTACATCTAACCCAGCTAGAAAACTGGGTGAGGTCCAAGGGAAACAATGTACACGAATGCAAAGTCTGGGCAATAAAACAGAGGAACTGGAACTACTGGTACAGGAGGTCAAACCAGATATTATAGGGATTACAGAAACATGGTGGAATAGCATTCACACTGGAATACAAGTACTGAATGGTATGTGCAGTTTAAGAAAGAAAGAAAGAAAGAAAGAAAGAAAAGGTAATGGTGGTTGAGTAACGTACATCAATGATACAATAAACTGTAAAGAAATAAGCAATAGTATGGACAAAAAGTATCTGTTTGGGTCAAAATCACTGTAGCGAAGGATTGTAAAAGATGTTCTATTGCGCTAATGTTAGGGGTCTGCTATAGGCCCCCTCCCCCACCCCAGGATCAGACCCAGATATGGATAGAGATCTCTTTAATGTTATTAGAGAGAGATGTACCACTGGGAATTGTGTCATAATGTGAGACTTTAACTTCCCATCTATAGATTTGAGACTATATGCTACTAATACCGATAGGGCACAGTTATTCCTGGATGTGACAGATGACAGTTTTCTTTATCAAATTGTCACCAACCCAGCAAGAGGTGATGCAATTTTAGACTTGGTTTTGATAAGTAGTGAGGACACCACAGATGAGCCAGTAGTAGGAAATAACCTTGGATCGAGTGATCACGAGTTCATCCAGTTTAAATTAAATGGAAGGATAATCAAAACCAGGTTGTCATCTATGGTCTATTAATTCAAAATGGCAGACTTTGGAAAATTAAGGAAATTAGTTAAAGAAGTCAACTGGACTGAAAAGTTCAAGGACTTAAAAGCAGAAGAAGCTTTGAATTTCTTCAAATCAGCTATACTAAAACTATCTGAAATTTGCATCCAAGCAAGGGGGAAAAAAACATGTAGGGAAAGCTCCAGACCAAGCTGGATAAATAACCACCTGAAAAAGCTTACTAGGAGTAAGCAGTGAGCCCCCAGAGAATGGAAAAAGGGACCGATCAGCAAAGAATGCTGTGAAGCTTAGAAAATGTAGGAATAAAGTGAGAATTGCTAAAAGTCAAGCAGAATTAGCTCTTGCCAAGGAAATTAAAATTAATAAGAGGTATATTATATAAATAAAAAGAGACTCAGGAAAGATAAGGCTGGGCACTGTGCAGTGTGGATGGGAAGGAGATTAAAGATAATCTAGTAATGACCCAAAAACTAAATGGGTATATCTCACTTGATCATTGCAGGGACCTCAGGCACAGGGGCGGATTAAGGTTTTGTGGGGCCCTGGGCTACAGCAAGTTGGGGGCCCCTCCCCACTCCTGCCTGCATTCCCCCTTCCACCACCACCACCCGGCACTCCTGCCAGGGAAATGGGGTCAGGGTGCGGGGGCTTCCCCTGCCTGCCCAGCGCTCCTACCTGGGAGCGAGCTCCTGCCAGGGAGCGGGGTCAGGGCACAAGCCATAACAATATTAGAATAGCCTGCATGCAGCTTGTAAAGTGGCGATGTCTTTAGGATAAGGAATCCCTTCCAAGCCCAGAGCCTGTGCCCAGCTGCATGGGGGGAGGCGGTGTCTCAGTGCTAGGGGGTTACTGCTTTGCTTGAAGGGCCCCTGTAACCCTGTGAGCAGAGAGAGAGGATAGTCTCTCCAGCAGGGAGGGAAGGGAGCAGCCCTGCTCTGGCCCCCTGGGAGGGACTGGCGGGATTCTGCCAGGGCTTTGCCCAGCATCACCAATCTTGTCCCCTGGTGCTGACTTCCCGGCTTCCCACTGCAGTGGGGGTCACTGTCCTCCCAAAGCCTCTACTAAGGGAACAGCCACTGGGGCTGGCAATCGGAGGAGGGCTGGAGCCGGGCTCTGACAGGGACCACTCCCTGCTGAACCTGCAGCGACGCGGGCAGCTGGTGATGGGACATACCCTCAGCAGAGAGGGGACGGAATAGGAGCAGACCCCCAGCTGGGACAGGTGGCCTCCGCGTTTAGTGCAGTGGGGGATCAGCTACAAAGCACAGAGATGCAACGGGCTGACACTGGAGAGGGGTTACCATACCTATGCTTGGCTAGGAGTGGGTGGCATGCACTGGCTGCTGCAGCTCCACCAGGGTGCTGGGTGGGGGGCAGCGTGCCAGCCTCCTGATGGGCTGAGTCCTGCACCTGGACCAAAGGGTTCCTACTGCAGCTGGGTGCTGTCTGGGCAAGCAGGTGCAGTGGGCTCCCTGCTGGTGGCTGGAGCCTGCTCTGTACCCCACCTCCACCACAGGATGCTCATCCATCCTCGAGGGTGCTTGCCTGCTCCGCCTGCTCTTGCCTGCTCCTGCTGGGGAGTGGGGTCTGGGCACGGGGGCTTCCAGGAGTGCTGGACAGGTGGAGTGGGACAAGCCCCCACACCCTCACCCTGCTCCCTGGCAGGAGTGCTGGGCAGGCGGGGGGGAGTGGGATCAGAGCATGGGGTCACCCATTTTTCCAGGGCCCCCAAATTGGCCAGGACCCCTGGGCACGGGCCCTGGTGGCCCAGTGGTTAATTCACCACTGCTCAGGCACTGGTGCACTTCAGTCCCTCCTATTCTCTTCCTGTGGCATATAATAGTCTAGTATCCTGTGAGCTGTAATACTTTGGTCTAATTTCTTAGGATCAGCTCTGTGTTCTTGGGGAACCAAGTGCAGAATACAGCCTGTCTGACTCATGAAAGACCTTCCCCCCGACCCCAAGCCTCTGCTTGAACCAAAGCTGATCAGAAGAAAGATGTACAAAAAAGCAATG